>NC_140480.1:12375623-13074789 GCF_051167445.1 Perissodus microlepis | reverse complement strand
CGGAGTTCATTTCTCCAAGAAAGGAAATGAACAGTCCAGAAAACCATACGTTGTTCATTTTAGGCAATGTGAGCAACATATAGCTAACATGTGCTCTCTTTTTTCTTTTCCTCTGCCTCTCACCCCCCAACCAGTCACGACAGATGGCTGCCCCTTTCTTAGCCTGGTTCTGTCAAAGGTTTCTCCCTTTTTATAAGGGAGTTTTTCCTTTACACCGTTGCCAAGCGCTTGCTATTAAAGGAGATCATTCGATTGTTGGGGTTGATAGTTTAGAATCTAAACTAAACTAATAAACATAAAACATCAGGTGAGGGGTTCACATAGTAGGGAGCACTACAAAAATTACAAATAAAAACATGTAATTGGCGGCAAATCAAAAATAAAAAAATAAAAAATTGAAAAATATCTCTTACTGCTCTGTTTATTTCCTTAAATGAACACTTGTACTTTTTGTCATAGAAGAATAAGAATATTAATATGAATATGAACACCAAAGCGTTCCCAGGCCAGCCGGGAGATATAATCTCTCAGCCTGTCTTGGGTCTGCCCCTGCCTCTATCAGTTTTATTTGTCTCCTGAAATGAGTTTCATTCTATTTTGGGTTTTTTTGTTGTTGGTTTTTTATTAAATTAACATGCTCGCATGATACCTGCAGCAGTCCTCAGGAGAAGACCAGGTTTACTCAGTTTCAAACAAAAAACAAAAATGAACCAAATGAGACAGCTTACATCTCCAAGTGACGTGTTAGTTTACGCTCTGCTACCTAAACTATAGCTGCTAATAGATTTATAGGGTATTTTTCTTCTCGCAGTGAATTTGCATCAGGCTGAACCGTCTCTGAAACAAAAACTCAAAGTGGGAATGAACTTTGACAGGAGGGCCACGCCCGATTTCCACTGTCATCCACGTCATACTTAGATCCTCCTCAATCTGTGTACATACGCCGCCTCTAAACCCCCGAAAGTGCCAGTGTCAGTTAGTGAGTCAGTAAAATACTCATGCATTTGTGTTAACATAAAAACTGCAGACTAACTAGAGACAAACAAGCGCGGATCGCTTCATATCTCAGCAGTTTAAAAAACAAACAATGACCGATTGTTCCTGCAGGAGTAGATTTGGGCCCCTTTTTGCTTTTTCATCCCAAGGAAAAAAAACAGGGTTACAAGGAGATGAGGACGAGGACTAGGAGGATGAAAACAAACTAAGGAGAGAACTTGATTTGTACATGCAGTCTGTTCTGGGATCAGTGTGGTAGTTAACCCTCATTTAACACATTCCTCTCTGCTCCTCTAGCTCGCTCTATCTCACTGAGAATCAGAAAGCCTTGACATTTACTGCTATTAACTTTACACTCTTGTTGTAAAGACGCAAAGAAAACACAGTGAAAAGGTTAGAAGGACTTAAGGAAAAAGAATGAATGAATGGTTTAATAGAAGGAAAGAAGTTAAAGGGACTACATATTCAAAGGTCTTATTTCTGATACTACCCCATGAAAATATTTGCTCTGTGTGCCGTGCTGCAGCTGCTACATTCGGCTTCGGATTCACTTTTTGGTACCTACGCCTCTCGAGATGTGTTAATGCAGAAAGGTATTGAAAAACTCTGGTCAACCAACCAGCAGTCTGCCTGCTGTGTCGTATGAAATGGATGGAAGGAGAGGTACCAACTGTCTGTTACATATAGATAAAAAATAAAGCTCTGACGTGACCTCGGGTCAGCCAGCCTGACGGTCAGAGAAACAGAAACGTGCTGGATTGTGGATCTCTGAGCTGCACATCAAAGATGCACCTATGCACAGATCAAGTCTGAAAAGTGCAATGTACCTCATATACATGTTGATGCGAAGCGCTGCCAGAGCAAACGTTTCCACTGCATTTGCAGAGGTGTTTTTATTTTGGATTGTGTATTTATTGTTTGCAATCTTTAAATATTAGTTTGCAGCTCTTTGCACATATTAATAAAAGGTTCAACTAACTGATCAAATAAAGTCTGTGCGGTTTAGTTGTTCCACTCATATTAAACCAAATGATGGTGTGGCGGCCTGTTCTAGTGTGAACTAAGAGAGGCTTTGAATGTAAGAGAGGGGGGAAAGGAAAAGCAGACCTAACATGTAACCCCTGCAGCTCGACTGAGGAGGTGAGTTACATTAGTGCTTCCTCTTTATTAGAAAGCGGTTTGAGTGAATTAGAAGTCTGTTATTTTTTTGGAGGAGGTCTACTCATTAGTCATGCGAGGCATCCATCTGAGCTCTATCAAAATAAAGGTGTATTTTAACTCATTTTAATTTTTTCTAATATCAGAGATATAGGACTATACAAAGTAGCTGGTGACATCTAAAACGACAGCAGACTTATTGTGTCTTTCTTCACCTCATCACTTTTTTCTGTGTGTTTATTTTTCTGTTGATGCCTTTCAAACAAAACTAGCCATGATATTTTCCACCTTCCCCCTCTGACAATTAATATCAGTTAACCCCGCCCCCTTTCAGATTTGTTCACCAAAAGAAAATAAAAATAAAACGTCATTAACGCTGTTTATTATTTGTCAGACCGGTTTCATTTTCATGCTTTGTAAATATCTATGTTGTATGGAGCTTGAACTAAAATGTAAATATGTTTACTGTATTTGTAATAATTATAATCCATTAGCTGTACAGCATAGATGTGTCATGCAGATATCCTAATTCTGTGTATGGTAATCTTGCACCATTGAACTGTTAGTGAATGAGGCAACAATAAAAGTGGGAAACGTGCATTAGCAGATCAAGTGGTGCCTGCTTATTTCCTGCTTTATGTGAGCTTCTGCTGTAGTTTATTATGTGCTTTTAGCCCCAAGAAACCACCCTGTGGCGCACAATAAGATCTTCTGATGTTTGGTGTCATCTTCCTGTGATCTCCTGTGAACAGGTGGATTCATTCATTTCAAGTTTATGTATGTAGCACTAAATCACAGCAGGCGCTGAACACTGTAAAGACTCTAGAATAATTATGGAGGCACAACATTTAAAGCTCCTGTCCTTCCATCCCACAGACCTAAAAGTTAGTTATATGATAAACAGCCCCGTGTTTGTTTACTTGATTTGTAAAATGCAAAGTGGTGACTTTTTCTCTTCAAGTACGTCCTCATATGGAGACAGTTTTTTTAATGGCCCAAAACAAGTCATTGTTTACAAAAATATACATTTTATTCCGCAAAATGAGGTAAACAGTGAAGAAAAGTATGAGAAAAGGGAGCATAGGATCTCCGGAGACTGTGGCAACTAGAATTATTGTATACATGTGTGTATTAAGGACTGACACAGACAAAGAATTAATCATACAATGAAGCAATGTACTTTTTAAATGTTTATTAAAACCATTCAAGTATTGAGTCATGAATAAAACAGCAACCTCTGATCTGCTAATTGGGAAACAGAGGATGTCAGTGTATGTTTCAGTGCTAGTTGTACAAATTGAGTGAGATGACTTTACATTTGAATAGATTCGATTACAAGTTATATTTGGTTTTAATTGAATGAGTTCAATTTGATTTAAATCAAGCCAATTCACAACATATAAACTTGAAATATATGGTAAGATAAAGGTTGTGCAATAATACAGAGGAAGCCCAAACGATCAAATGACCCCCTATGAGCAAGAAAACTCCATTTTCGGCAGAACCAGAATCAGGGAGGGGCGGCCATCTGCCTCCACCGGTTGGGGTAAGAAAATGAAACGAAACTATAGGAAGACAAAGAGGAAAGATGTTCATGATATATATGAAACTTTCCGCTAGCCCTGACTAAAATATTGTTTTTGACAGGAAAGTATTGTTTCATTCATGTTTATTCCACGAGGTGGACAGCAGGAATAGAACAAACCAGATACTAAGAAATAAAGTATACAATGAAATATTCTCGATATGCTAAAATTCCCACTGAGACTGGATAAGATTATTCTAAAACTGGTCAAAATACAATTCTCTTCATGCACAGAAATCCCACCCAGTCCCACAACCCAGGACAAATATTCCTTGTGTGTTCTTGAGCTGGACAGAAATTCCTCTTGCTGAGCGGGGTCCACGCCAGCCTCGTGTCAGGCAGACGAGGAGCCTCCTGTCCCAGTCTCGTCCGTCAACTGGGTCCATCACATCCCAACCCAGTTCGCATTCTGCATTGGAGTCCGTCGCTCGATACCACCGCGGCTCCCCTCACGTCATCACCTATAAGTAAAAACAAATAGGAGCCAGAACCATCATCCCGGAAGCTGCCCTGGCTTATAGCCATGGCGACCCTCTCCCAACACGGCTGCACCCAGTGAACAACAGTGAGACACTACTCACAAATGCAGGCAGTATACATCTGCCCTGATGTCAATCACACACGTTGTCTCCTACTGTCGCCGTTCCTGCTGTCGGGACTGGGTCACCACATCACGCTGACCGGTCTCCAGACGAGGCGTCGCACCCCCCACGATCACGCAGCGGCTCCCTCTTTTCCACCTGGCCTTCATGCGTTCCTCTTCCAATCTAGGGCCTCTCTCCTCCCAGTGCTCAGCTTGCTTCCTTTTAATACGACCTTTAAACAGCTGAAAGGACACCTCTGGACACACCCATGCCTCAACATGTGATCACTATCAGCTAATTTGTCCCATTGCCAGCCAATCCACAGTGGATTAAAACAATGTAAAATAACACACTGAAACAATGTGATACAAACAGAATAAAATCATGCAAATAAAAACAACACTCACAAATAAACACTAAAATCAGAAAAAAAAACAATATAAACGATGAATACAAATTTCTACTGTGTGAAACAGTTTCACTCTTTGAATATTTTTCATTTCTTACAATCAGAATTCTCCAATAGATTTTTAGAAGAAATTTATTTTCTTTCATGCATCACCAACTGACCCTTTTATGTTAACGTCTCAATCTCCAGCCTAACCTCATTGAATTTTGCTTAGCAAAGTACTTTTCAACTCTAATAATTAGTAAGATTATATTTCTTATCATCTGTTGGTCGTCTGACCTGATAAACTTCAATGAGCATTATAACACAGGAATGATTGTCTCTAAAAATGGGCTCCTGCACGCTTGCAGACATTTTTCCATCACAACTTATGGATGATGAAGGATTTGATTAAAGCTGTGAAACATTACTGATAAACTTCATGTGATGTTGCATTAAAGCCAATTTTCTATTAAAATCAGGGTCTTTTCTAACTGACCTCTGACCTTTGAGCAGTAGTGTGTACTGTATGCTTGTATGTAACTGTATCTGACCTGGATTTTATCACCAGTTTCAAATAAGAATCTTCTTTAAAGTCTGTCTTTCAATACAAATGAAGTTAAACTTTATCAAGGCTGATGGTAAACTGTCCCTAACAAGTCCACTTTATTGCGTGTTCATTGACTTTCTCCTATCAGAGCTGTTTAACAAGTCCACTTTATACATGCTTATTAATCTATCACGCTTATCAGTGGCTCATGGTTGCTTAAAGCCTATGTCTGAACTTGACCACAGAGCCAGAGCATCGTTCAATCTTGGCAACAGCTCCAGGATGACAAACTCCACTTTCTCTGCATCAAGACAGCTCATAACTTTTTAACAGTCTCTCCTGATAGCCTCATATCATCTGCTCTAATCAATAACCATACACTATCATTACAATGTAGACTACAGCTCAAAAGTCTGAGGTGACTTAGAAATGTCTTGTTTTCAGAATAGACTCAAATTTGGTTTCAGATTGAATCACAGCAATTTATCAAAATAATCATATAAATGCTTAATATTAACACTGATCACAAATCATGAATTATTTTTAATAGAATATCTACAGAGGTGTTCAGAGACCCATTTTCAGCAATAATCCCTCCTGTGTTCAGTGGTACATTGTCTTATCTAATGCAAGCTTAACACATTAAAGCCAAACTTATCACTCAAAACAGCTTTTTAAGAGATTTTAGCACAAACTGAAACTATTGTGGTGATTAAAGAAACAATAAATGTGTCTGGATCATCCCAGTGTTTGTTTTTAACCTCATGAAACCAAGTTTCCATTTTCCTCTAAAGGGGCTGCAACACCCAGCTGCACAAAACCTTCACTTTTTTTTAACAGTTTCACTGTTTTAATATTTTTCATTTCTTACAGTCAGAATTCTCCAATAGATTTTTAGAAGAAATTCTTTTTTTTCATGCATCACCAACTGACCCTTTTATGTTAACGTCTCAATCTCCAGCCTAACCTCATTGAATTTTGCTTAGCAAAGTACTTTTCAACTCTAATAATTAGTAAGATTATATTTCTTATCATCTGTTGGTCGTCTGACCTGATAAACTTCAATGAGCATTATAACACAGGAATGATTGTCTCTAAAAATGGGCTCCTGCACGCTTGCAGACATTTTTCCATCACAACTTATGGATGATGAAGGATTTGATTAAAGCTGTGAAACATTACTGATAAACTTCATGTGATGTTGCATTAAAGCCAATTTTCTATTAAAATCAGGGTCTTTTCTAACTGACCTCTGACCTTTGAGCAGTAGTGTGTACTGTATGCTTGTATGTAACTGTATCTGACCTGGATTTTATCACCAGTTTCAAATAAGAATCTTCTTTAAAGTCTGTCTTTCAATACAAATGAAGTTAAACTTTATCAAGGCTGATGGTAAACTGTCCCTAACAAGTCCACTTTATTGCGTGCTCATTGACTTTCTCCTATCAGAGCTGTTTAACAAGTCCACTTTATACATGCTTATTAATCTATCACGCTTATCAGTGGCTCATGGTTGCTTAAAGCCTATGTCTGAACTTGACCACAGAGCCAGAGCATCGTTCAATCTTGGCAACAGCTCCAGGATGACAAACTCCACTTTCTCTGCATCAAGACAGCTCATAACTTTTTAACAGTCTCTCCTGATAGCCTCATATCATCTGCTCTAATCAATAACCATACACTATCATTACAATGTAGACTACAGCTCAAAAGTCTGAGGTGAATTAGAAATGTCTTGTTTTCAGAATAGACTCAAATTTGGTTTCAGATTGAATCACAGCAATTTATCAAAATAATCATATAAATGCTTAATATTAACACTGATCACAAATCATGAATGATTTTTAATAGAATATCTACAGAGGTGTTCAGAGACCCATTTTCAGCAATAATCCCTCCTGTGTTCAGTGGTACATTGTCTTATCTAATGCAAGCTTAACACATTAAAGCCAAACTTATCACTCAAAACAGCTTTTTAAGAGATTTTAGCACAAACTGAAACTATTGTGGTGATTAAAGAAACAATAAATGTGTCTGGATCATCCCAGTGTTTGTTTTTAACCTCATGAAACCAAGTTTCCATTTTCCTCTAAAGGGGCTGCAACACCCAGCTGCACAAAACCTTCACTTTTTTTTAACAGTTTCACTGTTTTAATATTTTTCATTTCTTACAGTCAGAATTCTCCAATAGATTTTTAGAAGAAATTCTTTTTTTTCATGCATCACCAACTGACCCTTTTATGTTAACGTCTCAATCTCCAGCCTAACCTCATTGAATTTTGCTTAGCAAAGTACTTTTCAACTCTAATAATTAGTAAGATTATATTTCTTATCATCTGTTGGTCGTCTGACCTGATAAACTTCAATGAGCATTATAACACAGGAATGATTGTCTCTAAAAATGGGCTCCTGCACGCTTGCAGACATTTTTCCATCACAACTTATGGATGATGAAGGATTTGATTAAAGCTGTGAAACATTACTGATAAACTTCATGTGATGTTGCATTAAAGCCAATTTTCTATTAAAATCAGGGTCTTTTCTAACTGACCTCTGACCTTTGAGCAGTAGTGTGTACTGTATGCTTGTATGTAACTGTATCTGACCTGGATTTTATCACCAGTTTCAAATAAGAATCTTCTTTAAAGTCTGTCTTTCAATACAAATGAAGTTAAACTTTATCAAGGCTGATGGTAAACTGTCCCTAACAAGTCCACTTTATTGCGTGCTCATTGACTTTCTCCTATCAGAGCTGTTTAACAAGTCCACTTTATACATGCTTATTAATCTATCACGCTTATCAGTGGCTCATGGTTGCTTAAAGCCTATGTCTGAACTTGACCACAGAGCCAGAGCATCGTTCAATCTTGGCAACAGCTCCAGGATGACAAACTCCACTTTCTCTGCATCAAGACAGCTCATAACTTTTTAACAGTCTCTCCTGATAGCCTCATATCATCTGCTCTAATCAATAACCATACACTATCATTACAATGTAGACTACAGCTCAAAAGTCTGAGGTGAATTAGAAATGTCTTGTTTTCAGAATAGACTCAAATTTGGTTTCAGATTGAATCACAGCAATTTATCAAAATAATCATATAAATGCTTAATATTAACACTGATCACAAATCATGAATGATTTTTAATAGAATATCTACAGAGGTGTTCAGAGACCCATTTTCAGCAATAATCCCTCCTGTGTTCAGTGGTACATTGTCTTATCTAATGCAAGCTTAACACATTAAAGCCAAACTTATCACTCAAAACAGCTTTTTAAGAGATTTTAGCACAAACTGAAACTATTGTGGTGATTAAAGAAACAATAAATGTGTCTGGATCATCCCAGTGTTTGTTTTTAACCTCATGAAACCAAGTTTTCATTTTCCTCTAAAGGGGCTGCAACACCCAGCTGCACAAAACCTTCACTTTTTTTAACAGTTTCACTCTTTGAATATTTTTCATTTCTTACAATCAGAATTCTCCAATAGATTTTTAGAAGAAATTTATTTTCTTTCATGCATCACCAACTGACCCTTTTATGTTAACGTCTCAATCTCCAGCCTAACCTCATTGAATTTTGCTTAGCAAAGTACTTTTCAACTCTAATAATTAGTAAGATTATATTTCTTATCATCTGTTGGTCGTCTGACCTGATAAACTTCAATGAGCATTATAACACAGGAATGATTGTCTCTAAAAATGGGCTCCTGCACGCTTGCAGACATTTTTCCTTCACAATTTATGGATGATGAAGGATTTGATTAAAGCTGTGAAACATTACTGATAAACTTCATGTGATGTTACATTAAAGCCAATTTTCTATTAAAATCAGGGTCTTTTCTAACTGACCTCTGACCTTTGAGCAGTAGTGTGTACTGTATGCTTGTATGTAACTGTATCTGACCTGGATTTTATCACCAGTTTCAAATAAGAATCTTCTTTAAAGTCTGTCTTTCAATACAAATGAAGTTAAACTTTATCAAGGCTGATGGTAAACTGTCCCTAACAAGTCCACTTTATTGCGTGCTCATTGACTTTCTCCTATCAGAGCTGTTTAACAAGTCCACTTTATACATGCTTATTAATCTATCACGCTTATCAGTGGCTCATGGTTGCTTAAAGCCTATGTCTGAACTTGACCACAGAGCCAGAGCATCGTTCAATCTTGGCAACAGCTCCAGGATGACAAACTCCACTTTCTCTGCATCAAGACAGCTCATAACTTTTTAACAGTCTCTCCTGATAGTCTCATATCATCTGCTCTAATCAATAACCATACACTATCATTACAATGTAGACTACAGCTCAAAAGTCTGAGGTGAATTAGAAATGTCTTGTTTTCAGAATAGACTCAAATTTGGTTTCAGATTGAATCACAGCAATTTATCAAAATAATCATATAAATGCTTAATATTAACACTGATCACAAATCATGAATGATTTTTAATAGAATATCTACAGAGGTGTTCAGAGACCCATTTTCAGCAATAATCCCTCCTGTGTTCAGTGGTACATTGTCTTATCTAATGCAAGCTTAACACATTAAAGCCAAACTTATCACTCAAAACAGCTTTTTAAGAGATTTTAGCACAAACTGAAACTATTGTGGTGATTAAAGAAACAATAAATGTGTCTGGATCATCCCAGTGTTTGTTTTTAACCTCATGAAACCAAGTTTCCATTTTCCTCTAAAGGGGCTGCAACACCCAGCTGCACAAAACCTTCACTTTTTTTTAACAGTTTAACTATTTGAATATTTTTCATTTCTTACAATCAGAATTCTCCAATAGATTTTCAGAAGAAATTTTTTTTTTTCATGCATCACCAACTGACCCTTTTATGTTAACGTCTCAATCTCCAGCCTAACCTCATTGAATTTTGCTTAGCAAAGTACTTTTCAACTCTAATAATTAGTAAGATTATATTTCTTATCATCTGTTGGTCGTCTGACCTGATAAACTTCAATGAGCATTATAACACAGGAATGATTGTCTCTAAAAATGGGCTCCTGCACGCTTGCAGACATTTTTCCATCACAACTTATGGATGATGAAGGATTTGATTAAAGCTGTGAAACATTACTGATAAACTTCATGTGATGTTGCATTAAAGCCAATTTTCTATTAAAATCAGGGTCTTTTCTAACTGACCTCTGACCTTTGAGCAGTAGTGTGTACTGTATGCTTGTATGTAACTGTATCTGACCTGGATTTTATCACCAGTTTCAAATAAGAATCTTCTTTAAAGTCTGTCTTTCAATACAAATGAAGTTAAACTTTATCAAGGCTGATGGTAAACTGTCCCTAACAAGTCCACTTTATTGCGTGCTCATTGACTTTCTCCTATCAGAGCTGTTTAACAAGTCCACTTTATACATGCTTATTAATCTATCACGCTTATCAGTGGCTCATGGTTGCTTAAAGCCTATGTCTGAACTTGACCACAGAGCCAGAGCATCGTTCAATCTTGGCAACAGCTCCAGGATGACAAACTCCACTTTCTCTGCATCAAGACAGCTCATAACTTTTTAACAGTCTCTCCTGATAGCCTCATATCATCTGCTCTAATCAATAACCATACACTATCATTACAATGTAGACTACAGCTCAAAAGTCTGAGGTGAATTAGAAATGTCTTGTTTTCAGAATAGACTCAAATTTGGTTTCAGATTGAATCACAGCAATTTATCAAAAATAATCATATAAATGCTTAATATTAACACTGATCACAAATCATGAATGATTTTTAATAGAATATCTACAGAGGTGTTCAGAGACCCATTTTCAGCAATAATCCCTCCTGTGTTCAGTGGTACATTGTCTTATCTAATGCAAGCTTAACACATTAAAGCCAAACTTATCACTCAAAACAGCTTTTTAAGAGATTTTAGCACAAACTGAAACTATTGTGGTGATTAAAGAAACAATAAATGTGTCTGGATCATCCCAGTGTTTGTTTTTAACCTCATGAAACCAAGTTTCCATTTTCCTCTAAAGGGGCTGCAACACCCAGCTGCACAAAACCTTCACTTTTTTTTAACAGTTTCACTGTTTTAATATTTTTCATTTCTTACAATCAGAATTCTCCAATAGATTTTTAGAAGAAATTCTTTTTTTTCATGCATCACCAACTGACCCTTTTATGTTAACGTCTCAATCTCCAGCCTAACCTCATTGAATTTTGCTTAGCAAAGTACTTTTCAACTCTAATAATTAGTAAGATTATATTTCTTATCATCTGTTGGTCGTCTGACCTGATAAACTTCAATGAGCATTATAACACAGGAATGATTGTCTCTAAAAATGGGCTCCTGCACGCTTGCAGACATTTTTCCATCACAACTTATGGATGATGAAGGATTTGATTAAAGCTGTGAAACATTACTGATAAACTTCATGTGATGTTGCATTAAAGCCAATTTTCTATTAAAATCAGGGTCTTTTCTAACTGACCTCTGACCTTTGAGCAGTAGTGTGTACTGTATGCTTGTATGTAACTGTATCTGACCTGGATTTTATCACCAGTTTCAAATAAGAATCTTCTTTAAAGTCTGTCTTTCAATACAAATGAAGTTAAACTTTATCAAGGCTGATGGTAAACTGTCCCTAACAAGTCCACTTTATTGCGTGCTCATTGACTTTCTCCTATCAGAGCTGTTTAACAAGTCCACTTTATACATGCTTATTAATCTATCACGCTTATCAGTGGCTCATGGTTGCTTAAAGCCTATGTCTGAACTTGACCACAGAGCCAGAGCATCGTTCAATCTTGGCAACAGCTCCAGGATGACAAACTCCACTTTCTCTGCATCAAGACAGCTCATAACTTTTTAACAGTCTCTCCTGATAGTCTCATATCATCTGCTCTAATCAATAACCATACACTATCATTACAATGTAGACTACAGCTCAAAAGTCTGAGGTGAATTAGAAATGTCTTGTTTTCAGAATAGACTCAAATTTGGTTTCAGATTGAATCACAGCAATTTATCAAAAATAATCATATAAATGCTTAATATTAACACTGATCACAAATCATGAATGATTTTTAATAGAATATCTACAGAGGTGTTCAGAGACCCATTTTCAGCAATAATCCCTCCTGTGTTCAGTGGTACATTGTCTTATCTAATGCAAGCTTAACACATTAAAGCCAAACTTATCACTCAAAACAGCTTTTTAAGAGATTTTAGCACAAACTGAAACTATTGTGGTGATTAAAGAAACAATAAATGTGTCTGGATCATCCCAGTGTTTGTTTTTAACCTCATGAAACCAAGTTTCCATTTTCCTCTAAAGGGGCTGCAACACCCAGCTGCACAAAACCTTCACTTTTTTTTAACAGTTTCACTGTTTTAATATTTTTCATTTCTTACAATCAGAATTCTCCAATAGATTTTTAGAAGAAATTCTTTTTTTTCATGCATCACCAACTGACCCTTTTATGTTAACGTCTCAATCTCCAGCCTAACCTCATTGAATTTTGCTTAGCAAAGTACTTTTCAACTCTAATAATTAGTAAGATTATATTTCTTATCATCTGTTGGTCGTCTGACCTGATAAACTTCAATGAGCATTATAACACAGGAATGATTGTCTCTAAAAATGGGCTCCTGCACGCTTGCAGACATTTTTCCATCACAACTTATGGATGATGAAGGATTTGATTAAAGCTGTGAAACATTACTGATAAACTTCATGTGATGTTGCATTAAAGCCAATTTTCTATTAAAATCAGGGTCTTTTCTAACTGACCTCTGACCTTTGAGCAGTAGTGTGTACTGTATGCTTGTATGTAACTGTATCTGACCTGGATTTTATCACCAGTTTCAAATAAGAATCTTCTTTAAAGTCTGTCTTTCAATACAAATGAAGTTAAACTTTATCAAGGCTGATGGTAAACTGTCCCTAACAAGTCCACTTTATTGCGTGCTCATTGACTTTCTCCTATCAGAGCTGTTTAACAAGTCCACTTTATACATGCTTATTAATCTATCACGCTTATCAGTGGCTCATGGTTGCTTAAAGCCTATGTCTGAACTTGACCACAGAGCCAGAGCATCATTCAATCTTGGCAACAGCTCCAGGATGACAAACTCCACTTTCTCTGCATCAAGACAGCTCATAACTTTTTAACAGTCTCTCCTGATAGCCTCATATCATCTGCTCTAATCAATAACCATACACTATCATTACAATGTAGACTACAGCTCAAAAGTCTGAGGTGAATTAGAAATGTCTTGTTTTCAGAATAGACTCAAATTTGGTTTCAGATTGAATCACAGCAATTTATCAAAAATAATCATATAAATGCTTAATATTAACACTGATCACAAATCATGAATGATTTTTAATAGAATATCTACAGAGGTGTTCAGAGACCCATTTTCAGCAATAATCCCTCCTGTGTTCAGTGGTACATTGTCTTATCTAATGCAAGCTTAACACATTAAAGCCAAACTTATCACTCAAAACAGCTTTTTAAGAGATTTTAGCACAAACTGAAACTATTGTGGTGATTAAAGAAACAATAAATGTGTCTGGATCATCCCAGTGTTTGTTTTTAACCTCATGAAACCAAGTTTCCATTTTCCTCTAAAGGGGCTGCAACACCCAGCTGCACAAAACCTTCACTTTTTTTTAACAGTTTCACTGTTTTAATATTTTTCATTTCTTACAATCAGAATTCTCCAATAGATTTTTAGAAGAAATTCTTTTTTTTCATGCATCACCAACTGACCCTTTTATGTTAACGTCTCAATCTCCAGCCTAACCTCATTGAATTTTGCTTAGCAAAGTACTTTTCAACTCTAATAATTAGTAAGATTATATTTCTTATCATCTGTTGGTCGTCTGACCTGATAAACTTCAATGAGCATTATAACACAGGAATGATTGTCTCTAAAAATGGGCTCCTGCACGCTTGCAGACATTTTTCCATCACAACTTATGGATGATGAAGGATTTGATTAAAGCTGTGAAACATTACTGATAAACTTCATGTGATGTTGCATTAAAGCCAATTTTCTATTAAAATCAGGGTCTTTTCTAACTGACCTCTGACCTTTGAGCAGTAGTGTGTACTGTATGCTTGTATGTAACTGTATCTGACCTGGATTTTATCACCAGTTTCAAATAAGAATCTTCTTTAAAGTCTGTCTTTCAATACAAATGAAGTTAAACTTTATCAAGGCTGATGGTAAACTGTCCCTAACAAGTCCACTTTATTGCGTGCTCATTGACTTTCTCCTATCAGAGCTGTTTAACAAGTCCACTTTATACATGCTTATTAATCTATCACGCTTATCAGTGGCTCATGGTTGCTTAAAGCCTATGTCTGAACTTGACCACAGAGCCAGAGCATCGTTCAATCTTGGCAACAGCTCCAGGATGACAAACTCCACTTTCTCTGCATCAAGACAGCTCATAACTTTTTAACAGTCTCTCCTGATAGCCTCATATCATCTGCTCTAATCAATAACCATACACTATCATTACAATGTAGACTACAGCTCAAAAGTCTGAGGTGAATTAGAAATGTCTTGTTTTCAGAATAGACTCAAATTTGGTTTCAGATTGAATCACAGCAATTTATCAAAAATAATCATATAAATGCTTAATATTAACACTGATCACAAATCATGAATGATTTTTAATAGAATATCTACAGAGGTGTTCAGAGACCCATTTTCAGCAATAATCCCTCCTGTGTTCAGTGGTACATTGTCTTATCTAATGCAAGCTTAACACATTAAAGCCAAACTTATCACTCAAAACAGCTTTTTAAGAGATTTTAGCACAAACTGAAACTATTGTGGTGATTAAAGAAACAATAAATGTGTCTGGATCATCCCAGTGTTTGTTTTTAACCTCATGAAACCAAGTTTCCATTTTCCTCTAAAGGGGCTGCAACACCCAGCTGCACAAAACCTTCACTTTTTTTTAACAGTTTCACTGTTTTAATATTTTTCATTTCTTACAATCAGAATTCTCCAATAGATTTTTAGAAGAAATTCTTTTTTTTCATGCATCACCAACTGACCCTTTTATGTTAACGTCTCAATCTCCAGCCTAACCTCATTGAATTTTGCTTAGCAAAGTACTTTTCAACTCTAATAATTAGTAAGATTATATTTCTTATCATCTGTTGGTCGTCTGACCTGATAAACTTCAATGAGCATTATAACACAGGAATGATTGTCTCTAAAAATGGGCTCCTGCACGCTTGCAGACATTTTTCCATCACAACTTATGGATGATGAAGGATTTGATTAAAGCTGTTAAACATTACTGATAAACTTCATGTGATGTTGCATTAAAGCCAATTTTCTATTAAAATCAGGGTCTTTTCTAACTGACCTCTGACCTTTGAGCAGTAGTGTGTACTGTATGCTTGTATGTAACTGTATCTGACCTGGATTTTATCACCAGTTTCAAATAAGAATCTTCTTTAAAGTCTGTCTTTCAATACAAATGAAGTTAAACTTTATCAAGGCTGATGGTAAACTGTCCCTAACAAGTCCACTTTATTGCGTGCTCATTGACTTTCTCCTATCAGAGCTGTTTAACAAGTCCACTTTATACATGCTTATTAATCTATCACGCTTATCAGTGGCTCATGGTTGCTTAAAGCCTATGTCTGAACTTGACCACAGAGCCAGAGCATCGTTCAATCTTGGCAACAGCTCCAGGATGACAAACTCCACTTTCTCTGCATCAAGACAGCTCATAACTTTTTAACAGTCTCTCCTGATAGCCTCATATCATCTGCTCTAATCAATAACCATACACTATCATTACAATGTAGACTACAGCTCAAAAGTCTGAGGTGAATTAGAAATGTCTTGTTTTCAGAATAGACTCAAATTTGGTTTCAGATTGAATCACAGCAATTTATCAAAATAATCATATAAATGCTTAATATTAACACTGATCACAAATCATGAATGATTTTTAATAGAATATCTACAGAGGTGTTCAGAGACCCATTTTCAGCAATAATCCCTCCTGTGTTCAGTGGTACATTGTCTTATCTAATGCAAGCTTAACACATTAAAGCCAAACTTATCACTCAAAACAGCTTTTTAAGAGATTTTAGCACAAACTGAAACTATTGTGGTGATTAAAGAAACAATAAATGTATCTGGATCATCCCAGTGTTTGTTTTTAACCTCATGAAACCAAGTTTCCATTTTCCTCTAAAGGGGCTGCAACACCCAGCTGCACAAAACCTTCACTTTTTTTAACAGTTTCACTGTTTTAATATTTTTCATTTCTTACAATCAGAATTCTCCAATAGATTTTCAGAATAAATTTTTTTTTTTCATGCATCACCAACTGACCCTTTTATGTTAACGTCTCAATCTCCAGCCTGACCTCATTGAATTTTGCTTAGCAAAGTACTTTTCAACTAATAATTAGTAAGATTATATTTCTTATCATCTGTTGGTCGTCTGACCTGATAAACTTCAATGAGCATTATAACACAGGAATGATTGTCTCTAAAAATGGGCTCCTGCACGCTTGCAGACATTTTTCCATCACAACTTATGGATGATGAAGGATTTGATTAAAGCTGTGAAACATTACTGATAAACTTCATGTGATGTTACATTAAAGCCAATTTTCTATTAAAATCAGGGTCTTTTCTAACTGACCTCTGACCTTTGAGCAGTAGTGTGTACTGTATGCTTGTATGTAACTGTATCTGACCTGGATTTTATCACCAGTTTCAAATAAGAATCTTCTTTAAAGTCTGTCTTTCAATACAAATGAAGTTAAACTTTATCAAGGCTGATGGTAAACTGTCCCTAACAAGTCCACTTTATTGCGTGCTCATTGACTTTCTCCTATCAGAGCTGTTTAACAAGTCCACTTTATACATGCTTATTAATCTATCACGCTTATCAGTGGCTCATGGTTGCTTAAAGCCTATGTCTGAACTTGACCACAGAGCCAGAGCATCGTTCAATCTTGGCAACAGCTCCAGGATGACAAACTCCACTTTCTCTGCATCAAGACAGCTCATAACTTTTTAACAGTCTCTCCTGATAGTCTCATATCATCTGCTCTAATCA
Organism: Perissodus microlepis; assembly: GCF_051167445.1. Lineage (NCBI taxonomy): Eukaryota > Metazoa > Chordata > Actinopteri > Cichliformes > Cichlidae > Perissodus > Perissodus microlepis. The sequence continues at coordinate 13,057,449 of NC_140480.1, read as the reverse complement.
ATAACCATACACTATCATTACAATGTAGACTACAGCTCAAAAGTCTGAGGTGAATTAGAAATGTCTTGTTTTCAGAATAGACTCAAATTTGGTTTCAGATTGAATCACAGCAATTTATCAAAAATAATCATATAAATGCTTAATATTAACACTGATCACAAATCATGAATGATTTTTAATAGAATATCTACAGAGGTGTTCAGAGACCCATTTTCAGCAATAATCCCTCCTGTGTTCAGTGGTACATTGTCTTATCTAATGCAAGCTTAACACATTAAAGCCAAACTTATCACTCAAAACAGCTTTTTAAGAGATTTTAGCACAAACTGAAACTATTGTGGTGATTAAAGAAACAATAAATGTGTCTGGATCATCCCAGTGTTTGTTTTTAACCTCATGAAACCAAGTTTCCATTTTCCTCTAAAGGGGCTGCAACACCCAGCTGCACAAAACCTTCACTTTTTTTTAACAGTTTCACTGTTTTAATATTTTTCATTTCTTACAATCAGAATTCTCCAATAGATTTTTAGAAGAAATTCTTTTTTTTCATGCATCACCAACTGACCCTTTTATGTTAACGTCTCAATCTCCAGCCTAACCTCATTGAATTTTGCTTAACAAAGTACTTTTCAACTCTAATAATTAGTAAGATTATATTTCTTATCATCTGTTGGTCGTCTGACCTGATAAACTTCAATGAGCATTATAACACAGGAATGATTGTCTCTAAAAATGGGCTCCTGCACGCTTGCAGACATTTTTCCATCACAACTTATGGATGATGAAGGATTTGATTAAAGCTGTGAAACATTACTGATAAACTTCATGTGATGTTACATTAAAGCCAATTTTCTATTAAAATCAGGGTCTTTTCTAACTGACCTCTGACCTTTGAGCAGTAGTGTGTACTGTATGCTTGTATGTAACTGTATCTGACCTGGATTTTATCACCAGTTTCAAATAAGAATCTTCTTTAAAGTCTGTCTTTCAATACAAATGAAGTTAAACTTTATCAAGGCTGATGGTAAACTGTCCCTAACAAGTCCACTTTATTGCGTGCTCATTGACTTTCTCCTATCAGAGCTGTTTAACAAGCCCACTTTATACATGCTTATTAATCTATCACGCTTATCAGTGGCTCATGGTTGCTTAAAGCCTATGTCTGAACTTGACCACAGAGCCAGAGCATCGTTCAATCTTGGCAACAGCTCCAGGATGACAAACTCCACTTTCTCTGCATCAAGACAGCTCATAACTTTTTAACAGTCTCTCCTGATAGTCTCATATCATCTGCTCTAATCAATAACCATACACTATCATTACAATGTAGACTACAGCTCAAAAGTCTGAGGTGAATTAGAAATGTCTTGTTTTCAGAATAGACTCAAATTTGGTTTCAGATTGAATCACAGCAATTTATCAAAATAATCATATAAATGCTTAATATTAACACTGATCACAAATCATGAATGATTTTTAATAGAATATCTACAGAGGTGTTCAGAGATCCATTTTCAGCAATAATCCCTCCTGTGTTCAGTGGTACATTGTCTTATCTAATGCAAGCTTAACACATTAAAGCCAAACTTATCACTCAAAACAGCTTTTTAAGAGATTTTAGCACAAACTGAAACTATTGTGGTGATTAAAGAAACAATAAATGTGTCTGGATCATCCCAGTGTTTGTTTTTAACCTCATGAAACCAAGTTTCCATTTTCCTCTAAAGGGGCTGCAACACCCAGCTGCACAAAACCTTCACTTTTTTTTAACAGTTTCACTGTTTTAATATTTTTCATTTCTTACAATCAGAATTCTCCAATAGATTTTTAGAAGAAATTCTTTTTTTTCATGCATCACCAACTGACCCTTTTATGTTAACGTCTCAATCTCCAGCCTAACCTCATTGAATTTTGCTTAGCAAAGTACTTTTCAACTCTAATAATTAGTAAGATTATATTTCTTATCATCTGTTGGTCGTCTGACCTGATAAACTTCAATGAGCATTATAACACAGGAATAATTGTCTCTAAAAATGGGCTCCTGCACGCTTGCAGACATTTTTCCATCACAACTTATGGATGATGAAGGATTTGATTAAAGCTGTGAAACATTACTGATAAACTTCATGTGATGTTGCATTAAAGCCAATTTTCTATTAAAATCAGGGTCTTTTCTAACTGACCTCTGACCTTTGAGCAGTAGTGTGTACTGTATGCTTGTATGTAACTGTATCTGACCTGGATTTTATCACCAGTTTCAAATAAGAATCTTCTTTAAAGTCTGTCTTTCAATACAAATGAAGTTAAACTTTATCAAGGCTGATGGTAAACTGTCCCTAACAAGTCCACTTTATTGCGTGCTCATTGACTTTCTCCTATCAGAGCTGTTTAACAAGTCCACTTTATACATGCTTATTAATCTATCACGCTTATCAGTGGCTCATGGTTGCTTAAAGCCTATGTCTGAACTTGACCACAGAGCCAGAGCATCGTTCAATCTTGGCAACAGCTCCAGGATGACAAACTCCACTTTCTCTGCATCAAGACAGCTCATAACTTTTTAACAGTCTCTCCTGATAGCCTCATATCATCTGCTCTAATCAATAACCATACACTATCATTACAATGTAGACTACAGCTCAAAAGTCTGAGGTGAATTAGAAATGTCTTGTTTTCAGAATAGACTCAAATTTGGTTTCAGATTGAATCACAGCAATTTATCAAAAATAATCATATAAATGCTTAATATTAACACTGATCACAAATCATGAATGATTTTTAATAGAATATCTACAGAGGTGTTCAGAGACCCATTTTCAGCAATAATCCCTCCTGTGTTCAGTGGTACATTGTCTTATCTAATGCAAGCTTAACACATTAAAGCCAAACTTATCACTCAAAACAGCTTTTTAAGAGATTTTAGCACAAACTGAAACTATTGTGGTGATTAAAGAAACAATAAATGTGTCTGGATCATCCCAGTGTTTGTTTTTAACCTCATGAAACCAAGTTTCCATTTTCCTCTAAAGGGGCTGCAACACCCAGCTGCACAAAACCTTCACTTTTTTTTAACAGTTTAACTATTTGAATATTTTTCATTTCTTACAATCAGAATTCTCCAATAGATTTTCAGAAGAAATTTTTTTTTTTCATGCATCACCAACTGACCCTTTTATGTTAACGTCTCAATCTCCAGCCTAACCTCATTGAATTTTGCTTAGCAAAGTACTTTTCAACTCTAATAATTAGTAAGATTATATTTCTTATCATCTGTTGGTCGTCTGACCTGATAAACTTCAATGAGCATTATAACACAGGAATGATTGTCTCTAAAAATGGGCTCCTGCACGCTTGCAGACATTTTTCCATCACAACTTATGGATGATGAAGGATTTGATTAAAGCTGTGAAACATTACTGATAAACTTCATGTGATGTTACATTAAAGCCAATTTTCTATTAAAATCAGGGTCTTTTCTAACTGACCTCTGACCTTTGAGCAGTAGTGTGTACTGTATGCTTGTATGTAACTGTATCTGACCTGGATTTTATCACCAGTTTCAAATAAGAATCTTCTTTAAAGTCTGTCTTTCAATACAAATGAAGTTAAACTTTATCAAGGCTGATGGTAAACTGTCCCTAACAAGTCCACTTTATTGCGTGCTCATTGACTTTCTCCTATCAGAGCTGTTTAACAAGTCCACTTTATACATGCTTATTAATCTATCACGCTTATCAGTGGCTCATGGTTGCTTAAAGCCTATGTCTGAACTTGACCACAGAGCCAGAGCATCGTTCAATCTTGGCAACAGCTCCAGGATGACAAACTCCACTTTCTCTGCATCAAGACAGCTCATAACTTTTTAACAGTCTCTCCTGATAGCCTCATATCATCTGCTCTAATCAATAACCATACACTATCATTACAATGTAGACTACAGCTCAAAAGTCTGAGGTGAATTAGAAATGTCTTGTTTTCAGAATAGACTCAAATTTGGTTTCAGATTGAATCACAGCAATTTATCAAAAATAATCATATAAATGCTTAATATTAACACTGATCACAAATCATGAATGATTTTTAATAGAATATCTACAGAGGTGTTCAGAGACCCATTTTCAGCAATAATCCCTCCTGTGTTCAGTGGTACATTGTCTTATCTAATGCAAGCTTAACACATTAAAGCCAAACTTATCACTCAAAACAGCTTTTTAAGAGATTTTAGCACAAACTGAAACTATTGTGGTGATTAAAGAAACAATAAATGTGTCTGGATCATCCCAGTGTTTGTTTTTAACCTCACGAAACCAAGTTTCCATTTTCCTCTAAAGGGGCTGCAACACCCAGCTGCACAAAACCTTCACTTTTTTTTAACAGTTTCACTGTTTTAATATTTTTCATTTCTTACAATCAGAATTCTCCAATAGATTTTTAGAAGAAATTCTTTTTTTTCATGCATCACCAACTGACCCTTTTATGTTAACGTCTCAATCTCCAGCCTAACCTCATTGAATTTTGCTTAGCAAAGTACTTTTCAACTCTAATAATTAGTAAGATTATATTTCTTATCATCTGTTGGTCGTCTGACCTGATAAACTTCAATGAGCATTATAACACAGGAATGATTGTCTCTAAAAATGGGCTCCTGCACGCTTGCAGACATTTTTCCATCACAACTTATGGATGATGAAGGATTTGATTAAAGCTGTGAAACATTACTGATAAACTTCATGTGATGTTGCATTAAAGCCAATTTTCTATTAAAATCAGGGTCTTTTCTAACTGACCTCTGACCTTTGAGCAGTAGTGTGTACTGTATGCTTGTATGTAACTGTATCTGACCTGGATTTTATCACCAGTTTCAAATAAGAATCTTCTTTAAAGTCTGTCTTTCAATACAAATGAAGTTAAACTTTATCAAGGCTGATGGTAAACTGTCCCTAACAAGTCCACTTTATTGCGTGCTCATTGACTTTCTCCTATCAGAGCTGTTTAACAAGTCCACTTTATACATGCTTATTAATCTATCACGCTTATCAGTGGCTCATGGTTGCTTAAAGCCTATGTCTGAACTTGACCACAGAGCCAGAGCATCGTTCAATCTTGGCAACAGCTCCAGGATGACAAACTCCACTTTCTCTGCATCAAGACAGCTCATAACTTTTTAACAGTCTCTCCTGATAGTCTCATATCATCTGCTCTAATCAATAACCATACACTATCATTACAATGTAGACTACAGCTCAAAAGTCTGAGGTGAATTAGAAATGTCTTGTTTTCAGAATAGACTCAAATTTGGTTTCAGATTGAATCACAGCAATTTATCAAAAATAATCATATAAATGCTTAATATTAACACTGATCACAAATCATGAATGATTTTTAATAGAATATCTACAGAGGTGTTCAGAGACCCATTTTCAGCAATAATCCCTCCTGTGTTCAGTGGTACATTGTCTTATCTAATGCAAGCTTAACACATTAAAGCCAAACTTATCACTCAAAACAGCTTTTTAAGAGATTTTAGCACAAACTGAAACTATTGTGGTGATTAAAGAAACAATAAATGTGTCTGGATCATCCCAGTGTTTGTTTTTAACCTCATGAAACCAAGTTTCCATTTTCCTCTAAAGGGGCTGCAACACCCAGCTGCACAAAACCTTCACTTTTTTTTAACAGTTTCACTGTTTTAATATTTTTCATTTCTTACAATCAGAATTCTCCAATAGATTTTTAGAAGAAATTCTTTTTTTTCATGCATCACCAACTGACCCTTTTATGTTAACGTCTCAATCTCCAGCCTAACCTCATTGAATTTTGCTTAGCAAAGTACTTTTCAACTCTAATAATTAGTAAGATTATATTTCTTATCATCTGTTGGTCGTCTGACCTGATAAACTTCAATGAGCATTATAACACAGGAATGATTGTCTCTAAAAATGGGCTCCTGCACGCTTGCAGACATTTTTCCATCACAACTTATGGATGATGAAGGATTTGATTAAAGCTGTGAAACATTACTGATAAACTTCATGTGATGTTGCATTAAAGCCAATTTTCTATTAAAATCAGGGTCTTTTCTAACTGACCTCTGACCTTTGAGCAGTAGTGTGTACTGTATGCTTGTATGTAACTGTATCTGACCTGGATTTTATCACCAGTTTCAAATAAGAATCTTCTTTAAAGTCTGTCTTTCAATACAAATGAAGTTAAACTTTATCAAGGCTGATGGTAAACTGTCCCTAACAAGTCCACTTTATTGCGTGCTCATTGACTTTCTCCTATCAGAGCTGTTTAACAAGTCCACTTTATACATGCTTATTAATCTATCACGCTTATCAGTGGCTCATGGTTGCTTAAAGCCTATGTCTGAACTTGACCACAGAGCCAGAGCATCGTTCAATCTTGGCAACAGCTCCAGGATGACAAACTCCACTTTCTCTGCATCAAGACAGCTCATAACTTTTTAACAGTCTCTCCTGATAGTCTCATATCATCTGCTCTAATAAATTAACCATACACTATCATTACAATGTAGACTACAGCTCAAAAGTCTGAGGTGAATTAGAAATGTCTTGTTTTCAGAATAGATTCAAATTTGGTTTCAGATTGAATCACAGCAATTTATCAAAATAATCATATAAATGCTTAATATTAACACTGATCACAAATCATGAATGATTTTTAATAGAATATCTACAGAGGTGTTCAGAGACCCATTTTCAGCAATAATCCCTCCTGTGTTCAGTGGTACATTGTCTTATCTAATGCAAGCTTAACACATTAAAGCCAAACTTATCACTCAAAACAGCTTTTTAAGAGATTTTAGCACAAACTGAAACTATTGTGGTGATTAAAGAAACAATAAATGTGTCTGGATCATCCCAGTGTTTGTTTTTAACCTCATGAAACCAAGTTTCCATTTTCCTCTAAAGGGGCTGCAACACCCAGCTGCACAAAACCTTCACTTTTTTTTAACAGTTTAACTATTTGAATATTTTTCATTTCTTACAATCAGAATTCTCCAATAGATTTTCAGAAGAAATTTTTTTTTTTCATGCATCACCAACTGACCCTTTTATGTTAACGTCTCAATCTCCAGCCTAACCTCATTGAATTTTGCTTAGCAAAGTACTTTTCAACTAATAATTAGTAAGATTATATTTCTTATCATCTGTTGGTCGTCTGACCTGATAAACTTCAATGAGCATTATAACACAGGAATGATTGTCTCTAAAAATGGGCTCCTGCACGCTTGCAGACATTTTTCCATCACAACTTATGGATGATGAAGGATTTGATTAAAGCTGTGAAACATTACTGATAAACTTCATGTGATGTTGCATTAAAGCCAATTTTCTATTAAAATCAGGGTCTTTTCTAACTGACCTCTGACCTTTGAGCAGTAGTGTGTACTGTATGCTTGTATGTAACTGTATCTGACCTGGATTTTATCACCAGTTTCAAATAAGAATCTTCTTTAAAGTCTGTCTTTCAATACAAATGAAGTTAAACTTTATCAAGGCTGATGGTAAACTGTCCCTAACAAGTCCACTTTATTGCGTGCTCATTGACTTTCTCCTATCAGAGCTGTTTAACAAGTCCACTTTATACATGCTTATTAATCTATCACGCTTATCAGTGGCTCATGGTTGCTTAAAGCCTATGTCTGAACTTGACCACAGAGCCAGAGCATCGTTCAATCTTGGCAACAGCTCCAGGATGACAAACTCCACTTTCTCTGCATCAAGACAGCTCATAACTTTTTAACAGTCTCTCCTGATAGTCTCATATCATCTGCTCTAATCAATAACCATACACTATCATTACAATGTAGACTACAGCTCAAAAGTCTGAGGTGAATTAGAAATGTCTTGTTTTCAGAATAGACTCAAATTTGGTTTCAGACTGAATCACAGCAATTTATCAAAATAATCATATAAATGCTTAATATTAACACTGATCACAAATCATGAATGATTTTTAATAGAATATCTACAGAGGTGTTCAGAGACCCATTTTCAGCAATAATCCCTCCTGTGTTCAGTGGTACATTGTCTTATCTAATGCAAGCTTAACACATTAAAGCCAAACTTATCACTCAAAACAGCTTTTTAAGAGATTTTAGCACAAACTGAAACTATTGTGGTGATTAAAGAAACAATAAATGTGTCTGGATCATCCCAGTGTTTGTTTTTAACCTCATGAAACCAAGTTTCCATTTTCCTCTAAAGGGGCTGCAACACCCAGCTGCACAAAACCTTCACTTTTTTTTAACAGTTTCACTGTTTTAATATTTTTCATTTCTTACAATCAGAATTCTCCAATAGATTTTTAGAAGAAATTCTTTTTTTTCATGCATCACCAACTGACCCTTTTATGTTAACATCTCAATCTCCAGCCTAACCTCATTGAATTTTGCTTAGCAAAGTACTTTTCAACTCTAATAATTAGTAAGATTATATTTCTTATCATCTGTTGGTCGTCTGACCTGATAAACTTCAATGAGCATTATAACACAGGAATGATTGTCTCTAAAAATGGGCTCCTGCACGCTTGCAGACATTTTTCCATCACAACTTATGGATGATGAAGGATTTGATTAAAGCTGTGAAACATTACTGATAAACTTCATGTGATGTTGCATTAAAGCCAATTTTCTATTAAAATCAGGGTCTTTTCTAACTGACCTCTGACCTTTGAGCAGTAGTGTGTACTGTATGCTTGTATGTAACTGTATCTGACCTGGATTTTATCACCAGTTTCAAATAAGAATCTTCTTTAAAGTCTGTCTTTCAATACAAATGAAGTTAAACTTTATCAAGGCTGATGGTAAACTGTCCCTAACAAGTCCACTTTATTGCGTGCTCATTGACTTTCTCCTATCAGAGCTGTTTAACAAGTCCACTTTATACATGCTTATTAATCTATCACGCTTATCAGTGGCTCATGGTTGCTTAAAGCCTATGTCTGAACTTGACCACAGAGCCAGAGCATCGTTCAATCTTGGCAACAGCTCCAGGATGACAAACTCCACTTTCTCTGCATCAAGACAGCTCATAACCTTTTAACAGTGTCTGTCTGTCCTCATACTTCTATATATTCTTCTGTAATAGATAACTATACGCTATCATTGTAATCAATCTACACCACAGCTCAAAAGTTTGAAGTCAATTTTCACCTGGTTTATAACCATGTGATCGGTCCACACATCAGTGTCTAAAAAAACGCTCATTTTTATCTGTGTCTATCATCAAAATTTGAGTTGATTGCAAACTCTCCCTAACAAGTTCACTTTATTGCGTGCTCATCAATCTCCTCTACAGCTCAGCTAACTGAAGTCAGTTAGAAACGTCTTTTTATCTTAAAAAAAACAAGATTCTTTTTTATATTTTGTAAATTGGTTTTGAATCCAAATAAATATAATTGCTTAAAACTTGCATTGATCACCAATTATGATTAATGTTTGATAAAACATTAGCTGGTGTATGGATGCAACAATAATGGTGGTGTGTGGATTACAACAATAATAGCGAGTGTGCAGATTATATTACCTATCCTCAGTTTATCACATTAAATCTCATCTTACTAGTGACCCAGTAGCTTTTCCAAATACAGCTGAACTAACCAACATCATTTTTTCAAGTAATATAAAAATCGTTTTTATTTATTACCTTTTTAAACATCCCATTTTTTCTTTCTAATGTCATTAAATCAAGTTTGCCCATTTTTATAAAACATTTGGACCTCCACATCTTTTTAGCGTTCAGTTATTTCCTCAGTGTCACACATGGATTAGTTTTCGTCTCTTTCAATAAGAAAGTCAAATCTTCAGACCTTAAAGCAATCTTTGTTTCTTTCAATCATCTTAATATTTTTAATCTCCTGTAATATAATTGCAGTTAACCAGAGCTTAGCTACTCTGATCTACAGTGATTTTGGGGGTTTGGATTTGTTTTTCACAGGTGCAGAGCCTTTTTCTACAAAATTATGAATAAACTGCATTTTTTAAAAGTACCATTAATCATGTAGACTGACAAGTAACTAAACATGTAACACAGTGATCAGTAGAGAAGAAAGAAAATAACCCATTTACACATTTCTAGTTCAGATCAAAATTATTGTTCTGATTAAGGAAACAGTAAATTTGGCCACGTTATTGTCCTGATCCTCCAATTTTCCCTTTTCAATGTGACTAAATAAAATTCAACTTTTTTTTTTTTTTTTTAAATAAAAGCAGATGCACACCCAGATATTTCTTACAGTAAGAATCCTCCAACAACCTTTCAAAAGAAACATTTTTTGTCTTTCCTCAATTTTGAGAGCAACTGAACCCACAAACCTGAAGCTCGAGACCCCAAACTAACCAAATGTAATGTTTCCTTAATCAGCACAGTCATTTTTAACTTTTTGTGTGTTATGTTTACTCACAGTTTTGATGCTTGCTTCTTCGACTTGATCCATGATTAGCTTTTCACCGTCGCTCTGCTGTTTTCTCTCTCCTCATGCTTCTCCTTCATGCGTCCTGTCCTCAAATATAATCCAACCTGCCTCCTTGTTTCCTCCTTGACTTGTATTAGCAAAATTTCCAGGTAAATTAAGAGAAATCCAAAAAAGTTTTCCTGTTTCAAAAGCTCTTCCAGTTGCCTGTCTTCTTGTCCTCCTTCAAATGTGCATTTTTCGACTTATGTATTTATTTGAATTCATATTGCCATGACAACATAGCACAGAGCATCATGGTAGTTTAAAGCAGGTGGTTCTGTCCTCTGCAGAAATGCTGGTGTTCCATAGTGATGTAGAAGTATGTTAATAGTCTTGAAACAGACACTCACTGATCCGGTAAGAGCAGGAATTTAACTACAAACCCTCATAGTCCCCATCAGTATTCTTCATTTTGCTCTGCAGCAATGGTCACAGTGGCTGCTTTAAGTACGTTTGCCCCATAGAAATCCACTGATGTTCAGTGAGTCCCTTTGATACATATTTAGACCTTCATCATTTTCAGGGTGCATGAGTGTTATATCTCCATCTCATCCTAAACATTTTACCAACCAACACGTTCTCACTCCCAACTCGTCAAACGTGTGACGCATGGTCAGGCTCCCTCTGCTTCACTTATTGACGTGCAGGGTCCTCTCATTGAATACTATAGAGCTCCCTTAACGTTGCTTATTGACGACAAGAGATTGCCGCGGAAGAGCCTGTTGTCCGTATATTTATATATTTCCGAAATCACATTGTATTTATAGAATGACTATTAAAAGTCAGCGAGTGTCAGTAATGTTAATGTGGTTATGTTAGTAATACACCGAGTGCTAATATAACAGCTTTAAGATGCATTTGTAGATATTATTACGTGTTTTACCTTCTTTATGGTGCTAGCTTAAAGTTACAGTGTAAACGTTAGCTTATATTGTAGTAAAGCTGTTACTGTTTAAACGATGTTAGCACAGAAATATTCGCTTCTGTCATGACTGATGAAGTTACTAGTTAATAAAGTTTTCAGTAAAGTGTTTAATCGCAGCCACAGATTGACAGCAAATATCTCGATTAGCTTCAGTGCATCTATAATAAATATGTGCAAGTTTCAGTGCTTCGTTTAAACTGTATGATACTTATACTGATCCAGGGTCAGTGTAAAATACAATCCTAGCTGTGTGAACAAAGCCTGGCTCCTTTAATCCTGCATGACAAACCTCAGAATGCAGGTTATTATTACTCTTTCCTGCTGGCACACCTGTCACACCTGAGAGTCAGCTAGAAACTTACAGTGACGTGGACATCATGCAAAGACTGCCAGACTCTGTAATACTGCAAATGATCAGTGACTCATGTTAACACTAAACTTTAAACGGTATCTCTGTGTCTCTCTGTGTGTGCTGAACATTTAGGATTGAGTCAGGCTGCATCAGCTGAAGCTGTTATTTGTATATATCAGTATTTTTTTAATTCAGGTGTGGGGAAAATATGTAAGACTGCAGTGAAGCGATGTACCAGATTAATCCCTGGCCAAAGGTATCGTACTTAAATCAGACTACTGATCCAGCCACATCAGCCTTTTGTGAGGTCTGTTTAAAGTAGACTAAAAATGAACTGCAGGTTCCTGAGAGGTGGACTGTGAGCACAGAAACACATGTTCATACATACAGCTGCAGCAAACTTACATTAATTTTAAATAGATTTGTTACTCTGATGTCTGTCTCTGTGTTTGTCCTCTGACAGACTGGTGACCTGTCCAGGTGTGCTCTACCTATGACTACTGGGACAGGCTCTAGCCTCTGTAAAAGAAATTTTCTGTTATTCTCATTTAAAGTATTTAAGTGCTTATGCATATGCTTAGTTGTGACACTGTTATAGACTGTTCAGTGAAAGTTTCTAAAACTAGATGAACTTACTTCAGCATCAGCAGTTTGAGAAAACAACTCCCTTTACAGGTGCTGATAAGGCCAAGGGCACAAAACAGCATAACCATTGATCCGTTAGGTTTCATAGCGAGACATGTGAAGTGTGGTAGGATCAGTTTGTAACTTCCTCCCTCTTCCTTGGAATGCATAAAGGAGTAGGAGCACAACTTCTGTGGCAGCGCTGACATGACTGAACTGTGATGTTTGATGTGTGTTGGCGCAGTAATAAATAGCTTGATCACAGCTCTTTCTGTGTTGCAGACTTTATTTAAAAAATTCCACGACACCCCCCACCCTCCCACTGTGAACCTGAATTGAATATTCAGAAGACATTTGTTTAAATAGTTCTACAAATCTGAGCTGTTGGTGTGTCCTTGGATTGTGTGGTAATAATATTAGAGCTAGCAATCTTTCTTACTGAATCTCTACTATGAGTCATGTTACCTGAGATTAATTCTATGTTTACCTGTCAGCCTGGACAAATGTGCTGTGTGAAGGAAATTAAATTAAATCAGATCTGAACTGCGTACATTTAAGGAACCTGTTCATATTTAATTGAAATATGAACCAGTGATTTTTTGATTGCTGATTCCAAGAGAGTCTTTGTGGAAATCCTGTTTGGCTTTTTGTTATTTTAATTCTCTTCTCTGTTTTCCAGAACAGTTCTCCACAGTCGCTGTCCACATGGGTCAGTGGGACCAAGAAGCACTCTGCTAATGTGTGGACTCTGACCAGCAACATCCAGCAAGACCCAGACAGCGTTTTCTATCTCCCAGCTGGAGTTTTTTGTTTGTCTGTGACTGGAGAGTCAGATTTTTGTTGAGCTTCACACTTGCAGAGGTAAGTCAGTTTGCAGAGATCCCTCCCACCCTGGCTTTTATGTCCTAGATTTCTTATCTGAAACAGTAATATTTCAGTGACTGCTGCTTATACCACAGGTTAATACACGCTACTGATCCCTGATAGGAGAATCATCAATTTTGGCAACAAAGAAGCCTGGTGGATGTTTGTTTGCAGTCTGATGATGGGACATCATGCTCTGCATCTTCAAAGTTTGCCCCCTCATTATTATTCATACCCAGTAATGTGAAGTATGCTTATATCTACTATAACTGAACCAACCTGGTGCTCTTCATTTATGGAGGCTGTTGAGTCTGAATGTTGGATGTTGTGTATCTCGTGTTCTCTGGGCTTCGTTGTCCTCAGTCTTTTTGCAGGATCAGAAAACAAAACCAGGAGGCGTGTAAATGTTTCTTCTCCATGATGTTTCTTCAAATGTTTCTTCTGGATGATGATAAGACTGTGACACGGGATGCCACCTTTGGTCTTGTGATGAAGCAAAGCTCAGGAAGAAGTGGGATTAAATGGTACCCACATGTGTGCTGCTGAGAAGGATGTACAGGGGCACCTGCAGCCAAATCCAAGCTTCAGGTTAGTTGTAGTTGCAGAACGCTATAGGACTGAGACAGCTGAGGCATCAAATGTTTGATTAAACGGATGAAAAAGAGAAGTTTTTTCCCTATAATTATCACTTCTTAAAATCTGTAGCAACTTCAAGTCTGTCAGCGTGCTGAGCATGCTCAGAATGTGACAATATATTTTTGTTCAATATTTAATTTCTTTCAGTTGCAATTGTTAAATGAAAAAAAAATAAAAATATATTCTTATAATTTAGCAAACTAATTTATCAAAAAATATATATACATATATCTGTATTAGTTTTAATAAATTAATTTGACACCTGTATTGAAAATACCATATTGTATTCATACAGAATCAGTATGGTATCATTGTTTGTCTGCTCACTGATTGTTGAAACTAAGAGCTACTTTGATCTGTTTAGATCTAAAGTATCCAAAGTTGAGCTCTAATGTTTCTTCACCCCTGTGTGTGTGATATCTGATTTCCTACATGCTGGCAGAGCAGCAGTTTGTGCTCACAGATGGTGACGGTGTGGAGAGACGGTGGTGTTTCCTCAGAAGAACCAGCAGAGTCACAAAGGACACCAGTCCATCTCACCACCTTGACTTGCTGACTGATGTTCGTCTGCACTGCACAGAGGAAATCAACTGACCGAGGTTTGTCCAGTGACGTGTTATGAAATGTATATTTGTTTTATGCTTACAGATATGTTTTTCTTGACAGAGGCTCTGCAGAGGTTAGACAAAGCAGAGAAAATATGTGCTTTACATTTTACTGTGATTTATTGAGATATTTGTTGCCTGATGTTCAGCAGGAATGGAGAAATAGAATCAAAGGGAGATGTTTTTGATGTTTTTGTAATGATGTAAGTAAATCTTCAATATTATTTATTTGCTTGGTTATATTAGGAGTGTTTCTGAGTGAGGGGGAGAGGAGTCATCATCCAGTTTAAGTGACGTAGATCAGTGGATACACTTGTCTCCCCTTTAAAGGAGACAATCCAAGTCATCCTTAAATGTTAGTGCTTTCAAATACACAAACATTTTTAAAGGACAAAAATGAACATCCAACTTTGACTGTAATACAAAATAAATCTTTGCATGTGTGTTTTCAAACTCTCAGATGGGCAGGATATCAGTCTTGGACTGTCTAACCTGCCGGAGCAGCACTGAATGACCACCACACATGAGCATGTTCCTGCAACATTCAGCATCTGATCTGTCATCTGTGTGCTTCTGCTTTTGGTAAGTAGAGTTACCCAACTCCAGTAACTCTAAACACATGCCATCCATTTCTAACGGCCTGGTTACTTCCTGTCAGTTACTTTAGAAACCATGTGGTCACCTGACCTAACACTGTTTCTTCTTCTTCCCCTTAATGTTCAAGTGTCAAATGTCCAACAGCTGGAGAGGAAACTACACCAGTGTACTGGGATGTTTCAGCAACACGTGCCAGATGCTGTTCCTTCATGGTGACATCACCAGAGACAGCCCCACCCACCTAAGGACCTCGCCATTGATCATGATGATTATAATGATGACAGCGAGCGGAACTAAGACTGTAAAAATCCACGACCACAATTTTTCTTTCTAATTATTAATGAATACTGAGAGCCTCTTTCTGTGTTTTGTCTGTTTTGGGGTTGTTGTTTTTTTACCTCATTTGTTACTAACAAAGTTCACCAAACTCCCACAGTTTACATTCTGTATGTTTCCATCTTTACCAGCCACACTCTAACTGCATTTAAGAAAATAATCCTTAGAAATCGTCGTTTTTCTCTTTCGTAATTGATGATAATTCAGTGAATATACTGCGCTGCTTCCTTTTATTGCGTCACACATTGCTTTAAGTTTTTCAGTGTCCAGTTGGCTGTAGCTCAGGTGGCAGAGCAGGTCAGCCACTAATCAGAAGGTCGGTGGTTTGATCCCAGGCTGCCTCCTGGATGCATGCCAAATATCCTTGGGCAAGATACTAACCCCATGTTTGCCTACTGGTGGTGGTCAGAGGGCCCGGTGGCGCCTGTGTCCGGCAGCCTCGCCTCTGTCAGTGCGCCCCAGGGCAGCTGTGGCTACAATGTAGCTTGCTATCGCCAGTGTGTGAATGTGTGTGTGACTGGGTGAATGACTGAATGTAGTGTAAAGCGCTTTGGGGTCCTATGGACTAGAAAAGCGCTATACAAATGCAGGCCAGGCCAGTTATTTTTTACGGCTGTTTGAATTCTCTGTATGTTTGACCCTGTAGACTGTTTGATGGACTGCTTGTCTTCCTGTTTGTTACCGCCGCCTGTTTTTGACTAAAGATTTGGATTTCTGACTTCAACACAGCCTCTGCGTGTCCTCCCTTTGTGTCCTCTTCCTCTGTGAATGTGTTGCATGTGTCACAGATTCATTTTATTAACAGTTTTCACACAGTGAGTTGCATCAGCATTCATCCACAGCACATTTCAGAAGGATTCAGATTAATACAGTGATCTTATAGTCAGAATTATCCTGACAGACTGCCACTGTAAATTATCTTTCATCAGGTAAATTTTCAAATAAAGTCAAATAAAGTTCAGTATTTCAAAGCAGGAGTTATGAAGAATCATACTGGCATTAGGACTAATAATATGTACTTACAAAGTCAAAGTTTTTTAATTATGCTAGAATACTGGAAGACAATCAACTTTTAGTGTTTTCCGCATATTAATTATTCTGAAATAGAGATGGTGACCCTAACTGTACAGAAGCACACTAAACAACTGACAATCTAACAGACATCATTGGCCTGAGCTGTCATGCACAGTGAGTCTGATCCTTTGCTGTGAGAGTCTGACAAGCATGTTTCTGGTCAGTTTGGAAGAAATAATATCACAATGTTGATCTTTTTTTCCAATATTCCTTCTCTTTTACAACATAAACTGTGATCAAAGCTACTTATGTTCACAGCATGTAATAATACTGACAGTCCAGGGCATTGTGGTCTGTTGAGCTAGGGTTAGGGTTAGCAATTCAGACATATGTAATCAATATTAAACGTCTCTGACGTGGGCCACTGTCCGCAGTGTTGGGAAATCCATACCAGGCTGGAACGAGTCAAGGTAGGTGAGCATCCACGAGAAGACACAGCAGATGCATCCTACTAATACTGACAGGACCAGGAGACTCCAGAAACCGAGCATCTTCTCTTCAGTGCCATCCTCTCCTGTCACCCTCTCTGCCCGCAGCTCTTTGAGTATGGGGTAGATAAGGGCGCAGAGAAAGCCTTATTACTAATTTGTATTATAATTCAATTTTCATGAAATATTCATATTCAGTATTGGTCCTTTTATATTATAACCACGTATCCACCCAGGCTCATGGTGGGGCAGGGCTCTGTCCTGGGATGCTTGAGTACAAGGTAATGTACACCCTGACCAGGTATCCAGTCTGTCAGAATTGTTTTCAATATTTGGTTCAAAAACATGAGTGACAACAAAAATCCAACTAGGATTCTTGCATATGATGAATGAAGTCTGTCTTTGACTGTATTGTCCAGCTGATCCATCAAACCCCCAGCAGGTGAACCTTATTCATGACATAACACGGCAACAATGTAAAAAATTAAACAGCAACAGTCTAAATGTAAAGTGCATTCTAAACTCCTCTTCAATAAATTATATGCAAAGAGTCATTCAGGACTGTAAAACGTGAACTACAGAACCCAGAGTATTCATCATTAAATCTCTGGTTGCTTCATTTTTCTATCTATCCTATATCAGATACTTTAAAGGTTAGGTTAGGTAAAGTTGCATTCTCATGGTGAGGCAAAGTGCTTTATGTGTGTGTGTGCGTGTCATGAACGGCTATAAAAGGCCTATAATTAAAGAACAAAGCGGGGTTTGAGTTCGAGTTGCGGCAGACTGTCACTACTTGTAAATGGAACGCAGCCTTCCTACGGCGGACAGCTAATAACAGGAATCGGACGCGGTCCACCCAAGTCCACAGCAACCACCATAGCAACCGCCTAGCATGACCTTAAAAACATATTCTGTCTTCATAACTATCAAAAACATGAAATGGTTTGCAAAGTGTTTAAGTGTTACAGCTGCAGAGAGCTATGGCGGTATCTTTGGAAGCTGTTTACATAGCTAATAATATACGATGTAACCATGGAGACAGTCAGTCACGTGAGCTAGCGGTGCATGTTTACTACAGTGAATAAGGTGATTGCGTGCACAGCGTCCACACGCTGCAGGGGGTAAAGACATTACTTCAATATTGTTTTATATTGATATATATTTGCCTTCTGTTGACCATCACCTCAGGTTCACCATTACAGTTTCAGCATACAGATGCACACTGTCTAAATATCAACACATTCAAAAACTTATGTCTCAGAAATAAGCACAGCTGTTCATGTTTGTCATTAGAGTTTTATTTGTAAGAAAATTATGAACTTCATATTGTGTATCAAATAAAAGAACATTTCACAACTCTGAGTCAACAGAAACAGGTAACAGAAATGTCTCTAATGTAGACATGTACAGTGTAGTGTAAGCATTAAAAGATCATAAAGGAAAAACTAACATTTATGTGAAACTAATTGTAATAAAAAAAAATGAACAGGTGGTTTATAGATGTAAAAGAAAGAATCTGAAAACAACACTTTTTTGGTCTAAGTGATCAAAGTAGAAAACAGAACTGATGTTCAAAAACAAACCGTAGCTGCACTAATATTACACATCTCCATTGTTGTGGTGAACAGACATGTTGCTTTTAAAACCACATGCAGTGTGTGACCGTGACTGTTCACTGAGACCATGAACGCCACTTCGCTGAAGCCTTCGCCTTCTTCTTCTTCTTCTAAAATGGAAGCAGAAGGAGCACGAGCTGCTTTGATCTACTGAAAGGAAAAAGCAGAACATCTGAGCTGAAACCAGTCAGCTGAAATCATTAAGACAGGAACAATCATTCAATGCAGTGTCTCAGGTGGCTTAGCCTGTTACAACTGTTGATACAAGCTAAATACGGTTAACACACAGTGTCAGGGAGCTCCAGTGTGGGAACTAGTGGCTTTAGGTTTGTAGTCATTTAACTTTCATCCATTCATTCATTTAATTCAGGAGGAAGAAATGTCAGGTTGATGCAGGCTGGTTACATGCATTTGGTCCCATGCTGTCTTTAACTAAATGACTTGGTTCATTTTATGGCTGGGCTGTACGTGGGGTTATATCATGTTATTTGGGCAGGAGTACCTGTCCCCTGTTAGACTTAGAAAGTTTCTCCATAAGTAGAGTTTCTAACTCTTCTAGCACATCTGTTGCTGACAGCTTTTTGGTGGCTCTTTTTACCCCACACTGGTTGTGAGTGTGTAAATAGCCCCACTAGTTCTTTTGGGTTGCAGTTAACTTGGGAGGAAGAGGTAGGTCTGCCATGACTAGATGAATAACAATTATCTGGGATACATAAATTTCATAATGCATGCATATATCTCTCTAAACCTGGCCTGAGGGCTGCCATTTTTTACATTCAGTTATTTCTTTGTTGAATCTAAATAATGAATGTGTTACAGTTAAACTGACACTGATCAGTGTAAATGGCTCATTGGGACACAGAAACCTTTAAATTAAACCCTATCACCTGATATCGAGTGTCAAACAATATCAAAGCTGTAAAAGCTGTTTACAGTCAGAATTTATAAAGCTATGATTGTAAATAAATTCAAACAAGTGAGCTTTTCTCTTTGTGCTGAATATCAACACTGTGATTTCTTAGACTGCAAGCTTTACTTTAGCACAACCAGTTGTAGAAGCTGCCACTCCAAATGTCTTTTGATAGCAAGAAAAAAATACCTTTTCAGTACACGGCCTGAAGTTCTTCTCTGACATCTTCTGCAATCGGCTTTGTCTGCTGGTTTGAAGACAATAAACCACAAAAAGATGATTTAGTCACTTTGTCTGCGTCATGCAGCTCGAATGTGTCGTGTAACGATGTTGAATAGCCGTCGTTATCCCTCTGCTGTGTCAGTAGGATTGTACTGTACAGCATCTCACTGATATGTGAGGAATGCTAATGTAACACGATAACAGACTTCCATCATTAAAACATAAAGGACAGGAGATATTTACATATTTTTATATTTATATTACATTTTATAGCTGACGGATATTACTAAATAGATAGAATTTACTAAATAGCTGGATGAACATGAAAAATATGTCTATAATAACAAATGACCATGAGAGCCAGTAGAATTAATTCAACTGGACACTCAAAAGATGTCCTTAAATGCTCTTTAAGTGGCAGAACAAACAAACAAACAGTTAATTGCTTACTTGAGATGAAATCTGCTCAGCTACTTTGAAAACAGCTTCTAAGTGGTTCCTCCTTTAACAGGATGACTGCTCAGGGGTAAGGCCATCATGCAATCCAGCAACCTTTATGGTTCTGCTTTGATTCACCAGGAACTATTAGGGAAACCTTCCAGCGCCTCCTGTGAAAGACACAGGCATAAACACACAAACATTTATTAACATGTTCCACAGTCTTCCAGTTTGATTTTCTCATCCTGTGGACAACAACGTACATGGATGCAGGTTTATTGTTAACTTTTGTAAGGTTTATTTAGTGAACATATCCAGCTGCAGCTCCACTGTGATCCTGAACTGGATAAGCACTTAAGAAAATGTGTCAATAAATGGACATACATCAACTTACTATATTTATCCAAACAGACAGGACCAATAATGCTTCACTGAGTTAGAGACTTTAACAGTCTCTTCTATGTAAGAATGTCTCGTGCTGATATACCTGCAAACTTGACAACAAAGGTTTTTCAGACTACATTTAGCTGTCCTCTATGTCAGCTCACACATTTACATTCATGTCACGCTTATTTCTGCTTTCCCATTTTATAATTATTACTTACATTTTGATTAGATACCTTGAGTTTGTAAATGATCAGATTACATAATTGGAATACAATGTATCCAATTCAGGGTTGCGGGAGGATGAAGCCTATCCCAGCTGATACAGGACAAAGACAGGCTGCCAGTTTATTGCAGGGCTAACACAATATGTGTAACAGAAAATCCACTTAAATGTTTGATATTTCTTATAATAATCATAATTATGACTATTATTTAAAGGTTTCTTTATAAATACATTTTGATTTTTTTATAACACCTAAAATCCAAACCTGAGCTGTTTCAGATTCTGACCTCTGACCTCAGTGACCTGGCTGTGTCCTCACTGCAGCTCCCTCTTGGAAGTACGTCTGCTTCTTGTCTACCCCCAGTGTTGACCGCCTGCCCTTGATATCACGTACTGTACCTGAGGAACAAAAAAGGACAAACACTTGCCTTCATTTAAGAAGTACATTCATACAGAGGTAATCTATGGAAACACACTAGTTCACCCTTTGGGAGAAATCAGTTCCTGTGAAACATTTCTGTAAATGAACATCATGTGGAGAATGAATGAAATGAGTTCTTCAGGTGACTCAGCAGACCCACACTGACAAATGAAATCTAGTTAAACTATTAAGCATATTTGCTCTTCTGAAATCTGTGTTAAACAACAACAAACATAAATTAGTAACAAAAATAAAGCTGAGTAGAGGCTTTACAAACCACCAGCAGCCATAATGCTAAATTTTAATCTTCAAATGTTTCTGAGCCGTCTTCAACCTGCTTTTAACACATTAAAGTCCCACAGTCAATGCAGCCTGACTCAATCCTAGATGTTCAGCACACACAGAGAGACACAGAGGTACTGTTTAAAGTTTAGTGTTAACATGAGTCACTGATCATTTGCAGTATTACAGAGTCTGGCAGTCTTTGCATGATGTCCACGTCACTGTAAGTTTCTAGCTGACTCTCAGGTGTGACAGGTGCGCCAGCAGGAAAGAGTAATAATAACCTGCATTCTGAGGTTTGTCATGCAGGATTAAAGGAGCCAGGCTTTGTTCACACAGCTAGGATTGTATTTTACACTGACCCTGGATCAGTATAAGTATCATACAGTTTAAACGAAGCACTGAAACTTGCACATATTTATTATGAATGCACTGAAGCTAATCGAGATATTTGCTGTCAATCTGTGGCTGCGAATATTTCTGTGCTAACATCGTTTAAACAGTAACAGCTTTACTACAATATAAACTAACGTTTACACCGTAACTTTAAGCTAGCACCATAAAGACGGTAAAACACGTAATAATATCTACAAATGCATCTTAAAGCTGTTATATTAGCACTCGGTCTATTACTAACATAACCACATTAACATTACTGACACTCGCTGACTTTTAATAGTCATTCTATAAATGCTGTCCGTTTAAATGGTCTTACCTGTACACACTGCTGTATCCACCGGATTCCAGCCAGAGTGGATTCTGGAGTCTTCCCACGCTCCTGTTAGTGATCCTCCATCTGGATGGATGAGAACAACCTTCTGAACAATCTAGCAGGAGATGGCCCATATCTATGGGACTGATTTGTGCTAATAACGCCCATTGTATGGACTGATAACATCCGAAGCAGGTGAATAAAGTCACCCAGTCGCTAGCTGTGCCATTACCCAGCATACATCACTCCCTCCATAAATGCAATAAACGATACAAAAGTATCGTTCTACCTGTTTTCCAGGTAGTTGTTTACATTATATAATTTATTGTGTTCAGTATACGTCACTACAATGTGATTTCGGAAATATATAAATATACGGACAACAGGCTCTTCAGTGAGTGTCTGTTTCAAGACTATTAACATACTTCTACATCACTATGGAACACCAGCATTTCTGCAGAGGACAGAACCACCTGCTTTAAACTACCATGATGCTCTGTGCTATGTTGTCATGGCAATATGAATTCAAATAAATACATAAGTCGAAAAATGCACATTTGAAGGAGGACAAGAAGACAGGCAACTGGAAGAGCTTTTGAAACAGGAAAACTTTTTTGGATTTCTCTTAATTTACCTGGAAATTTTGCTAATACAAGTCAAGGAGGAAACAAGGAGGCAGGTTGGATTATATTTGAGGACAGGACGCATGAAGGAGAAGCATGAGGAGAGAGAAAACAGCAGAGCGACGGTGAAAAGCTAATCATGGATCAAGTCGAAGAAGCAAGCATCAAAACTGTGAGTAAACATAACACACAAAAAGTTAAAAATGACTGTGCTGATTAAGGAAACATTACATTTGGTTAGTTTGGGGTCTCGAGCTTCAGGTTTGTGGGTTCAGTTGCTCTCAAAATTGAGGAAAGACAAAAAATGTTTCTTTTGAAAGGTTGTTGGAGGATTCTTACTGTAAGAAATATCTGGGTGTGCATCTGCTTTTATTTAAAAAAAAAAAAAAAAAGTTGAATTTTATTTAGTCACATTGAAAAGGGAAAATTGGAGGATCAGGACAATAACGTGGCCAAATTTACTGTTTCCTTAATCAGAACAATAATTTTGATCTGAACTAGAAATGTGTAAATGGGTTATTTTCTTTCTTCTCTACTGATCACTGTGTTACATGTTTAGTTACTTGTCAGTCTACATGGTTAATGGTACTTTTAAAAAATGCAGTTTATTCATAATTTTGTAGAAAAAGGCTCTGCACCTGTGAAAAACAAATCCAAACCCCCAAAATCACTGTAGATCAGAGTAGCTAAGCTCTGGTTAACTGCAATTATATTACAGGAGATTAAAAATATTAAGAGGATTGAAAGAAACAAAGATTGCTTTAAGGTCTGAAGATTTGACTTTCTTATTGAAAGAGACGAAAACTAATCCATGTGTGACACTGAGGAAATAACTGAACGCTAAAAAGATGTGGAGGTCCAAATGTTTTATAAAAATGGGCAAACTTGATTTAATGACATTAGAAAGAAAAAATGGGATGTTTAAAAAGGTAATAAATAAAAACGATTTTTATATTACTTGAAAAAATGATGTTGGTTAGTGCAGCTGTATTTGGAAAAACTGCTGGGTCACTAGTAAGATGAGATTTAATGTGATAAACTGAGGATAGGTAATATAATCTGCACACTCGCTATTGTTGTTGTAATCCACACACCACCATTATCGTTGCATCCATACACCAGCTAATGTTTTATCAAACATTAATCATAATTGGTGATCAATGCAAGTTTTAAGCAATTATATTTATTTGGATTCAAAACCAATTTACAAAATATAAAAAAGAATCTTGTTTTTTTTAAGATAAAAAGACGTTTCTAACTGACTTCAGTTAGCTGAGCTGTAGAGGAGATTGATGAGCACGCAATAAAGTGAACTTGTTAGGGAGAGTTTGCAATCAACTCAAATTTTGATGATAGACACAGATAAAAATGAGCGTTTTTTTAGACACTGATGTGTGGACCGATCACATGGTTATAAACCAGGTGAAAATTGACTTCAAACTTTTGAGCTGTGGTGTAGATTGATTACAATGATAGCGTATAGTTATCTATTACAGAAGAATATATAGAAGTATGAGGACAGAGAGACACTGTTAAAAAGTTATGAGCTGTCTTGATGCAGAGAAAGTGGAGTTTGTCATCCTGGAGCTGTTGCCAAGATTGAACGATGCTCTGGCTCTGTGGTCAAGTTCAGACATAGGCTTTAAGCAACCATGAGCCACTGATAAGCGTGATAGATTAATAAGCATGTATAAAGTGGACTTGTTAAACAGCTCTGATAGGAGAAAGTCAATGAGCACGCAATAAAGTGGACTTGTTAGGGACAGTTTACCATCAGCCTTGATAAAGTTTAACTTCATTTGTATTGAAAGACAGACTTTAAAGAAGATTCTTATTTGAAACTGGTGATAAAATCCAGGTCAGATACAGTTACATACAAGCATACAGTACACACTACTGCTCAAAGGTCAGAGGTCAGTTAGAAAAGACCCTGATTTTAATAGAAAATTGGCTTTAATGCAACATCACATGAAGTTTATCAGTAATGTTTCACAGCTTTAATCAAATCCTTCATCATCCATAAGTTGTGATGGAAAAATGTCTGCAAGCGTGCAGGAGCCCATTTTTAGAGACAATCATTCCTGTGTTATAATGCTCATTGAAGTTTATCAGGTCAGACGACCAACAGATGATAAGAAATATAATCTTACTAATTATTAGAGTTGAAAAGTACTTTGCTAAGCAAAATTCAATGAGGTTAGGCTGGAGATTGAGACGTTAACATAAAAGGGTCAGTTGGTGATGCATGAAAGAAAATAAATTTCTTCTAAAAATCTATTGGAGAATTCTGATTGTAAGAAATGAAAAATATTCAAAGAGTGAAACTGTTTCACACAGTAGAAATTTGTATTCATCGTTTATATTGGTTTTTTTTCTGATTTTAGTGTTTATTTGTGAGTGTAGTTTTTATTTGCATGATTTTATTCTGTTTGTATCACATTGTTTCAGTGTGTTATTTTACATTGTTTTAATCCACTGTGGATTGGCTGGCAATGGGACAAATTAGCTGATAGTGATCACATGTTGAGGCATGGGTGTGTCCAGAGGTGTCCTTTCAGCTGTTTAAAGGTCGTATTAAAAGGAAGCAAGCTGAGCACTGGGAGGAGAGAGGCCCTAGATTGGAAGAGGAACGCATGAAGGCCAGGTGGAAAAGAGGGAGCCGCTGTGTGATCGTGGGGGGTGCGACGCCTCGTCTGGAGACCGGTCAGCGTGATGTGGTGACCCAGTCCCGACAGCAGGAACGGCGACAGTAGGAGACAACGTGTGTGATTGACATCAGGGCAGATGTATACTGCCTGCATTTGTGAGTAGTGTCTCACTGTTGTTCACTGGGTGCAGCCGTGTTGGGAGAGGGTCGCCATGGCTATAAGCCAGGGCAGCTTCCGGGATGATGGTTCTGTCTCCTATTTGTTTTTACTTATAGGTGATGACGTGAGGGGAGCCGCGGTGGTATCGAGCGACGGACTCCAATGCAGAATGCGAACTGGGTTGGGATGTGATGGACCCAGTTGACGGACGAGACTGGGACAGGAGGCTCCTCGTCTGCCTGACACGAGGCTGGCGTGGACCCCGCTCAGCAAGAGGAATTTCTGTCCAGCTCAAGAACACACAAGGAATATTTGTCCTGGGTTGTGGGACTGGGTGGGATTTCTGTGCATGAAGAGAATTGTATTTTGACCAGTTTTAGAATAATCTTATCCAGTCTCAGTGGGAATTT
The DNA here is from genome assembly GCF_051167445.1 of Perissodus microlepis. NCBI lineage: Eukaryota > Metazoa > Chordata > Actinopteri > Cichliformes > Cichlidae > Perissodus > Perissodus microlepis. The sequence continues at coordinate 13,031,475 of NC_140480.1, read as the reverse complement.
TAGCATATCGAGAATATTTCATTGTATACTTTATTTCTTAGTATCTGGTTTGTTCTATTCCTGCTGTCCACCTCGTGGAATAAACATGAATGAAACAATACTTTCCTGTCAAAAACAATATTTTAGTCAGGGCTAGCGGAAAGTTTCATATATATCATGAACATCTTTCCTCTTTGTCTTCCTATAGTTTCGTTTCATTTTCTTACCCCAACCGGTGGAGGCAGATGGCCGCCCCTCCCTGATTCTGGTTCTGCCGAAAATGGAGTTTTCTTGCTCATAGGGGGTCATTTGATCGTTTGGGCTTCCTCTGTATTATTGCACAACCTTTATCTTACCATATATTTCAAGTTTATATGTTGTGAATTGGCTTGATTTAAATCAAATTGAACTCATTCAATTAGAACCAAATATAACTTGTAATCGAATCTATTCAAATGTAAAGTCATCTCACTCAATTTGTACAACTAGCACTGAAACATACACTGACATCCTCTGTTTCCCAATTAGCAGATCAGAGGTTGCTGTTTTATTCATGACTCAATACTTGAATGGTTTTAATAAACATTTAAAAAGTACATTGCTTCATTGTATGATTAATTCTTTGTCTGTGTCAGTCCTTAATACACACACGTATACAATAATTCTAGTTGCCACAGTCTCCGGAGATCCTATGCTCCCTTTTCTCATACTTTTCTTCACTGTTTACCTCATTTTGCGGAATAAAATGTATATTTTTGTAAACAATGACTTGTTTTGGGCCATTAAAAAAAACTGTCTCCATATGAGGACGTACTTGAAGAGAAAAAGTCACCACTTTGCATTTTACAAATCAAGTAAACAAACACGGGGCTGTTTATCATATAACTAACTTTTAGGTCTGTGGGATGGAAGGACAGGAGCTTTAAATGTTGTGCCTCCATAATTATTCTAGAGTCTTTACAGTGTTCAGCGCCTGCTGTGATTTAGTGCTACATACATAAACTTGAAATGAATGAATCCACCTGTTCACAGGAGATCACAGGAAGATGACACCAAACATCAGAAGATCTTATTGTGCGCCACAGGGTGGTTTCTTGGGGCTAAAAGCACATAATAAACTACAGCAGAAGCTCACATAAAGCAGGAAATAAGCAGGCAGCACTTGATCTGCTAATGCACGTTTCCCACTTTTATTGTTGCCTCATTCACTAACAGTTCAATGGTGCAAGATTACCATACACAGAATTAGGATATCTGCATGACACATCTATGCTGTACAGCTAATGGATTATAATTATTACAAATACAGTAAACATATTTACATTTTAGTTCAAGCTCCATACAACATAGATATTTACAAAGCATGAAAATGAAACCGGTCTGACAAATAATAAACAGCGTTAATGACGTTTTATTTTTATTTTCTTTTGGTGAACAAATCTGAAAGGGGGCGGGGTTAACTGATATTAATTGTCAGAGGGGGAAGGTGGAAAATATCATGGCTAGTTTTGTTTGAAAGGCATTGTGATGGCCAAACCTGTGGCCACACTCTAAAGTCGTTGCTGGACAAAAGATGGTAGCCAGGGTTTGAAACCATTAAATGCAAAGGAAGATAATTGGACCACACCACCACTTCCTGCTGAAGGGGGAATGTGTGTTTTCTTTACTTTAAAAACAAAGTATTTGTATTTAATTAAATATTTGAGTTTAGGGTTTAATGGGGTTTTTGATTTTCTTCTTTGGTGTTTAGTTTATTAACAAACTAGATTGTACTGCATTGTTTGTGATTTATGATTGTGTTTTGTTTGTTACCCCTCATGTGTCACAATGGTCTGATCAGCCATTATATATACCTTTGTATGTCATTTCATGTTTTAGGTCAGTTATGTTTGTTTGTAGCAGTCATTTGGTTTGTTAAGTTTGCAGTCTTTGCCTGAGTTCAGTTTTGTTTCTTTGACCTCTTTTATGAGCTCAACATTCATTACTCTTGTAAATATAATTTTGGGGGTTAAATAAATGGAAACTATATTTTTCTAATAATTCCTGGGACTCCTCCTGTTTTTCAACTCGGTCCATCACAGGCATCAACAGAAAAATAAACACACAGAAAAAAGTGATGAGGTGAAGAAAGACACAATAAGTCTGCTGTCGTTTTAGATGTCACCAGCTACTTTGTATAGTCCTATATCTCTGATATTAGAAAAAATTAAAATGAGTTCAAATACACCTTTATTTTGATAGAGCTCAGATGGATGCCTCGCATGACTAATGAGTAGATCTCCTCCAAAAAAATAACAGACTTCTAATTCACTCAAACCGCTTTCTAATAAAGAGGAAGCACTAATGTAACTCACCTCCTCAGTCGAGCTGCAGGGGTTACATGTTAGGTCTGCTTTTCCTTTCCCCCCTCTCTTACATTCAAAGCCTCTCTTAGTTCACACTAGAACAGGCCGCCACACCATCATTTGGTTTAATATGAGTGGAACAACTAAACCGCACAGACTTTATTTGATGAGTTAGTTGAACCTTTTATTAATATGTGCAAAGAGCTGCAAACTAATATTTAAAGATTGCAAACAATAAATACACAATCCAAAATAAAAACACCTCTGCAAATGCAGTGGAAACGTTTGCTCTGGCAGCGCTTCGCATCAACATGTATATGAGGTACATTGCACTTTTCAGACTTGATCTGTGCATAGGTGCATCTTTGATGTGCAGCTCAGAGATCCACAATCCAGCACGTTTCTGTTTCTCTGACCGTCAGGCTGGCTGACCCGAGGTCACGTCAGAGCTTTATTTTTTATCTATATGTAACAGACAGTTGGTACCTCTCCTTCCATCCATTTCATACGACACAGCAGGCAGACTGCTGGTTGGTTGACCAGAGTTTTTCAATACCTTTCTGCATTAACACATCTCGAGAGGCGTAGGTGCCAAAAAGTGAATCCGAAGCCGAATGTAGCAGCTGCAGCACGGCACACAGAGCAAATATTTTCATGGGGTAGTATCAGAAATAAGACCTTTGAATATGTAGTCCCTTTAACTTCTTTCCTTCTATTAAACCATTCATTCATTCTTTTTCCTTAAGTCCTTCTAACCTTTTCACTGTGTTTTCTTTGCGTCTTTACAAGAAGAGTGTAAAGTTAATAGCAGTAAATGTCAAGGCTTTCTGATTCTCAGTGAGATAGAGCGAGCTAGAGGAGCAGAGAGGAATGTGTTAAATGAGGGTTAACTACCACACTGATCCCAGAACAGACTGCATGTACAAATCAAGTTCTCTCCTTAGTTTGTTTTCATCCTCCTAGTCCTCGTCCTCATCTCCTTGTAACCCTGTTTTTTTTCCTTGGGATGAAAAAGCAAAAAGGGGCCCAAATCTACTCCTGCAGGAACAATCGGTCATTGTTTGTTTTTTAAACTGCTGAGATATGAAGCGATCCGCGCTTGTTTGTCTCTAGTTAGTCTGCAGTTTTTATGTTAACACAAATGCATGAGTATTTTACTGACTCACTAACTGACACTGGCACTTTCGGGGGTTTAGAGGCGGCGTATGTACACAGATTGAGGAGGATCTAAGTATGACGTGGATGACAGTGGAAATCGGGCGTGGCCCTCCTGTCAAAGTTCATTCCCACTTTGAGTTTTTGTTTCAGAGACGGTTCAGCCTGATGCAAATTCACTGCGAGAAGAAAAATACCCTATAAATCTATTAGCAGCTATAGTTTAGGTAGCAGAGCGTAAACTAACACGTCACTTGGAGATGTAAGCTGTCTGATTTGGTTCATTTTTGTTTTTTGTTTGAAACTGAGCAAACCTGGTCTTCTCCTGAGGACTGCTGCAGGTATCATGCGAGCATGTTAATTTAATAAAAAACCAACAACAAAAAAACCCAAAATAGAATGAAACTCATTTCAGGAGACAAATAAAACTGATAGAGACCTTTTTTTTGTACAGATGATTGGCAAACGGAAAGTTTCTAAAGAGTCGTGCACACACAAGTAGACTACTACAACATGCTACTTAGTTAGGGGAGTTTGGGAATGACAACCAAGCGGAACAAAATTAGACCCAAACATTGTCATCGAAACAAAAACACAAAAAGCTGAGGGGAGGGAATAGAGAGGAGGAAAGCTAAGCTGGCAGCGGGGTTGCTGGAGGGAAGCGGGGAGGCAAAAGTTCTGTGGAACTTAAACGTTTGAGTTGCATGAAAAGAGACTTAAGCCACAAGTCTACTTACAAGAGAAAACCGTCAAGAATCACAATGATTACTAAGTTTTAACACTTGGTATTTTCTGTATTTTCAAAGGCTTTTCAGAAAGGATGGAAGCGGTGGTTTTCCCGCGTACCGCTCCGCCCGATCAGTTCTTCGTCAGGCTGCCACGCCGCCTCGCCAGCTTAGATCTGCTGGGAGAGTTTTACGTCTATCCTGCCTCCGACGTTTTTCTCACCTTGGTGGCCAGCTCCTTCTCACGATCCACCAGCTCTCCATGTCAGCGGAATCGTAGCCGCTGCTCTCGCTCGGCGTGATGGCGCTTTCAAAGGTGGTGCTTGAGATCTGCAAGGAGATGGAGGTGGACGTGGACAGACTACCCGAGCTCACACTGGGGGACAGAGACTCGCTCAGGGACTTGGAGGTGGGAGCTGTTCCCACGGGAGCCGCCTCTCCCAGCTTCTCTCTCAGCGCCAGAAGGTGACGGGTCTTTTCATCCACCTGGACGAAGGATGGGGGCGAATGTGAGGTGGGGAGAAAAGGGGAGGGTTAGTCATGTAAAGTCTGTACTCTAAAAAAAACTTTTTAGAATAGCACTTTGGTCTTTGAGTTGAAAAGTCTTTTTCCCTCTACGATATTAAACAGAGATTCATTTCTTTATAAATCTTTTAAGGCCCCACCTCCTGCAGCTGCTCCATCTTCTCTAGCTCCCACTGGTGCTCTAGGACAGCGGTCGCCAACCTTTTTTGCGCCACGGACCGGTTTATGCCCGACAATATTTTCACGGACCGGCCTTTAAGGTGTCACGGATAAATACAACAAAATAAAACCAGTACCGGTACCGAAAAAAAGAAGATTTATTCAGAACACACGTGAAAAGACCCAGGAAAACCGAGTTAACGATAAAAACGATAACAAAATAACGCTGAAAACCGATAAAAACCCTGAAAACCATACATTTTTCACCCGAGCCTCAACTCTCGCGGCCCGGTACCAAACGACTCACGGACCGGTACCGGTCCGAGGCCCGGGGGTTGGGGACCGCTGCTCTAGGATGAGGCTATCTCCTCTGGGCCTCCAGCCAGCGAGGCTCTCCTCGCATGTAAGCCACTGATGTGTCCAAGACCTTCCTCCTCCTCCTCTGCATCCCTGCTCCGGACATGAGCCCTCATTAGGATGAAGCTCTCCACAGAATTATGATAAAACAACTGCTGTTCTTTAAACATGCTTCATGGCCGCCCACCTGGGCTTCCAGTGTCAGACATCTTACACAAGCTCAGCTCGTAGATCCCAGTCACTCGGTTGCTATAATGAAGCAGAAGTTATGAACAAGGAAACTTTGTAACAGGGCAGATATCTTTGATTTGGAAACAGAGATGGCCACAGTGCAGCAGCCCAGATTTACCAGTCAGGAGTTTTGGAGTATCCAGTCCCAAAGAGGTTCTTGAGAGAACAGGTGGGGACAACTTGGCGTCTCGGGAGTAAAAGACCATGCAGATGTCTTTGGTGATAATGGCAGGCTGGATGCAATGGTCCAGCTGCAGAGAGGAGATAAAGGGTGTGTGTTAGACACGATGACATCAAGACACTTAAAAACACGTACAAACAGGTACAACACGGCGGAGCAGCGGCTGACCTCCAGATACGCAGATAAGGTCATGTAGATCTTCTCTCCATAGGGAGTGACGCGGTTGAGCAGGAGGGAGTTGTGCAGGGATCTGTCCCACACTGCCTCAAAGCGATAGAAAGTGCTGAAAAAGACAGAAAGAGGAAAAGTTAGCTTGACAGCATTATTTTTTATGAAGTCCTACTTGGTGCTAACATTACAGGGTCTCTGTTTACAGCAGTGTGTCATGCTGTTAAAAAAAAGTGAGTGACGTGAGCGCAGTTCTGACATATCAGGAAGTGAACACAGTGACTGAAGCGGTGTTCACATTCATCCTTGAATCATGACAAAACGTGAGGAATCGCACTGAGGTGAGACCTTGACAACAGATAAATCAGGAGCCACAGAGTGTCAAGTGTCAGCCGACACCAGTCGGGACAATGATAAGAAATTCATTTACAGACACGTGAAAAAGCAGTTTAAGGATCTGGATCTAGATTATTACACCACATCATCATTATACCTGTGATGCAGCAGCTGATGGAACCAACTTTAGCAGCACAAACTTGAGGTAATCATTTTTTATTAGTGTTTCACAGCAGTGTGGATGGATTTCTGGCCCATTTGTCTTTACAATGGTTCTTCGGTTCATTGAAGTTTGCAGATATTTATTCATTCACAGCTTTCTTAACATTCAATCATGTTGAAGTCTCAACTTTGAGCCACTGCAGCACCACTCTGTTGTTGCTTTGCTGCTGCGCTCTGGAGTCAGACCCAACGATGATCTCATTTGACTCTAGAGTACTTCATGGCTCACTCAGTGACCTGGACACTTTGCAGGTTGTTTAGCAGCAAAAAAAGCCCAAATAATCATCACCCGAGCAAAACCGTTGGTATGAGGTGTTTGTGCTGATATGCCCTGTTTGGTTTTTACCAATGTTGAAGCTGTGCATTAGGGCTTAGGTTTTCAACTTTGCAAACCTAACCCATGCTGCCATGTTGTATTTAGAGGGAAAATGGTTTCTCCTGGAAGCCTTTCCAAACAGGCCATATTTGTTGAGTCTTTTTCTAATTGCACTGCCATGAACTCCAACATTTAGCATGCTAACTGTGGCCTGTAGAGCCTCAGATGTGTGGGGTGAATTTTCTGGGACGTCCACTCCTGGTAAGATTGGAAACAGTCTTTGATTTTTTGAACTTGCAAATAATCTTTCTTGCTGTAAAATGATGGACTTCAAAGCCTTCCCACATTCATGGGTATCAACAACTGCTTCTCTCCTCCTCAGTATGTTACCACTTACCTGAATACGCCACACCAGCAAACTGACAGTAGTGGTTACACTTACTGATGATCTATTGCATTTGATTAGCACCTGGCTGATACTGACCCTCTTAACTAATTATGGAAATAGTCTTGGATGTACTTAGTTTTTTAAACATCTGAATTTCGGCTCAGTGTTTGTTAAATAAATAATGACCTGGTATAATGTGTTATGTGTTGTTCATCTGAGGTTGCATTTACCTCATATTAAGACCTACTAAGGACCTGATTTTTTTTAATTATGTCCTGATACATAAAACCTGAGAGCTCACATAACTGCATATGCTCAGAATATACAGCACACATGGATACAAATTAGTGCCTTGCAGCAGCAATCTTAAGACCATCACTATGAGCTCTATACAAGGTTACACTGTTCCTGTTATTAACAGCAGGGGGCACTATCAGCCACAGACTGAGAGCCAGATATGCTCTGCTGGTGCCTCATTGGCCTCATTGTTACTGAGGTAAGACTCTATAGCAGGGGTAGGCAACGCCAGGCCTCGAGTGCCGGTGTCCTGCAGGTTTTAGATCTCACCTTGGGTCAACACACCTAAATCAAATGATTAGTTCATTACCAGCCCCCTGGAGAACTTCAAGACATGTTGAGGAGGTAATTTAGCCATTTGAATCAGCTGTGTTGGATCAAGGACACATCTAAAACCTGCAGGACACTGGCACTCGAGGCCTGGAGTTGCCTACCCCTGCTCTATAGTGAGAAACAGCTGAGGGGGAAAACATTGATCTGGAAACGTCTGAGTGTTACAGAGGATATACATAGCACTGTGGTTCAGTGTCACACAATCACAAACAAATACAGAAAAGTACTACAAAGGGTGTTGCCTCCAAAGATCGCTTTTACTGGTTTGGAGCTTAGGAGGCTTAATATCGACAGGCATGAATGAAGACAGATCAGAACAGCTGTTTGATCACAGCATCCAGTACCAACACAATCATCCACACTCAAGAGCCCTGTTGGCTTCAGAGTCAGCAGCTGAATGTCTAAAATATGAAATGTAATTTTTTTGGTCCATCAGCTACAGCTACAGCATGAACTGCTTAAAGTGAGAAGCAGCCTAAAGCCCGACAGATTCATCTTTCCAGACTGAAAATATCTCAGAGTGAACCGAGTGGTGCGTTTTCAGTGTGATCTCACAAAGTCAAATCCCTTTAATGATGTTCTGTCCTGTCTTCTTCTATCAAAAGCACACAAACACTATAAAACATTGTTTCTGAGCTTTGGGGTTTTTGTTTACTACAGAGAGGTATAGTACGACTAGACCCTAAAGGTAGGCTGCTCACCTACAAGCAGCTCACGAACATCTTTCCAATGGAGCTCGCTGCCCTTCTCGTGGATGAGGGTCACTGTGATCCTCCGCTGGATCCCCTGCAGCAAACATAACAGGAGCTCAGGATCACAGTGAGCACAGCTAGAGCAACATTACGCTTTAAAAAAAGAGATTCAACTGTATACAAAGGAAGCAGTTACCACTGTGTGAGTAATAAGAAAACAACATGTGCACCAATCCTGTACCTGGTGCAGCAGGTAGGTACCATGGCAGGGCAGGCCTCCACTGTGATCCACGATGGCTGGGATGTACCTGTGCATGGAGGGAGGAGGTGACACAACATCCGTTCGAGGAGACAATATAATTTTTATGTTTTCTTTAAATCTTGCTGACACACTGACCCAGGTTGGATTTGGTGATGGTGTTCATTCAACTTGGTGGGTGGAACTTGCGTGCACGCGCACACACACACACACACACACACACACACACACACACACACACACACACACACACACAGAAGCTTTGTCACAAGGGAGCAACTAAAAGTAGCTATACATCCAAAACAATATTTAAAACATTACTTAAACCTTTAAACAAACTGCCCAGATTATTAACATTTAAATATCCACAACATTATCTATACCCATCACTATTTTATTAAGCTACATCATCACTTGATTTTATGCCATTTACAGTGTATAAGTAGTTTAATACTACTTTAAATAACATAGATTCTGATTTACACACCACATGTATCAGTTACACATATATCAATGAAGGAAAAAAACAGGCACAAACAGATTGTCAGTTGTCTAAGTAGCTGCAATCTGCAGATCAGTCTTTTGATAACTTTGCTTTATTTCTATCTTTAAGCGTGATAGCAGCAAAAGTGGCTGTCACTCAAGATTTGGAAAGGAAAAATAAGCCACCATATGTTGTTAACTACACACACACACACACACACACACACACACACACACACACACACACACACACACACACACACACACACACACAAGCTCAATGTTAACAAGTGGGAATTTGTCTGAATTTAAGAGAAGATGAATAAAAGTGAGGAGTATTTACTACATGCTTTGGGTGACTAAATGGAGGATGGATAGGTGACATGAAAACACTACTGACCCTTTATACTGAGCCAATAGCTCACACACTTCTATTAAATCTGTCTAAAGAGCCAGTAATCACAGAGGATAGATACTGGAAGCAAACTGAAATGTTAGGAGGAACTAAATCACACATTACAACACCAGTGGCAGCACCCTGCTGTCTCACACATCAGGATCACGGTCCTGTTGAAACGGGCTAATCGCTAAAGCTCACAGTTGCATTCGTCTATACTCAATATGATCGAAAAAACAATTTCAAACAAACAATTAAGAAAGGAACAAGTAAAAGATCTACTATAGCCAAAAGAAGACCATTTACAGACTATAGCGCTGTGAAAAAGTATTTGCCTCCTTTCTGATTTCGTATCTTATTGCATATTTGTCACACTTACACCTTTCAGATCAATACATTTATAACATTAGACAAGAATGTCTAATATGAAACGGCAGTTTTCAAGGGCAAAAAGCTATCCAAACATACTTGGTCCTATATGAAAAAGTAATTGCAGTGAAAACCCGATACCTTGTGTGTCACCTCTGACACCAAGAACTGCAGCAAGCGTTTGGTGCTAGAGGTCACATTTTGAGTTTGTGAAGATATTTAAGGTAGACACACGTAATTAGCGGCAGCTGTGTTGTTGATCGGGGGGAAGCAAACAGTTTGTGACCACTGAGCTGCTGTTAAATCCTGGAAATAAAGAATCTGAAGGACAAGATGAGTAAGGCTGGAGTTATTGGACTCTATCGAGTTTAATAACTTCATGCATACCAGTGACATCGCGTCACCGTCGCCAACGATCACCCCAGTGGCTTCAAGCCTAGGCTTAGCCTCTACAGGAGAGGTTTCAGCCATGAAAAGTGTGTCCATCACAAGCCCACCACCATGATCTCAGGCCTTGAAGCAACAATCATGAAAACTAATCTTAACTGAGAGTGTTGGATGTCCTCATTGTTGCAGAGCACATGGACAGCATACTCACCTGGTTCTGTGGGCCAGCAGCACATGTCACACCATCCATCACCCTTGTCATCACATTCAATCTTGATCTGAGAGAAACCTGAAGACAGAAACGTTCAATGATAAAAACACACAGTAGAATAAAATTGTAAGACGTCATCAGTTGATGCAGTTTAAGGACACTTGTTCTTCTGTGCAGTCTCACCTGGAGCTCACGTTTCTAGTTCATGCCATCATGACCAAAGATTCTTCAGTTAATAGTTTAAAGATGTCCATGAATGCACTGCTAACTGCTCTTCACCCTTATAAAAATCAACATGCATTTAGAATAAGAAACACTTTTACAAAACCAAAAGTTTCACTGTACTTAGTGATTTATATGTCTAAAAAACAGGTTCAGTTTGTAACTGAGAGAGCGGCTCGGTGGTGCTGAATTATATTTCCAATAGAAACACAATTTCATATGTTGTAGTAACAAAACACTGCCACAAGATGGCAGCCTAGGCCTACTTTACCATGCTGTTCCAGTAAAAAAGAAAAAGTGACAGAGCCCTGAAAGAGTGACAGTGACACTTTTTATGAACTCATCTGTAATGTGTCACCTTTTCTGTAGAATGAAGAAGTGCTTCCCTTCTTTTAAAGTAAATACAGGCTTACAAAGATCCTCTTAACATGTTTCTGAAATAATCCTAAACACAATCATTAAACCAAAAATGCAAGAAACAATTTATTTAATCACTCTTCTTAACTTAATTCCTTAACTTAGTAAAAAAAGAAATAAACAAGAACTTTTCTGCTGTCTCACCTCTGTCAGTTTTCATGCTTTTGCAAGAACAGGTGGAGGTGCAGGTGGAACTTTGACTTCACTGTGGTTTGTATGTGCAGGCAGGAGTGTGACATCTCAGAACAGCAGAGGATTGTCGAGCACGGTGACTCCTGCTGCGACGCCCCCGTCTGACTGTCCTGAGCTCTTGGTCCTCAGCAGACGGCCCACACACTCATTCATCACCATGTCTTTACCCTGCCTGTAAGAAAAGCAAGAAAAGGCTAACATTAGAAACAGCCACCAACCAATCCCTTTTACTCCACCACCCAAAAACCAGTGAGAAACACTAGCTAGTATTAACTTGGAATCAAAGTCCACTAATCCCCAGGCTCCCAGCATAACATACAGTCCAACACAAACTCCACAAACTGTCTTGCTTCAGCTGACTTTCCTTCACCTTCTCTCCAGACAATCTGTTGTGCTCTTTTCAGCACAAAGCCACACTCCTGCTCACTGATCCTCACCTCTTTTTAACCTAGTCTCAGCAACTTTGTCCCATAGCTCGCACATCCTTTCCACCTCCATCTTTCTTCCCAGCCAACTGATACATACCTTTTCTCCTTCCTTAAAAGCCAGCCTAAGAAATACGATTTTATAAACGCCCGATAAATGAAACTGTCATTTTCAAAAATCGTATCATCCAAATTCATGCAGCGTGGCTAAATTAAGAATGAATTGCAAACCCGAGCTTCCTTGCTAACATGATTAACAGCTAAATACTATCATAGTGGAGGTGTAAAATTACTGCTAAAATAGCTCATATGAACCCTGATACTGGACTATGTATTTATCAAAACAAATGATCTGATATTACAAACTAATGATTGCTTTTTACAGTATTAGCCCAGAGTGATGTAAGGCAGGGTGGTTAGTCAGCCATAACCTGCTGACAACTTGTATCTGGTAGCTTTTTCACATCCTGATCAATGTTGTTGTCAAGTGTGTCTCACATACACTATTATCTCAGTCACAGTACAGCATGCATGAATCACAGTAGATACACAGTAATGCAAAACAGCAGGCAGTCATGTATGTGTCGTCACTGTTTTGACTGAGGCTAGCTCATACATGGAATGCAAGAAAAATGCTGCATGTGTGTGCAGATCCACACATGCACTGCTTAAACTTCCCTAGTTTAACAAAGGGTGAGCAATAAACAGAAGTTTTCAACATTTTTAAAGATGCTTCTATCCCCCCGCTGTACCTCCTCCTTCTCGCTGAGACTTCAAGACAAACCGTTCTGCTGCTGACAAGGCCATTGATACTGTTTTGTCCCTCTCTGGACCCTGTAGACGAGCGCAACCACAGAGAAATAAATCAGAGGAATAAAATGCAAATGATATTGCTTACACTGAACAGCAACACCCAGGTGAGGATTATGTACACAGACTGACACAGTGACAGGTCTGTTGTCACTTATATCATCCAATCAGGGCTAGACTTGGTGTTGCTTAGACGTGAAAAAAATAAACTCAATGATAATGTCGTTCCAGTTGCTCATGAATACGAATCATGAATCGCAAGTCTGCAGGTTTCATTTTAGTGTTTTTAACTAAACTCTTTGATGTAATCATTCTGAGTGCAAATCAAAAGTTGGACCTGTTCAGAAGTGTAGTTGTCAGTAGGGCTGGGCCATATCATACTGTTAACGGTAATACCGGTATAATTTTGGGCAACGATAGAAAAATGAAATATCGCGATAGAATCTGGGTAAAACGCGCATGCGCAGTGCCTTTGTTTTCATATGCACACGTCGGAAAAAGCATGGCGGCGAAAGCAAATCGTTGAATGAAACGGATGAACCAGAATTGGTTTGTAAAAATGCTGCAACTTCAGTGGTGTGGAACTGGTTTGGCTTTCGTCCGTCAGATACACAACAAAGCACTATTTTTGGTAGCGCATGCTAGCGGGCCGTCGTTATTACTAGGGATGGGTATCGTTTAGGTTTTATCCGATACCGGTGCCAAACCGGTACTTTTGAAACGGTGCCGGTGCTTAAACCGATGCTTAAAGAATGGAGAACACAAACTTGGTCCAAAAACCTCTCATGTTCAGCTGTTTTTTTGTAAAAAGATAACAATGTTAGCCTTTTCTGCAGCTATGGGGCATATATGGTATCACTCTTGGCTGGAAGCAGTGCTTAAACAATGGAAAAAACTTTGTCCAAAAACCTCTCATGTTTAACTGTTTTCCACTTTTTCTTTGGTCATTTTAGCCTTTTTGGCCAGGGTGAAGGGAGTATCTGCCATCAAACAAGAAGACAGCCGCATGTAGCTATGATGATGTTTGCTAGTTCACCTTACATGCATTAATGTAATAACGTGGTTAGCCTACTCAACGTAAATTATACACGAACAACATTAAGCTACTCACGCAGAGAAGAACGGCTGCTGCTGCCATCATCATCCGTCATCATTTCTGCTACACTGGCAGGGCTAGGGGCCAGGACTCTCCTCTTCGGGTTTTTGGGGGATGTTGCTAACTCCAGGACCGATAACAGGCACCACACCCGCAGTAGATGTGCACGGTGTGAGGTCTCGCAGCAAGCTATCAAATACGGCGCATTTTTCGGCTTTTTAAAAAAAACGCTATGCGTCGCCAGGTGTTTCATCGGATTTGAGGTGTTACCTCCTTTGACAGTATCACAGTATCACCTTAAAGCACTTGTTGCAGGCTGCTGAGTTTCCATCTTTTGCTGTGAAGTACAGCCAGACTTTTGACCGCTTCGCCTTGGGCATTTTTAATCTGTAGCTCTGCTCTAAAAGAACGTACGTACCTGGGCCCGCCTACTATCCTCGGAAACGTAAGATGATTGGCTAGAATCTAAAGTGTATCACAGCTCAGGAAAAAAAAGCACCGAAATGTGCGCTGCTTTTCGGTCTGGTTACTACGGTTTATGTCAGAACCGGTGCCATCATGGCACCGGATACCGGTACCCATCCCTAGTTATTACTGTGTTTTTTGGAAAATACGGCACACTTAAAATCAATCCTTAGAATTTTCTGAAAATCGACAGTTCCCCTTATAATCCAATGGGCCTTATGTATAAATTCTGGTTGTGTTTACTGACCTCGAAACGATTGTATGTACATGGCGCTCGAAAATCTGTCAAATGTTTTAGTACGACTTTGCTAAGCTACGAACCCGCACCGCTTGATGGATTGTCGGAGCATTACGGCTATCGTAGGCAGGCGCCTTGCGGAGTGATACGTACTGTGCTTCAACATAATATTACCGTATTGTGTGTGTATAACCTCTTTTTAAGTTTTGTGGATATTATACATGGTTATGCTGAGGATATGTCGGCCAATTTCCACTGGAAATGCCTTTTGGTCAAACTGTCAGCGAGGAATTTGCATTTGCACAGGAAATGGAGATCACTCACCCAGTGAAAGTGCAACTGTCATTTAAACTCAGTCTACAGTCAGACCAAGCCACCTTGCCAAATTTATTTACACAGTTGTGTGGCCAAAGGCAGGGGGCCAGCTTGGGTACAGCTCTAAACATTAACCTCTTTAACTGCAGCTGAACGCCATCCCTTATTATCTGCTACTTATAATGCAGTTATAAAATAAGATCTACGGGTTTTCCTAATATCATTCACCACTGAAAAATATTTTGGTCTGTTAGATATTTCAACAGCATACACAATTTACATCCAATACTGTAACAAGCTTACTTAGCAGCATTTTTTTAATCAGATAAACTCAAATGAAACAAGTTGGTTAATTGGTAACAATTTCAAGTTTCAAATCATGTCACTGTGTGTTTATTGTAAAGGAGATTAAAATGCATGATAGTTTGAACCCACCTGAGGGACTCATTAAGTTTGATCTATGAATTCCTCATACATTTTTGCTTTATAGTGGCAGAAATGTTGATCATGAAAGCTTTTTGTAGTGAACTATGCTGCTTTCACCTACAACATCCAGAGCACACAGTACATGTTGCTATAAGCTACACCACATAGCTGCTATAATTTAAACGCACCAACGATTTGTGTATAATCGTTATCACCAGACTATGTCTCAAGAGCATATGATCTGTTGACAAAACTCACTGTTATGAAGATAGATTGGTTCCAGTGTCTTCATGAAACGCTGGCTTTATCCATCTTCTGGGGCGTGCCTGCAGTGGAGTTCTGAAGAGTTCCTTGTGAGGGAGCTGCTGGTGAAGATCACAATGTCCTCCTTGATTCCTGCCATGAGCTTCAGTCTTTCTGATGTTTCTCAAAGATGCCTCTTTCAGTGGGTCAACAGAACATCTGGCACAGGACAGCTGTGATGAAAGAAAAGGAAGAAGTTTCTCCAAACCTCTGGGCTAACGAAACCCAGCTGGGTCCTGAAGGTCTCCCACACTACTTTCACCCCGGGTGGATGTAGCTGTTCATAATAATCTGCACTCTCTTCACTATTATGAAATGAAAAGAACAAGTTACACTACAGTACTGATACCTTCTGCTGCTCTTTTCAAACTTTCCATGTTACCGGGCTGTAGAGTGCTCTGAACATTTTAACACTTTTAAATCCATTACACACTCACAGTCTTATGTGAAAATCTCCTAAGGACAGCATTACATTTTTGCTATTAACAGTAACTCTGGACCTCTGTGGAGTGTGCAGATGATCTCATTACTGTCTAAAAATCCAAGGAGTGCTGAATCATTGAAAAATACACAGTAACAGGTGTGTAGCATCGCTAACTAGGTAGCAACAAGCCTCTAACACAGTGTGTGTATGCTAGCGGCTAATCTAGCAAACAAATGAACAGAGTGGTTTTAGGTGTTGCCCAAGGATAAGATGATAAGCTGTGTGTCTTTTTTATAATGACCTGCTTGAATTTACCTTAATCGAAGGAGTGGTCAGTGTGGGTAAAGCCATGAGCAGATAAAGTGGATGAGTGGGACTAGGTAGGTGTGCCGAAAAGAGGCAACAAAGATGAAGAGTGTGTTGAGAACATAGTGGCGCTGCCAGCAGGTTTCCGGCTAGCAGGAAGGCTTTGGGTACCACCTCCAACATTGGCAGTCCCATTTTGTGAAAGCCAATTAAAAAAATAACTAGGTTTCCATGTGTAATTTGTGTGGAACAATACTGCACAAGAAGCTAAATAGATTTAGAAAAAAGAAAAAAAAAATTGTTGAAGAACAGAAGATAAATGTCCTTTTTTTATATCGTTAACTGGCCTGCTGTGTGGTGCACAGCGTTAACAGGCCAGCATTCAGACCCCAGAGTTTAACGGCCAAGTTCGAGTCTCTGACGGTCTGTCTGCTACAGCGGGGTAGGCCGAGCGAAAGACGAAGCTCCGGGCTCCTCCTTTTTCCAGCTTTTTTTTCCATTACCATTTATTTAGATTTCAAGCTCCAAGTAAAAGCTCAGGGAAACACTTTTAAAGAGCACAACATGCACATCACGCAACCAGCCTTTCCAAATTAGCTGGAGACCACACATTTTTGCACTCAAATACTCAACAAATTTCACACACCCACACCTGCTTTTTTCCCTGCACACCTCTTTCTACACTTATTTCTCAACAACCACTCCTTCTTCATCTCTGCTACCGTGCCTTTATTACATCCTCTTAGCTAGCATCAATGACTCCCTTCTATGGATTAGCTAAACCAACTTTACATAACAAGTTTCCCCGAAGAGCCCACTTCTCATCTTACCTGCCTAGATTTCAGGACCTAGCAAGGACGGTAGTTACTGACAAACACATTTAACTTACTGGAAAAAACAAGCAGCGGACCTCCTCTCAGCGTCCTGCTCTATCTGCCATTTCAGAACAGAGATAAGCAAGTTTCTCCATGACTGCAGCTTTGTTTGGCCTGCTAAAATGGCGCCCCGGCGGCCACGCCCCCTGCCGTGACATCATGCTCCAAAGCCCCATAGACAATAGAACCAAATTTTTAAAAAAAGAAAAAAAAAAGAATGTTGTTGTTACATTATGTTATGACATCATCATGATGTCATAACATGCCTTTGATCTGTGAATCCTTAAATCCGGGTAAGAAGCCCAAACTTTCATGCAGTTTACTTGTAACACTCGAGATTGCAGCATTCAAAGGTACGCCTGAGAAAAATTTTAAAACAGTTGAATCTTTAAGACAGTCACTTCATCAACACTCTGACATGTCTCAGAGTAAACACGGCAAAGGCTTTACTACAATGGACCACCAAAATCCAGAGCCAAATTCTGATGAAACACATTTCCAGCTTCCACTCAAGAGGAAGCGAGGCCCGAATTATGTTGCACAGAATTGCAGAAGTGACGACAGCTGCTCTCCACCAAGGAAAAAAAGACGAATCTGTGAAGAAAAAACTGTGTTGAAAAGAAAATACAGTCAGATTTCCAAAGGCAGCAAAAACAACTCTGAGAGCTACTCTCCAGAGAGAAAGAGGATGAGAATAGACACTGAGAAAAAAGAAACAGCAGTGACTCGGAGCATCCAAAAAAGTTCTTCTTCAAGGACTATCCAACTCCAAGTTCAGAAAAAGAACGATATGAACTTGAGTGATACCAAAAACTCTCAAAACACACCAAAAGACAACAAGAGGCCAGAACAAGCTGCAGTGACAAAGAGCAGCCAAAAAAGTTGTTCGCCAAGGACTATCCGACTCCTAGTTGAGAAAATGAACAATATGACCTTGAGTGATACCAAAACCTTTGAAAACACACCAAAAGACAACAAGAGGCCAGAACAAGCAGCAGTGACACAGAGCATCCAGAAAAGTTCTTCGTCAAGGACTATCCAACATGTAGTTGAGAAAATGGACGTTACGACCTCGAGTGATACCAAAACCTCTGAAAACACTCCAAAATACAACAAGAGGCCAGAACAAGCAGCAGTTAGACAGAGCATCCAGAAAAGTTCTTCGTCAAGGACTATCCAACACGTAGTTGAGAAAATGGACGTTACGACCTCGAGTGATACCAAAACCTCTGAAAACACTCCAAAATACAACAAGAGGCCAGAACAAGCAGCAGTGACACAGAGCAGCCAAAAAAGTCCCTGGTCCAGGACTATCCGACTCCCAGGTCAGAAAACAAACGATACGGCCTTGAGTGATACCAAAACCTCTGAAAACACACTGAAAGACAACAAGAGGCCAGAACAAGCAGCAGTGACACAGAGCATCCAGAAAAGTCCCTGGTCCAGGACTATCCGACTCCCACGTCAGAAAACAAACGATACGGCCTTGAGTGATACCAACACCTGTGAAAACACACCGAAATAGAAAGAGAGCCCAGAA
This sequence comes from Perissodus microlepis, assembly GCF_051167445.1. NCBI lineage: Eukaryota > Metazoa > Chordata > Actinopteri > Cichliformes > Cichlidae > Perissodus > Perissodus microlepis. The sequence goes on along the minus strand of NC_140480.1, from coordinate 13,012,906 downwards.
GACCAGAGAGAAACAAATGTGTGGATCATTGGGTCCAGTTACATCAGACGAGCCGAGGGTGAAGCAAAAGAGATTTTCGGAGAAAATTTCGGACTTAATACCAAAGTCCAGTGGTTTGGCAAAGGAGGAATGCGCTGGTGGGGAGTCCTTCCTCGTTTTTATAAGGAGCTATCCACACAGAGCCCACCTGACATACTGGTAATCCATGCTGGGGGCAATGATTTGGGACTCTTTTCTGCTTATAAACTTTCTTCTGTCATTGAGAAGGAATTAATGCAATTGCACACAGAGTTCCCCTCAATGACAATTGCATATTCATCCATCAACGAGCGTCAAGTGTGGATATATGGAAATCCAGGCAAAATCAATAAGGACAGGAAGACTGTGAATGCCAGCATTAGAAAGGCTGTCGACCGCTTCGATGGAGTGATTATTGAGCATCCGCATATCAGGTTTTTCGACAACTCCATTTTTTTGCGCAACGGAGTTCATTTCTCCAAGAAAGGAAATGAACAGTCCAGAAAACCATACGTTGTTCATTTTAGGCAATGTGAGCAACATATAGCTAACATGTGCTCTCTTTTTTCTTTTCCTCTGCCTCTCACCCCCCAACCAGTCACGACAGATGGCTGCCCCTTTCTTAGCCTGGTTCTGTCAAAGGTTTCTCCCTTTTTATAAGGGAGTTTTTCCTTTCCACCGTTGCCAAGCGCTTGCTATTAAAGGAGATCATTCGATTGTTGGGGTTGATAGTTTAGAATCTAAACTAAACTAATAAACATAAAACATCAGGTGAGGGGTTCACATAGTAGGGAGCACTACAAAAATTACAAATAAAAACATGTAATTGGCGGCAAATCAAAAATAAAAAAATAAAAAATTGAAAAATATCTCTTACTGCTCTGTTTATTTCCTTAAATGAACACTTGTACTTTTTGTCATAGAAGAATAAGAATATTAATATGAATATGAACACCAAAGCGTTCCCAGGCCAGCCGGGAGATATAATCTCTCAGCCTGTCTTGGGTCTGCCCCTGCCTCTATCAGTTTTATTTGTCTCCTGAAATGAGTTTCATTCTATTTTGGGTTTTTTTGTTGTTGGTTTTTTATTAAATTAACATGCTCGCATGATACCTGCAGCAGTCCTCAGGAGAAGACCAGGTTTACTCAGTTTCAAACAAAAAACAAAAATGAACCAAATCAGACAGCTTACATCTCCAAGTGACGTGTTAGTTTACGCTCTGCTACCTAAACTATAGCTGCTAATAGATTTATAGGGTATTTTTCTTCTCGCAGTGAATTTGCATCAGGCTGAACCGTCTCTGAAACAAAAACTCAAAGTGGGAATGAACTTTGACAGGAGGGCCACGCCCGATTTCCACTGTCATCCACGTCATACTTAGATCCTCCTCAATCTGTGTACATACGCCGCCTCTAAACCCCCGAAAGTGCCAGTGTCAGTTAGTGAGTCAGTAAAATACTCATGCATTTGTGTTAACATAAAAACTGCAGACTAACTAGAGACAAACAAGCGCGGATCGCTTCATATCTCAGCAGTTTAAAAAACAAACAATGACCGATTGTTCCTGCAGGAGTAGATTTGGGCCCCTTTTTGCTTTTTCATCCCAAGGAAAAAAAACAGGGTTACAAGGAGATGAGGACGAGGACTAGGAGGATGAAAACAAACTAAGGAGAGAACTTGATTTGTACATGCAGTCTGTTCTGGGATCAGTGTGGTAGTTAACCCTCATTTAACACATTCCTCTCTGCTCCTCTAGCTCGCTCTATCTCACTGAGAATCAGAAAGCCTTGACATTTACTGCTATTAACTTTACACTCTTCTTGTAAAGACGCAAAGAAAACACAGTGAAAAGGTTAGAAGGACTTAAGGAAAAAGAATGAATGATAGGTTTAATAGAAGGAAAGAAGTTAAAGGGACTACATATTCAAAGGTCTTATTTCTGATACTACCCCATGAAAATATTTGCTCTGTGTGCCGTGCTGCAGCTGCTACATTCGGCTTCGGATTCACTTTTTGGCACCTACGCCTCTCGAGATGTGTTAATGCAGAAAGGTATTGAAAAACTCTGGTCAACCAACCAGCAGTCTGCCTGCTGTGTCGTATGAAATGGATGGAAGGAGAGGTACCAACTGTCTGTTACATATAGATAAAAAATAAAGCTCTGACGTGACCTCGGGTCAGCCAGCCTGACGGTCAGAGAAACAGAAACGTACTGGATTGTGGATCTCTGAGCTGCACATCAAAGATGCACCTATGCACAGATCAAGTCTGAAAAGTGCAATGTACCTCATATACATGTTGATGCGAAGCGCTGCCAGAGCAAACGTTTTCACTGCATTTGCAGAGGTGTTTTTATTTTGGATTGTGTATTTATTGTTTGCAATCTTTAAATATTAGTTTGCAGCTCTTTGCACATATTAATAAAAGGTTCAACTAACTGATCAAATAAAGTCTGTGCGGTTTAGTTGTTCCACTCATATTAAACCAAATGATGGTGTGGCGGCCTGTTCTAGTGTGAACTAAGAGAGGCTTTGAATGTAAGAGAGGGGGGGAAGGAAAAGCAGACCTAACATGTAACCCCTGCAGCTCGACTGAGGAGGTGAGTTACATTAGTGCTTCCTCTTTATTAGAAAGCGGTTTGAGTGAATTAGAAGTCTGTTATTTTTTTGGAGGAGGTCTACTCATTAGTCATGCGAGGCATCCATCTGAGCTCTATCAAAATAAAGGTGTATTTTAACTCATTTTAATTTTTTCTAATATCAGAGATATAGGACTATACAAAGTAGCTGGTGACATCTAAAACGACAGCAGACTTATTGTGTCTTTCTTCACCTCATCACTTTTTTCTGTGTGTTTATTTTTCTGTTGATGCCTTTCAAACAAAACTAGCCATGATATTTTCCACCTTCCCCCTCTGACAATTAATATCAGTTAACCCCGACCCCTTTCAGATTTGTTCACCAAAAGAAAATAAAAATAAAACGTCATTAACGCTGTTTATTATTTGTCAGACCGGTTTCATTTTCATGCTTTGTAAATATCTATGTTGTATGGAGCTTGAACTAAAATGTAAATATGTTTACTGTATTTGTAATAATTATAATCCATTAGCTGTACAGCATAGATGTGTCATGCAGATATCCTAATTCTGTGTATGGTAATCTTGCACCATTGAACTGTTAGTGAATGAGGCAACAATAAAAGTGGGAAACGTGCATTAGCAGATCAAGTGGTGCCTGCTTATTTCCTGCTTTATGTGAGCTTCTGCTGTAGTTTATTATGTGCTTTTAGCCCCAAGAAACCACCCTGTGGCGCACAATAAGATCTTCTGATGTTTGGTGTCATCTTCCTGTGATCTCCTGTGAACAGGTGGATTCATTCATTTCAAGTTTATGTATGTAGCACTAAATCACAGCAGGCGCTGAACACTGTAAAGACTCTAGAATAATTATGGAGGCACAACATTTAAAGCTCCTGTCCTTCCATCCCACAGACCTAAAAGTTAGTTATATGATAAACAGCCCCGTGTTTGTTTACTTGATTTGTAAAATGCAAAGTGGTGACTTTTTCTCTTCAAGTACGTCCTCATATGGAGACAGTTTTTTTAATGGCCCAAAACAAGTCATTGTTTACAAAAATATACATTTTATTCCGCAAAATGAGGTAAACAGTGAAGAAAAGTATGAGAAAAGGGAGCATAGGATCTCCGGAGACTGTGGCAACTAGAATTATTGTATACGTGTGTGTATTAAGGACTGACACAGACAAAGAATTAATCATACAATGAAGCAATGTACTTTTTAAATGTTTATTAAAACCATTCAAGTATTGAGTCATGAATAAAACAGCAACCTCTGATCTGCTAATTGGGAAACAGAGGATGTCAGTGTATGTTTCAGTGCTAGTTGTACAAATTGAGTGAGATGACTTTACATTTGAATAGATTCGATTACAAGTTATATTTGGTTTTAATTGAATGAGTTCAATTTGATTTAAATCAAGCCAATTCACAACATATAAACTTGAAATATATGGTAAGATAAAGGTTGTGCAATAATACAGAGGAAGCCCAAACGATCAAATGACCCCCTATGAGCAAGAAAACTCCATTTTCGGCAGAACCAGAATCAGGGAGGGGCGGCCATCTGCCTCCACCGGTTGGGGTAAGAAAATGAAACGAAACTATAGGAAGACAAAGAGGAAAGATGTTCATGATATATATGAAACTTTCCGCTAGCCCTGACTAAAATATTGTTTTTGACAGGAAAGTATTGTTTCATTCATGTTTATTCCACGAGGTGGACAGCAGGAATAGAACAAACCAGATACTAAGAAATAAAGTATACAATGAAATATTCTCGATATGCTAAAATTCCCACTGAGACTGGATAAGATTATTCTAAAACTGGTCAAAATACAATTCTCTTCATGCACAGAAATCCCACCCAGTCCCACAACCCAGGACAAATATTCCTTGTGTGTTCTTGAGCTGGACAGAAATTCCTCTTGCTGAGCGGGGTCCACGCCAGCCTCGTGTCAGGCAGACGAGGAGCCTCCTGTCCCAGTCTCGTCCGTCAACTGGGTCCATCACATCCCAACCCAGTTCGCATTCTGCATTGGAGTCCGTCGCTCGATACCACCGCGGCTCCCCTCACGTCATCACCTGTAAGTAAAAACAAATAGGAGCCAGAACCATCATCCCGGAAGCTGCCCTGGCTTATAGCCATGGCGACCCTCTCCCAACACGGCTGCACCCAGTGAACAACAGTGAGACACTACTCACAAATGCAGGCAGTATACATCTGCCCTGATGTCAATCACACACGTTGTCTCCTACTGTCGCCGTTCCTGCTGTCGGGACTGGGTCACCACATCACGCTGACCGGTCTCCAGACGAGGCGTCGCACCCCCCACGATCACGCAGCGGCTCCCTCTTTTCCACCTGGCCTTCATGCGTTCCTCTTCCAATCTAGGGCCTCTCTCCTCCCAGTGCTCAGCTTGCTTCCTTTTAATACGACCTTTAAACAGCTGAAAGGACACCTCTGGACACACCCATGCCTCAACATGTGATCACTATCAGCTAATTTCTCCCATTACCAGCCAATCCACAGTGGATTAAAACAATGTAAAATAACACACTGAAACAATGTGATACAAACAGAATAAAATCATGCAAATAAAAACTACACTCACAAATAAACACTAAAATCAGAAAAAAAAACAATATAAACGATGAATACAAATTTCTACTGTGTGAAACAGTTTCACTCTTTGAATATTTTTCATTTCTTACAATCAGAATTCTCCAATAGATTTTTAGAAGAAATTTATTTTTTCATGCATCACCAACTGACCCTTTTATGTTAACGTCTCAATCTCCAGCCTAACCTCATTGAATTTTGCTTAGCAAAGTACTTTTCAACTAATAATTAGTAAGATTATATTTCTTATCATCTGTTGGTCGTCTGACCTGATAAACTTCAATGAGCATTATAACACAGGAATGATTGTCTCTAAAAATGGGCTCCTGCACGCTTGCAGACATTTTTCCATCACAACTTATGGATGATGAAGGATTTGATTAAAGCTGTGAAACATTACTGATAAACTTCATGTGATGTTACATTAAAGCCAATTTTCTATTAAAATCAGGGTCTTTTCTAACTGACCTCTGACCTTTGAGCAGTAGTGTGTACTGTATGCTTGTATGTAACTGTATCTGACCTGGATTTTATCACCAGTTTCAAATAAGAATCTTCTTTAAAGTCTGTCTTTCAATACAAATGAAGTTAAACTTTATCAAGGCTGATGGTAAACTGTCCCTAACAAGTCCACTTTATTGCGTGCTCATTGACTTTCTCCTATCAGAGCTGTTTAACAAGTCCACTTTATACATGCTTATTAATCTATCACGCTTATCAGTGGCTCATGGTTGCTTAAAGCCTATGTCTGAACTTGACCACAGAGCCAGAGCATCGTTCAATCTTGGCAACAGCTCCAGGATGACAAACTCCACTTTCTCTGCATCAAGACAGCTCATAACTTTTTAACAGTCTCTCCTGATAGCCTCATATCATCTGCTCTAATCAATAACCATACACTATCATTACAATGTAGACTACAGCTCAAAAGTCTGAGGTGAATTAGAAATGTCTTGTTTTCAGAATAGACTCAAATTTGGTTTCAGATTGAATCACAGCAATTTATCAAAATAATCATATAAATGCTTAATATTAACACTGATCACAAATCATGAATGATTTTTAATAGAATATCTACAGAGGTGTTCAGAGACCCATTTTCAGCAATAATCCCTCCTGTGTTCAGTGGTACATTGTCTTATCTAATGCAAGCTTAACACATTAAAGCCAAACTTATCACTCAAAACAGCTTTTTAAGAGATTTTAGCACAAACTGAAACTATTGTGGTGATTAAAGAAACAATAAATGTGTCTGGATCATCCCAGTGTTTGTTTTTAACCTCATGAAACCAAGTTTCCATTTTCCTCTAAAGGGGCTGCAACACCCAGCTGCACAAAACCTTCACTTTTTTTTAACAGTTTCACTGTTTTAATATTTTTCATTTCTTACAATCAGAATTCTCCAATAGATTTTTAGAAGAAATTCTTTTTTTTCATGCATCACCAACTGACCCTTTTATGTTAACGTCTCAATCTCCAGCCTAACCTCATTGAATTTTGCTTAGCAAAGTACTTTTCAACTCTAATAATTAGTAAGATTATATTTCTTATCATCTGTTGGTCGTCTGACCTGATAAACTTCAATGAGCATTATAACACAGGAATGATTGTCTCTAAAAATGGGCTCCTGCACGCTTGCAGACATTTTTCCATCACAACTTATGGATGATGAAGGATTTGATTAAAGCTGTGAAACATTACTGATAAACTTCATGTGATGTTGCATTAAAGCCAATTTTCTATTAAAATCAGGGTCTTTTCTAACTGACCTCTGACCTTTGAGCAGTAGTGTGTACTGTATGCTTGTATGTAACTGTATCTGACCTGGATTTTATCACCAGTTTCAAATAAGAATCTTCTTTAAAGTCTGTCTTTCAATACAAATGAAGTTAAACTTTATCAAGGCTGATGGTAAACTGTCCCTAACAAGTCCACTTTATTGCGTGCTCATTGACTTTCTCCTATCAGAGCTGTTTAACAAGTCCACTTTATACATGCTTATTAATCTATCACGCTTATCAGTGGCTCATGGTTGCTTAAAGCCTATGTCTGAACTTGACCACAGAGCCAGAGCATCGTTCAATCTTGGCAACAGCTCCAGGATGACAAACTCCACTTTCTCTGCATCAAGACAGCTCATAACTTTTTAACAGTCTCTCCTGATAGCCTCATATCATTTGCTCTAATCAATAACCATACACTATCATTACAATGTAGACTACAGCTCCAAAGTCTGAGGTGAATTAGAAATGTCTTGTTTTCAGAATAGACTCAAATTTGGTTTCAGATTGAATCACAGCAATTTATCAAAATAATCATATAAATGCTTAATATTAACACTGATCACAAATCATGAATGATTTTTAATAGAATATCTACAGAGGTGTTCAGAGATCCATTTTCAGCATTAATCCCTCCTGTGTTCAGTGGTACATTGTCTTATCTAATGCAAGCTTAACACATTAAAGCCAAACTTATCACTCAAACAGCTTTTTAAGAGATTTTAGCACAAACTGAAACTATTGTGGTGATTAAAGAAACAATAAATGTGTCTGGATCATCCCAGTGTTTGTTTTTAACCTCATGAAACCAAGTTTCCATTTTCCTCTAAAGGGGCTGCAACACCCAGCTGCACAAAACCTTCACTTTTTTTTAACAGTTTCACTCTTTTAATATTTTTCATTTCTTACAATCAGAATTCTCCAATAGATTTTTAGAAGAAATTCTTTTTTTTCATGCATCACCAACTGACCCTTTTATGTTAACGTCTCAATCTCCAGCCTAACCTCATTGAATTTTGCTTAGCAAAGTACTTTTCAACTCTAATAATTAGTAAGATTATATTTCTTATCATCTGTTGGTCGTCTGACCTGATAAACTTCAATGAGCATTATAACACAGGAATGATTGTCTCTAAAAATGGGCTCCTGCACGCTTGCAGACATTTTTCCATCACAACTTATGGATGATGAAGGATTTGATTAAAGCTGTGAAACATTACTGATAAACTTCATGTGATGTTGCATTAAAGCCAATTTTCTATTAAAATCAGGGTCTTTTCTAACTGACCTCTGACCTTTGAGCAGTAGTGTGTACTGTATGCTTGTATGTAACTGTATCTGACCTGGATTTTATCACCAGTTTCAAATAAGAATCTTCTTTAAAGTCTGTCTTTCAATACAAATGAAGTTAAACTTTATCAAGGCTGATGGTAAACTGTCCCTAACAAGTCCACTTTATTGCGTGCTCATTGACTTTCTCCTATCAGAGCTGTTTAACAAGTCCACTTTATACATGCTTATTAATCTATCACGCTTATCAGTGGCTCATGGTTGCTTAAAGCCTATGTCTGAACTTGACCACAGAGCCAGAGCATCGTTCAATCTTGGCAACAGCTCCAGGATGACAAACTCCACTTTCTCTGCATCAAGACAGCTCATAACTTTTTAACAGTCTCTCCTGATAGCCTCATATCATCTGCTCTAATCAATAACCATACGCTATCATTACAATGTAGACTACAGCTCAAAAGTCTGAGGTGAATTAGAAATGTCTTGTTTTCAGAATAGACTCAAATTTGGTTTCAGATTGAATCACAGCAATTTATCAAAATAATCATATAAATGCTTAATATTAACACTGATCACAAATCATGAATGATTTTTAATAGAATATCTACAGAGGTGTTCAGAGATCCATTTTCAGCATTAATCCCTCCTGTGTTCAGTGGTACATTGTCTTATCTAATGCAAGCTTAACACATTAAAGCCAAACTTATCACTCAAACAGCTTTTTAAGAGATTTTAGCACAAACTGAAACTATTGTGGTGATTAAAGAAACAATAAATGTGTCTGGATCATCCCAGTGTTTGTTTTTAACCTCATGAAACCAAGTTTCCATTTTCCTCTAAAGGGGCTGCAACACCCAGCTGCACAAAACCTTCACTTTTTTTTAACAGTTTCACTCTTTTAATATTTTTCATTTCTTACAATCAGAATTCTCCAATAGATTTTTAGAAGAAATTCTTTTTTTTCATGCATCACCAACTGACCCTTTTATGTTAACGTCTCAATCTCCAGCCTAACCTCATTGAATTTTGCTTAGCAAAGTACTTTTCAACTCTAATAATTAGTAAGATTATATTTCTTATCATCTGTTGGTCGTCTGACCTGATAAACTTCAATGAGCATTATAACACAGGAATGATTGTCTCTAAAAATGGGCTCCTGCACGCTTGCAGACATTTTTCCATCACAACTTATGGATGATGAAGGATTTGATTAAAGCTGTGAAACATTACTGATAAACTTCATGTGATGTTACATTAAAGCCAATTTTTTATTAAAATCAGGGTCTTTTCTAACTGACCTCTGACCTTTGAGCAGTAGTGTGTACTGTATGCTTGTATGTAACTGTATCTGACCTGGATTTTATCACCAGTTTCAAATAAGAATCTTCTTTAAAGTCTGTCTTTCAATACAAATGAAGTTAAACTTTATCAAGGCTGATGGTAAACTGTCCCTAACAAGTCCACTTTATTGCGTGCTCATTGACTTTCTCCTATCAGAGCTGTTTAACAAGTCCACTTTATACATGCTTATTAATCTATCACGCTTATCAGTGGCTCATGGTTGCTTAAAGCCTATGTCTGAACTTGACCACAGAGCCAGAGCATCGTTCAATCTTGGCAACAGCTCCAGGATGACAAACTCCACTTTCTCTGCATCAAGACAGCTCATAACTTTTTAACAGTCTCTCCTGATAGCCTCATATCATCTGCTCTAATCAATAACCATACACTATCATTACAATGTAGACTACAGCTCAAAAGTCTGAGGTGAATTAGAAATGTCTTGTTTTCAGAATAGACTCAAATTTGGTTTCAGATTGAATCACAGCAATTTATCAAAAATAATCATATAAATGCTTAATATTAACACTGATCACAAATCATGAATGATTTTTAATAGAATATCTACAGAGGTGTTCAGAGACCCATTTTCAGCAATAATCCCTCCTGTGTTCAGTGGTACATTGTCTTATCTAATGCAAGCTTAACACATTAAAGCCAAACTTATCACTCAAAACAGCTTTTTAAGAGATTTTAGCACAAACTGAAACTATTGTGGTGATTAAAGAAACAATAAATGTGTCTGGATCATCCCAGTGTTTGTTTTTAACCTCATGAAACCAAGTTTCCATTTTCCTCTAAAGGGGCTGCAACACCCAGCTGCACAAAACCTTCACTTTTTTTTAACAGTTTCACTGTTTTAATATTTTTCATTTCTTACAATCAGAATTCTCCAATAGATTTTCAGAAGAAATTTTTTTTTTTCATGCATCACCAACTGACCCTTTTATGTTAACGTCTCAATCTCCAGCCTAACCTCATTGAATTTTGCTTAGCAAAGTACTTTTCAACTAATAATTAGTAAGATTATATTTCTTATCATCTGTTGGTCGTCTGACCTGATAAACTTCAATGAGCATTATAACACAGGAATGATTGTCTCTAAAAATGGGCTCCTGCACGCTTGCAGACATTTTTCCATCACAACTTATGGATGATGAAGGATTTGATTAAAGCTGTGAAACATTACTGATAAACTTCATGTGATGTTACATTAAAGCCAATTTTCTATTAAAATCAGGGTCTTTTCTAACTGACCTCTGACCTTTGAGCAGTAGTGTGTACTGTATGCTTGTATGTAACTGTATCTGACCTGGATTTTATCACCAGTTTCAAATAAGAATCTTCTTTAAAGTCTGTCTTTCAATACAAATGAAGTTAAACTTTATCAAGGCTGATGGTAAACTGTCCCTAACAAGTCCACTTTATTGCGTGCTCATTGACTTTCTCCTATCAGAGCTGTTTAACAAGTCCACTTTATACATGCTTATTAATCTATCACGCTTATCAGTGGCTCATGGTTGCTTAAAGCCTATGTCTGAACTTGACCACAGAGCCAGAGCATCGTTCAATCTTGGCAACAGCTCCAGGATGACAAACTCCACTTTCTCTGCATCAAGACAGCTCATAACTTTTTAACAGTCTCTCCTGATAGCCTCATATCATCTGCTCTAATCAATAACCATACACTATCATTACAATGTAGACTACAGCTCAAAAGTCTGAGGTGAATTAGAAATGTCTTGTTTTCAGAATAGACTCAAATTTGGTTTCAGATTGAATCACAGCAATTTATCAAAAATAATCATATAAATGCTTAATATTAACACTGATCACAAATCATGAATGATTTTTAATAGAATATCTACAGAGGTGTTCAGAGACCCATTTTCAGCAATAATCCCTCCTGTGTTCAGTGGTACATTGTCTTATCTAATGCAAGCTTAACACATTAAAGCCAAACTTATCACTCAAAACAGCTTTTTAAGAGATTTTAGCACAAACTGAAACTATTGTGGTGATTAAAGAAACAATAAATGTGTCTGGATCATCCCAGTGTTTGTTTTTAACCTCATGAAACCAAGTTTCCATTTTCCTCTAAAGGGGCTGCAACACCCAGCTGCACAAAACCTTCACTTTTTTTTAACAGTTTAACTATTTGAATATTTTTCATTTCTTACAATCAGAATTCTCCAATAGATTTTCAGAAGAAATTTTTTTTTTTCATGCATCACCAACTGACCCTTTTATGTTAACGTCTCAATTTCCAGCCTAACCTCATTGAATTTTGCTTAGCAAAGTACTTTTCAACTAATAATTAGTAAGATTATATTTCTTATCATCTGTTGGTCGTCTGACCTGATAAACTTCAATGAGCATTATAACACAGGAATGATTGTCTCTAAAAATGGGCTCCTGCACGCTTGCAGACATTTTTCCATCACAACTTATGGATGATGAAGGATTTGATTAAAGCTGTGAAACATTACTGATAAACTTCATGTGATGTTACATTAAAGCCAATTTTCTATTAAAATCAGGGTCTTTTCTAACTGACCTCTGACCTTTGAGCAGTAGTGTGTACTGTATGCTTGTATGTAACTGTATCTGACCTGGATTTTATCACCAGTTTCAAATAAGAATCTTCTTTAAAGTCTGTCTTTCAATACAAATGAAGTTAAACTTTATCAAGGCTGATGGTAAACTGTCCCTAACAAGTCCACTTTATTGCGTGCTCATTGACTTTCTCCTATCAGAGCTGTTTAACAAGTCCACTTTATACATGCTTATTAATCTATCACGCTTATCAGTGGCTCATGGTTGCTTAAAGCCTATGTCTGAACTTGACCACAGAGCCAGAGCATCGTTCAATCTTGGCAACAGCTCCAGGATGACAAACTCCACTTTCTCTGCATCAAGACAGCTCATAACCTTTTAACAGTGTCTCTCTGTCCTCATACTTCTATATATTCTTCTGTAATAGATAACTATACGCTATCATTGTAATCAATCTACACCACAGCTCAAAAGTTTGAAGTCAATTTTCACCTGGTTTATAACCATGTGATCGGTCCACACATCAGTGTCTAAAAAAACGCTCATTTTTATCTGTGTCTATCATCAAAATTTGAGTTGATTGCAAACTCTCCCTAACAAGTTCACTTTATTGCGTGCTCATCAATCTCCTCTACAGCTCAGCTAACTGAAGTCAGTTAGAAACGTCTTTTTATCTTAAAAAAAACAAGATTCTTTTTTATATTTTGTAAATTGGTTTTGAATCCAAATAAATATAATTGCTTAAAACTTGCATTGATCACCAATTATGATTAATGTTTGATAAAACATTAGCTGGTGTATGGATGCAACAATAATGGTGGTGTGTGGATTACAACAATAATAGCGAGTGTGCAGATTATATTACCTATCCTCAGTTTATCACATTAAATCTCATCTTACTAGTGACCCAGTAGCTTTTCCAAATACAGCTGCACTAACCAACATCATTTTTTCAAGTAATATAAAAATCGTTTTTATTTATTACCTTTTTAAACATCCCATTTTTTCTTTCTAATGTCATTAAATCAAGTTTGCCCATTTTTATAAAACATTTGGACCTCCACATCTTTTTAGCGTTCAGTTATTTCCTCAGTGTCACACATGGATTAGTTTTCGTCTCTTTCAATAAGAAAGTCAAATCTTCAGACCTTAAAGCAATCTTTGTTTCTTTCAATCATCTTAATATTTTTAATCTCCTGTAATATAATTGCAGTTAACCAGAGCTTAGCTACTCTGATCTACAGTGATTTTGGGGGTTTGGATTTGTTTTTCACAGGTGCAGAGCCTTTTTCTACAAAATTATGAATAAACTGCATTTTTTAAAAGTACCATTAATCATGTAGACTGACAAGTAACTAAACATGTAACACAGTGATCAGTAGAGAAGAAAGAAAATAACCCATTTACACATTTCTAGTTCAGATCAAAATTATTGTTCTGATTAAGGAAACAGTAAATTTGGCCACGTTATTGTCCTGATCCTCCAATTTTCCCTTTTCAATGTGAAAAAATTCAACTTTTTTTTTTTTTTTTAATAAAAGCAGATGCACACCCAGATATTTCTTACAGTAAGAATCCTCCAACAACCTTTCAAAAGAAACATTTTTTGTCTTTCCTCAATTTTGAGAGCAACTGAACCCACAAACCTGAAGCTCAAGACCCCAAACTAACCAAATGTAATGTTTCCTTAATCAGCACAGTCATTTTTAACTTTTTGTGTGTTATGTTTACTCACAGTTTTGATGCTTGCTTCTTCGACTTGATCCATGATTAGCTTTTCACCGTCGCTCTGCTGTTTTCTCTCTCCTCATGCTTCTCCTTCATGCGTCCTGTCCTCAAATATAATCCAACCTGCCTCCTTGTTTCCTCCTTGACTTGTATTAGCAAAATTTCCAGGTAAATTAAGAGAAATCCAAAAAAGTTTTCCTGTTTCAAAAGCTCTTCCAGTTGCCTGTCTTCTTGTCCTCCTTCAAATGTGCATTTTTTGACTTATGTATTTATTTGAATTCATATTGCCATGACAACATAGCACAGAGCATCATGGTAGTTTAAAGCAGGTGGTTCTGTCCTCTGCAGAAATGCTGGTGTTCCATAGTGATGTAGAAGTATGTTAATAGTCTTGAAACAGACACTCACTGATCCGGTAAGAGCAGGAATTTAACTACAAACCCTCATAGTCCCCATCAGTATTCTTCATTTTGCTCTGCAGCAATGGTCACAGTGGCTGCTTTAAGTACGTTTGCCCCATAGAAATCCACTGATGTTCAGTGAGTCCCTTTGATACATATTTAGACCTTCATAATTTTCAGGGTGCATGAGTGTTATATCTCCATCTCATCCTAAACATTTTACCAACCAACACGTTCTCACTCCCAACTCGTCAAACGTGTGACGCATGGTCAGGCTCCCTCTGCTTCACTTATTGACGTGCAGGGTCCTCTCATTGAATACTATAGAGCTCCCTTAACGTTGCTTATTGACGACAAGAGATTGCCGCGGAAGAGCCTGTTGTCCGTATATTTATATATTTCCGAAATCACATTGTAGTGACGTATACTGAACACAATAAATTATATAATGTAAACAACTACCTGGAAAAACAGGTAGAACGATACTTTTGTATCGTTTATTGCATTTATGGAGGGAGTGATGTATGCTGGGTAATGGCACAGCTAGCGACTGGGTGACTTTATTCACCCGCTTCGGATGTTATCAGTCCATACAATGGGCGTTATTAGCACAAATCAGTCCCATAGATATGGGCCATCTCCTGCTAGATTGTTCAGAAGGTTGTTCTCATCCATCCAGATGGAGGATCCAGAATCCACTCTGGCTGGAATCCGGTGGATACAGCAGTGTGTACAGGTAAGACCATTTAAACAGACAGCATTTATAGAATGACTATTAAAAGTCAGCCAGTGTCAGTAATGTTAATGTGCTTATGTTAGTAATACACCGAGTGCTAATATAACAGCTTTAAGATGCATTTGTAGATATTATTACGTGTTTTACCGTCTTTATGGTGCTAGCTTAAAGTTACGGTGTAAACGTTAGCTTATATTGTAGTAAAGCTGTTACTGTTTAAACGATGTTAGCACAGAAATATTAGCTTCTGTCATGACTGATGAAGTTACTAGTTAATAAAGTTTTCAGTAAAGTGTTTAATCGCAGCCACAGATTGACAGCAAATATCTCGATTAGCTTCAGTGCATCTATAATAAATATGTGCAAGTTTCAGTGCTTCGTTTAAACTGTATGATACTCTTACTGACCCAAGGTCAGTGTAAAATACAATCCTAGCTGTGTGAACAAAGCCTGGCTCCTTTAATCCTGCATGACAAACCTCAGAATGCAGGTTATTATTACTCTTTCCTGCTGGCACACCTGTCACACCTGAGAGTCAGCTAGAAACTCACAGTGACGTGGACATCATGCAAAGACTGCCAGACTCTGTAATACTGCAAATGATCAGTGACTCATGTTAACACTAAACTTTAAACGGTATCTCTGTGTCTCTCTGTGTGTGCTGAACATTTAGGATTGAGTCAGGCTGCATCAGCTGAAGCTGTTATTTGTATATATCAGTATTTTTTTCATTCAGGTGTGGGGAAAATACGTAAGACTGCAGTGAAGCGATGTACCAGATTAATCCCTGGCCAAAGGTATCGTACTTAAATCAGACTACTGATCCAGCCACATCAGCCTTTTGTGAGGTCTGTTTAAAGTAGACTAAAAATGAACTGCAGGTTCCTGAGAGGTGGACTGTGAGCACAGAAACACATGTTCATACATACAGCTGCAGCAAACTTACATTAATTTTAAATAGATTTGTTACTCTGATGTCTGTCTCTGTGTTTGTCCTCTGACAGACTGGTGACCTGTCCAGGTGTGCTCTACCTATGACTACTGGGACAGGCTCTAGCCTCTGTAAAAGAAATTTTCTGTTATTCTCATTTAAAGTATTTAAGTGCTTATGCATATGCTTAGTTGTGACACTGTTATAGACTGTTCAGTGAAAGTTTCTAAAACTAGATGAACTTACTTCAGCGTCAGCAGTTTGAGAAAACAACTCCCTTTACAGGTGCTGATAAGGCCAAGGGCACAAAACAGCATAACCATTGATCCGTTAGGTTTCATAGCGAGACACGTGAAGTGTGGTAGGATCAGTTTGTAACTTCCTCCCTCTTCCTTGGAATGCATAAAGGAGTAGGAGCACAACTTCTGTGGCAGCGCTGACATGACTGAACTGTGATGTTTGATGTGTGTTGGCGCAGTAATAAATAGCTTGATCACAGCTCTTTCTGTGTTGCAGACTTTATTTAAAAAATTCCACGACACCCCCCACCCTCCCACTGTGAACCTGAATTGAATATTCAGAAGACATTTGTTTAAATAGTTCTACAAATCTGAGCTGTTGGTGTGTCCTTGGATTGTGTGGTAATAATATTAGAGCTAGCAATCTTTCTTACTGAATCTCTACTATGAGTCATGTTACCTGAGATTAATTCTATGTTTACCTGTCAGCCTGGACAAATGTGCTGTGTGAAGGAAATTAAATTAAATCAGATCTTAACTGCATACATTTAAGGAACCTGTTCATATTTAATTGAAATATGAACCAGTGATTTTTTGATTGCTGATTCCAAGAGAGTCTTTGTGGAAATCCTGTTTGGCTTTTTGTTATTTTAATTCTCTTCTCTGTTTTCCAGAACAGTTCTCCACAGTCGCTGTCCACATGGGTCAGTGGGACCAAGAAGCACTCTGCTAATGTGTGGACTCTGACCAGCAACATCCAGCAAGACCCAGACAGCGTTTTCTATCTCCCAGCTGGAGTTTTTTGTTTGTCTGTGACTGGAGAGTCAGATTTTTGTTGAGCTTCACACTTGCAGAGGTAAGTCAGTTTGCAGAGATCCCTCCCACCCTGGCTTTTATGTCCTAGATTTCTTATCTGAAACAGTAATATTTCAGTGACTGCTGCTTATACCACAGGTTAATACACGCTACTGATCCCTGATAGGAGAATCATCAATTTTGGCAACAAAGAAGCCTGGTGGATGTTTGTTTGCAGTCTGATGATGGGACATCATGCTCTGCATCTTCAAAGTTTGCCCCCTCATTATTATTCATACCCAGTAATGTGAAGTATGCTTATATCTACTATAACTGAACCAACCTGGTGCTCTTCATTTATGGAGGCTGTTGAGTCTGAATGTTGGATGTTGTGTATCTCGTGTTCTCTGGGCTTCGTTGTCCTCAGTCTTTTTGCAGGATCAGAAAACAAAACCAGGAGGCGTGTAAATGTTTCTTCTCCATGATGTTTCTTCAAATGTTTCTTCTGGATGATGATAAGACTGTGACACGGGATGCCACCTTTGGTCTTGTGATGAAGCAAAGCTCAGGAAGAAGTGGGATTAAATGGTACCCACATGTGTGCTGCTGAGAAGGATGTACAGGGGCACCTGCAGCCAAATCCAAGCTTCAGGTTAGTTGTAGTTGCAGAACGCTATAGGACTGAGACAGCTGAGGCATCAAATGTTTGATTAAACGGATGAAAAAGAGAAGTTTTTTCCCTATAATTATCACTTCTTAAAATCTGTAGCAACTTCAAGTCTGTCAGCGTGCTGAGCATGCTCAGAATGTGACAATATATTTTTGTTCAATATTTAATTTCTTTCAGTTGCAATTGTTAAATGAAAAAAAAATATATATATATTCTTATAATTTAGCAAACTAATTTATCAAAAAATATATATACATATATCTGTATTAGTTTTAATAAATTAATTTGACACCTGTATTGAAAATACCATATTGTATTCATACAGAATCAGTATGGTATCATTGTTTGTCTGCTCACTGATTGTTGAAACTAAGAGCTACTTTGATCTGTTTAGATCTAAAGTATCCAAAGTTGAGCTCTAATGTTTCTTCACCCCTGTGTGTGTGATATCTGATTTCCTACATGCTGGCAGAGCAGCAGTTTGTGCTCACAGATGGTGACGGTGTGGAGAGACGGTGGTGTTTCCTCAGAAGAACCAGCAGAGTCACAAAGGACACCAGTCCATCTCACCACCTTGACTTGCTGACTGATGTTCGTCTGCACTGCACAGAGGAAATCAACTGACCGAGGTTTGTCCAGTGACGTGTTATGAAATGTATATTTGTTTTATGCTTACAGATATGTTTTTCTTGACAGAGGCTCTGCAGAGGTTAGACAAAGCAGAGAAAATATGTGCTTTACATTTTACTGTGATTTATTGAGATATTTGTTGCCTGATGTTCAGCAGGAATGGAGAAATAGAATCAAAGGGAGATGTTTTTGATGTTTTTGTAATGATGTAAGTAAATCTTCAATATTATTTATTTGCTTGGTTATATTAGGAGTGTTTCTGAGTGAGGGGGAGAGGAGTCATCATCCAGTTTAAGTGACGTAGATCAGTGGATACACTTGTCTCCCCTTTAAAGGAGACAATCCAAGTCATCCTTAAATGTTAGTGCTTTCAAATACACAAACATTTTTAAAGGACAAAAATGAACATCCAACTTTGACTGTAATACAAAATAAATCTTTGCATGTGTGTTTTCAAACTCTCAGATGGGCAGGATATCAGTCTTGGACTGTCTAACCTGCCGGAGCAGCACTGAATGACCACCACACATGAGCATGTTCCTGCAACATTCAGCATCTGATCTGTCATCTGTGTGCTTCTGCTTTTGGTAAGTAGAGTTACCCAACTCCAGTAACTCTAAACACATGCCATCCATTTCTAACGGCCTGGTTACTTCCTGTCAGTTACTTTAGAAACCATGTGGTCACCTGACCTAACACTGTTTCTTCTTCTTCCCCTTAATGTTCAAGTGTCAAATGTCCAACAGCTGGAGAGGAAACTACACCAGTGTACTGGGATGTTTCAGCAACACGTGCCAGATGCTGTTCCTTCATGGTGACATCACCAGAGACAGCCCCACCCACCTAAGGACCTCGCCATTGATCATGATGATTATAATGATGACAGCGAGCGGAACTAAGACTGTAAAAATCCACGACCACAATTTTTCTTTCTAATTATTAATGAATACTGAGAGCCTCTTTCTGTGTTTTGTCTGTTTTGGGGTTGTTGTTTTTTACCTCATTTGTTACTAACAAAGTTCACCAAACTCACACAGTTTACATTCTGTATGTTTCCATCTTTACCAGCCACACTCTAACTGCATTTAAGAAAATAATCCTTAGAAATCGTCGTTTTTCTCTTTCGTAATTGATGATAATTCAGTGAATATACTGCGCTGCTTCCTTTTATTGCATCACACATTGCTTTAAGTTTTTCAGTGTCCAGTTATTTTTTACGGCTGTTTGAATTCTCTGTATGTTTGACCCTGTAGACTGTTTGATGGACTGCTTGTCTTCCTGTTTGTTACCGCCGCCTGTTTTTGACTAAAGATTTGGATTTCTGACTTCAACACAGCCTCTGCGTGTCCTCCCTTTGTGTCCTCTTCCTCTGTGAATGTGTTGCATGTGTCACAGATTCATTTTATTAACAGTTTTCACACAGTGAGTTGCATCAGCATTCATCCACAGCACATTTCAGAAGGATTCAGATTAATACAGTGATCTTATAGTCAGAATTATCCTGACAGACTGCCACTGTAAATTATCTTTCATCAGGTAAATTTTCAAATAAAGTTCAGTATTTCAAAGCAGGAGTTATGAAGAATCATACTGGCATTAGGACTAATAATATGTACTTACAAAGTCAAAGTTTTTTAATTATGCTAGAATACTGGAAGACAATCAACTTTTAGTGTTTTCCGCATATTAATTATTCTGAAATAGAGATGGTGACCCTAACCGTACAGAAGCACACTAAACAACTGACAATCTAACAGACATCATTGGCCTGAGCTGTCATGCACAGTGAGTCTGATCCTTTGCTGTGAGAGTCTGACAAGCATGTTTCTGGTCAGTTTGGAAGAAATAATATCACAATGTTGATCTTTTTTTCCAATATTCCTTCTCTTTTACAACATAAACTGTGATCAAAGCTACTTGTGTTCACAGCATGTAATAATACTGACAGTCCAGGGCATTGTGGTCTGTTGAGCTAGGGTTAGGGTTAGCAATTCAGACATATGTAATCAATATTAAACGTCTCTGACGTGGGCCACTGTCCGCAGTGTTGGGAAATCCATACCAGGCTGGAACGAGTCAAGGTAGGTGAGCATCCACGAGAAGACACAGCAGATGCATCCTACTAATACTGACAGGACCAGGAGACTCCAGAAACCGAGCATCTTCTCTTCAGTGCCATCCTCTCCTGTCACCCTCTCTGCCCGCAGCTCTTTGAGTATGGGGTAGATATAGGCGCAGAGAAAGCCTTATTACTAATTTGTATTATAATTCAATTTTCATGAAATATTCATATTCAGTATTGGTCCTTTTATATTATAACCACGTATCCACCCAGGCTCATGGTGGGGCAGGGCTCTGTCCTGGGATGCTTGAGTACAAGGTAATGTACACCCTGACCAGGTATCCAGTCTGTCAGAATTGTTTTCAATATTTGGTTCAAAAACATGAGTGACAACAAAAATCCAACTAGGATTCTTGCATATGATGAATGAAGTCTGTCTTTGACTGTATTGTCCAGCTGATCCATCAAACCCCCAGCAGGTGAACCTTATTCATGACATAACACGGCAACAATGTAAAAAATTAGACAGCAACAGTCTAAATGTAAAGTGCATTCTAAACTCCTCTTCAATAAATTATATGCAAAGAGTCATTCAGGACTGTAAAACGTGAACTACAGAACCCAGAGTATTCATCATTAAATCTCTGGTTGCTTCATTTTTCTATCTATCCTATATCAGATACTTTAAAGGTTAGGTTAGGTAAAGTTGCATTCTCATGGTGAGGCAAAGTGCTTTATGTGTGTGTGTGCGTGTCATGAACGGCTATAAAAGGCCTATTGTGAAGAGAAAATTGTTAGAAGGCAAAGATACTCAAACTCAGATATCTATTTACATGTACATATACATGGGCGATCCCCCATCACGGTCCAATCTGCTCTGCACCAACTGTGTGCAGAACAGATGTGACCCAGAGGAAAACCGCCCAGGGCTCTTAGCACATCCTTTATTTATACTTCAAGCAAGTTTCCAAGGAAGTAGGAGTGGCATGTTCAGAATACAAAAACATTTCCATAAAAGGAGAGACCTTTAGCTTGTCTGTTGAAACAGGAGATAGCTTGGTATGTATAGAAATTTAAACATTCCCATATAAGGAGAGAGAGAGAGAGAGAGAGACCATTAACTCAGGAGGTAGTATCGTATGTCACCGCATTCCTCTACACATCTGGTTCCACTTTCCTTTCCTGTGGTGGTTCCAACTCACAAGCTCTCCTATCTTAAATGAAGCTACAACTAAACAATAATCACAAAATTAAAAATCTTTCATCATTCCCTCCTGTTTGTAGCTGAAATTAAACAGATACATCAATGTGTTTCAGACACAGACCCTACATTGTGAGTGCTTTCGGTCTGGTCGTCATAAAATGTGTATCATTCAAATATAATCATTCATCACATTAGTTTCATACTCATCGTCTTCTCCTTCCTCCTCGTCTGGCACAGTGACATATGCAACAAGAGATTGGGATATCATTCTTGATACCATTCCTCTTACACAGGGGATAATGCATGTAGTAAAGATACAAAACATGATAAGTATTAGGCCAATAAACATCAAAACCTTAAACATCAATGTTCTCCATGAGCCGCTCATAAACCAATCCCACCAATTACTTTGTAAATTTGCCCAATCGGTTACCTGTGCCTGTTGAACGTTTCTAAGTAATTGTAGAGCATTTGTCATATTATCAGAATGCACATTGTCTGGAATATATGTACAACAAGTTATATTAAACAAAACACACAGTCCGCCCTTTTCTGCCAAGATCATGTCCAGGGCAACTCGGTGTTGCATAACAGTTATTCTCATGGCATCAATTTCCTGATTTTGTTCTTTGTTGATGCTGGTCAATGCATTTAAAAACAGTCCAAAACGATAGTCCAATAGTCAGGAAGTCGCTGTGGTTTAGGACAATTCCTAAATATTGATAACCTAGACTGGCAAAGCTTGCTGCGCATGTCACTTGAGTCATGTTCATAAGTCTGCCATATAATGTAGCATGCTGTGTTGTAGCAGGCATGTGTGAGCATATATAACAATCTTTGCCTTCTGTGCGATTATATATTTTCTATACCAGGCGTTGTTCATCCAGGGATGGATGTAGTCCTGTGTCACTTCAGTCAGGTGTGAGTTGTCATATATCCATGCCCTTCTATGCAAGTTGGCTTCTTGATCCTTTAAGTGCATCAGGGTCCATGCTGTAAGCAGCAGGGCCAAGGTGGTAAACAGAATAATCTTCATGATGACCAGACACACCGATTTACTCTGGTGAGTAGACTACAGGCGAGAAGTAGAAGGCGGGATATACCCAATCAGCCCTCCCTTCACCTGTAGATCACCAAAGAGTCGGGGTGGTGGTGTCTTTAGGTTGTGCTATCACTCACTTCCACTTTTTTGCAATGGCTCTGGTGGATCCAAGAGGGCCTCTCAGCGATTTTGCAAGCTGTTGGCGTCGTTAGGAGTACTTGGTATGGACCTTCACCTGGTTTTAATCTGCAAAAGACTTGAGAAGTGTCGCACGGCAGTTCAAAACAATATCCCTATTTTCTACTAGTTTTGCCATTCATTCTACTAAAGTTGTCTTTCTAACAGATTTATCTATTAGTTCACTTGCATCAATTCATGCATCTTTTCACTGAGGTCTGATTCAAACTATCTTACTTCTGATTCTTTCCAAAAATAATTTCACATGTAACAATTTATATATGTGTGTTTTCTATTTTTGTTTACCTCTTTGTTGTGATCTGGTGGACATCTCTAAACACCATCATGAGTTCAGGCTTCAATTTCAACCCAATTATACTCCTCTGGGCTTCACCTTCCCACTGGCCCCTGTACCCTTCTCAAAGTGTCCTTTGTTGTCTTAAATCTCCAGCAAACACAATCTGTTTCTTCTCTGTTTCTTCCTTTTAGATTAAGTCCCAGCCAGGCAAAATATCACATTCAGTGCCTTTAAACAGTTATGTCACACTGTTCTTACCAGCCTGCTGTTAATTCTTCAAGTCCACGATGTTCCGTTGGTCTTCATCAGGAGATTGACTGTCCTTTGAGCTTCTTCTCAGGATCGGGACAAGTGGGAGGTCAAGCTGTAAAATTTTAAGCCAAACTTTGGCTTGTTTTCTCCTAATTATGTTGATCTATGGTTTTGCTGCTGTGCTCAAAATCCTAGGTTGAGAAAAGTCCACCTTTATTTATTTGTGACCTATATTGACACACTAAACCATACCATTAATATCATTTTCATTTCTTTTCTTAAAGCCTCCATTTGCTTCATCTGGCTAGAGTCTGTCTCTTCTGTTTTTCTCTCTGGGTGCTCACTCCCTCTATGGGCATGCAAAGGTCCTGTCACACACACACTTCCTGTTACTCTCTTTTGTGTTTCTACAGGCTAATCAAACTCATTTTGTATTTACAATCTACAAACCCTCTGTAATTCTACTAACTTTTAATCTAAAATGTAACGTCATTCACACAATAATTTCATATTCCTCTCACACACACTGCCTTTTAAATAAACTAAACTCTTTGCATTTTTATCTATTTCAGGCATTTTCTGAGTCTCTGTTTTATGGTGCCGTTAGTTCTCTCTACTAACCCTGCACTCCATAGATGATAAGCACAGTGATTTCTTATGCTGAATCCTAGTGCTTCAGAGACCTTACTGATCACATCATTGACAAAATGTGTCCCATTGTCTGATCTTATCAGAGAAGGGATACCATATGTTGGAATAAAATGATTACATAAACATTTTGCAATGGAGATTGCCTCTGCTTTTTACTGGATATATCTCTGGTCAGTTTGAAAACACATCTATGATCACTAAGGTATATTTTGATCCTTGACATTCATTCAATTCAATAAAATCCATGTGGATGGTGTGGAGAACTGGCCTCTCTTAGGTCTTAAGTTTCCTTGTGAGTTGTGTTTTTGACAGAATAGGCATGTTCTTACAAATTTTTCGCTGAAGTTTCAAAATTTATAGTGTAAAAGTGTGTATTGTTTATCTATACTATATTTCCCTCCTGTTGACACATGTATTACTTCATGTGTCACTACAGCCGCTGTCCTGACACATGTATTACTTCATGTGTCACTACAGCCGCTGTCCTGTGTAACGACTCTGGTAATATTGGTTTTCCATCACAGACCATTAAGTCATCTTTCAGTTGTGCTCCACATTTCAGCCACTTGTTCTGTTCAGTGGTTGTTGCAGCTTTTTGTTCGGTTTTTAGTACGTCAAGTGGTATTTGTGGGCAGTAGTCGGATACTAGTAGCTCTGCCGATTGTTGTGCAGCCTGTTTTGCTGCTTGATCTGCAAAATTATTTCCTTTTGTGACAATAAAATTGTCTTTTTGATTTGCTGCACATTTGCAAAGTGCCAATTGTTTTGGCAAGCTGATCACTTCCAATAAGATTTTTAATAAGCTGCCGTGTTGCACGGGGTTATCCGTAGAGGTGACCATACCTCTATTATGCCAAATTTTTGCAAAGTGGTGCACTGCTGAAAAAACAAACTGGCTGTCAGTGTATATATTTATATCTTGGCCTGCGTGCAATTCATATGCACATATGACTACATACGTGCAGCTGACTCTTTTACTGCCTCTGCTGCGGCTACACAGGCTTGCACATGCAGGCAGGCCTGACGCTACAGAGTCTAATTTACACGAGTCTAAATTTCACCAGGAATGTTAACAGGTGTTATTTTTCTCCAAATGCCTGTGTTATCACAGCTTTCATATAACCTGCTCCTCTATCTACATGTAAGTAGAAAGGCTTATCATAGTCAGGCAGTGCTAAAACTGTATCTGTCTGTAATGCCTATTTTTAAATAACTGAATGCTTCTTCTTTCTTCTCTATAGATGCAACATTATATTTTCACTTAATGCATTTTTAGATAATTTCTAGTTTTTCAAAGAATTCACCCATCTCACACATCTTACATATTTCAAACTTTGAAGTTAGGGTTTTTTATATATATATATTTTTTTAAACTTTGAATTGCCCACAGTTCTAAAACTAGGCATTTATAAATCATATGCCTAATCACTATGTGTCACTGTGATCCACAAGTATGGTCACAAATTCGTTTCCAAATCAACAAAATAAAATAATCAAACAAAACAGAAAACATACATGAGTCAGGACACAAAAAGAAAAATGCTGCTACTGAAACAGAGCAGAAGTGTGAGGGAAAAACTGAGCTCACAGACAGCTGCATGTATTGGCTTTTATGCAGCTTCTGCTCTAAAAACAAACAAATAAAAATAAAAGAAAATGTGTAACATGCTCATCAACTTAGCGGTGTCCACATATTTAATTCAGCTTCTCAATCCTGTAGCTTTAGCTGTTGTCTACAGGGTTTGGCTTATTAGTTGTTATTATAGGTGTGCTCTATATCTCAGTAATGTTTTATCCAGGATAAATGACAGGTTTTCAAGCAGGTCAAGTGCCTCTATGCACTTAATTAGTTTAGATAGTTTCTTTATTTTCTTCATCTCATATGTCATTATACTGAGTTTGAGCAAACCTTAAGCTTGATGCAGATTACTTCATAACAATCATCCACCTCACATCATAACTGACTAGGTTGCTTCTTATTATTAATATTATGTCATTATTAATATTATCATCTTTTTCTTTCTATATAATAACAATAGTATATTACAATATTTTATTAGTGTATACCACTATACTACTACTGAGCCAATTTAATAGTTAGGATCATCTTACTCAGCAAACAGATAATTTAGAATTCATCCAATCTGTACAAATTTGCTTTTTCTCTGAACAGGTTTGTGCCTACTTTTTAGACTGGTCTTCTGTTTGTCTCATCTCAGATCCAACCTTCAGTCACATTCATTCTCTCTGTTGCGTGACGAACCAAGCAATTTATTATTATATATTTTATATTTTATTTTGTATCCATCAAGGGCTTCGGGTGATCTGCAGTTTCACCCTTTCCCAAGCTGGAGACATTTACCTTTTCACACACTTTCCTTGGCTGAACAATGACACAGCCCTAATGTACCTTATGCATCTCTCTATTTTATTTAAAAGGTTTTCGTGTGAATTATTTCCTTTTATTCATTTTATACATTCTGGGCATGGTCGTCATGCCAACTATGTTTCATTGTTAATATCAGTTTACAGGTTGTTATCCTTGCTATTATTAGTTTCAATACGTTAAAAATAAGTTCTAATGTAATTTTGTCTTTGTTTATTTTACTTTTGTACTTCTTATATTTATATCTATTCGGTGGGGTCTGTTTCCAACCTTTTTAAACTACTTTAAACTATTTTGATCTCTGGTTTTCACTTAATAAGGGTTTTATCAGTCACTGCACTGTAGTGTGACCTGATGCTGATTTTACTATTAAAGTATCTTCTGAGAATTGTACTTCCCGTGGTTTTCTGTTCAAAACGGTTTTACATACTCCTGTATCACATAACATCTGCACTGGTTTGCCATTAACATATACTGTCAGCGTAAGTTTGCCTTTTACTTCAGACACTAATTGATAGACATTAAATACTTCTGCGTCACTTTTGTCATTTTCATTTGGCTTTTTCTCATTTAGTCATTCTTTTGAATATTGCCGTTTGTCTGTTTTATGTCTGCAATCTCTGGCGAAATGCCCTTCCTTGCCACAATTCCAGCACGTATTATCTCTTTCTTCACTTCTTTCGCGTAAGTCTGTCTGCCCTACGTATCTCTGGCCCTTTCCTCTAAATCCTCCTCTTCCTCTGCCTCTATTTCCTCTCCTCTGTCCCTGTCTGTTACCTCTCGCTTCCACACTTGGAAATATTCTAATTCTTATGTGCGTTTTCCTTCTTTCTTTAAATCTTTTCTTTCTCCTACTTCTTTAAGTTGTAATAGTGCAGATGGATTTCTCCATCCTTGCACACTAATTTGTCCGGCGCCTGGACATTTTTTTTCTAACCACTGTTCGTCAACAGTAAACTTAGTGGGCTGATTACCCATTAAACAGAAACTGCAGAGCCTTCTCTGGTATTAGACGAATAAGAGTGGTTATTAACACGCCCTTCTACTCCAGCTATTCTGGAGCGGTGTCAATTTTATGAGATGAAACTCAACCGTTCTCTTTTGTCACCAGTACTTCAGCTACTGACAGGAAATAAAATAACAATAACAATGAGAGTGATTCAGCAGCGTATTGTGCTGTTTAAATCTATTCACTCTCAACCAGTGTTGGTCAAGTTACTTGAAAAAAGTAATCAGTAACTAATTACTGATTACTTCCCCAAAAAAGTAATCCCGTTACTTTACTGATTACTTATTTTCAAAAGTAATTAATTACTTAGTTACTTAGTTACTTAGTTACTTTTTTAAAACACGATTTACAACCTGAATAGGTGATAAAGCGATAGATCTGTCAACCCAATTCTACTTTTTCTGCATAATCCATCATACAAAATGTAATCAAATGGAAAAGTCTCTTTTTTTTAAACTTGTTTTATCAGTTTAATCTTTTAACTTTATGCATCAAGCAAAAATTAAATTATATGCACCATTCTCTGACTTGAAGAAATTAGTTTAACATTTAAACCTATTTTCTGCACATTCCAGCACATAAAATAAAATATTTTTTGTGTTTACACTCAGTCTTTCAAATAGATGCAAGTAAAACACAGCAGAAAGTAAATAAAATCAAAGACTAGCGGTCCTGTTGCTCTATTTTCACCTGTAAAGCAGGAGTAGGGTAGGCGGAGGTTTACCCTGGTGCAGGTGTGGCGCAGCGGTCAGTGGAAGAATCCGCCAGTTTCTCTGTGAATTTCCCATTACCACGTTGGACACTCGGAGCTTGTTTAGGGGTTTTTTTCGGTGTAAAAAGAAGTTTCCTTCCCACGCACAATGGACACTAATGTTTTTGTCACTTTTTATGGAATCAAATTCAAAGTAGTAAGTAAGTAAAAAGTAAGTAAAATTTATTTATATAGCGCTTTTCACAGATAAAAATCACAAAGTGCTTTACAACACAGGAAATGGGAATATAAAAACAATATAACAGTAAATAAAACAATGTAAAACAATAAAACTATAAAAACAGCATAAGAAGAAATTAATCAAATGCTTTTCTAAATAAAAATGTCTTCAGCTGTTTCTTAAAAGAATCAATGGAGTCCGTGCAGCGAAGAGACAGTGGGAGAGAATTCCACAACCGTGGTGCCACAGTATGAAAGGCCCGATCACCACGAGTTTTAAAACGAGTGCGCGGTACCACCAGCAGTCTCTGATCTAATGACCTTAAAGCCCGAGAAGATGTATGTGGTTTCAGCAGGTCAGATAAATATTGAGGAGCCTGACCATGTAGGGCCCTAAAGGTTAGAACTAAAATTTTAAAATGAAACCTAAAATTTACAGGCAACCAGTGAAGGGAGGCCAAGACTGGAGTGATATGCGATCTTCTCCTGGTGCCTGTTAAGAGACGTGCTGCAGCATTCTGCACAGTCTGAAGACGATTTAAGGCTGATTTGTTAAAACAAGTAAAAAGGCCATTACAATAGTCTAAACGAGAAGAAATAAAAGCATGAATAATCATCTCAAGTTCAAGCTTTGATACCATTAGTCTGAGTTTAGAAATATTCCGTAAATGATAAAAACAGTTTCGGACCAGCTGCTTAGAATGCTGCTGGAGCGACATCGAGCTGTCAAATATGACACCGAGATTTCTAAGGCTTGATTTTACATAAGGGTCTAAGAAGCTGATATGCTGTCTAATTTCTGGGACCATGTGGTCTGGAGCAATAATTAGAGTTTCTGTTTTATCAGAGTTTAGTTGGAGAAAATTGTCATATAACCATTTGTTGATTTCTGTCAGGCAATTACTTAAATTAGACAATTTATAAAACTCAGACATTTTGAAGGAACAGTATAGTTGGATGTCGTCAGCATAGAGATGATAGGAGATATATTTATAGCGCTTAATAATTTGGCCTAGGGGAAATACATAAAGTAAAAAGAGAATTGGACCCAGGACAGATCCCTGAGGTACCCCACACGGCAAAACTGTTGATTCTGATGTGACATGATTCATGCAAACAGTAAAAGATCTCTCAGACAGATATGATATAAACCATTTTAAAACAACACCAGTAATCCCAAACAAGTTCTCGTGTCTGTTTATCATGATACTGTGATCTACAGTGTCAAAAGCAGAGCTGAGATCCAACAGGACCAGCACTGTATATTCTCCAGAGTCTGCTGCCATCAAGATATCACTAGATACTCTAAGTAAGGCAGTTTCAGTGGAATGCAATTTACGAAAACCAGACTGGAAAGTGTCCATAAAGCATTTTTATCCAGGAAATAGTTAAGTTGTTCTAGTACTACTTTTTCTAAAATTTTCGATATAAAAGGCAATTTGGATATTGGCCTATAACTGTTAGGAAGAGATGGATCCAGCTGGGGTTTCTTTAATATTGGCTCAACAATAGCTTGTTTAAAGAAGCTGGGGACTGAGCCAGTATGAAGAGAAGTATTTATCATTTCCACAATACAGGGGCCAATTGAATCAAACACACTAGTGAAAAATGAAGATGGAAGGACATCAAGGGGGCTTGAAGTCTGTTTTATATGACAAAGCAGGCCTCTGATGTCTTGTAATGTAACAGGAGTAAAAGAGGACCGAGTATCAGAGGAGAGCAAGTTAAAAGTTTGATATTGAGAAGATGATGGAGAGATATTAGACCTGATGGCAATGACCTTATTTCTGAAATAGTTCATAAACTCATTGCATTCGGATGTTGAGTGAACTGGTGCACAAGGAGCATCAGGAGAAACAATACTCTTAATTGTTTTAAACAAGAATTTAGGATCTTTCTTTTTTGAAGCTATGAGGTGTGAAAAATACTCTGTTCTGGCATTTTTCCACATGTCATTTAGCAAGAGGATAGATTCTTTAAGGTGTAACTTATAAACCTCAAGCTTGGAAGCCTTCCACAAACGTTCTAGCTTGCGACAGTATCTCCTGAAATTACGAATGTTTTCATTTAACCAAGGATGAGATTTCAAATGTAGGACAGTACTTTTTTTCAGAGGTGCCACTATGTCTAAAATAGAATTACACTGGTTATTAAAGGATGAGACAAGAGAGTCCAAATCATTGTAAGTCATTTCAGCGTCGAACATGGCAGAGAACCTTTTGCCGGCGTTCTGGTTTATGATTCGCCTTTCAATCGTTATTTTGGGAGCCAGGGGATCCAAATAAAACGACAAGTTAAAATATATGCAGCTATGGTCACTCACATGGACATTTTCCACACGAATGTCATTTATATTTAAACCCAAGGAGAAAACAAGGTCCAATGTGTGACCCTTTACATGTGTAGGGCCAGAAACATGCTGCATAAAATTAAAAGACTCTGTGATAGTCATGAAGTCAGCAGCCATATTACAGGATGCATCATCAATATGAAGGTTAAAATCTCCCAACATTACCACCTTCTCTAATTTAATAATGGATGATAGGAGGTCGTTAAATTCAGTTAAAAAGACTCCGGCAGGGCCAGGAGGTCGGTAGATTAAAATACAATAAAAGGTGCGCAAAGAGCCGACCTTGATCATCTGAACTTCAAATGAAGTAAAAGAATCCGAGTTCATCAGTCTGCATGTGAATCTGTCCTGGTGCACAACAGCGAGACCTCCGCCACGTCCCGAAAGACGTGGAGTTCCGATGACGGAGCAGCCAGTCGAACAAATTTCCTTCAGATGTATATAATCCATGTTTTGTTGCCACGTCTCAGTTAAACACAAGAAGTTGAGAGATTCCTTTATAAAAAGATCGTTTAAAATAAACGATTTGTTTGTGACTGAGCGAGTGTTGAGCAGGGCAAACCTGATTGAAGACGTTTGGTTGGTGCAGTCAACAGCTGAGGTCAGCTAAGGTCAGTACTTCCACGCTTTAAACGCTGCACGCTCATACTCTCTCCTGCACTCGATATATGATCCATTGTTGATCTGCAGACAGCTGTTGTCACAAACGTCGCACTTGCTTACGTCACTGTCATGAGACATTCTCGCAAAAAAATCACCGTTTTAGTAACGCAGTAACGCAGCGTTCCTACGGGAAAGTAACGGTAATCTAATTACCGTTTTTGCAATAGTAATCCCTTACTTTACTCGTTACTTGAAAAAAGTAATCAGATTACAGTAACGCGTTACAAGTAACGCGTTACTGCCCATCTCTGCTCCAGATTACGAGTCATCTGCTTTAGGCTAC
The DNA here is from genome assembly GCF_051167445.1 of Perissodus microlepis. NCBI lineage: Eukaryota > Metazoa > Chordata > Actinopteri > Cichliformes > Cichlidae > Perissodus > Perissodus microlepis. The sequence goes on along the minus strand of NC_140480.1, from coordinate 12,981,280 downwards.
GTGTTTGAGAATTATACCACTGAGTCAGGTACTTCTGATTAGAGACCTTGGTTTTCACTGGAGCTACAGTATCCAGAGTCCTACGTAGTGAGGAGGTAAAATTATTAACAAGATAATCGACCTCTGTTGGAGTAGCGTTCAGATAGCTGCTCTGCTCTGTGTTGGTACAGGGCATTGAAGATGATAACAGTGGGTGGATTATATTCTTAAACTTAGTTACAGCGCTTTCAGAAAGACATCTACTTTGATAAAGTCTACTCTCCACCGCTGTGTAATCAATTATTGTAAATGTAAATGTTATCAGGAAATGATCAGACAGGAGAGGGTTTTCAGGAAACACTGTTAAATGTTCAGTTTCTATGCCATATGTTAAAACAAGATCTAGAGTGTGATAAAAGTGGTGGGTGGGTTCTTTTACATTTTGAGAGAAACCAATTGAGTCTAATAACAGATTAAATGCCATGTTGAGGCTGTCATTTTTAGCATCTACATGGATGTTAAAATCACCCACAATAATTATTTTATCTGAGCTCAGAACTAAATTAGATATAAAGTCTGAGAAATCAGACAGAAACTCTGTATAAGGCCCAGGTGGACGATAGATGATAACAAGTAAGACTGGTTTCTGAGTTTCACAGCTGGGGTGGACAATGTTAAGCATCAGGCTTTCAAATGAATTAAAAGTCTGTCTTGGTCTTTCATTAATTAATAGGCTGGTGTGAAAAATTGCTGCCACACCGCCCCCTCGGCCTGTGCTTCGAGATTTCTGGTAGTTAGAATGACTCGGGGGTGTTGATTCATTTAAACTAACATAATCATCCTGCTGCAACCAGGTTTCTGTAAGGCAGAGTAAATCAATTTGTTGATCAATTATTAAGTCATGTACTAACAGAGACTTGGAGGAGAGAGACCTAATATTTAATAATCCACATTTCACTGTTTTACTCTTTGGTTCAGATGTGGATACTGTATTGTTCTTTCTTTGTAATTGTTTATGTTTAAGTTGTTTGTTGCTGGTTTTTAGTTTGTTTTTTGTCTTTTTGGAAGCTGACACAGTCTCTATGGTGATGGGTTTTTGGGGGGGTAGCAGGAGGAGAGAAGCTGCAGAGAGGCGTGTAAGACTGCAACTCTGCTTCCTGGTCCCAACTCTGGATAGTCATATTTTGGGGGGTTTAATAAATTTGTCCATATTTCTAGAAATGAGAGCTGCTCCATCCAAAGTGGGATGGATGCCGTCTCTCCTAACAAGACCAGGTTTCCTCCAGAAGGTTTGCCAATTATCTATGGAGCCCACATCGTTTCTGGGACACCACTTCCTCGTGTAAGTGTACATGTTTCTTATAAATATAGTCTATAACTTAATTATTTTCTGTAGCCCACATAATTAAACATTTCAGTTACATAAAACGTGAATTTTGATTTAATGTACTGTATAAGTCTGTATAATAAATTAATATATAGCCCAATAAGTATGAAATCCAGAAAGCTACAAAACATGGGGTGGGTCATTTGCAAACACAAGTCTAACCTAAGTTTCACTCCTTTTGTGTTAGAAAAAATCAAATTGTTACATGCTTAAATTGAAATGTGAGAAATCTGCACTGTCATGAATAAAAATTTAAACCTAATTTTTCATGATTTGTTGGGTTAACCCTCTGAGGTCCAAAATATAACTGGCCATTTTTGACTACTTTTAATTTTGCATTTGTATTTCACCTTCAGGTTTTTTCGCCTTGCTTGGTATCATTGTGTTCAGCTCAACCTCACGTCTGAATGTATAGTTTTTTTTTCTTTGACTGAGTGACAGAGTGAACATCACGAATGTCACTCCCACTGAGGTTCATCGCTGACAGAGGAAAAGAATCACAAAGGTGACAGAGCTGTCAGCAGCCTTTCCAGAGCCAGCGTTACATCTAACAGTGACAAGGACTGCAGTGTAAAGACAATTGTTTCATTTTGTAAGAAATCAGGTTGTTTGTGAAACTGTTCCTTTAAAATAGCTTACGGCACTTTCTGTGCAGCAAACTCTGTCATACAGTATAGTGTGCAGATAAACAGGCACGATACACGTTGTGTGTTTGAGATGCTCACATTGGTGAGTGTCCGTCTGATAAGTGAGAAGTTTGCAAAACAATGAGACTCATCAGAATCCAAATACTTTATTAACCCCTAAGTAAAAGACAGAGGGGGAAAGTAATAAAGTTAAAACATGGAGAAAGAAGCAGGAGCAACTGAAACGGGCTGCGTGCACACACAAGAATAAGCGTTAACCCTCATCTGTTTTGTCTGTCTGTGTTAGGAATCTCATTTGTAACCCAGGGACATTGGTGAGCACCTTGTTAACATCAAGAAGAACGGCCGTCATGTTCCCAGCAGCCCAATTGCTGTTATGATCAAGCAGTCAGGGATTGGTGATGTGAGCCGTGTGCGTGTGAGTGGACCGGGGCTGACCGAGGCCAGGACTTTTCAGGCTGCAGAGTTCATCATTGACACTCGTGATGCAGGTATATGCTCAGTGAAAGCATAGATACTGTGATATTTTTCTTTTTAAACATTCAAATAGAATATTTGTCAGTCTCATCTTGTTATATTAGGCTTCATCTGCTTGAGCCTTTCCACTGAAGGACCCAGTTAAGTGGGCATTAACACTGAGGACCAGGAGGATGGCTGGTGACACGATGTGTTGCTTTTTGAGGTCTTTTAGCCTGTTTCACTTTGTCAGACAGGTTCTATTTAACTGATTTCTTGATTCACAAGTCTGCAATTAATCAGGCCTGAGTGTGTCTAGTAACACTGAACTGAGGTTTCCAAAATTGGTTAATCACAGTTAACTCGTGATTTAACAAGGGGGGCAATTTGTTTTTACACAGGACCAGGGAGGTTTGGATAATCTTTCTCCCTAATCTATGAAATCATCATTTAAAAACTGCATTTTGTATTAACTTGGGGGGAAACACCTTTTCACATCACTGTAGACGTGATTACAGAATACCTTTTACATCCTGGATTACAATAGGATATCCATCAACGGCAGATACTGGTCTCCATGACACACAGATACTGGAGTGGTCTGACCTGACCACACTCGCACTGCTTACCCACAAAGTGTCTAGAGAAACAGAAAAAAGCCAGAAAACAAACAAAAAACACAAAGCCAAAGAATGTCATCTGCACACTAGCTTGGACAATAACCGTAGACACAGTGCACCCAGTAATTTTTGAACTTCCAACCAAGTATCAAGAGCAGTACTGTCATTGTACCGGCACTGGCTTCTGTCTCATTGTTCAGACAGCCCATCATTATGCAGAGAAAGGAATCTGTGTCTCTGGACCAAAATGACTGTACGTGTAGTGCTGTACAAACAATACTGCCCAAAAACCTTGATGTTTCTATATGTGGAAACCTTCAAGTATGCATATCCTCCTGTAAGGGTAAAGTAATGGGACATTTGCACTTTTTGCATGTAAGCCTGTCGGTCTTAACTGGAAGTTGCACTTGAGCTGTCTTGGCATCTTTCCCTTGTTTGACTCACCAGTTTTGCCCTGAGCTGAACCGCTGCCTCCTTCTCTGTTGTGGTACTCAGCGGTGACCAAGATGCTGTAACGTGCATCTGGCTGCAGTGACTCCAGCATCACCTGCTTCTCTCCACCAGGGACCAGCAACTGCAGACAACAAACAACACTATCATCCCAACACAGTCAGAACTCATTTAAATTTTTGGAACTTATGGAATACATGTGGATACAGCAGTGTGTACAGGTAAGACCATTTAAACGGACAGCATTTATAGAATGACTATTAAAAGTCAGCGAGTGTCAGTAATGTTAATGTGGTTATGTTAGTAATACACCGAGTGCTAATATAACAGCTTTAAGATGCATTTGTAGATATTATTACGTGTTTTACCGTCTTTATGGTGCTAGCTTAAAGTTACGGTGTAAACGTTAGCTTATATTGTAGTAAAGCTGTTACTGTTTAAACGATGTTAGCACAGAAATATTAGCTTCTGTCATGACTGATGAAGTTACTAGTTAATAAAGTTTTCAGTAAAGTGTTTAATCGCAGCCACAGATTGACAGCAAATATCTCGATTAGCTTCAGTGCATCTATAATAAATATGTGCAAGTTTCAGTGCTTCGTTTAAACTGTATGATACTTATACTGATCCAGGGTCAGTGTAAAATACAATCCTAGCTGTGTGAACAAAGCCTGGCTCCTTTAATCCTGCATGACAAACCTCAGAATGCAGGTTATTATTACTCTTTCCTGCTGGCACACCTGTCACACCTGAGAGTCAGCTAGAAACTTACAGTGACGTGGACATCATGCAAAGACTGCCAGACTCTGTAATACTGCAAATGATCAGTGACTCATGTTAACACTAAACTTTAAACAGTACCTCTGTGTCTCTGTGTGCTGAACATCTAGGATTGAGTCAGGCTGCATTGACTGTGGGACTTTAATGTGTTAAAAGCAGGTTGAAGACGGCTCAGAAACATTTGAAGATTAAAATTTTGCATTATGGCTGCTGGTGGTTTGTAAAGCCTCTACTCAGCTGTATTTTTGTTACTAATTTATGTTTGTTGTTGTTTAACACAGATTTCAGAAGAGCAAATATGCTTAATAGTTTAACTAGATTTCATTTGTCAGTGTGGGTCTGCTGAGTCACCTGAAGAACTCATTTCATTCATTCTCCACATGATGTTCATTTACAGAAATGTTTCACAGGAACTGATTTCTCCCAAAGGGTGAACTAGTGTGTTTCCATAGATTACCTCTGTATGAATGTACTTCTTAAATGAAGGCAAGTGTTTGTCCTCTTTTGTTCCTCAGGTACAGTACGTGATATCAAGGGCAGGCGGTCAACACTGGGGGTAGACAAGAAGCAGACGTACTTCCAAGAGGGAGCTGCAGTGAGGACACAGCCAGGTCACTGAGGTCAGAGGTCAGAATCTGAAACAGCTCAGGTTTGGATTTTAGGTGTTATAAAAAATCAAAATGTATTTATAAAGAAACCTTTAAATAATAGTCATAATTATGATTATTATAAGAAATATCAAACATTTAAGTGGATTTTCTGTTACACATATTGTGTTAGCCCTGCAATAAACTGGCAGCCTGTCTTTGTCCTGTATCAGCTGGGATAGGCTTCATCCTCCCGCAACCCTGAATTGGATACATTGTATTCCAATTATGTAATCTGATCATTTACAAACTCAAGGTATCTAATCAAAATGTAAGTAATAATTATAAAATGGGAAAGCAGAAATAAGTGTGACATGAATGTGATTGTGTGAGCTGACATAGAGGACAGCTAAATGTAGTCTGAAAAACCTTTGTTGTCAAGTTTGCAGGTATATCAGCACGAGACATTCTTACATAGAAGAGACTGTTAAAGTCTCTAACTCAGTGAAGCATTATTGGTCCCGTCTGTTTGGATAAATATAGTAAGTTGATGTATGTCCATTTATTGACACATTTTCTTAAGTGCTTATCCAGTTCAGGATCACAGTGGAGCTGCAGCTGGATATGTTCACTAAATAAACCTTACAAAAGTTAACAATAAACCTGCATCCATGTACGTTGTTGTCCACAGGATGAGAAAATCAAACTGGAAGACTGTGGAACATGTTAATAAATGTTTGTGTGTTTATGCCTGTGTCTTTCACAGGAGGCGCTGGAAGGTTTCCCTAATAGTTCCTGGTGAATCAAAGCAGAACCATAAAGGTTGCTGGATTGCATGATGGCCTTACCCCTGAGCAGTCATCCTGTTAAAGGAGGAACCACTTAGAAGCTGTTTTCAAAGTAGCTGAGCAGATTTCATCTCAAGTAAGCAATTAACTGTTTGTTCGTTTGTTCTGCCACTTAAAGAGCATTTAAGGACATCTTTTGAGTGTCCAGTTGAATTAATTCTACTGGCTCTCATGGTCATTTGTTATTATAGACATATTTTTCATGTTCATCCAGCTATTTAGTAAATTCTATCTATTTAGTAATATCCGTCAGCTATAAAATGTAATATAAATATAAAAATATGTAAATATCTCCTGTCCTTTATGTTTTAATGATGGAAGTCTGTTATCGTGTTACATTAGCATTCCTCACATATCAATGAGATGCTGTACAGTACAATCCTACTGACACAGCAGAGGGATAACGACGGCTATTCAACATCGTTACACGACACATTCGAGCTGCATGACGCAGACAAAGTGACTAAATCATCTTTTTGTGGTTTATTGTCTTCAAACCAGCAGACAAAGCCGATTGCAGAAGATGTCAGAGAAGAACTTCAGGCCGTGTACTGAAAAGGTATTTTTTCTTGCTATCAAAAGACATTTGGAGTGGCAGCTTCTACAACTGGTTGTGCTAAAGTAAAGCTTGCAGTCTAAGAAATCACAGTGTTGATATTCAGCACAAAGAGAAAAGCTCACTTGTTTGAATTTATTTACAATCATAGCTTTATAAATTCTGACTGTAAACAGCTTTTACAGCTTTGATATTGTTTGACACTCGATATCAGGTGATAGGGTTTAATTTAAAGGTTTCTGTGTCCCAATGAGCCATTTACACTGATCAGTGTCAGTTTAACTGTAACACATTCATTATTTAGATTCAACAAAGAAATAACTGAATGTAAAAAATGGCAGCCCTCAGGCCAGGTTTAGAGAGATATATGCATGCATTATGAAATTTATGTATCCCAGATAATTGTTATTCATCTAGTCATGGCAGACCTACCTCTTCCTCCCAAGTTAACTGCAACCCAAAAGAACTAGTGGGGCTATTTACACACTCACAACCAGTGTGGGGTAAAAAGAGCCACCAAAAAGCTGTCAGCAACAGATGTGCTAGAAGAGTTAGAAACTCTACTTATGGAGAAACTTTCTAAGTCTAACAGGGGACAGGTACTCCTGCCCAAATAACATGATATAACCCCACGTACAGCCCAGCCATAAAATGAACCAAGTCATTTAGTTAAAGACAGCATGGGACCAAATGCATGTAACCAGCCTGCATCAACCTGACATTTCTTCCTCCTGAATTAAATGAATGAATGGATGAAAGTTAAATGACTACAAACCTAAAGCCACTAGTTCCCACACTGGAGCTCCCTGACACTGTGTGTTAACCGTATTTAGCTTGTATCAACAGTTGTAACAGGCTAAGCCACCTGAGACACTGCATTGAATGATTGTTCCTGTCTTAATGATTTCAGCTGACTGGTTTCAGCTCAGATGTTCTGCTTTTTCCTTTCAGTAGATCAAAGCAGCTCGTGCTCCTTCTGCTTCCATTTTAGAAGAAGAAGAAGAAGGCGAAGGCTTCAGCGAAGTGGCGTTCATGGTCTCAGTGAACAGTCACGGTCACACACTGCATGTGGTTTTAAAAGCAACATGTCTGTTCACCACAACAATGGAGATGTGTAATATTAGTGCAGCTACGGTTTGTTTTTGAACATCAGTTCTGTTTTCTACTTTGATCACTTAGACCAAAAAAGTGTTGTTTTCAGATTCTTTCTTTTACATCTATAAACCACCTGTTCATTTTTTTTTATTACAATTAGTTTCACATAAATGTTAGTTTTTCCTTTATGATCTTTTAATGCTTACACTACACTGTACATGTCTACATTAGAGACATTTCTGTTACCTGTTTCTGTTGACTCAGAGTTGTGAAATGTTCTTTTATTTGATACACAATATGAAGTTCATAATTTTCTTACAAATAAAACTCTAATGACAAACATGAACAGCTGTGCTTATTTCTGAGACATAAGTTTTTGAATGTGTTGATATTTAGACAGTGTGCATCTGTATGCTGAAACTGTAATGGTGAACCTGAGGTGATGGTCAACAGAAGGCAAATATATATCAATATAAAACAATATTGAAGTAATGTCTTTACCCCCTGCAGCGTGTGGACGCTGTGCACGCAATCACCTTATTCACTGTAGTAAACATGCACCGCTAGCTCACGTGACTGACTGTCTCCATGGTTACATCGTATATTATTAGCTATGTAAACAGCTTCCAAAGATACCGCCATAGCTCTCTGCAGCTGTAACACTTAAACACTTTGCAAACCATTTCATGTTTTTGATAGTTATGAAGACAGAATATGTTTTTAAGGTCATGCTAGGCGGTTGCTATGGTGGTTGCTGTGGACTTGGGTGGACCGCGTCCGATTCCTGTTATTAGCTGTCCGCCGTAGGAAGGCTGCGTTCCATTTACAAGTAGTGACAGTCTGCCGCAACTCGAACTCAAACCCCGCTTTGTTCTTTAATTATAGGCCTTTTATAGCCGTTCATGACACGCACACACACACATAAAGCACTTTGCCTCACCATGAGAATGCAACTTTACCTAACCTAACCTTTAAAGTATCTGATATAGGATAGATAGAAAAATGAAGCAACCAGAGATTTAATGATGAATACTCTGGGTTCTGTAGTTCACGTTTTACAGTCCTGAATGACTCTTTGCATATAATTTATTGAAGAGGAGTTTAGAATGCACTTTACATTTAGACTGTTGCTGTTTAATTTTTTACATTGTTGCCGTGTTATGTCATGAATAAGGTTCACCTGCTGGGGGTTTGATGGATCAGCTGGACAATACAGTCAAAGACAGACTTCATTCATCATATGCAAGAATCCTAGTTGGATTTTTGTTGTCACTCATGTTTTTGAACCAAATATTGAAAACAATTCTGACAGACTGGATACCTGGTCAGGGTGTACATTACCTTGTACTCAAGCATCCCAGGACAGAGCCCTGCCCTACCATGAGCCTGGGTGGATACGTGGTTATAATATAAAAGGACCAATACTGAATATGAATATTTCATGAAAATTGAATTATAATACAAATTAGTAATAAGGCTTTCTCTGCGCCCTTATCTACCCCATACTCAAAGAGCTGCGGGCAGAGAGGGTGACAGGAGAGGATGGCACTGAAGAGAAGATGCTCGGTTTCTGGAGTCTCCTGGTCCTGTCAGTATTAGTAGGATGCATCTGCTGTGTCTTCTCGTGGATGCTCACCTACCTTGACTCGTTCCAGCCTGGTATGGATTTCCCAACACTGCGGACAGTGGCCCACGTCAGAGACGTTTAATATTGATTACATATGTCTGAATTGCTAACCCTAACCCTAGCTCAACAGACCACAATGCCCTGGACTGTCAGTATTATTACATGCTGTGAACATAAGTAGCTTTGATCACAGTTTATGTTGTAAAAGAGAAGGAATATTGGAAAAAAAGATCAATATTGTGATATTATTTCTTCCAAACTGACCAGAAACATGCTTGTCAGACTCTCACAGCAAAGGATCAGACTCACTGTGCATGACAGCTCAGGCCAATGATGTCTGTTAGATTGTCAGTTGTTTAGTGTGCTTCTGTACGGTTAGGGTCACCATCTCTATTTCAGAATAATTAATATGCGGAAAACACTAAAAGTTGATTGTCTTCCAGTATTCTAGCATAATTAAAAAACTTTGACTTTGTAAGTACATATTATTAGTCCTAATGCCAGTATGATTCTTCATAACTCCTGCTTTGAAATACTGAACTTTATTTGACTTTATTTGAAAATTTACCTGATGAAAGATAATTTACAGTGGCAGTCTGTCAGGATAATTCTGACTATAAGATCACTGTATTAATCTGAATCCTTCTGAAATGTGCTGTGGATGAATGCTGATGCAACTCACTGTGTGAAAACTGTTAATAAAATGAATCTGTGACACATGCAACACATTCACAGAGGAAGAGGACACAAAGGGAGGACACGCAGAGGCTGTGTTGAAGTCAGAAATCCAAATCTTTAGTCAAAAACAGGCGGCGGTAACAAACAGGAAGACAAGCAGTCCATCAAACAGTCTACAGGGTCAAACATACAGAGAATTCAAACAGCCGTAAAAAATAACTGGCCTGGCCTGCATTTGTATAGCGCTTTTCTAGTCCATAGGACCCCAAAGCGCTTTACGCTACATTCAGTCATTCACCCAGTCACACACACATTCACACACTGGCGATAGCAAGCTACATTGTAGCCACAGCTGCCCTGGGGCGCACTGACAGAGGCGAGGCTGCCGGACACAGGCGCCACCGGGCCCTCTGACCACCACCAGTAGGCAAACATGGGGTTAGTATCTTGCCCAAGGATATTTGGCATGCATCCAGGAGGCAGCCTGGGATCAAACCACCGACCTTCTGATTAGTGGCTGACCTGCTCTGCCACCTGAGCTACAGCCAACTGGACACTGAAAAACTTAAAGCAATGTGTGACGCAATAAAAGGAAGCAGCGCAGTATATTCACTGAATTATCATCAATTACGAAAGAGAAAAACGACGATTTCTAAGGATTATTTTCTTAAATGCAGTTAGAGTGTGGCTGGTAAAGATGGAAACATACAGAATGTAAACTGTGTGAGTTTGGTGAACTTTGTTAGTAACAAATGAGGTAAAAAAACAACAACCCCAAAACAGACAAAACACAGAAAGAGGCTCTCAGTATTCATTAATAATTAGAAAGAAAAATTGTGGTCGTGGATTTTTACAGTCTTAGTTCCGCTCGCTGTCATCATTATAATCATCATGATCAATGGCGAGGTCCTTAGGTGGGTGGGGCTGTCTCTGGTGATGTCACCATGAAGGAACAGCATCTGGCACGTGTTGCTGAAACATCCCAGTACACTGGTGTAGTTTCCTCTCCAGCTGTTGGACATTTGACACTTGAACATTAAGGGGAAGAAGAAGAAACAGTGTTAGGTCAGGTGACCACATGGTTTCTAAAGTAACTGACAGGAAGTAACCAGGCCGTTAGAAATGGATGGCATGTGTTTAGAGTTACTGGAGTTGGGTAACTCTACTTACCAAAAGCAGAAGCACACAGATGACAGATCAGATGCTGAATGTTGCAGGAACATGCTCATGTGTGGTGGTCATTCAGTGCTGCTCCGGCAGGTTAGACAGTCCAAGACTGATATCCTGCCCATCTGAGAGTTTGAAAACACACATGCAAAGATTTATTTTGTATTACAGTCAAAGTTGGATGTTCATTTTTGTCCTTTAAAAATGTTTGTGTATTTGAAAGCACTAACATTTAAGGATGACTTGGATTGTCTCCTTTAAAGGGGAGACAAGTGTATCCACTGATCTACGTCACTTAAACTGGATGATGACTCCTCTCCCCCTCACTCAGAAACACTCCTAATATAACCAAGCAAATAAATAATATTGAAGATTTACTTACATCATTACAAAAACATCAAAAACATCTCCCTTTGATTCTATTTCTCCATTCCTGCTGAACATCAGGCAACAAATATCTCAATAAATCACAGTAAAATGTAAAGCACATATTTTCTCTGCTTTGTCTAACCTCTGCAGAGCCTCTGTCAAGAAAAACATATCTGTAAGCATAAAACAAATATACATTTCATAACACGTCACTGGACAAACCTCGGTCAGTTGATTTCCTCTGTGCAGTGCAGACGAACATCAGTCAGCAAGTCAAGGTGGTGAGATGGACTGGTGTCCTTTGTGACTCTGCTGGTTCTTCTGAGGAAACACCACCGTCTCTCCACACCGTCACCATCTGTGAGCACAAACTGCTGCTCTGCCAGCATGTAGGAAATCAGATATCACACACACAGGGGTGAAGAAACATTAGAGCTCAACTTTGGATACTTTAGATCTAAACAGATCAAAGTAGCTCTTAGTTTCAACAATCAGTGAGCAGACAAACAATGATACCATACTGATTCTGTATGAATACAATATGGTATTTTCAATACAGGTGTCAAATTAATTTATTAAAACTAATACAGATATATGTATATATATTTTTTGATAAATTAGTTTGCTAAATTATAAGAATATATTTTTATTTTTTTTTCATTTAACAATTGCAACTGAAAGAAATTAAATATTGAACAAAAATATATTGTCACATTCTGAGCATGCTCAGCACGCTGACAGACTTGAAGTTGCTACAGATTTTAAGAAGTGATAATTATAGGGAAAAAACTTCTCTTTTTCATCCGTTTAATCAAACATTTGATGCCTCAGCTGTCTCAGTCCTATAGCGTTCTGCAACTACAACTAACCTGAAGCTTGGATTTGGCTGCAGGTGCCCCTGTACATCCTTCTCAGCAGCACACATGTGGGTACCATTTAATCCCACTTCTTCCTGAGCTTTGCTTCATCACAAGACCAAAGGTGGCATCCCGTGTCACAGTCTTATCATCATCCAGAAGAAACATTTGAAGAAACATCATGGAGAAGAAACATTTACACGCCTCCTGGTTTTGTTTTCTGATCCTGCAAAAAGACTGAGGACAACGAAGCCCAGAGAACACGAGATACACAACATCCAACATTCAGACTCAACAGCCTCCATAAATGAAGAGCACCAGGTTGGTTCAGTTATAGTAGATATAAGCATACTTCACATTACTGGGTATGAATAATAATGAGGGGGCAAACTTTGAAGATGCAGAGCATGATGTCCCATCATCAGACTGCAAACAAACATCCACCAGGCTTCTTTGTTGCCAAAATTGATGATTCTCCTATCAGGGATCAGTAGCGTGTATTAACCTGTGGTATAAGCAGCAGTCACTGAAATATTACTGTTTCAGATAAGAAATCTAGGACATAAAAGCCAGGGTGGGAGGGATCTCTGCAAACTGACTTACCTCTGCAAGTGTGAAGCTCAACAAAAATCTGACTCTCCAGTCACAGACAAACAAAAAACTCCAGCTGGGAGATAGAAAACGCTGTCTGGGTCTTGCTGGATGTTGCTGGTCAGAGTCCACACATTAGCAGAGTGCTTCTTGGTCCCACTGACCCATGTGGACAGCGACTGTGGAGAACTGTTCTGGAAAACAGAGAAGAGAATTAAAATAACAAAAAGCCAAACAGGATTTCCACAAAGACTCTCTTGGAATCAGCAATCAAAAAATCACTGGTTCATATTTCAATTAAATATGAACAGGTTCCTTAAATGTACGCAGTTCAGATCTGATTTAATTTAATTTCCTTCACACAGCACATTTGTCCAGGCTGACAGGTAAACATAGAATTAATCTCAGGTAACATGACTCATAGTAGAGATTCAGTAAGAAAGATTGCTAGCTCTAATATTATTACCACACAATCCAAGGACACACCAACAGCTCAGATTTGTAGAACTATTTAAACAAATGTCTTCTGAATATTCAATTCAGGTTCACAGTGGGAGGGTGGGGGGTGTCGTGGAATTTTTTAAATAAAGTCTGCAACACAGAAAGAGCTGTGATCAAGCTATTTATTACTGCGCCAACACACATCAAACATCACAGTTCAGTCATGTCAGCGCTGCCACAGAAGTTGTGCTCCTACTCCTTTATGCATTCCAAGGAAGAGGGAGGAAGTTACAAACTGATCCTACCACACTTCACGTGTCTCGCTATGAAACCTAACGGATCAATGGTTATGCTGTTTTGTGCCCTTGGCCTTATCAGCACCTGTAAAGGGAGTTGTTTTCTCAAACTGCTGACGCTGAAGTAAGTTCATCTAGTTTTAGAAACTTTCACTGAACAGTCTATAACAGTGTCACAACTAAGCATATGCATAAGCACTTAAATACTTTAAATGAGAATAACAGAAAATTTCTTTTACAGAGGCTAGAGCCTGTCCCAGTAGTCATAGGTAGAGCACACCTGGACAGGTCACCAGTCTGTCAGAGGACAAACACAGAGACAGACATCAGAGTAACAAATCTATTTAAAATTAATGTAAGTTTGCTGCAGCTGTATGTATGAACATGTGTTTCTGTGCTCACAGTCCACCTCTCAGGAACCTGCAGTTCATTTTTAGTCTACTTTAAACAGACCTCACAAAAGGCTGATGTGGCTGGATCAGTAGTCTGATTTAAGTACGATACCTTTGGCCAGGGATTAATCTGGTACATCGCTTCACTGCAGTCTTACGTATTTTCCCCACACCTGAATGAAAAAAATACTGATATATACAAATAACAGCTTCAGCTGATGCAGCCTGACTCAATCCTAAATGTTCAGCACACACAGAGAGACACAGAGATACCGTTTAAAGTTTAGTGTTAACATGAGTCACTGATCATTTGCAGTATTACAGAGTCTGGCAGTCTTTGCATGATGTCCACGTCACTGTGAGTTTCTAGCTGACTCTCAGGTGTGACAGGTGTGCCAGCAGGAAAGAGTAATAATAACCTGCATTCTGAGGTTTGTCATGCAGGATTAAAGGAGCCAGGCTTTGTTCACACAGCTAGGATTGTATTTTACACTGACCCTGGATCAGTATAAGTATCATACAGTTTAAACGAAGCACTGAAACTTGCACATATTTATTATAGATGCACTGAAGCTAATCGAGATATTTGCTGTCAATCTGTGGCTGCGATTAAACACTTTACTGAAAACTTTATTAACTAGTAACTTCATCAGTCATGACAGAAGCGAATATTTCTGTGCTAACATCGTTTAAACAGTAACAGCTTTACTACAATATAAGCTAACGTTTACACCGTAACTTTAAGCTAGCACCATAAAGACGGTAAAACACGTAATAATATCTACAAATGCATCTTAAAGCTGTTATATTAGCACTCGGTGTATTACTAACATAACCACATTAACATTACTGACACTCGCTGACTTTTAATAGTCATTCTATAAATACAATGTGATTTCGGAAATATATAAATATACGGACAACAGGCTCTTCCGCGGCAATCTCTTGTCGTCAATAAGCAACGTTAAGGGAGCTCTATAGTATTCAATGAGAGGACCCTGCACGTCAATAAGTGAAGCAGAGGGAGCCTGACCATGCGTCACACGTTTGACGAGTTGGGAGTGAGAACGTGTTGGTTGGTAAAATGTTTAGGATGAGATGGAGATATAACACTCATGCACCCTGAAAATGATGAAGGTCTAAATATGTATCAAAGGGACTCACTGAACATCAGTGGATTTCTATGGGGCAAACGTACTTAAAGCAGCCACTGTGACCATTGCTGCAGAGCAAAATGAAGAATACTGATGGGGACTATGAGGGTTTGTAGTTAAATTCCTGCTCTTACCGGATCAGTGAGTGTCTGTTTCAAGACTATTAACATACTTCTACATCACTATGGAACACCAGCATTTCTGCAGAGGACAGAACCACCTGCTTTAAACTACCATGATGCTCTGTGCTATGTTGTCATGGCAATATGAATTCAAATAAATACATAAGTCGAAAAATGCACATTTGAAGGAGGACAAGAAGACAGGCAACTGGAAGAGCTTTTGAAACAGGAAAACTTTTTTGGATTTCTCTTAATTTACCTGGAAATTTTGCTAATACAAGTCAAGGAGGAAACAAGGAGGCAGGTTGGATTATATTTGAGGACAGGACGCATGAAGGAGAAGCATGAGGAGAGAGAAAACAGCAGAGCGACGGTGAAAAGCTAATCATGGATCAAGTCGAAGAAGCAAGCATCAAAACTGTGAGTAAACATAACACACAAAAAGTTAAAAATGACTGTGCTGATTAAGGAAACATTACATTTGGTTAGTTTGGGGTCTCGAGCTTCAGGTTTGTGGGTTCAGTTGCTCTCAAAATTGAGGAAAGACAAAAAATGTTTCTTTTGAAAGGTTGTTGGAGGATTCTTACTGTAAGAAATATCTGGGTGTGCATCTGTTTTTATTTAAAAAAAAAAAAAAAAGTTGAATTTTATTTAGTCACATTGAAAAGGGAAAATTGGAGGATCAGGACAATAACGTGGCCAAATTTACTGTTTCCTTAATCAGAACAATAATTTTGATCTGAACTAGAAATGTGTAAATGGGTTATTTTCTTTCTTCTCTACTGATCACTGTGTTACATGTTTAGTTACTTGTCAGTCTACATGATTAATGGTACTTTTAAACAATGCAGTTTATTCATAATTTTGTAGAAAAAGGCTCTGCACCTGTGAAAAACAAATCCAAACCCCCAAAATCACTGTAGATCAGAGTAGCTAAGCTCTGGTTAACTGCAATTATATTACAGGAGATTAAAAATATTAAGATGATTGAAAGAAACAAAGATTGCTTTAAGGTCTGAAGATTTGACTTTCTTATTGAAAGAGACGAAAACTAATCCATGTGTGACACTGAGGAAATAACTGAACGCTAAAAAGATGTGGAGGTCCAAATGTTTTATAAAAATGGGCAAACTTGATTTAATGACATTAGAAAGAAAAAATGGGATGTTTAAAAAGGTAATAAATAAAAACGATTTTTATATTACTTGAAAAAATGATGTTGGTTAGTGCAGCTGTATTTGGAAAAGCTACTGGGTCACTAGTAAGATGAGATTTAATGTGATAAACTGAGGATAGGTAATATAATCTGCACACTCGCTATTATTGTTGTAATCCACACACCACCATTATTGTTGCATCCATACACCAGCTAATGTTTTATCAAACATTAATCATAATTGGTGATCAATGCAAGTTTAAAGCAATTATATTTATTTGGATTCAAAACCAATTTACAAAATATAAAAAAGAATCTTGTTTTTTTTAAGATAAAAAGACGTTTCTAACTGACTTCAGTTAGCTGAGCTGTAGAGGAGATTGATGAGCACGCAATAAAGTGAACTTGTTAGGGAGAGTTTGCAATCAACTCAAATTTTGATGATAGACACAGATAAAAATGAGCGTTTTTTTAGACACTGATGTGTGGACCGATCACATGGTTATAAACCAGGTGAAAATTGACTTCAAACTTTTGAGCTGTGGTGTAGATTGATTACAATGATAGCGTATAGTTATCTATTACAGAAGAATATATAGAAGTATGAGGACAGAGAGACACTGTTAAAAGGTTATGAGCTGTCTTGATGCAGAGAAAGTGGAGTTTGTCATCCTGGAGCTGTTGCCAAGATTGAACGATGCTCTGGCTCTGTGGTCAAGTTCAGACATAGGCTTTAAGCAACCATGAGCCACTGATAAGCGTGATAGATTAATAAGCATGTATAAAGTGGACTTGTTAAACAGCTCTGATAGGAGAAAGTCAATGAGCACGCAATAAAGTGGACTTGTTAGGGACAGTTTACCATCAGCCTTGATAAAGTTTAACTTCATTTGTATTGAAAGACAGACTTTAAAGAAGATTCTTATTTGAAACTGGTGATAAAATCCAGGTCAGATACAGTTACATACAAGCATACAGTACACACTACTGCTCAAAGGTCAGAGGTCAGTTAGAAAAGACCCTGATTTTAATAGAAAATTGGCTTTAATGTAACATCACATGAAGTTTATCAGTAATGTTTCACAGCTTTAATCAAATCCTTCATCATCCATAAGTTGTGATAGAAAAATGTCTGCAAGCGTGCAGGAGCCCATTTTTAGAGACAATCATTCCTGTGTTATAATGCTCATTGAAGTTTATCAGGTCAGACGACCAACAGATGATAAGAAATATAATCTTACTAATTATTCGAGTTGAAAAGTACTTTGCTAAGCAAAATTCAATGAGGTTAGGCTGGAGATTGAGACGTTAACATAAAAGGGTCAGTTGGTGATGCATGAAAGAAAATAAATTTCTTCTAAAAATCTATTGGAGAATTCTGATTGTAAGAAATGAAAAATATTAAAACAGTGAAACTGTTAAAAAAAAGTGAAGGTTTTGTGCAGCTGGGTGTTGCAGCCCCTTTAGAGGAAAATGGAAACTTGGTTTCATGAGGTTAAAAACAAACACTGGGATGATCCAGACACATTTATTGTTTCTTTAATCACCACAATAGTTTCAGTTTGTGCTAAAATCTCTTAAAAAGCTGTTTTGAGTGATAAGTTTGGCTTTAATGTGTTAAGCTTGCATTAGATAAGACAATGTACCACTGAACACAGGAGGGATTATTGCTGAAAATGGGTCTCTGAACACCTCTGTAGATATTCTATTAAAAATCATTCATGATTTGTGATCAGTGTTAATATTAAGCATTTATATGATTATTTTGATAAATTGCTGTGATTCAATCTGAAACCAAATTTGAATCTATTCTGAAAACAAGACATTTCTAATTCACCTCAGACTTTTGAGCTGTAGTCTACATTGTAATGATAGTGTATGGTTATTGATTAGAGCAGATGATATGAGGCTATCAGGAGAGACTGTTAAAAAGTTATGAGCTGTCTTGATGCAGAGAAAGTGGAGTTTGTCATCCTGGAGCTGTTGCCAAGATTGAACGATGCTCTGGCTCTGTGGTCAAGTTCAGACATAGGCTTTAAGCAACCATGAGCCACTGATAAGCGTGATAGATTAATAAGCATGTATAAAGTGGACTTGTTAAACAGCTCTGATAGGAGAAAGTCAATGAGCACGCAATAAAGTGGACTTGTTAGGGACAGTTTACCATCAGCCTTGATAAAGTTTAACTTCATTTGTATTGAAAGACAGACTTTAAAGAAGATTCTTATTTGAAACTGGTGATAAAATCCAGGTCAGATACAGTTACATACAAGCATACAGTACACAGTACTGCTCAAAGGTCAGAGGTCAGTTAGAAAAGACCCTGATTTTAATAGAAAATTGGCTTTAATGCAACATCACATGAAGTTTATCAGTAATGTTTCACAGCTTTAATCAAATCCTTCATCATCCATAAGTTGTGATGGAAAAATGTCTGCAAGCGTGCAGGAGCCCATTTTTAGAGACAATCATTCCTGTGTTATAATGCTCATTGAAGTTTATCAGGTCAGACGACCAACAGATGATAAGAAATATAATCTTACTAATTATTAGAGTTGAAAAGTACTTTGCTAAGCAAAATTCAATGAGGTTAGGCTGGAGATTGAGACGTTAACATAAAAGGGTCAGTTGGTGATGCATGAAAAAAAAGAATTTCTTCTAAAAATCTATTGGAGAATTCTGATTGTAAGAAATGAAAAATATTAAAACAGTGAAACTGTTAAAAAAAAGTGAAGGTTTTGTGCAGCTGGGTGTTGCAGCCCCTTTAGAGGAAAATGGAAACTTGGTTTCATGAGGTTAAAAACAAACACTGGGATGATCCAGACACATTTATTGTTTCTTTAATCACCACAATAGTTTCAGTTTGTGCTAAAATCTCTTAAAAAGCTGTTTTGAGTGATAAGTTTGGCTTTAATGTGTTAAGCTTGCATTAGATAAGACAATGTACCACTGAACACAGGAGGGATTATTGCTGAAAATGGGTCTCTGAACACCTCTGTAGATATTCTATTAAAAATCATTCATGATTTGTGATCAGTGTTAATATTAAGCATTTATATGATTATTTTTGATAAATTGCTGTGATTCAATCTGAAACCAAATTTGAGTCTATTCTGAAAACAAGACATTTCTAATTCACCTCAGACTTTTGAGCTGTAGTCTACATTGTAATGATAGTGTATGGTTATTGATTAGAGCAGATGATATGAGGCTATCAGGAGAGACTGTTAAAAAGTTATGAGCTGTCTTGATGCAGAGAAAGTGGAGTTTGTCATCCTGGAGCTGTTGCCAAGATTGAACGATGCTCTGGCTCTGTGGTCAAGTTCAGACATAGGCTTTAAGCAACCATGAGCCACTGATAAGCGTGATAGATTAATAAGCATGTATAAAGTGGACTTGTTAAACAGCTCTGATAGGAGAAAGTCAATGAGCACGCAATAAAGTGGACTTGTTAGGGACAGTTTACCATCAGCCTTGATAAAGTTTAACTTCATTTGTATTGAAAGACAGACTTTAAAGAAGATTCTTATTTGAAACTGGTGATAAAATCCAGGTCAGATACAGTTACATACAAGCATACAGTACACACTACTGCTCAAAGGTCAGAGGTCAGTTAGAAAAGACCCTGATTTTAATAGAAAATTGGCTTTAATGTAACATCACATGAAGTTTATCAGTAATGTTTCACAGCTTTAATCAAATCCTTCATCATCCATAAGTTGTGATGGAAAAATGTCTGCAAGCGTGCAGGAGCCCATTTTTAGAGACAATCATTCCTGTGTTATAATGCTCATTGAAGTTTATCAGGTCAGACGACCAACAGATGATAAGAAATATAATCTTACTAATTATTAGAGTTGAAAAGTACTTTGCTAAGCAAAATTCAATGAGGTTAGGCTGGAGATTGAGACGTTAACATAAAAGGGTCAGTTGGTGATGCATGAAAGAAAATAAATTTCTTCTAAAAATCTATTGGAGAATTCTGATTGTAAGAAATGAAAAATATTAAAACAGTGAAACTGTTAAAAAAAGTGAAGGTTTTGTGCAGCTGGGTGTTGCAGCCCCTTTAGAGGAAAATGGAAACTTGGTTTCATGAGGTTAAAAACAAACACTGGGATGATCCAGACACATTTATTGTTTCTTTAATCACCACAATAGTTTCAGTTTGTGCTAAAATCTCTTAAAAAGCTGTTTTGAGTGATAAGTTTGGCTTTAATGTGTTAAGCTTGCATTAGATAAGACAATGTACCACTGAACACAGGAGGGATTATTGCTGAAAATGGGTCTCTGAACACCTCTGTAGATATTCTATTAAAAATCATTCATGATTTGTGATCAGTGTTAATATTAAGCATTTATATGATTATTTTGATAAATTGCTGTGATTCAATCTGAAACCAAATTTGAATCTATTCTGAAAACAAGACATTTCTAATTCACCTCAGACTTTTGAGCTGTAGTCTACATTGTAATGATAGTGTATGGTTATTGATTAGAGCAGATGATATGAGGCTATCAGGAGAGACTGTTAAAAAGTTATGAGCTGTCTTGATGCAGAGAAAGTGGAGTTTGTCATCCTGGAGCTGTTGCCAAGATTGAACGATGCTCTGGCTCTGTGGTCAAGTTCAGACATAGGCTTTAAGCAACCATGAGCCACTGATAAGCGTGATAGATTAATAAGCATGTATAAAGTGGACTTGTTAAACAGCTCTGATAGGAGAAAGTCAATGAGCACGCAATAAAGTGGACTTGTTAGGGACAGTTTACCATCAGCCTTGATAAAGTTTAACTTCATTTGTATTGAAAGACAGACTTTAAAGAAGATTCTTATTTGAAACTGGTGATAAAATCCAGGTCAGATACAGTTACATACAAGCATACAGTACACACTACTGCTCAAAGGTCAGAGGTCAGTTAGAAAAGACCCTGATTTTAATAGAAAATTGGCTTTAATGCAACATCACATGAAGTTTATCAGTAATGTTTCACAGCTTTAATCAAATCCTTCATCATCCATAAGTTGTGATGGAAAAATGTCTGCAAGCGTGCAGGAGCCCATTTTTAGAGACAATCATTCCTGTGTTATAATGCTCATTGAAGTTTATCAGGTCAGATGACCAACAGATGATAAGAAATATAATCTTACTAATTATTAGAGTTGAAAAGTACTTTGCTAAGCAAAATTCAATGAGGTTAGGCTGGAGATTGAGACGTTAACATAAAAGGGTCAGTTGGTGATGCATGAAAAAAAATAAATTTCTTCTAAAAATCTATTGGAGAATTCTGATTGTAAGAAATGAAAAATATTCAAATAGTTAAACTGTTAAAAAAAGTGAAGGTTTTGTGCAGCTGGGTGTTGCAGCCCCTTTAGAGGAAAATGGAAACTTGGTTTCATGAGGTTAAAAACAAACACTGGGATGATCCAGACACATTTATTGTTTCTTTAATCACCACAATAGTTTCAGTTTGTGCTAAAATCTCTTAAAAAGCTGTTTTGAGTGATAAGTTTGGCTTTAATGTGTTAAGCTTGCATTAGATAAGACAATGTACCACTGAACACAGGAGGGATTAATGCTGAAAATGGGTCTCTGAACACCTCTGTAGATATTCTATTAAAAATCATTCATGATTTGTGATCAGTGTTAATATTAAGCAATTATATGATTATTTTGATAAATTGCTGTGATTCAATCTGAAACCAAATTTGAGTCTATTCTGAAAACAAGACATTTCTAATTCACCTCAGACTTTTGAGCTGTAGTCTACATTGTAATGATAGTGTATGGTTATTGATTAGAGCAGATGATATGAGACTATCAGGAGAGACTGTTAAAAAGTTATGAGCTGTCTTGATGCAGAGAAAGTGGAGTTTGTCATCCTGGAGCTGTTGCCAAGATTGAACGATGCTCTGGCTCTGTGGTCAAGTTCAGACATAGGCTTTAAGCAACCATGAGCCACTGATAAGCGTGATAGATTAATAAGCATGTATAAAGTGGACTTGTTAAACAGCTCTGATAGGAGAAAGTCAATGAGCACGCAATAAAGTGGACTTGTTAGGGACAGTTTACCATCAGCCTTGATAAAGTTTAACTTCATTTGTATTGAAAGACAGACTTTAAAGAAGATTCTTATTTGAAACTGGTGATAAAATCCAGGTCAGATACAGTTACATACAAGCATACAGTACACACTACTGCTCAAAGGTCAGAGGTCAGTTAGAAAAGACCCTGATTTTAATAGAAAATTGGCTTTAATGCAACATCACATGAAGTTTATCAGTAATGTTTCACAGCTTTAATCAAATCCTTCATCATCCATAAGTTGTGATGGAAAAATGTCTGCAAGCGTGCAGGAGCCCATTTTTAGAGACAATCATTCCTGTGTTATAATGCTCATTGAAGTTTATCAGGTCAGACGACCAACAGATGATAAGAAATATAATCTTACTAATTATTAGAGTTGAAAAGTACTTTGCTAAGCAAAATTCAATGAGGTTAGGCTGGAGATTGAGACGTTAACATAAAAGGGTCAGTTGGTGATGCATGAAAAAAAAGAATTTCTTCTAAAAATCTATTGGAGAATTCTGATTGTAAGAAATGAAAAATATTAAAACAGTGAAACTGTTAAAAAAAAGTGAAGGTTTTGTGCAGCTGGGTGTTGCAGCCCCTTTAGAGGAAAATGGAAACTTGGTTTCATGAGGGTAAAAACAAACACTGGGATGATCCAGACACATTTATTGTTTCTTTAATCACCACAATAGTTTCAGTTTGTGCTAAAATCTCTTAAAAAGCTGTTTGAGTGATAAGTTTGGCTTTAATGTGTTAAGCTTGCATTAGATAAGACAATGTACCACTGAACACAGGAGGGATTAATGCTGAAAATGGATCTCTGAACACCTCTGTAGATATTCTATTAAAAATCATTCATGATTTGTGATCAGTGTTAATATTAAGCATTTATATGATTATTTTGATAAATTGCTGTGATTCAATCTGAAACCAAATTTGAGTCTATTCTGAAAACAAGACATTTCTAATTCACCTCAGACTTTTGAGCTGTAGTCTACATTGTAATGATAGTGTATGGTTATTGATTAGAGCAGATGATATGAGACTATCAGGAGAGACTGTTAAAAAGTTATGAGCTGTCTTGATGCAGAGAAAGTGGAGTTTGTCATCCTGGAGCTGTTGCCAAGATTGAACGATGCTCTGGCTCTGTGGTCAAGTTCAGACATAGGCTTTAAGCAACCATGAGCCACTGATAAGCGTGATAGATTAATAAGCATGTATAAAGTGGACTTGTTAAACAGCTCTGATAGGAGAAAGTCAATGAGCACGCAATAAAGTGGACTTGTTAGGGACAGTTTACCATCAGCCTTGATAAAGTTTAACTTCATTTGTATTGAAAGGCAGACTTTAAAGAAGATTCTTATTTGAAACTGGTGATAAAATCCAGGTCAGATACAGTTACATACAAGCATACAGTACACACTACTGCTCAAAGGTCAGAGGTCAGTTAGAAAAGACCCTGATTTTAATAGAAAATTGGCTTTAATGCAACATCACATGAAGTTTATCAGTAATGTTTCACAGCTTTAATCAAATCCTTCATCATCCATAAGTTGTGATGGAAAAATGTCTGCAAGCGTGCAGGAGCCCATTTTTAGAGACAATCATTCCTGTGTTATAATGCTCATTGAAGTTTATCAGGTCAGACGACCAACAGATGATAAGAAATATAATCTTACTAATTATTAGAGTTGAAAAGTACTTTGCTAAGCAAAATTCAATGAGGTTAGGCTGGAGATTGAGACGTTAACATAAAAGGGTCAGTTGGTGATGCATGAAAGAAAATAAATTTCTTCTAAAAATCTATTGGAGAATTCTGATTGTAAGAAATGAAAAATATTCAAAGAGTGAAACTGTTAAAAAAAAGTGAAGGTTTTGTGCAGCTGGGTGTTGCAGCCCCTTTAGAGGAAAATGGAAACTTGGTTTCATGAGGTTAAAAACAAACACTGGGATGATCCAGACACATTTATTGTTTCTTTAATCACCACAATAGTTTCAGTTTGTGCTAAAATCTCTTAAAAAGCTGTTTTGAGTGATAAGTTTGGCTTTAATGTGTTAAGCTTGCATTAGATAAGACAATGTACCACTGAACACAGGAGGGATTATTGCTGAAAATGGGTCTCTGAACACCTCTGTAGATATTCTATTAAAAATCATTCATGATTTGTGATCAGTGTTAATATTAAGCATTTATATGATTCTTTTTGATAAATTGCTGTGATTCAATCTGAAACCAAATTTGAGTCTATTCTGAAAACAAGACATTTCTAATTCACCTCAGACTTTTGAGCTGTAGTCTACATTGTAATGATAGTGTATGGTTATTGATTAGAGCAGATGATATGAGGCTATCAGGAGAGACTGTTAAAAAGTTATGAGCTGTCTTGATGCAGAGAAAGTGGAGTTTGTCATCCTGGAGCTGTTGCCAAGATTGAACGATGCTCTGGCTCTGTGGTCAAGTTCAGACATAGGCTTTAAGCAACCATGAGCCACTGATAAGCGTGATAGATTAATAAGCATGTATAAAGTGGGCTTGTTAAACAGCTCTGATAGGAGAAAGTCAATGAGCACGCAATAAAGTGGACTTGTTAGGGACAGTTTACCATCAGCCTTGATAAAGTTTAACTTCATTTGTATTGAAAGACAGACTTTAAAGAAGATTCTTATTTGAAACTGGTGATAAAATCCAGGTCAGATACAGTTACATACAAGCATACAGTACACACTACTGCTCAAAGGTCAGAGGTCAGTTAGAAAAGACCCTGATTTTAATAGAAAATTGGCTTTAATGCAACATCACATGAAGTTTATCAGTAATGTTTCACAGCTTTAATCAAATCCTTCATCATCCATAAGTTGTGATGGAAAAATGTCTGCAAGCGTGCAGGAGCCCATTTTTAGAGACAATCATTCCTGTGTTATAATGCTCATTGAAGTTTATCAGGTCAGACGACCAACAGATGATAAGAAATATAATCTTACTAATTATTAGTTGAAAAGTACTTTGCTAAGCAAAATTCAATGAGGTTAGGCTGGAGATTGAGACGTTAACATAAAAGGGTCAGTTGGTGATGCATGAAAAAAAAAATTTCTTCTGAAAATCTATTGGAGAATTCTGATTGTAAGAAATGAAAAATATTCAAATAGTTAAACTGTTAAAAAAAGTGAAGGTTTTGTGCAGCTGGGTGTTGCAGCCCCTTTAGAGGAAAATGGAAACTTGGTTTCATGAGGTTAAAAACAAACACTGGGATGATCCAGACACATTTATTGTTTCTTTAATCACCACAATAGTTTCAGTTTGTGCTAAAATCTCTTAAAAAGCTGTTTTGAGTGATAAGTTTGGCTTTAATGTGTTAAGCTTGCATTAGATAAGACAATGTACCACTGAACACAGGAGGGATTATTGCTGAAAATGGGTCTCTGAACACCTCTGTAGATATTCTATTAAAAATCATTCATGATTTGTGATCAGTGTTAATATTAAGCATTTATATGATTATTTTGATAAATTGCTGTGATTCAATCTGAAACCAAATTTGAGTCTATTCTGAAAACAAGACATTTCTAATTCACCTCAGACTTTTGAGCTGTAGTCTACATTGTAATGATAGTGTATGGTTATTGATTAGAGCAGATGATATGAGACTATCAGGAGAGACTGTTAAAAAGTTATGAGCTGTCTTGATGCAGAGAAAGTGGAGTTTGTCATCCTGGAGCTGTTGCCAAGATTGAACGATGCTCTGGCTCTGTGGTCAAGTTCAGACATAGGCTTTAAGCAACCATGAGCCACTGATAAGCGTGATAGATTAATAAGCATGTATAAAGTGGACTTGTTAAACAGCTCTGATAGGAGAAAGTCAATGAGCACGCAATAAAGTGGACTTGTTAGGGACAGTTTACCATCAGCCTTGATAAAGTTTAACTTCATTTGTATTGAAAGACAGACTTTAAAGAAGATTCTTATTTGAAACTGGTGATAAAATCCAGGTCAGATACAGTTACATACAAGCATACAGTACACACTACTGCTCAAAGGTCAGAGGTCAGTTAGAAAAGACCTTGATTTTAATAGAAAATTGGCTTTAATGTAACATCACATGAAGTTTATCAGTAATGTTTCACAGCTTTAATCAAATCCTTCATCATCCATAAGTTGTGATGGAAAAATGTCTGCAAGCGTGCAGGAGCCCATTTTTAGAGACAATCATTCCTGTGTTATAATGCTCATTGAAGTTTATCAGGTCAGACGACCAACAGATGATAAGAAATATAATCTTACTAATTATTAGTTGAAAAGTACTTTGCTAAGCAAAATTCAATGAGGTTAGGCTGGAGATTGAGACGTTAACATAAAAGGGTCAGTTGGTGATGCATGAAAAAAAAAAATTTCTTCTGAAAATCTATTGGAGAATTCTGATTGTAAGAAATGAAAAATATTCAAATAGTTAAACTGTTAAAAAAAAGTGAAGGTTTTGTGCAGCTGGGTGTTGCAGCCCCTTTAGAGGAAAATGGAAACTTGGTTTCATGAGGTTAAAAACAAACACTGGGATGATCCAGACACATTTATTGTTTCTTTAATCACCACAATAGTTTCAGTTTGTGCTAAAATCTCTTAAAAAGCTGTTTTGAGTGATAAGTTTGGCTTTAATGTGTTAAGCTTGCATTAGATAAGACAATGTACCACTGAACACAGGAGGGATTATTGCTGAAAATGGGTCTCTGAACACCTCTGTAGATATTCTATTAAAAATCATTCATGATTTGTGATCAGTGTTAATATTAAGCATTTATATGATTATTTTTGATAAATTGCTGTGATTCAATCTGAAACCAAATTTGAGTCTATTCTGAAAACAAGACATTTCTAATTCACCTCAGACTTTTGAGCTGTAGTCTACATTGTAATGATAGTGTATGGTTATTGATTAGAGCAGATGATATGAGACTATCAGGAGAGACTGTTAAAACGTTATGAGCTGTCTTGATGCAGAGAAAGTGGAGTTTGTCATCCTGGAGCTGTTGCCAAGATTGAACGATGCTCTGGCTCTGTGGTCAAGTTCAGACATAGGCTTTAAGCAACCATGAGCCACTGATAAGCGTGATAGATTAATAAGCATGTATAAAGTGGACTTGTTAAACAGCTCTGATAGGAGAAAGTCAATGAGCACGCAATAAAGTGGACTTGTTAGGGACAGTTTACCATCAGCCTTGATAAAGTTTAACTTCATTTGTATTGAAAGACAGACTTTAAAGAAGATTCTTATTTGAAACTGGTGATAAAATCCAGGTCAGATACAGTTACATACAAGCATACAGTACACACTACTGCTCAAAGGTCAGAGGTCAGTTAGAAAAGACCCTGATTTTAATAGAAAATTGGCTTTAATGTAACATCACATGAAGTTTATCAGTAATGTTTCACAGCTTTAATCAAATCCTTCATCATCCATAAGTTGTGATGGAAAAATGTCTGCAAGCGTGCAGGAGCCCATTTTTAGAGACAATCATTCCTGTGTTATAATGCTCATTGAAGTTTATCAGGTCAGACGACCAACAGATGATAAGAAATATAATCTTACTAATTATTAGTTGAAAAGTACTTTGCTAAGCAAAATTCAATGAGGTTAGGCTGGAGATTGAGACGTTAACATAAAAGGGTCAGTTGGTGATGCATGAAAAAAAAAAATTTCTTCTGAAAATCTATTGGAGAATTCTGATTGTAAGAAATGAAAAATATTCAAATAGTTAAACTGTTAAAAAAAAGTGAAGGTTTTGTGCAGCTGGGTGTTGCAGCCCCTTTAGAGGAAAATGGAAACTTGGTTTCATGAGGTTAAAAACAAACACTGGGATGATCCAGACACATTTATTGTTTCTTTAATCACCACAATAGTTTCAGTTTGTGCTAAAATCTCTTAAAAAGCTGTTTGAGTGATAAGTTTGGCTTTAATGTGTTAAGCTTGCATTAGATAAGACAATGTACCACTGAACACAGGAGGGATTAATGCTGAAAATGGATCTCTGAACACCTCTGTAGATATTCTATTAAAAATCATTCATGATTTGTGATCAGTGTTAATATTAAGCATTTATATGATTATTTTGATAAATTGCTGTGATTCAATCTGAAACCAAATTTGAGTCTATTCTGAAAACAAGACATTTCTAATTCACCTCAGACTTTTGAGCTGTAGTCTACATTGTAATGATAGTGTATGGTTATTGATTAGAGCAGATGATATGAGACTATCAGGAGAGACTGTTAAAAAGTTATGAGCTGTCTTGATGCAGAGAAAGTGGAGTTTGTCATCCTGGAGCTGTTGCCAAGATTGAACGATGCTCTGGCTCTGTGGTCAAGTTCAGACATAGGCTTTAAGCAACCATGAGCCACTGATAAGCGTGATAGATTAATAAGCATGTATAAAGTGGGCTTGTTAAACAGCTCTGATAGGAGAAAGTCAATGAGCACGCAATAAAGTGGACTTGTTAGGGACAGTTTACCATCAGCCTTGATAAAGTTTAACTTCATTTGTATTGAAAGACAGACTTTAAAGAAGATTCTTATTTGAAACTGGTGATAAAATCCAGGTCAGATACAGTTACATACAAGCATACAGTACACACTACTGCTCAAAGGTCAGAGGTCAGTTAGAAAAGACCCTGATTTTAATAGAAAATTGGCTTTAATGCAACATCACATGAAGTTTATCAGTAATGTTTCACAGCTTTAATCAAATCCTTCATCATCCATAAGTTGTGATGGAAAAATGTCTGCAAGCGTGCAGGAGCCCATTTTTAGAGACAATCATTCCTGTGTTATAATGCTCATTGAAGTTTATCAGGTCAGACGACCAACAGATGATAAGAAATATAATCTTACTAATTATTAGAGTTGAAAAGTACTTTGCTAAGCAAAATTCAATGAGGTTAGGCTGGAGATTGAGACGTTAACATAAAAGGGTCAGTTGGTGATGCATGAAAAAAAAGAATTTCTTCTAAAAATCTATTGGAGAATTCTGATTGTAAGAAATGAAAAATATTAAAACAGTGAAACTGTTAAAAAAAAGTGAAGGTTTTGTGCAGCTGGGTGTTGCAGCCCCTTTAGAGGAAAATGGAAACTTGGTTTCATGAGGTTAAAAACAAACACTGGGATGATCCAGACACATTTATTGTTTCTTTAATCACCACAATAGTTTCAGTTTGTGCTAAAATCTCTTAAAAAGCTGTTTTGAGTGATAAGTTTGGCTTTAATGTGTTAAGCTTGCATTAGATAAGACAATGTACCACTGAACACAGGAGGGATTATTGCTGAAAATGGGTCTCTGAACACCTCTGTAGATATTCTATTAAAAATCATTCATGATTTGTGATCAGTGTTAATATTAAGCATTTATATGATTATTTTTGATAAATTGCTGTGATTCAATCTGAAACCAAATTTGAGTCTATTCTGAAAACAAGACATTTCTAATTCACCTCAGACTTTTGAGCTGTAGTCTACATTGTAATGATAGTGTATGGTTATTGATTAGAGCAGATGATATGAGGCTATCAGGAGAGACTGTTAAAAAGTTATGAGCTGTCTTGATGCAGAGAAAGTGGAGTTTGTCATCCTGGAGCTGTTGCCAAGATTGAACGATGCTCTGGCTCTGTGGTCAAGTTCAGACATAGGCTTTAAGCAACCATGAGCCACTGATAAGCGTGATAGATTAATAAGCATGTATAAAGTGGACTTGTTAAACAGCTCTGATAGGAGAAAGTCAATGAGCACGCAATAAAGTGGACTTGTTAGGGACAGTTTACCATCAGCCTTGATAAAGTTTAACTTCATTTGTATTGAAAGACAGACTTTAAAGAAGATTCTTATTTGAAACTGGTGATAAAATCCAGGTCAGATACAGTTACATACAAGCATACAGTACACACTACTGCTCAAAGGTCAGAGGTCAGTTAGAAAAGACCCTGATTTTAATAGAAAATTGGCTTTAATGTAACATCACATGAAGTTTATCAGTAATGTTTCACAGCTTTAATCAAATCCTTCATCATCCATAAGTTGTGATGGAAAAATGTCTGCAAGCGTGCAGGAGCCCATTTTTAGAGACAATCATTCCTGTGTTATAATGCTCATTGAAGTTTATCAGGTCAGACGACCAACAGATGATAAGAAATATAATCTTACTAATTATTAGAGTTGAAAAGTACTTTGCTAAGCAAAATTCAATGAGGTTAGGCTGGAGATTGAGACGTTAACATAAAAGGGTCAGTTGGTGATGCATGAAAGAAAATAAATTTCTTCTAAAAATCTATTGGAGAATTCTGATTGTAAGAAATGAAAAATATTAAAACAGTGAAACTGTTAAAAAAAGTGAAGGTTTTGTGCAGCTGGGTGTTGCAGCCCCTTTAGAGGAAAATGGAAACTTGGTTTCATGAGGTTAAAAACAAACACTGGGATGATCCAGACACATTTATTGTTTCTTTAATCACCACAATAGTTTCAGTTTGTGCTAAAATCTCTTAAAAAGCTGTTTTGAGTGATAAGTTTGGCTTTAATGTGTTAAGCTTGCATTAGATAAGACAATGTACCACTGAACACAGGAGGGATTATTGCTGAAAATGGGTCTCTGAACACCTCTGTAGATATTCTATTAAAAATCATTCATGATTTGTGATCAGTGTTAATATTAAGCATTTATATGATTATTTTGATAAATTGCTGTGATTCAATCTGAAACCAAATTTGAATCTATTCTGAAAACAAGACATTTCTAATTCACCTCAGACTTTTGAGCTGTAGTCTACATTGTAATGATAGTGTATGGTTATTGATTAGAGCAGATGATATGAGGCTATCAGGAGAGACTGTTAAAAAGTTATGAGCTGTCTTGATGCAGAGAAAGTGGAGTTTGTCATCCTGGAGCTGTTGCCAAGATTGAACGATGCTCTGGCTCTGTGGTCAAGTTCAGACATAGGCTTTAAGCAACCATGAGCCACTGATAAGCGTGATAGATTAATAAGCATGTATAAAGTGGACTTGTTAAACAGCTCTGATAGGAGAAAGTCAATGAGCACGCAATAAAGTGGACTTGTTAGGGACAGTTTACCATCAGCCTTGATAAAGTTTAACTTCATTTGTATTGAAAGACAGACTTTAAAGAAGATTCTTATTTGAAACTGGTGATAAAATCCAGGTCAGATACAGTTACATACAAGCATACAGTACACACTACTGCTCAAAGGTCAGAGGTCAGTTAGAAAAGACCCTGATTTTAATAGAAAATTGGCTTTAATGCAACATCACATGAAGTTTATCAGTAATGTTTCACAGCTTTAATCAAATCCTTCATCATCCATAAGTTGTGATGGAAAAATGTCTGCAAGCGTGCAGGAGCCCATTTTTAGAGACAATCATTCCTGTGTTATAATGCTCATTGAAGTTTATCAGGTCAGACGACCAACAGATGATAAGAAATATAATCTTACTAATTATTAGAGTTGAAAAGTACTTTGCTAAGCAAAATTCAATGAGGTTAGGCTGGAGATTGAGACGTTAACATAAAAGGGTCAGTTGGTGATGCATGAAAAAAAAAATTTCTTCTGAAAATCTATTGGAGAATTCTGATTGTAAGAAATGAAAAATATTCAAATAGTTAAACTGTTAAAAAAAAGTGAAGGTTTTGTGCAGCTGGGTGTTGCAGCCCCTTTAGAGGAAAATGGAAACTTGGTTTCATGAGGTTAAAAACAAACACTGGGATGATCCAGACACATTTATTGTTTCTTTAATCACCACAATAGTTTCAGTTTGTGCTAAAATCTCTTAAAAAGCTGTTTTGAGTGATAAGTTTGGCTTTAATGTGTTAAGCTTGCATTAGATAATACAATGTACCACTGAACACAGGAGGGATTATTGCTGAAAATGGGTCTCTGAACACCTCTGTAGATATTCTATTAAAAATCATTCATGATTTGTGATCAGTGTTAATATTAAGCATTTATATGATTATTTTGATAAATTGCTGTGATTCAATCTGAAACCAAATTTGAGTCTATTCTGAAAACAAGACATTTCTAATTCACCTCAGACTTTTGAGCTGTAGTCTACATTGTAATGATAGTGTATGGTTATTGATTAGAGCAGATGATATGAGACTATCAGGAGAGACTGTTAAAAAGTTATGAGCTGTCTTGATGCAGAGAAAGTGGAGTTTGTCATCCTGGAGCTGTTGCCAAGATTGAACGATGCTCTGGCTCTGTGGTCAAGTTCAGACATAGGCTTTAAGCAACCATGAGCCACTGATAAGCGTGATAGATTAATAAGCATGTATAAAGTGGACTTGTTAAACAGCTCTGATAGGAGAAAGTCAATGAGCACGCAATAAAGTGGACTTGTTAGGGACAGTTTACCATCAGCCTTGATAAAGTTTAACTTCATTTGTATTGAAAGACAGACTTTAAAGAAGATTCTTATTTGAAACTGGTGATAAAATCCAGGTCAGATACAGTTACATACAAGCATACAGTACACACTACTGCTCAAAGGTCAGAGGTCAGTTAGAAAAGACCTTGATTTTAATAGAAAATTGGCTTTAATGTAACATCACATGAAGTTTATCAGTAATGTTTCACAGCTTTAATCAAATCCTTCATCATCCATAAGTTGTGATGGAAAAATGTCTGCAAGCGTGCAGGAGCCCATTTTTAGAGACAATCATTCCTGTGTTATAATGCTCATTGAAGTTTATCAGGTCAGACGACCAACAGATGATAAGAAATATAATCTTACTAATTATTAGTTGAAAAGTACTTTGCTAAGCAAAATTCAATGAGGTTAGGCTGGAGATTGAGACGTTAACATAAAAGGGTCAGTTGGTGATGCATGAAAAAAAAAAATTTCTTCTGAAAATCTATTGGAGAATTCTGATTGTAAGAAATGAAAAATATTCAAATAGTTAAACTGTTAAAAAAAAGTGAAGGTTTTGTGCAGCTGGGTGTTGCAGCCCCTTTAGAGGAAAATGGAAACTTGGTTTCATGAGGTTAAAAACAAACACTGGGATGATCCAGACACATTTATTGTTTCTTTAATCACCACAATAGTTTCAGTTTGTGCTAAAATCTCTTAAAAAGCTGTTTTGAGTGATAAGTTTGACTTTACTGTGTTAAGCTTGCATTAGATAAGACAATGTACCACTGAACACAGGAGGGATTATTGCTGAAAATGGGTCTCTGAACACC
Source organism: Perissodus microlepis (assembly GCF_051167445.1). NCBI lineage: Eukaryota > Metazoa > Chordata > Actinopteri > Cichliformes > Cichlidae > Perissodus > Perissodus microlepis. The sequence continues at coordinate 12,947,728 of NC_140480.1, read as the reverse complement.
TCTGTAGATATTCTATTAAAAATCATTCATGATTTGTGATCAGTGTTAATATTAAGCATTTATATGATTATTTTGATAAATTGCTGTGATTCAATCTGAAACCAAATTTGAATCTATTCTGAAAACAAGACATTTCTAATTCACCTCAGACTTTTGAGCTGTAGTCTACATTGTAATGATAGTGTATGGTTATTGATTAGAGCAGATGATATGAGGCTATCAGGAGAGACTGTTAAAAAGTTATGAGCTGTCTTGATGCAGAGAAAGTGGAGTTTGTCATCCTGGAGCTGTTGCCAAGATTGAACGATGCTCTGGCTCTGTGGTCAAGTTCAGACATAGGCTTTAAGCAACCATGAGCCACTGATAAGCGTGATAGATTAATAAGCATGTATAAAGTGGACTTGTTAAACAGCTCTGATAGGAGAAAGTCAATGAGCACGCAATAAAGTGGACTTGTTAGGGACAGTTTACCATCAGCCTTGATAAAGTTTAACTTCATTTGTATTGAAAGACAGACTTTAAAGAAGATTCTTATTTGAAACTGGTGATAAAATCCAGGTCAGATACAGTTACATACAAGCATACAGTACACACTACTGCTCAAAGGTCAGAGGTCAGTTAGAAAAGACCCTGATTTTAATAGAAAATTGGCTTTAATGCAACATCACATGAAGTTTATCAGTAATGTTTCACAGCTTTAATCAAATCCTTCATCATCCATAAGTTGTGATGGAAAAATGTCTGCAAGCGTGCAGGAGCCCATTTTTAGAGACAATCATTCCTGTGTTATAATGCTCATTGAAGTTTATCAGGTCAGACGACCAACAGATGATAAGAAATATAATCTTACTAATTATTAGAGTTGAAAAGTACTTTGCTAAGCAAAATTCAATGAGGTTAGGCTGGAGATTGAGACGTTAACATAAAAGGGTCAGTTGGTGATGCATGAAAAAAAATAATTTCTTCTAAAAATCTATTGGAGAATTCTGATTGTAAGAAATGAAAAATATTAAAACAGTGAAACTGTTAAAAAAAAGTGAAGGTTTTGTGCAGCTGGGTGTTGCAGCCCCTTTAGAGGAAAATGGAAACTTGGTTTCATGAGGTTAAAAACAAACACTGGGATGATCCAGACACATTTATTGTTTCTTTAATCACCACAATAGTTTCAGTTTGTGCTAAAATCTCTTAAAAAGCTGTTTTGAGTGATAAGTTTGGCTTTAATGTGTTAAGCTTGCATTAGATAAGACAATGTACCACTGAACACAGGAGGGATTATTGCTGAAAATGGGTCTCTGAACACCTCTGTAGATATTCTATTAAAAATCATTCATGATTTGTGATCAGTGTTAATATTAAGCATTTATATGATTATTTTGGATAAATTGCTGTGATTCAATCTGAAACCAAATTTGAGTCTATTCTGAAAACAAGACATTTCTAATTCACCTCAGACTTTTGAGCTGTAGTCTACATTGTAATGATAGTGTATGGTTATTGATTAGAGCAGATGATATGAGGCTATCAGGAGAGACTGTTAAAAAGTTATGAGCTGTCTTGATGCAGAGAAAGTGGAGTTTGTCATCCTGGAGCTGTTGCCAAGATTGAACGATGCTCTGGCTCTGTGGTCAAGTTCAGACATAGGCTTTAAGCAACCATGAGCCACTGATAAGCGTGATAGATTAATAAGCATGTATAAAGTGGACTTGTTAAACAGCTCTGATAGGAGAAAGTCAATGAGCACGCAATAAAGTGGACTTGTTAGGGACAGTTTACCATCAGCCTTGATAAAGTTTAACTTCATTTGTATTGAAAGACAGACTTTAAAGAAGATTCTTATTTGAAACTGGTGATAAAATCCAGGTCAGATACAGTTACATACAAGCATACAGTACACACTACTGCTCAAAGGTCAGAGGTCAGTTAGAAAAGACCCTGATTTTAATAGAAAATTGGCTTTAATGCAACATCACATGAAGTTTATCAGTAATGTTTCACAGCTTTAATCAAATCCTTCATCATCCATAAGTTGTGATGGAAAAATGTCTGCAAGCGTGCAGGAGCCCATTTTTAGAGACAATCATTCCTGTGTTATAATGCTCATTGAAGTTTATCAGGTCAGACGACCAACAGATGATAAGAAATATAATCTTACTAATTATTAGAGTTGAAAAGTACTTTGCTAAGCAAAATTCAATGAGGTTAGGCTGGAGATTGAGACGTTAACATAAAAGGGTCAGTTGGTGATGCATGAAAGAAAATAAATTTCTTCTAAAAATCTATTGGAGAATTCTGATTGTAAGAAATGAAAAATATTCAAAGAGTGAAACTGTTAAAAAAAGTGAAGGTTTTGTGCAGCTGGGTGTTGCAGCCCCTTTAGAGGAAAATGGAAACTTGGTTTCATGAGGTTAAAAACAAACACTGGGATGATCCAGACACATTTATTGTTTCTTTAATTACCACAATAGTTTCAGTTTGTGCTAAAATCTCTTAAAAAGCTGTTTTGAGTGATAACTTTGGCTTTAATGTGTTAAGCTTGCATTAGATAAGACAATGTACCACTGAACACAGGAGGGATTATTGCTGAAAATGGGTCTCTGAACACCTCTGTAGATATTCTATTAAAAATCATTCATGATTTGTGATCAGTGTTAATATTAAGCATTTATATGATTATTTTGATAAATTGCTGTGATTCAATCTGAAACCAAATTTGAGTCTATTCTGAAAACAAGACATTTCTAATTCACCTCAGACTTTTGAGCTGTAGTCTACATTGTAATGATAGTGTATGGTTATTGATTAGAGCAGATGATATGAGGCTATCAGGAGAGACTGTTAAAAAGTTATGAGCTGTCTTGATGCAGAGAAAGTGGAGTTTGTCATCCTGGAGCTGTTGCCAAGATTGAACGATGCTCTGGCTCTGTGGTCAAGTTCAGACATAGGCTTTAAGCAACCATGAGCCACTGATAAGCGTGATAGATTAATAAGCATGTATAAAGTGGACTTGTTAAACAGCTCTGATAGGAGAAAGTCAATGAGCACGCAATAAAGTGGACTTGTTAGGGACAGTTTACCATCAGCCTTGATAAAGTTTAACTTCATTTGTATTGAAAGACAGACTTTAAATAAGATTCTTATTTGAAACTGGTGATAAAATCCAGGTCAGATACAGTTACATACAAGCATACAGTACACACTACTGCTCAAAGGTCAGAGGTCAGTTAGAAAAGACCCTGATTTTAATAGAAAATTGGCTTTAATGTAACATCACATGAAGTTTATCAGTAATGTTTCACAGCTTTAATCAAATCCTTCATCATCCATAAGTTGTGATGGAAAAATGTCTGCAAGCGTGCAGGAGCCCATTTTTAGAGACAATCATTCCTGTGTTATAATGCTCATTGAAGTTTATCAGGTCAGACGACCAACAGATGATAAGAAATATAATCGTACTAATTATTAGAGTTGAAAAGTACTTTGCTAAGCAAAATTCAATGAGGTTAGGCTGGAGATTGAGACGTTAACATAAAAGGGTCAGTTGGTGATGCATGAAAGAAAATAAATTTCTTCTAAAAATCTATTGGAGAATTCTGATTGTAAGAAATGAAAAATATTCAAAGAGTGAAACTGTTAAAAAAAGTGAAGGTTTTGTGCAGCTGGGTGTTGCAGCCCCTTTAGAGGAAAATGGAAACTTGGTTTCATGAGGTTAAAAACAAACACTGGGATGATCCAGACACATTTATTGTTTCTTTAATCACCACAATAGTTTCAGTTTGTGCTAAAATCTCTTAAAAAGCTGTTTGAGTGATAAGTTTGGCTTTAATGTGTTAAGCTTGCATTAGATAAGACAATGTACCACTGAACACAGGAGGGATTATTGCTGAAAATGGGTCTCTGAACACCTCTGTAGATATTCTATTAAAAGTCATTCATGATTTGTGATCAGTGTTAATATTAAGCATTTATATGATTATTTTGATAAATTGCTGTGATTCAATCTGAAACCAAATTTGAGTCTATTCTGAAAACAAGACATTTCTAATTCACCTCAGACTTTTGAGCTTTGGTCTACATTGTAATGATAGTGTATGGTTATTGATTAGAGCAGATGATATGAGGCTATCAGGAGAGACTGTTAAAAAGTTATGAGCTGTCTTGATGCAGAGAAAGTGGAGTTTGTCATCCTGGAGCTGTTGCCAAGATTGAACGATGCTCTGGCTCTGTGGTCAAGTTCAGACATAGGCTTTAAGCAACCATGAGCCACTGATAAGCGTGATAGATTAATAAGCATGTATAAAGTGGACTTGTTAAACAGCTCTGATAGGAGAAAGTCAATGAGCACGCAATAAAGTGGACTTGTTAGGGACAGTTTACCATCAGCCTTGATAAAGTTTAACTTCATTTGTATTGAAAGACAGACTTTAAAGAAGATTCTTATTTGAAACTGGTGATAAAATCCAGGTCAGATACAGTTACATACAAGCATACAGTACACACTACTGCTCAAAGGTCAGAGGTCAGTTAGAAAAGACCCTGATTTTAATAGAAAATTGGCTTTAATGCAACATCACATGAAGTTTATCAGTAATGTTTCACAGCTTTAATCAAATCCTTCATCATCCATAAATTGTGAAGGAAAAATGTCTGCAAGCGTGCAGGAGCCCATTTTTAGAGACAATCATTCCTGTGTTATAATGCTCATTGAAGTTTATCAGGTCAGACGACCAACAGATGATAAGAAATATAATCTTACTAATTATTCGAGTTGAAAAGTACTTTGCTAAGCAAAATTCAATGAGGTTAGGCTGGAGATTGAGACGTTAACATAAAAGGGTCAGTTGGTGATGCATGAAAGAAAATAAATTTCTTCTAAAAATCTATTGGAGAATTCTGATTGTAAGAAATGAAAAATATTCAAATACTTAAACTGTTAAAAAAAGTGAAGGTTTTGTGCAGCTGGGTGTTGCAGCCCCTTTAGAGGAAAATGGAAACTTGGTTTCATGAGGTTAAAAACAAACACTGGGATGATCCAGACACATTTATTGTTTCTTTAATCACCACAATAGTTTCAGTTTGTGCTAAAATCTCTTAAAAAGCTGTTTTGAGTGATAAGTTTGGCTTTAATGTGTTAAGCTTGCATTAGATAAGACAATGTACCACTGAACACAGGAGGGATTATTGCTGAAAATGGGTCTCTGAACACCTCTGTAGATATTCTATTAAAAATCATTCATGATTTGTGATCAGTGTTAATATTAAGCATTTATATGATTATTTTTGATAAATTGCTGTGATTCAATCTGAAACCAAATTTGAGTCTATTCTGAAAACAAGACATTTCTAATTCACCTCAGACTTTTGAGCTGTAGTCTACATTGTAATGATAGTGTATGGTTATTGATTAGAGCAGATGATATGAGGCTATCAGGAGAGACTGTTAAAAAGTTATGAGCTGTCTTGATGCAGAGAAAGTGGAGTTTGTCATCCTGGAGCTGTTGCCAAGATTGAACGATGCTCTGGCTCTGTGGTCAAGTTCAGACATAGGCTTTAAGCAACCATGAGCCACTGATAAGCGTGATAGATTAATAAGCATGTATAAAGTGGACTTGTTAAACAGCTCTGATAGGAGAAAGTCAATGAACACGCAATAAAGTGGACTTGTTAGGGACAGTTTACCATCAGCCTTGATAAAGTTTAACTTCATTTGTATTGAAAGACAGACTTTAAAGAAGATTCTTATTTGAAACTGGTGATAAAATCCAGGTCAGATACAGTTACATACAAGCATACAGTACACACTACTGCTCAAAGGTCAGAGGTCAGTTAGAAAAGACCCTGATTTTAATAGAAAATTGGCTTTAATGCAACATCACATGAAGTTTATCAGTAATGTTTCACAGCTTTAATCAAATCCTTCATCATCCATAAGTTGTGATGGAAAAATGTCTGCAAGCGTGCAGGAGCCCATTTTTAGAGACAATCATTCCTGTGTTATAATGCTCATTGAAGTTTATCAGGTCAGACGACCAACAGATGATAAGAAATATAATCTTACTAATTATTCGAGTTGAAAAGTACTTTGCTAAGCAAAATTCAATGAGGTTAGGCTGGAGATTGAGACGTTAACATAAAAGGGTCAGTTGGTGATGCATGAAAGAAAATAAATTTCTTCTAAAAATCTATTGGAGAATTCTGATTGTAAGAAATGAAAAATATTCAAAGAGTGAAACTGTTTCACACAGTAGAAATTTATATTCATCGTTTATATTGTTTTTTTTTCTGATTTTAGTGTTTATTTGTGAGTGTTGTTTTTATTTGCATGATTTTATTCTGTTTGTATCACATTGTTTCAGTGTGTTATTTTACATTGTTTTAATCCACTGTGGATTGGCTGGCAATGGGACAAATTAGCTGATAGTGATCACATGTTGAGGCATGGGTGTGTCCAGAGGTGTCCTTTCAGCTGTTTAAAGGTCGTATTAAAAGGAAGCAAGCTGAGCACTGGGAGGAGAGAGGCCCTAGATTGGAAGAGGAACGCATGAAGGCCAGGTGGAAAAGAGGGAGCCGCTGCGTGATCGTGGGGGGTGCGACGCCTCGTCTGGAGACCGGTCAGCGTGATGTGGTGACCCAGTCCCGACAGCAGGAACGGCGACAGTAGGAGACAACGTGTGTGATTGACATCAGGGCAGATGTATACTGCCTGCATTTGTGAGTAGTGTCTCACTGTTGTTCACTGGGTGCAGCCGTGTTGGGAGAGGGTCGCCATGGCTATAAGCCAGGGCAGCTTCCGGGATGATGGTTCTGGCTCCTATTTGTTTTTACTTATAGGTGATGACGTGAGGGGAGCCGCGGTGGTATCGAGCGACGGACTCCAATGCAGAATGCGAACTGGGTTGGGATGTGATGGACCCAGTTGACGGACGAGACTGGGACAGGAGGCTCCTCGTCTGCCTGACACGAGGCTGGCGTGGACCCCGCTCAGCAAGAGGAATTTCTGTCCAGCTCAAGAACACACAAGGAATATTTGTCCTGGGTTGTGGGACTGGGTGGGATTTCTGTGCATGAAGAGAATTGTATTTTGACCAGTTTTAGAATAATCTTATCCAGTCTCAGTGGGAATTTTAGCATATCGAGAATATTTCATTGTATACTTTATTTCTTAGTATCTGGTTTGTTCTATTCCTGCTGTCCACCTCGTGGAATAAACATGAATGAAACAATACTTTCCTGTCAAAAACAATATTTTAGTCAGGGCTAGCGGAAAGTTTCATATATATCATGAACATCTTTCCTCTTTGTCTTCCTATAGTTTCGTTTCATTTTCTTACCCCAACCGGTGGAGGCAGATGGCCGCCCCTCCCTGATTCTGGTTCTGCCGAAAATGGAGTTTTCTTGCTCATAGGGGGTCATTTGATCGTTTGGGCTTCCTCTGTATTATTGCACAACCTTTATCTTACCATATATTTCAAGTTTATATGTTGTGAATTGGCTTGATTTAAATCAAATTGAACTCATTCAATTAAAACCAAATATAACTTGTAATCGAATCTATTCAAATGTAAAGTCATCTCACTCAATTTGTACAACTAGCACTGAAACATACACTGACATCCTCTGTTTCCCAATTAGCAGATCAGAGGTTGCTGTTTTATTCATGACTCAATACTTGAATGGTTTTAATAAACATTTAAAAAGTACATTGCTTCATTGTATGATTAATTCTTTGTCTGTGTCAGTCCTTAATACACACATGTATACAATAATTCTAGTTGCCACAGTCTCCGGAGATCCTATGCTCCCTTTTCTCATACTTTTCTTCACTGTTTACCTCATTTTGCGGAATAAAATGTATATTTTTGTAAACAATGACTTGTTTTGGGCCATTAAAAAAAACTGTCTCCATATGAGGACATACTTGAAGAGAAAAACTCATCACTTTGCATTTTACAAATCAAGTAAACAAACACGGGGCTGTTTATCATATAACTAACTTTTAGGTCTGTGGGATGGAAGGACAGGAGCTTTAAATGTTGTGCCTCCATAATTATTCTAGAGTCTTTACAGTGTTCAGCGCCTGCTGTGATTTAGTGCTACATACATAAACTTGAAATGAATGAATCCACCTGTTCACAGGAGATCACAGGAAGATGACACCAAACATCAGAAGATCTTATTGTGCGCCACAGGGTGGTTTCTTGGGGCTAAAAGCACATAATAAACTACAGCAGAAGCTCACATAAAGCAGGAAATAAGCAGGCACCACTTGATCTGCTAATGCACGTTTCCCACTTTTATTGTTGCCTCATTCACTAACAGTTCAATGGTGCAAGATTACCATACACAGAATTAGGATATCTGCATGACACATCTATGCTGTACAGCTAATGGATTATAATTATTACAAATACAGTAAACATATTTACATTTTAGTTCAAGCTCCATACAACATAGATATTTACAAAGCATGAAAATGAAACCGGTCTGACAAATAATAAACAGCGTTAATGACGTTTTATTTTTATTTTCTTTTGGTGAACAAATCTGAAAGGGGGCGGGGTTAACTGATATTAATTGTCAGAGGGGGAAGGTGGAAAATATCATGGCTAGTTTTGTTTGAAAGGCATCAACAGAAAAATAAACACACAGAAAAAAGTGATGAGGTGAAGAAAGACACAATAAGTCTGCTGTCGTTTTAGATGTCACCAGCTACTTTGTATAGTCCTATATCTCTGATATTAGAAAAAATTAAAATGAGTTCAAATACACCTTTATTTTGATAGAGCTCAGATGGATGCCTCGCATGACTAATGAGTAGACCTCCTCCAAAAAAATAACAGACTTCTAATTCACTCAAACCGCTTTCTAATAAAGAGGAAGCACTAATGTAACTCACCTCCTCAGTCGAGCTGCAGGGGTTACATGTTAGGTCTGCTTTTCCTTTCCCCCCTCTCTTACATTCAAAGCCTCTCTTAGTTCACACTAGAACAGGCCGCCACACCATCATTTGGTTTAATATGAGTGGAACAACTAAACCGCACAGACTTTATTTGATCAGTTAGTTGAACCTTTTATTAATATGTGCAAAGAGCTGCAAACTAATATTTAAAGATTGCAAACAATAAATACACAATCCAAAATAAAAACACCTCTGCAAATGCAGTGGAAACGTTTGCTCTGGCAGCGCTTCGCATCAACATGTATATGAGGTACATTGCACTTTTCAGACTTGATCTGTGCATAGGTGCATCTTTGATGTGCAGCTCAGAGATCCACAATCCAGCACGTTTCTGTTTCTCTGACCGTCAGGCTGGCTGACCCGAGGTCACGTCAGAGCTTTATTTTTTATCTATATGTAACAGACAGTTGGTACCTCTCCTTCCATCCATTTCATACGACACAGCAGGCAGACTGCTGGTTGGTTGACCAGAGTTTTTCAATACCTTTCTGCATTAACACATCTCGAGAGGCGTAGGTACCAAAAAGTGAATCCGAAGCCGAATGTAGCAGCTGCAGCACGGCACACAGAGCAAATATTTCCATGGGGTAGTATCAGAAATAAGACCTTTGAATATGTAGTCCCTTTAACTTCTTTCCTTCTATTAAACCATTCATTCATTCTTTTTCCTTAAGTCCTTCTAACCTTTTCACTGTGTTTTCTTTGCGTCTTTACAACAAGAGTGTAAAGTTAATAGCAGTAAATGTCAAGGCTTTCTGATTCTCAGTGAGATAGAGCGAGCTAGAGGAGCAGAGAGGAATGTGTTAAATGAGGGTTAACTACCACACTGATCCCAGAACAGACTGCATGTACAAATCAAGTTCTCTCCTTAGTTTGTTTTCATCCTCCTAGTCCTCGTCCTCATCTCCTTGTAACCCTGTTTTTTTTCCTTGGGATGAAAAAGCAAAAAGGGGCCCAAATCTACTCCTGCAGGAACAATCGGTCATTGTTTGTTTTTTAAACTGCTGAGATATGAAGCGATCCGCGCTTGTTTGTCTCTAGTTAGTCTGCAGTTTTTATGTTAACACAAATGCATGAGTATTTTACTGACTCACTAACTGACACTGGCACTTTCGGGGGTTTAGAGGCGGCGTATGTACACAGATTGAGGAGGATCTAAGTATGACGTGGATGACAGTGGAAATTGGGCGTGGCCCTCCTGTCAAAGTTCATTCCCACTTTGAGTTTTTGTTTCAGAGACGGTTCAGCCTGATGCAAATTCACTGCGAGAAGAAAAATACCCTATAAATCTATTAGCAGCTATAGTTTAGGTAGCAGAGCGTAAACTAACACGTCACTTGGAGATGTAAGCCGTCTGATTTGGTTCATTTTTGTTTTTTGTTTGAAACTGAGTAAACCTGGTCTTCTCCTGAGGACTGCTGCAGGTATCATGCGAGCATGTTAATTTAATAAAAAACCAACAACAAAAAAACCCAAAATAGAATGAAACTCATTTCAGGAGACAAATAAAACTGATAGAGGCAGGGGCAGACCCAAGACAGGCTGAGAGATTATATCTCCCGGCTGGCCTGGGAACGCTTTGGTGTTCATATTCATATTAATATTCTTATTCTTCTATGACAAAAAGTACAAGTGTTCATTTAAGGAAATAAACAGAGCAGTAAGAGATATTTTTCAATTTTTTATTTTTTTATTTTTGATTTGCCGCCAATTACATGTTTTTATTTGTAATTTTTGTAGTGCTCCCTACTATGTGAACCCCTCACCTGATGTTTTATGTTTATTAGTTTAGTTTAGATTCTAAACTATCAACCCCAACAATCGAATGATCTCCTTTAATAGCAAGCGCTTGGCAACGGTGGAAAGGAAAAACTCCCTTATAAAAAGGGAGAAACCTTTGACAGAACCAGGCTAAGAAAGGGGCAGCCATCTGTCGTGACTGGTTGGGGGGTGAGAGGCAGAGGAAAAGAAAAAAGAGAGCACATGTTAGCTATATGTTGCTCACATTGCCTAAAATGAACAACGTATGGTTTTCTGGACTGTTCATTTCCTTTCTTGGAGAAATGAACTCCGTTGCGCAAAAAAATGGAGTTGTCGAAAAACCTGATATGCGGATGCTCAATAATCACTCCATCGAAGCGGTCGACAGCCTTTCTAATGCTGGCATTCACAGTCTTCCTGTCCTTATTGATTTTGCCTGGATTTCCATATATCCACACTTGACGCTCGTTGATGGATGAATATGCAATTGTCATTGAGGGGAACTCTGTGTGCAATTGCATTAATTCCTTCTCAATGACAGAAGAAAGTTTATAAGCAGAAAAGAGTCCCAAATCATTGCCCCCAGCATAGATTACCAGTATGTCAGGTGGGCTCTGTGTGGATAGCTCCTTATAAAAACGAGGAAGGACTCCCCACCAGCGCATTCCTCCTTTGCCAAACCACTGGACTTTGGTATTAAGTCCGAAATTTTCTCCGAAAATCTCTTTTGCTTCACCCTCGGCTCGTCTGATGTAACTGGACCCAATGATCCACACATTTGTTTCTCTCTGGTCTTCTGGGCTCTCTTTCTATTTCGGTGTGTTTTCACAGGTGTTGGTATCACTCAAGGCCGTATCGTTTGTTTTCTGACGTGGGAGTCGGATAGTCCTGGACCAGGGACTTTTTTGGATGCTCTGTGTCACTACTGCTTGTTCTGGCCTCTTGTTGTCTTTCAGTGTGTTTTCAGAGGTTTTGGTATCACTCAAGGCCGTATCGTTTGTTTTCTGACCTGGGAGTCGGATAGTCCTGGACCAGGGACTTTTTTGGCTGCTCTGTGTCACTGCTGCTTGTTCTGGCCTCTTGTTGTATTTTGGAGTGTTTTCAGAGGTTTTGGTATCACTCGAGGTCGTAACGTCCATTTTCTCAACTACGTGTTGGATAGTCCTTGACGAAGAACTTTTCTGGATGCTCTGTCTAACTGCTGCTTGTTCTGGCCTCTTGTTGTATTTTGGAGTGTTTTCAGAGGTTTTGGTATCACTCGAGGTCGTAACGTCCATTTTCTCAACTACGTGTTGGATAGTCCTTGACGAAGAACTTTTCTGGATGCTCTGTGTCACTGCTGCTTGTTCTGGCCTCTTGTTGTCTTTTGGTGTGTTTTCAAAGGTTTTGGTATCACTCAAGGTCATATTGTTCATTTTCTCAACTAGGAGTCGGATAGTCCTTGGCGAACAACTTTTTTGGCTGCTCTTTGTCACTGCAGCTTGTTCTGGCCTCTTGTTGTCTTTTGGTGTGTTTTGAGAGTTTTTGGTATCACTCAAGTTCATATCGTTCTTTTTCTGAACTTGGAGTTGGATAGTCCTTGAAGAAGAACTTTTTTGGATGCTCCGAGTCACTGCTGTTTCTTTTTTCTCAGTGTCTATTCTCATCCTCTTTCTCTCTGGAGAGTAGCTCTCAGAGTTGTTTTTGCTGCCTTTGGAAATCTGACTGTATTTTCTTTTCAACACAGTTTTTTCTTCACAGATTCGTCTTTTTTTCCTTGGTGGAGAGCAGCTGTCGTCACTTCTGCAATTCTGTGCAACATAATTCGGGCCTCGCTTCCTCTTGAGTGGAAGCTGGAAATGTGTTTCATCAGAATTTGGCTCTGGATTTTGGTGGTCCATTGTAGTAAAGCCTTTGCCGTGTTTACTCTGAGACATGTCAGAGTGTTGATGAAGTGACTGTCTTAAAGATTCAACTGTTTTAAAATTTTTCTCAGGCGTACCTTTGAATGCTGCAATCTCGAGTGTTACAAGTAAACTGCATGAAAGTTTGGGCTTCTTACCCGGATTTAAGGATTCACAGATCAAAGGCATGTTATGACATCATGATGATGTCATAACATAATGTAACAACAACATTCTTTTTTTCTTCTTTTTTTAAAAATTTGGTTCTATTGTCTATGGGGCTTTGGAGCGTGATGTCACGGCAGGGGGCGTGGCCGCCGGGGCGCCAATTTAGCAGGCCAAACAAAGCTGCAGTCATGGAGAAACTTGCTTATCTCTGTTCGGGAATGGCAGATAGAGCAGGACGCTGAGAGGAGGTCCGCTGCTTGTTTTTTCTGGTAAGTTAAATGTGTTTGTCAGTAACTACCGTCCTTGCTAGGTCCTGAAATCTAGGCAGGTAAGATGAGAAGTGGGCTCTTCGGGGAAACTTGTTATGTAAAGTTGGTTTAGCTAATCCATAGAAGGGAGTCATTGATGCTAGCTAAGAGGATGTAATAAAGGCACGGTAGCAGAGATGAAAAAGGAGTGGTTGTTGAGAAATAAGTGTAGAAAGAGGTGTGCAGGGAAAAAAGCAGGTGTGGGTGTGTGAAATTTGTTGAGTATTTGAGTGCAAAAATGTGTGGTCTCCAGCTAATTTGGAAAGGCTGGTTGCGCGATGTGCACGTTGTGCTCTTTAAAAGTGTTTCCCTGAGCTTTTACTTGCAGCTTGAAATCTAAATAAATGGTAATGGAAAAAAAAGCTGGAAAAAGGAGGAGCCCGGAGCTTTGTCTTTCGCTCGGCCTACCCCGCTGTAGCAGACAGACCGTCAGAGACTCGAACTTGGCCGTTAAACTCTGGGGTCTGAATGCTGGCCTGTTAACGCTGTGCACCACACAGCAGGCCAGTTAACGATATAAAAAAAGGACATTTATCTTCTGTTCTTCAACAATTTTTTTTTTCGTTTTTCTAAATCTATTTAGCTTCTTGTGCAGTATTGTTCCACACAAATTACACATGGAAACCTAGTTATTTTTTTAATTGGCTTTCACAAAATGGGACTGCCAATGTTGGAGGTGGTACCCAAAGCCTTCCTGCTAGCCGGAAACCTGCTGGCAGCGCCACTATGTTCTCAACACACTCTTCAGCTTTGTTGCCTCTTTTCGGCACACCTACCTAGTCCCACTCATCCACTTTATCTGCTCATGGCTTTACCCACACTGACCACTCCTTCGATTAAGGTAAATTCAAGCAGGTCATTATAAAAAAGACACACAGCTTATCATCTTATCCTTGGGCAACACCTAAAACCACTCTGTTCATTTGTTTGCTAGATTAGCCGCTAGCATACACACACTGTGTTAGAGGCTTGTTGCTGCCTAGTTAGCGATGCTACACACCTGTTACTGTGTATTTTTCAATGATTCAGCACTCCTTGGATTTTTAGACAGTAATGAGATCATCTGCACACTCCACAGAGGTCCAGAGTTACTGTTAATAGCAAAAATGTAATGCTGTCCTTAGGAGATTTTCACATAAGACTGTGAGTGTGTAATGGATTTAAAAGTGTTAAAATGTTCAGAGCACTCTACAGCCCGGTAACATGGAAAGTTTGAAAAGAGCAGCAGAAGGTATCAGTACTGTAGTGTAACTTGTTCTTTTCATTTCATAATAGTGAAGAGAGTGCAGATTATTATGAACAGCTACATCCACCCGGGGTGAAAGTAGTCTGGGAGACCATCAGGACCCAGCTGGGTTTCGTTAGCCCAGAGGTTTGGAGAAACTTCTTCCTTTTCTTTCATCACAGCTGTCCTGTGCCAGATGTTCTGTTGACCCACTGAAAGAGGCATCTTTGAGAAACATCAGAAAGACTGAAGCTCATGGCAGGAATCAAGGAGGACATTGTGATCTTCACCAGCAGCTCCCTCACAAGGAACTCTTCAGAACTCCACTGCAGGCACGCCCCAGAAGATGGATAAAGCCAGCGTTTCATGAAGACACTGGAACCAATCTATCTTCATAACAGTGAGTTTTGTCAACAGATCATATGCTCTTGAGACATAGTCTGGTGATAACGATTATACACAAATCGTTGGTGCGTTTAAATTATAGCAGCTATGTGGTGTAGCTTATAGCAACATGTACTGTGTGCTCTGGATGTTGTAGGTGAAAGCAGCATAGTTCACTACAAAAAGCTTTCATGATCAACATTTCTGCCACTATAAAGCAAAAATGTATGAGGAATTCATAGATCAAACTTAATGAGTCCCTCAGGTGGGTTCAAACTATCATGCATTTTAATCTCCTTTACAATAAACACACAGTGACATGATTTGAAACTTGAAATTGTTACCAATTAACCAACTTGTTTCATTTGAGTTTATCTGATTAAAAAAATGCTGCTAAGTAAGCTTGTTACAGTATTGGATGTAAATTGTGTATGCTGTTGAAATATCTAACAGACCAAAATATTTTTCAGTGGTGAATGATATTAGGAAAACCCGTAGATCTTATTTTATAACTGCATTATAAGTAGCAGATAATAAGGGATGGCGTTCAGCTGCAGTTAAAGAGGTTAATGTTTAGAGCTGTACCCAAGCTGGCCCCCTGCCTTTGGCCACACAGCTGTGTAAATAAATTTGGCAAGGTGGCTTGGTCTGACTGTAGACTGAGTTTAAATGACAGTTGCACTTTCACTGGGTGAGTGATCTCCATTTCCTGTGCAAATGCAAATTCCTCGCTGACAGTTTGACCAAAAGGCATTTCCAGTGGAAATTGGCCGACATATCCTCAGCATAACCATGTATAATATCCACAAAACTTAAAAAGAGGTTATACACACACAATACGGTAATATTATGTTGAAGCACAGTACGTATCACTCCGCAAGGCGCCTGCCTACGATAGCCGTAATGCTCCGACAATCCATCAAGCGGTGCGGGTTCGTAGCTTAGCAAAGTCGTACTAAAACATTTGACAGATTTTCGAGCGCCATGTACATACAATCGTTTCGAGGTCAGTAAACACAACCAGAATTTATACATAAGGCCCATTGGATTATAAGGGGCACTGTCGATTTTCAGAAAATTCTAAGGATTGATTTTAAGTGTGCCGTATTTTCCAAAAAACACAGTAATAACTAGGGATGGGTACCGGTATCCGGTGCCATGATGGCACCGGTTCTGACATAAACCGTAGTAACCAGACCGAAAAGCAGCGCACATTTCGGTGCTTTTTTTTCCTGAGCTGTGATACACTTTAGATTCTAGCCAATCATCTTACGTTTCCGAGGATAGTAGGCGGGCCCAGGTACGTACGTTCTTTTAGAGCAGAGCTACAGATTAAAAATGCCCAAGGCGAAGCGGTCAAAAGTCTGGCTGTACTTCACAGCAAAAGATGGAAACTCAGCAGCCTGCAACAAGTGCTTTAAGGTGATACTGTGATACTGTCAAAGGAGGTAACACCTCAAATCCGATGAAACACCTGGCGACGCATAGCGTTTTTTTTAAAAAGCCGAAAAATGCGCCGTATTTGATAGCTTGCTGCGAGACCTCACACCGTGCACATCTACTGCGGGTGTGGTGCCTGTTATCGGTCCTGGAGTTAGCAACATCCCCCAAAATCCCGAAGAGGAGAGTCCTGGCCCCTAGCCCTGCCAGTGTAGCAGAAATGATGACGGATGATGATGGCAGCAGCAGCCGTTCTTCTCTGCGTGAGTAGCTTAATGTTGTTCGTGTATAATTTACGTTGAGTAGGCTAACCACGTTATTACATTAATGCATGTAAGGTGAACTAGCAAACATCATCATAGCTACATGCGGCTGTCTTCTTGTTTGATGGCAGATACTCCCTTCACCCTGGCCAAAAAGGCTAAAATGACCAAAGAAAAAGTGGAAAACAGTTAAACATGAGAGGTTTTTGGACAAAGTTTTTTCCATTGTTTAAGCACTGCTTCCAGCCAAGAGTGATACCATATATGCCCCATAGCTGCAGAAAAGGCTAACATTGTTATCTTTTTACAAAAAAACAGCTGAACATGAGAGGTTTTTGGACCAAGTTTGTGTTCTCCATTCTTTAAGCATCGGTTTAAGCACCGGCACCGTTTCAAAAGTACCGGTTTGGCACCGGTATCGGATAAAACCTAAACGATACCCATCCCTAGTAATAACGACGGCCCGCTAGCATGCGCTACCAAAAATAGTGCTTTGTTGTGTATCTGACGGACGAAAGCCAAACCAGTTCCACACCACTGAAGTTGCAGCATTTTTACAAACCAATTCTGGTTCATCCGTTTCATTCAACGATTTGCTTTCGCCGCCATGCTTTTTCCGACGTGTGCATATGAAAACAAAGGCACTGCGCATGCGCGTTTTACCCAGATTCTATCGCGATATTTCATTTTTCTATCGTTGCCCAAAATTATACCGGTATTACCGTTAACAGTATGATATGGCCCAGCCCTACTGACAACTACACTTCTGAACAGGTCCAACTTTTGATTTGCACTCAGAATGATTACATCAAAGAGTTTAGTTAAAAACACTAAAATGAAACCTGCAGACTTGCGATTCATGATTCGTATTCATGAGCAACTGGAACGACATTATCATTGAGTTTATTTTTTTCACGTCTAAGCAACACCAAGTCTAGCCCTGATTGGATGATATAAGTGACAACAGACCTGTCGCTGTGTCAGTCTGTGTACATAATCCTCACCTGGGTGTTGCTGTTCAGTGTAAGCAATATCATTTGCATTTTATTCCTCTGATTTATTTCTCTGTGGTTGCGCTCGTCTACAGGGTCCAGAGAGGGACAAAACAGTATCAATGGCCTTGTCAGCAGCAGAACGGTTTGTCTTGAAGTCTCAGCGAGAAGGAGGAGGTACAGCGGAGGGATAGAAGCATCTTTAAAAATGTTGAAAACTTCTGTTTATTGCTCACCCTTTGTTAAACTAGGGAAGTTTAAGCAGTGCATGTGTGGATCTGCACACGCATGCAGCATTTTTCTTGCATTCCATGTATGAGCTAGCCTCAGTCAAAACAGTGACGACACATACATGACTGCCTGCTGTTTTGCATTACTGTGTATCTACTGTGATTCATGCATGCTGTACTGTGACTGAGATAATAGTGTATGTGAGACACACTTGACAACAACATTGATCAGGATGTGAAAAAGCTACCAGATACAAGTTGTCAGCAGGTTATGGCTGACTAACCACCCTGCCTTACATCACTCTGGGCTAATACTGTAAAAAGCAATCATTAGTTTGTAATATCAGATCATTTGTTTTGATAAATACATAGTCCAGTATCAGGGTTCATATGAGCTATTTTAGCAGTAATTTTACACCTCCACTATGATAGTATTTAGCTGTTAATCATGTTAGCAAGGAAGCTCGGGTTTGCAATTCATTCTTAATTTAGCCACGCTGCATGAATTTGGATGATACGATTTTTGAAAATGACAGTTTCATTTATCGGGCGTTTATAAAATCGTATTTCTTAGGCTGGCTTTTAAGGAAGGAGAAAAGGTATGTATCAGTTGGCTGGGAAGAAAGATGGAGGTGGAAAGGATGTGCGAGCTATGGGACAAAGTTGCTGAGACTAGGTTAAAAAGAGGTGAGGATCAGTGAGCAGGAGTGTGGCTTTGTGCTGAAAAGAGCACAACAGATTGTCTGGAGAGAAGGTGAAGGAAAGTCAGCTGAAGCAAGACAGTTTGTGGAGTTTGTGTTGGACTGTATGTTATGCTGGGAGCCTGGGGATTAGTGGACTTTGATTCCAAGTTAATACTAGCTAGTGTTTCTCACTGGTTTTTGGGTGGTGGAGTAAAAGGGATTGGTTGGTGGCTGTTTCTAATGTTAGCCTTTTCTTGCTTTTCTTACAGGCAGGGTAAAGACATGGTGATGAATGAGTGTGTGGGCCGTCTGCTGAGGACCAAGAGCTCAGGACAGTCAGACGGGGGCGTCGCAGCAGGAGTCACCGTGCTCGACAATCCTCTGCTGTTCTGAGATGTCACACTCCTGCCTGCACATACAAACCACAGTGAAGTCAAAGTTCCACCTGCACCTCCACCTGTTCTTGCAAAAGCATGAAAACTGACAGAGGTGAGACAGCAGAAAAGTTCTTGTTTATTTCTTTTTTTACTAAGTTAAGGAATTAAGTTAAGAAGAGTGATTAAATAAATTGTTTCTTGCATTTTTGGTTTAATGATTGTGTTTAGGATTATTTCAGAAACATGTTAAGAGGATCTTTGTAAGCCTGTATTTACTTTAAAAGAAGGGAAGCACTTCTTCATTCTACAGAAAAGGTGACACATTACAGATGAGTTCATAAAAAGTGTCACTGTCACTCTTTCAGGGCTCTGTCACTTTTTCTTTTTTACTGGAACAGCATGGTAAAGTAGGCCTAGGCTGCCATCTTGTGGCAGTGTGTTGTTACTACAACATATGAAATTGTGTTTCTATTGGAAATATAATTCAGCACCACCGAGCTGCTCTCTCAGTTACAAACTGAACCTGTTTTTTAGACATATAAATCACTAAGTACAGTGAAGCTTTTGGTTTTGTAAAAGTGTTTCTTATTCTAAATGCATGTTGATTTTTATAAGGGTGAAGAGCAGTTAGCAGTGCATTCATGGACATCTTTAAACTATTAACTGAAGAATCTTTGGTCATGATGGCATGAACTAGAAACGTGAGCTCCAGGTGAGACTGCACAGAAGAACAAGTGTCCTTAAACTGCATCAACTGATGACGTCTTACAATTTTATTCTACTGTGTGTTTTTATCATTGAACGTTTCTGTCTTCAGGTTTCTCTCAGATCAAGATTGAATGTGAAGACAAGGGTGATGGATGGTGTGACATGTGCTGCTGGCCCACAGAACCAGGTGAGTATGCTGTCCATGTGCTCTGCAACAATGAGGACATCCAACACTCTCAGTTAAGATTAGTTTTCATGATTGTTGCTTCAAGGCCTGAGATCATGGTGGTGGGCTTGTGATGGACACACTTTTCATGGCTGAAACCTCTCCTGTAGAGGCTAAGCCTAGGCTTGAAGCCACTGGGGTGTTCGTTGGCGACGGTGACGCGATGTCACTGGTATGCATGAAGTTATTAAACTTGATAGAGTCCAATAACTCCAGCCTTACTCATCTTGTCCTTCAGATTCTTTATTTCCAGGATTTAACAGCAGCTCAGTGGTCACAAACTGTTTGCTTCCCCCCGATCAACAACACAGCTGCCGCTAATTACGTGTGTCTACCTTAAATATCTTCACAAACTCAAAATGTGACCTCTAGCACCAAACGCTTGCTGCAGTTCTTGGTGTCAGAGGTGACACACAAGGTATCGGGTTTTCACTGCAATTACTTTTTCATATAGGACCAAGTATGTTTGGATAGCTTTTTGCCCTTGAAAACTGCCGTTTCATATTAGACATTCTTGTCTAATGTTATAAATGTATTGATCTGAAAGGTGTAAGTGTGACAAATATGCAATAAGATACAAAATCAGAAAGGAGGCAAATACTTTTTCACAGCGCTATAGTCTGTAAATGGTCTTCTTTTGGCTATAGTAGATCTTTTACTTGTTCCTTTCTTAATTGTTTGTTTGAAATTGTTTTTTCGATCATATTGAGTATAGACGAATGCAACTGTGAGCTTTAGCGATTAGCCCGTTTCAACAGGACCGTGATCCTGATGTGTGAGACAGCAGGGTGCTGCCACTGGTGTTGTAATGTGTGATTTAGTTCCTCCTAACATTTCAGTTTGCTTCCAGTATCTATCCTCTGTGATTACTGGCTCTTTAGACAGATTTAATAGAAGTGTGTGAGCTATTGGCTCAGTATAAAGGGTCAGTAGTGTTTTCATGTCACCTATCCATCCTCCATTTAGTCACCCAAAGCATGTAGTAAATACTCCTCACTTTTATTCACCTTCTCTTAAATTCAGACAAATTCCCACTTGTTAACATTGAGCTTGTGTGTGTGTGTGTGTGTGTGTGTGTGTGTGTGTGTGCGCGCACGCAAGTTCCAGCCACCAAGTTGAATGAACACCATCACCAAATCCAACCTGGGTCAGTGTGTCAGCAAGATTTAAAGAAAACATAAAAATTATATTGTCTCCTCGAACGGATGTTGTGTCACCTCCTCCCTCCATGCACAGGTACATCCCAGCCATCGTGGATCACAGTGGAGGCCTGCCCTGCCATGGTACCTACCTGCTGCACCAGGTACAGGATTGGTGCACATGTTGTTTTCTTATTACTCACACAGTGGTAACTGCTTCCTTTGTATACAGTTGAATCTCTTCTTTTAAAGCGTAATGTTGCTCTAGCTGTGCCCACTGTGATCCTGAGCTCCTGTTATGTTTGCTGCAGGGGATCCAGCGGAGGATCACAGTGACCCTCATCCACGAGAAGGGCAGCGAGCTCCATTGGAAAGATGTTCGTGAGCTGCTTGTAGGTGAGCAGCCTACCTTTAGGGTCTAGTCGTACTATACCTCTCTGTAGTAAACAAAAACCCCAAAGCTCAGAAACAATGTTTTATAGTGTTTGTGTGCTTTTGATAGAAGAAGACAGGACAGAACATCATTAAAGGGATTTGACTTTGTGAGATCACACTGAAAACGCACCACTCGGTTCACTCTGAGATATTTTCAGTCTGGAAAGATGAATCTGTCGGGCTTTAGGCTGCTTCTCACTTTAAGCAGTTCATGCTGTAGCTGTAGCTGATGGACCAAAAAAATTACATTTCATATTTTAGACATTCAGCTGCTGACTCTGAAGCCAACAGGGCTCTTGAGTGTGGATGATTGTGTTGGTACTGGATGCTGTGATCAAACAGCTGTTCTGATCTGTCTTCATTCATGCCTGTCGATATTAAGCCTCCTAAGCTCCAAACCAGTAAAAGCGATCTTTGGAGGCAACACCCTTTGTAGTACTTTTCTGTATTTGTTTGTGATTGTGTGACACTGAACCACAGTGCTATGTATATCCTCTGTAACACTCAGACGTTTCCAGATCAATGTTTTCCCCCTCAGCTGTTTCTCACTATAGAGCAGGGGTAGGCAACTCCAGGCCTCGAGTGCCAGTGTCCTGCAGGTTTTAGATGTGTCCTTGATCCAACACAGCTGATTCAAATGGCTAAATTACCTCCTCAACATGTCTTGAAGTTCTCCAGGGGGCTGGTAATGAACTAATCATTTGATTTAGGTGTGTTGACCCAAGGTGAGATCTAAAACCTGCAGGACACCGGCACTCGAGGCCTGGCGTTGCCTACCCCTGCTATAGAGTCTTACCTCAGTAACAATGAGGCACCAGCAGAGCATATCTGGCTCTCAGTCTGTGGCTGATAGTGCCCCCTGCTGTTAATAACAGGAACAGTGTAACCTTGTATAGAGCTCATAGTGATGGTCTTAAGATTGCTGCTGCAAGGCACTAATTTGTATCCATGTGTGCTGTATATTCTGAGCATATGCAGTTATGTGAGCTCTCAGGTTTTATGTATCAGGACATAATTAAAAAAAATCAGGTCCTTAGTAGGTCTTAATATGAGGTAAATGCAACCTCAGATGAACAACACATAACACATTATACCAGGTCATTATTTATTTAACAAACACTGAGCCGAAATTCAGATGTTTAAAAAACTAAGTACATCCAAGACTATTTCCATAATTAGTTAAGAGGGTCAGTATCAGCCAGGTGCTAATCAAATGCAATAGATCATCAGTAAGTGTAACCACTACTGTCAGTTTGCTGGTGTGGCGTATTCAGGTAAGTGGTAACATACTGAGGAGGAGAGAAGCAGTTGTTGATACCCATGAATGTGGGAAGGCTTTGAAGTCCATCATTTTACAGCAAGAAAGATTATTTGCAAGTTCAAAAAATCAAAGACTGTTTCCAATCTTACCAGGAGTGGACGTCCCAGAAAATTCACCCCACACATCTGAGGCTCTACAGGCCACAGTTAGCATGCTAAATGTTGGAGTTCATGGCAGTGCAATTAGAAAAAGACTCAACATATATGGCCTGTTTGGAAAGGCTTCCAGGAGAAACCATTTTCCCTCTAAATACAACATGGCAGCATGGGTTAGGTTTGCAAAGTTGAAAACCTAAGCCCTAATGCACAGCTTCAACATTGGTAAAAACCAAACACGGCATATCAGCACAAACACCTCATACCAACGGTTTTGCTCGGGTGATGATTATTTGGGCTTTTTTTTGCTGGCAAAGAACCTGCAAAGTGTCCAGGTCACTGAGTGAGCCATGAAGTACTCTAGAGTCAAAGAGATCATCGTTGGGTCTGACTCCAGAGCGCAGCAGCAAAGCAACAACAGAGTGGTGCTGCAGTGGCTCAAAGTTGAGACTTTAACATGATTGAATGTTAAGAAAGCTGTGAATGAATAAATATCTGCAAACTTCAATGAACCGAAGAACCATTGTAAAGACAAATGGGCCAGAAATCCATCCACACTGCTGTGAAACACTAATAAAAAATGATTACCTCAAGTTTGTGCTGCTAAAGTTGGTTCCATCAGCTGCTGCATCACAGGTATAATGATGATGTGGTGTAATAATCTAGATCCAGATCCTTAAACTGCTTTTTCACGTGTCTGTAAATTAATTTCTTATCATTGTCCCGATTGGTGTCGGCTGACACTTGACACTCTGTGGCTCCTGATTTATCTGTTGTCAAGGTCTCACCTCAGTGCAATTCCTCACGTTTTGTCATGATTCAAGGATGAATGTGAACACCGCTTCAGTCACTGTGTTCACTTCCTGATATGTCAGAACTGTGCTCACGTCACTCACTTTTTTTTAACAGCATGACACACTGCTGTAAACAGAGACCCTGTAATGTTAGCACCAAGTAGGACTTCATAAAAAATAATGCTGTCAAGCTAACTTTTCCTCTTTCTGTCTTTTTCAGCACTTTCTATCGCTTTGAGGCAGTGTGGGACAGATCCCTGCACAACTCCCTCCTGCTCAACCGCGTCACTCCCTATGGAGAGAAGATCTACATGACCTTATCTGCGTATCTGGAGGTCAGCCGCTGCTCCGCCGTGTTGTACCTGTTTGTACGTGTTTTTAAGTGTCTTGATGTCATCGTGTCTAACACACACCCTTTATCTCCTCTCTGCAGCTGGACCATTGCATCCAGCCTGCCATTATCACCAAAGACATCTGCATGGTCTTTTACTCCCGAGACGCCAAGTTGTCCCCACCTGTTCTCTCAAGAACCTCTTTGGGACTGGATACTCCAAAACTCCTGACTGGTAAATCTGGGCTGCTGCACTGTGGCCATCTCTGTTTCACAATCAAAGATATCTGCCCTGTTACAAAGTTTCCTTGTTCATAACTTCTGCTTCATTATAGCAACCGAGTGACTGGGATCTACGAGCTGAGCTTGTGTAAGATGTCTGACACTGAAAGCCCAGGTGGGCGGCCATGAAACATGTTTAAAGAACAGCAGCTGTTTTATCATAATTCTGTGGAGAACTTCATCCTAATGAGGGCTCATGTCCGGAGCAGGGATGCAGAGGAGGAGGAGGAAGGTCTTGGACACATCAGTGGCTTACGTGCGAGGAGAGCCTCGCTGGCTGGAGGCCCAGAGGAGATAGCCTCATCCTAGAGCAGCGGTCCCCAACCCCCGGGCCTCGGACCGGTACCGGTCCGTGAGTCGTTTGGTACCGGGCCGCGAGAGTTGAGGCTCGGGTGAAAAATGTATGGTTTTCAGGGTTTTTATCGGTTTTCAGCGTTATTTTGTTATCGTTTTTATCGTTAACTCGGTTTTCCTGGGTCTTTTCACGTGTGTTCTGAATAAATCTTCTTTTTTTCGGTACCGGTACTGGTTTTATTTTGTTGTATTTATCCGTGACACCTTAAAGGCCGGTCCGTGAAAATATTGTCGGGCATAAACCGGTCCGTGGCGCAAAAAAGGTTGGCGACCGCTGTCCTAGAGCACCAGTGGGAGCTAGAGAAGATGGAGCAGCTGCAGGAGGTGGGGCCTTAAAAGATTTATAAAGAAATGAATCTCTGTTTAATATCGTAGAGGGAAAAAGACTTTTCAACTCAAAGACCAAAGTGCTATTCTAAAAAGTTTTTTTTAGAGTACAGACTTTACATGACTAACCCTCCCCTTTTCTCCCCACCTCACATTCGCCCCCATCCTTCGTCCAGGTGGATGAAAAGACCCGTCACCTTCTGGCGCTGAGAGAGAAGCTGGGAGAGGCGGCTCCCGTGGGAACAGCTCCCACCTCCAAGTCCCTGAGCGAGTCTCTGTCCCCCAGTGTGAGCTCGGGTACTCTGTCCACGTCCACCTCCATCTCCTTGCAGATCTCAAGCACCACCTTTGAAAGCGCCATCACGCCGAGCGAGAGCAGCGGCTACGATTCCGCTGACATGGAGAGCTGGTGGATCGTGAGAAGGAGCTGGCCACCAAGGTGAGAAAAACGTCGGAGGCAGGATAGACGTAAAACTCTCCCAGCAGATCTAAGCTGGCGAGGCGGCGTGGCAGCCTGACGAAGAACTGATCGGGCGGAGCGGTACGCGGGAAAACCACCGCTTCCATCCTTTCTGAAAAGCCTTTGAAAATACAGAAAATACCAAGTGTTAAAACTTATTAATCATTGTGATTCTTGACGGTTTTCTCTTGTAAGTAGACTTGTGGCTTAAGTCTCTTTTCATGCAACTCAAACGTTTAAGTTCCACAGAACTTTTGCCTCCCCGCTTCCCTCCAGCAACCCCGCTGCCAGCTTAGCTTTCCTCCTCTCTATTCCCTCCCCTCAGCTTTTTGTGTTTTTGTTTCGATGACAATGTTTGGGTCTAATTTTGTTCCGCTTGGTTGTCATTCCCAAACTCCCCTAACTAAGTAGCATGTTGTAGTAGTCTACTTGTGTGTGCACGACTCTTTAGAAACTTTCCGTTTGCCAATCATCTGTACAAAAAAAATGTCTCTATCAGTTTTATTTGTCTCCTGAAATGAGTTTCATTCTATTTTGGGTTTTTTTGTTGTTGGTTTTTTATTAAATTAACATGCTCGCATGATACCTGCAGCAGTCCTCAGGAGAAGACCAGGTTTGCTCAGTTTCAAACAAAAAACAAAAATGAACCAAATGAGACAGCTTACATCTCCAAGTGACGTGTTAGTTTACGCTCTGCTACCTAAACTATAGCTGCTAATAGATTTATAGGGTATTTTTCTTCTCGCAGTGAATTTGCATCAGGCTGAACCGTCTCTGAAACAAAAACTCAAAGTGGGAATGAACTTTGACAGGAGGGCCACGCCCGATTTCCACTGTCATCCACGTCATACTTAGATCCTCCTCAATCTGTGTACATACGCCGCCTCTAAACCCCCGAAAGTGCCAGTGTCAGTTAGTGAGTCAGTAAAATACTCATGCATTTGTGTTAACATAAAAACTGCAGACTAACTAGAGACAAACAAGCGCGGATCGCTTCATATCTCAGCAGTTTAAAAAACAAACAATGACCGATTGTTCCTGCAGGAGTAGATTTGGGCCCCTTTTTGCTTTTTCATCCCAAGGAAAAAAAACAGGGTTACAAGGAGATGAGGACGAGGACTAGGAGGATGAAAACAAACTAAGGAGAGAACTTGATTTGTACATGCAGTCTGTTCTGGGATCAGTGTGGTAGTTAACCCTCATTTAACACATTCCTCTCTGCTCCTCTAGCTCGCTCTATCTCACTGAGAATCAGAAAGCCTTGACATTTACTGCTATTAACTTTACACTCTTCTTGTAAAGACGCAAAGAAAACACAGTGAAAAGGTTAGAAGGACTTAAGGAAAAAGAATGAATGAATGGTTTAATAGAAGGAAAGAAGTTAAAGGGACTACATATTCAAAGGTCTTATTTCTGATACTACCCCATGAAAATATTTGCTCTGTGTGCCGTGCTGCAGCTGCTACATTCGGCTTCGGATTCACTTTTTGGCACCTACGCCTCTCGAGATGTGTTAATGCAGAAAGGTATTGAAAAACTCTGGTCAACCAACCAGCAGTCTGCCTGCTGTGTCGTATGAAATGGATGGAAGGAGAGGTACCAACTGTCTGTTACATATAGATAAAAAATAAAGCTCTGACGTGACCTCGGGTCAGCCAGCCTGACGGTCAGAGAAACAGAAACGTGCTGGATTGTGGATCTCTGAGCTGCACATCAAAGATGCACCTATGCACAGATCAAGTCTGAAAAGTGCAATGTACCTCATATACATGTTGATGCGAAGCGCTGCCAGAGCAAACGTTTCCACTGCATTTGCAGAGGTGTTTTTATTTTGGATTGTGTATTTATTGTTTGCAATCTTTAAATATTAGTTTGCAGCTCTTTGCACATATTAATAAAAGGTTCAACTAACTGATCAAATAAAGTCTGTGCGGTTTAGTTGTTCCACTCATATTAAACCAAATGATGGTGTGGCGGCCTGTTCTAGTGTGAACTAAGAGAGGCTTTGAATGTAAGAGAGGGGGGAAAGGAAAAGCAGACCTAACATGTAACCCCTGCAGCTCGACTGAGGAGGTGAGTTACATTAGTGCTTCCTCTTTATTAGAAAGCGGTTTGAGTGAATTAGAAGTCTGTTATTTTTTTGGAGGAGATCTACTCATTAGTCATGCGAGGCATCCATCTGAGCTCTATCAAAATAAAGGTGTATTTTAACTCATTTTAATTTTTTCTAATATCAGAGATATAGGACTATACAAAGTAGCTGGTGACATCTAAAACGACAGCAGACTTATTGTGTCTTTCTTCACCTCATCACTTTTTTCTGTGTGTTTATTTTTCTGTTGATGCCTGTGATGGACCGAGTTGAAAAACAGGAGGAGTCCCAGGAATTATTAGAAAAATATAGTTTCCATTTATTTAACCCCCAAAATTATATTTACAAGAGTAATGAATGTTGAGCTCATAAAAGAGGTCAAAGAAACAAAACTGAACTCAGGCAAAGACTGCAAACTTAACAAACCAAATGACTGCTACAAACAAACATAACTGACCTAAAACATGAAATGACATACAAAGGTATATATAATGGCTGATCAGACCATTGTGACACATGAGGGGTAACAAACAAAACACAATCATAAATCACAAACAATGCAGTACAATCTAGTTTGTTAATAAACTAAACACCAAAGAAGAAAATCAAAAACCCCATTAAACCCTAAACTCAAATATTTAATTAAATACAAATACTTTGTTTTTAAAGTAAAGAAAACACACATTCCCCCTTCAGCAGGAAGTGGTGGTGTGGTCCAATTATCTTCCTTTGCATTTAATGGTTTCAAACCCTGGCTACCATCTTTTGTCCAGCAACGACTTTAGAGTGTGGCCACGGGTTTGGCCATCACACACCCCCCCACTTCTGGATCTTCCATCAGGCAGCGAGAGAGGTAATCAGCAGTGGTGTTGTCTTTACCAGGGATATAGTGAACCTTAAACCGGTATGGCTGCATAGCCAGATACCACCTGGTGATTCTCCCATTAGTGTCTTTCATTCTTTCCAGCCACTGCAGGGCTTTGTGGTCAGTTTGAAGGATGAATTCTCTTCCCAGCAAATAATATTTGAAAGAGTCAAGTGCCCATTTAATGGCCAAGGCTTCCTTCTCAACCGTTGCGTAGCGGCTCTCCCTTGGTAGCAGCTTACGGCTGATGTAAGCGACAGGATGTCGATCCTCTGGTGGTCCCTGCAGAAGCACTGCTCCCAAACCCCTTTCAGAAGCATCAGTCTGCAATGTAAAGTCTTTTGTGAAATCTGGTGAGTGCAGAACAGGGTTCTTACTCAGGGACTGGCGAAGGTCTTTGAAAGCTGCAACGGCTTCAGCTGTCCACCGAATCTTATTGGGACATCTTGAGCCAATCCTGTCCGTCAGTGGGGCTGCTCTAGCTGAGAAGTTGGGAATGAATCTGTTGTAGAACGCAGCCATGCCGAGGAAGGATCGCAGCTGTTTCCTGGTTTGTGGAAGAGGACATGATGCAATTGCATTAATTTTGTCAACCTGTGGTTTAATTGTCCCACCTCCAACAGTAAACCCGAGGTACTGGACTTCAGTCCTAGCAAGAGCACACTTTGCTGGATTGATGGTAAGGCCTGCGGAACACAGCCGATCCAGCACGATCCTTAGGTGATCCACATGCTCTTCCCAAGTTCCACTGAAAACAACAACATCATCAAGGTACGCACAGGTGAATGCTGAGAGCCCACAGAGTATCTTATCCATTAGTCTTTGAAATGTTGCTGGCAAGACTGTGAACTCGAACAATCCCCACAGAGTACGGAATGCTGTCAACTCTTGAGACTGTTTAGTGAGAGGTACTTGCCAGTATCCCTTGGAGAGATCAATGGTCGTTAGATATTTTGCCTTCCCCAAACGCTCAATGAGATCGTCAATGCGTGGCATCGGGTAAGAGTCAAATTTTGATATGGAATTGAGGTACCTGAAGTCGATGCAGAAACGTATCGTGCTATCCTTTTTCGGAGCCAACACAACAGGGTTGCACCACTCACTTGTTGAAGGTTGGATGATTCCAAGAGACAGCATGAGGTCCACCTCCTCCTTTAACTCCACCAGGAAGCGTTCCGGTATCCTGTAACTCATACGCTTCACAGCTGCATCAGGTTTTAAAACAATGTCATGCTCCACCAGACTCGTGCGACCTGGGTACTTTTGAAATATGTCTGAATTAATCAGAGGTGTTACCTGAGACTGTTGCTCACTGGTGAGATGGCTCAGGTCCAGGACAGAGACTGTTACTGAAGGCAAGTAGTCATTAACTTCTTCCTCCTCATCCACGCTGTGAATAAGCAAACCCTCCGTTTTATTCTCAGTGCGTGGAATCCATTCCTTAAGAAGGTTAACATGGAGCACTCTACTCCCTCGCTGGAGACCTGGTGTGGAAACTTTGTAGGTAGTAGGTCCAAGTTTCTTCTGTACTTCAAAGGGTCCCTGCCACTTTGCCAGCAACTTGCTGTCAGAAGTTGGCAACATTACCAAAACCTTCTGGCCAGGGACAAAACTCCTGTGGCGAGCTTTTTTATCAAACAAAGTCTTTTGTTGCCTCTGAGCAGCTGCCATATGGCTCTGAGCCAGTTCACTCATCTGCTGAAGCTTTTCTCTCATATGAATGACATATGAAATAACATTGACCGATTCCTCTTTAACTTGCTCTCCCTCCCATGAGTCCTTTAGCAGGGTCAATGGGCCTCTCACCTCATTGCCATAAAGAAGCTCAAACGGGGAGAAGCAAGTGGAGGCTTGAGGAACTTCCCTGTAGGCAAAAAGGAGGTATGGCAGCCACTGGTCCCAATCAGACCCTGTATCATTGACAAACTTTCGGAGCATTTGTTTGAGAGTTTGGTTGAAGCGCTCCGTCAGTCCATCTGTCTGTGGGTGATAAGGGGTTGTCCGCACACTCCTGATGCCTAACAGCTTATAGACCTCTTTCAACAGTGTGGACATAAAATTAGTGCCCTGGTCAGTTAAAATCTCCTGTGGGAATCCAACCCTTGAGAACAGTTGAATCAATGAGGAAGCTACAGTTTTTGCTT
Source organism: Perissodus microlepis (assembly GCF_051167445.1). Lineage (NCBI taxonomy): Eukaryota > Metazoa > Chordata > Actinopteri > Cichliformes > Cichlidae > Perissodus > Perissodus microlepis. Next base: position 12,917,485 of record NC_140480.1, on the reverse strand, counting down.
TAACAGTTTTTAGTGGAAAGACTTCAGGATACCTCGTAGCATAGTCTGTAATGACTAGCATAAAGCGATTTCCAGATTTACTTGTTTCTACAGGACCAACTACGTCCATGCCAAGACGCTGAAATGGTATACCAATGATTGGGAGAGGTTGGAGTGGTGCTTTGGTGGGGACCCTAATTGAAGTCTTCTGACATTGAGGACAACTCCTGCAAAACATAGCAACATCTGAGCGCAAAAACCAGGCCAGAAAAAATATCGCTTGATGCGAGCGGTGGTCTTATGCTTCCCCAGGTGGCCAGCCCAGGGAATAGAGTGCCCCAAAGTAAGCACTGTTTCACGGGCTACTTTAGGGACCACTAACTGTTTAACCTGGCCGTGCTGGTGGTATAAAATGCCATCTTGCAGAATGTACAGCTCTTTATTTGTGTCAGATTCAACAGAGTCCTTTTCCTTAGCCCTCAGCAACATGGCAGACAAAGTTGGATCAGCCTGCTGCATTTGTCTAATGTTTGTAGGTACTGAAAAACCTAAAGGCATATCTGGAGCAGCCTGAACTGATGTATTTCCAACAGTGTGTTGAAATTTTTCACTTCTTCTTTGACTGCGTGGCTTCCGAGACTTCCCGGGTTCTGTCTCTAGTTCAGCCTCAAAGAAGGGTAAAGCACTGAGGGTTGCATAATGCTCATCCTGATTTTTAGTTTGAGCCCTTTTTATAGCAACATTACACTCATGTACTTCCCTCAACAGATCATAGATGACTGGCAGATCCTCCCCAAGAACTACAGGATAGGGCAGATTATCAGCTACACCAACCTTTAACAGATAGGGTGTCCCCTGCACTTCAATAAACAGATCAGCAGTAGGGTATGGTCTTTCATCACCATGTATACAGCAAACTGATATGGTTTCAGAGGAGCATGTGTAATCGTTTGACACATATTTCCTGTGTACCAGAGTCTGTGTGCTGCCAGTATCTATTAAAGCATTAATTTCTTGTCCATTAATCTTAACTGTGGTGATTTTATTTGACTGCTTTCTCTCAGATGTAATATCCACATTCTGGTGAGGCACAAAACACATCTGAGATAATTTGCTTTGATTATTAGGACACATGGGCTTAGTGTGACCTTCCTGTCCACAAAGGTAGCACACTGGTGGCCTTTTACCTGGCTTCAAGGTATTCAGAGGCTGCTTTTCCCTTGTAAAGGGCTTACCCACACCCGTCGCTGACCTCTGAGGATGCTGAGGGGGTTGCGACCGACGTGAATCTCTGGCAGCCTTCCATGCACTGTTGCTCCATGGCTGACGCTTACTTCGGGCAGCTACAAACACATCAGCCAGGGTGGCAGCCTCTGCAGCAGACTTTGGATTATGCTCCTTAATCCAGACCTGAAGCTCAGGACACAGCATTCTTAAAAACTGCTCCAAGATAATAATTTCACCAACTTCTTTTACAGTTCTGTTTTTTGGCTGAATCCATTTTTCATAAAGTTCTTTCAGTCTTGCATACAGTTCCTTGGGACTCTCATCAAAAACTTCAAGACAGCGAAATCTTTGCCTGTATGTTTCTGGGTTTATATCATATTTTTGCAAAATGGCAGCTTTTACCTTATCATATTGCAGTGAATCGTCCACATCCATATTAACATAGGCACTTCGAGCCTTACCAGTAAGAAGAGGAATGAGGTGAAAAATCCAGTCTGACTCTGGCCAGCGACAAGCAGCTGCAATTCTCTCAAAAGTGGTCAGAAAATGTTCAACATCATCTTCAACAGCTAGTTTCTCTAGTTTAGGATGATGAATATGCACAGACTGACCTGTTAATATGGAGGCTGAGCCAGAACCCTCATGCTGAGATGTTGCTTGTGTCTGATAATCAGCTGGAGTTTCAACAGGCTCTGGATCAGTTGATGTGGGCTCTGGAAGTGGGGTGGTTCTGGCCTGCACTTCCATTTGCAAAAGCCGAAACTGGTGTTGCAAACTCTTAAAACGCTGTTCTTGCAGTATAGCATCCTCTCTCTGCTTTTTATCTCGAACTTCCTGCTGTCCCATGAAAGCCTGAAGAATCCCAGCAATATCAAGCAGAGTTGGCTCCCTGGTATCCTCTCCTTCAGTGTCTCCAGCCACAACTGAAATTCCTTCTTCCATCTCCCTCTCTGGCTGCTGCAAGGCCTCTTTGGCCTCCATTTTATTTCCTCTCTTTGGGCGCACAGCATTCTGCATGGCTCAAAAAGTTTGTCAGGGGACAAAAAAGGGCAGAAAAATGCAAAAAAAAAATCCTGTCTCCTCAACTGAAGGATCCCACTTCTGACACCACATGTGATGGACCGAGTTGAAAAACAGGAGGAGTCCCAGGAATTATTAGAAAAATATAGTTTCCATTTATTTAACCCCCAAAATTATATTTACAAGAGTAATGAATGTTGAGCTCATAAAAGAGGTCAAAGAAACAAAACTGAACTCAGGCAAAGACTGCAAACTTAACAAACCAAATGACTGCTACAAACAAACATAACTGACCTAAAACATGAAATGACATACAAAGGTATATATAATGGCTGATCAGACCATTGTGACACATGAGGGGTAACAAACAAAACACAATCATAAATCACAAACAATGCAGTACAATCTAGTTTGTTAATAAACTAAACACCAAAGAAGAAAATCAAAAACCCCATTAAACCCTAAACTCAAATATTTAATTAAATACAAATACTTTGTTTTTAAAGTAAAGAAAACACACATTCCCCCTTCAGCAGGAAGTGGTGGTGTGGTCCAATTATCTTCCTTTGCATTTAATGGTTTCAAACCCTGGCTACCATCTTTTGTCCAGCAACGACTTTAGAGTGTGGCCACGGGTTTGGCCATCACAATGCCTTTCAAACAAAACTAGCCATGATATTTTCCACCTTCCCCCTCTGACAATTAATATCAGTTAACCCCGCCCCCTTTCAGATTTGTTCACCAAAAGAAAATAAAAATAAAACGTCATTAACGCTGTTTATTATTTGTCAGACCGGTTTCATTTTCATGCTTTGTAAATATCTATGTTGTATGGAGCTTGAACTAAAATGTAAATATGTTTACTGTATTTGTAATAATTATAATCCATTAGCTGTACAGCATAGATGTGTCATGCAGATATCCTAATTCTGTGTATGGTAATCTTGCACCATTGAACTGTTAGTGAATGAGGCAACAATAAAAGTGGGAAACGTGCATTAGCAGATCAAGTGCTGCCTGCTTATTTCCTGCTTTATGTGAGCTTCTGCTGTAGTTTATTATGTGCTTTTAGCCCCAAGAAACCACCCTGTGGCGCACAATAAGATCTTCTGATGTTTGGTGTCATCTTCCTGTGATCTCCTGTGAACAGGTGGATTCATTCATTTCAAGTTTATGTATGTAGCACTAAATCACAGCAGGCGCTGAACACTGTAAAGACTCTAGAATAATTATGGAGGCACAACATTTAAAGCTCCTGTCCTTCCATCCCACAGACCTAAAAGTTAGTTATATGATAAACAGCCCCGTGTTTGTTTACTTGATTTGTAAAATGCAAAGTGGTGACTTTTTCTCTTCAAGTACGTCCTCATATGGAGACAGTTTTTTTTAATGGCCCAAAACAAGTCATTGTTTACAAAAATATACATTTTATTCCGCAAAATGAGGTAAACAGTGAAGAAAAGTATGAGAAAAGGGAGCATAGGATCTCCGGAGACTGTGGCAACTAGAATTATTGTATACGTGTGTGTATTAAGGACTGACACAGACAAAGAATTAATCATACAATGAAGCAATGTACTTTTTAAATGTTTATTAAAACCATTCAAGTATTGAGTCATGAATAAAACAGCAACCTCTGATCTGCTAATTGGGAAACAGAGGATGTCAGTGTATGTTTCAGTGCTAGTTGTACAAATTGAGTGAGATGACTTTACATTTGAATAGATTCGATTACAAGTTATATTTGGTTCTAATTGAATGAGTTCAATTTGATTTAAATCAAGCCAATTCACAACATATAAACTTGAAATATATGGTAAGATAAAGGTTGTGCAATAATACAGAGGAAGCCCAAACGATCAAATGACCCCCTATGAGCAAGAAAACTCCATTTTCGGCAGAACCAGAATCAGGGAGGGGCGGCCATCTGCCTCCACCGGTTGGGGTAAGAAAATGAAACTAAACTATAGGAAGACAAAGAGGAAAGATGTTCATGATATATATGAAACTTTCCGCTACCCCTGACTAAAATATTGTTTTTGACAGGAAAGTATTGTTTCATTCATGTTTATTCCACGAGGTGGACAGCAGGAATAGAACAAACCAGATACTAAGAAATAAAGTATACAATGAAATATTCTCGATATGCTAAAATTCCCACTGAGACTGGATAAGATTATTCTAAAACTGGTCAAAATACAATTCTCTTCATGCACAGAAATCCCACCCAGTCCCACAACCCAGGACAAATATTCCTTGTGTGTTCTTGAGCTGGACAGAAATTCCTCTTGCTGAGCGGGGTCCACGCCAGCCTCGTGTCAGGCAGACGAGGAGCCTCCTGTCCCAGTCTCGTCCGTCAACTGGGTCCATCACATCCCAACCCAGTTCGCATTCTGCATTGGAGTCCGTCGCTCGATACCACCGCGGCTCCCCTCACGTCATCACCTGTAAGTAAAAACAAATAGGAGCCAGAACCATCATCCCGGAAGCTGCCCTGGCTTATAGCCATGGCGACCCTCTCCCAACACGGCTGCACCCAGTGAACAACAGTGAGACACTACTCACAAATGCAGGCAGTATACATCTGCCCTGATGTCAATCACACACGTTGTCTCCTACTGTCGCCGTTCCTGCTGTCGGGACTGGGTCACCACATCACGCTGACCGGTCTCCAGACGAGGCGTCGCACCCCCCACGATCACGCAGCGGCTCCCTCTTTTCCACCTGGCCTTCATGCGTTCCTCTTCCAATCTAGGGCCTCTCTCCTCCCAGTGCTCAGCTTGCTTCCTTTTAATACGACCTTTAAACAGCTGAAAGGACACCTCTGGACACACCCATGCCTCAACATGTGATCACTATCAGCTAATTTGTCCCATTGCCAGCCAATCCACAGTGGATTAAAACAATGTAAAATAACACACTGAAACAATGTGATACAAACAGAATAAAATCATGCAAATAAAAACTACACTCACAAATAAACACTAAAATCAGAAAAAAAACCAATATAAACGATGAATACAAATTTCTACTGTGTGAAACAGTTTCACTCTTTGAATATTTTTCATTTCTTACAATCAGAATTCTCCAATAGATTTTTAGAAGAAATTTATTTTCTTTCATGCATCACCAACTGACCCTTTTATGTTAACGTCTCAATCTCCAGCCTAACCTCATTGAATTTTGCTTAGCAAAGTACTTTTCAACTCTAATAATTAGTAAGATTATATTTCTTATCATCTGTTGGTCGTCTGACCTGATAAACTTCAATGAGCATTATAACACAGGAATGATTGTCTCTAAAAATGGGCTCCTGCACGCTTGCAGACATTTTTCCATCACAACTTATGGATGATGAAGGATTTGATTAAAGCTGTGAAACATTACTGATAAACTTCATGTGATGTTACATTAAAGCCAATTTTCTATTAAAATCAGGGTCTTTTCTAAGTGACCTCTGACCTTTGAGCAGTAGTGTGTACTGTATGCTTGTATGTAACTGTATCTGACCTGGATTTTATCACCAGTTTCAAATAAGAATCTTCTTTAAAGTCTGTCTTTCAATACAAATGAAGTTAAACTTTATCAAGGCTGATGGTAAACTGTCCCTAACAAGTCCACTTTATTGCGTGCTCATTGACTTTCTCCTATCAGAGCTGTTTAACAAGTCCACTTTATACATGCTTATTAATCTGTCACGCTTATCAGTGGCTCATGGTTGCTTAAAGCCTATGTCTGAACTTGACCACAGAGCCAGAGCATCGTTCAATCTTGGCAACAGCTCCAGGATGACAAACTCCACTTTCTCTGCATCAAGACAGCTCATAACTTTTTAACAGTCTCTCCTGATAGCCTCATATCATCTGCTCTAATCAATAACCATACACTATCATTACAATGTAGACTACAGCTCAAAAGTCTGAGGTGAATTAGAAATGTCTTGTTTTCAGAATAGACTCAAATTTGGTTTCAGATTGAATCACAGCAATTTATCAAAAATAATCATATAAATGCTTAATATTAACACTGATCACAAATCATGAATGATTTTTAATAGAATATCTACAGAGGTGTTCAGAGACCCATTTTCAGCAATAATCCCTCCTGTGTTCAGTGGTACATTGTCTTATCTAATGCAAGCTTAACACATTAAAGCCAAACTTATCACTCAAAACAGCTTTTTAAGAGATTTTAGCACAAACTGAAACTATTGTGGTGATTAAAGAAACAATAAATGTGTCTGGATCATCCCAGTGTTTGTTTTTAACCTCATGAAACCAAGTTTCCATTTTCCTCTAAAGGGGCTGCAACACCCAGCTGCACAAAACCTTCACTTTTTTTTAACAGTTTCACTGTTTTAATATTTTTCATTTCTTACAATCAGAATTCTCCAATAGATTTTTAGAAGAAATTCTTTTTTTTCATGCATCACCAACTGACCCTTTTATGTTAACGTCTCAATCTCCAGCCTAACCTCATTGAATTTTGCTTAGCAAAGTACTTTTCAACTCTAATAATTAGTAAGATTATATTTCTTATCATCTGTTGGTCGTCTGACCTGATAAACTTCAATGAGCATTATAACACAGGAATGATTGTCTCTAAAAATGGGCTCCTGCACGCTTGCAGACATTTTTCCATCACAACTTATGGATGATGAAGGATTTGATTAAAGCTGTGAAACATTACTGATAAACTTCATGTGATGTTGCATTAAAGCCAATTTTCTATTAAAATCAGGGTCTTTTCTAACTGACCTCTGACCTTTGAGCAGTAGTGTGTACTGTATGCTTGTATGTAACTGTATCTGACCTGGATTTTATCACCAGTTTCAAATAAGAATCTTCTTTAAAGTCTGTCTTTCAATACAAATGAAGTTAAACTTTATCAAGGCTGATGGTAAACTGTCCCTAACAAGTCCACTTTATTGCGTGCTCATTGACTTTCTCCTATCAGAGCTGTTTAACAAGTCCACTTTATACATGCTTATTAATCTATCACGCTTATCAGTGGCTCATGGTTGCTTAAAGCCTATGTCTGAACTTGACCACAGAGCCAGAGCATCGTTCAATCTTGGCAACAGCTCCAGGATGACAAACTCCACTTTCTCTGCATCAAGACAGCTCATAACTTTTTAACAGTCTCTCCTGATAGCCTCATATCATCTGCTCTAATCAATAACCATACGCTATCATTACAATGTAGACTACAGCTCAAAAGTCTGAGGTGAATTAGAAATGTCTTGTTTTCAGAATAGACTCAAATTTGGTTTCAGATTGAATCACAGCAATTTATCAAAAATAATCATATAAATGCTTAATATTAACACTGATCACAAATCATGAATGATTTTTAATAGAATATCTACAGAGGTGTTCAGAGACCCATTTTCAGCAATAATCCCTCCTGTGTTCAGTGGTACATTGTCTTATCTAATGCAAGCTTAACACATTAAAGCCAAACTTATCACTCAAAACAGCTTTTTAAGAGATTTTAGCACAAACTGAAACTATTGTGGTGATTAAAGAAACAATAAATGTGTCTGGATCATCCCAGTGTTTGTTTTTAACCTCATGAAACCAAGTTTCCATTTTCCTCTAAAGGGGCTGCAACACCCAGCTGCACAAAACCTTCACTTTTTTTTAACAGTTTCACTGTTTTAATATTTTTCATTTCTTACAATCAGAATTCTCCAATAGATTTTTAGAAGAAATTCTTTTTTTTCATGCATCACCAACTGACCCTTTTATGTTAACGTCTCAATCTCCAGCCTAACCTCATTGAATTTTGCTTAGCAAAGTACTTTTCAACTCTAATAATTAGTAAGATTATATTTCTTATCATCTGTTGGTCGTCTGACCTGATAAACTTCAATGAGCATTATAACACAGGAATGATTGTCTCTAAAAATGGGCTCCTGCACGCTTGCAGACATTTTTCCATCACAACTTATGGATGATGAAGGATTTGATTAAAGCTGTGAAACATTACTGATAAACTTCATGTGATGTTACATTAAAGCCAATTTTTTATTAAAATCAGGGTCTTTTCTAACTGACCTCTGACCTTTGAGCAGTAGTGTGTACTGTATGCTTGTATGTAACTGTATCTGACCTGGATTTTATCACCAGTTTCAAATAAGAATCTTCTTTAAAGTCTGTCTTTCAATACAAATGAAGTTAAACTTTATCAAGGCTGATGGTAAACTGTCCCTAACAAGTCCACTTTATTGCGTGCTCATTGACTTTCTCCTATCAGAGCTGTTTAACAAGTCCACTTTATACATGCTTATTAATCTATCACGCTTATCAGTGGCTCATGGTTGCTTAAAGCCTATGTCTGAACTTGACCACAGAGCCAGAGCATCGTTCAATCTTGGCAACAGCTCCAGGATGACAAACTCCACTTTCTCTGCATCAAGACAGCTCATAACTTTTTAACAGTCTCTCCTGATAGCCTCATATCATCTGCTCTAATCAATAACCATACACTATCATTACAATGTAGACTACAGCTCAAAAGTCTGAGGTGAATTAGAAATGTCTTGTTTTCAGAATAGATTCAAATTTGGTTTCAGATTGAATCACAGCAATTTATCAAAATAATCATATAAATGCTTAATATTAACACTGATCACAAATCATGAATGATTTTTAATAGAATATCTACAGAGGTGTTCAGAGACCCATTTTCAGCAATAATCCCTCCTGTGTTCAGTGGTACATTGTCTTATCTAATGCAAGCTTAACACATTAAAGCCAAACTTATCACTCAAAACAGCTTTTTAAGAGATTTTAGCACAAACTGAAACTATTGTGGTGATTAAAGAAACAATAAATGTGTCTGGATCATCCCAGTGTTTGTTTTTAACCTCATGAAACCAAGTTTCCATTTTCCTCTAAATGGGCTGCAACACCCAGCTGCACAAAACCTTCACTTTTTTTTAACAGTTTAACTATTTGAATATTTTTCATTTCTTACAATCAGAATTCTCCAATAGATTTTCAGAAGAAATTTTTTTTTTTCATGCATCACCAACTGACCCTTTTATGTTAACGTCTCAATCTCCAGCCTAACCTCATTGAATTTTGCTTAGCAAAGTACTTTTCAACTAATAATTAGTAAGATTATATTTCTTATCATCTGTTGGTCGTCTGACCTGATAAACTTCAATGAGCATTATAACACAGGAATGATTGTCTCTAAAAATGGGCTCCTGCACGCTTGCAGACATTTTTCCATCACAACTTATGGATGATGAAGGATTTGATTAAAGCTGTGAAACATTACTGATAAACTTCATGTGATGTTACATTAAAGCCAATTTTCTATTAAAATCAGGGTCTTTTCTAACTGACCTCTGACCTTTGAGCAGTAGTGTGTACTGTATGCTTGTATGTAACTGTATCTGACCTGGATTTTATCACCAGTTTCAAATAAGAATCTTCTTTAAAGTCTGTCTTTCAATACAAATGAAGTTAAACTTTATCAAGGCTGATGGTAAACTGTCCCTAACAAGTCCACTTTATTGCGTGCTCATTGACTTTCTCCTATCAGAGCTGTTTAACAAGTCCACTTTATACATGCTTATTAATCTATCACGCTTATCAGTGGCTCATGGTTGCTTAAAGCCTATGTCTGAACTTGACCACAGAGCCAGAGCATCGTTCAATCTTGGCAACAGCTCCAGGATGACAAACTCCACTTTCTCTGCATCAAGACAGCTCATAACCTTTTAACAGTCTCTCCTGATAGCCTCATATCATCTGCTCTAATCAATAACCATACGCTATCATTACAATGTAGACTACAGCTCAAAAGTCTGAGGTGAATTAGAAATGTCTTGTTTTCAGAATAGACTCAAATTTGGTTTCAGATTGAATCACAGCAATTTATCAAAAATAATCATATAAATGCTTAATATTAACACTGATCACAAATCATGAATGATTTTTAATAGAATATCTACAGAGGTGTTCAGAGACCCATTTTCAGCAATAATCCCTCCTGTGTTCAGTGGTACATTGTCTTATCTAATGCAAGTTTAACACATTAAAGCCAAACTTATCACTCAAAACAGCTTTTTAAGAGATTTTAGCACAAACTGAAACTATTGTGGTGATTAAAGAAACAATAAATGTGTCTGGATCATCCCAGTGTTTGTTTTTAACCTCATGAAACCAAGTTTCCATTTTCCTCTAAAGGGGCTGCAACACCCAGCTGCACAAAACCTTCACTTTTTTTTAACAGTTTAACTATTTGAATATTTTTCATTTCTTACAATCAGAATTCTCCAATAGATTTTCAGAAGAAATTTTTTTTTTTCATGCATCACCAACTGACCCTTTTATGTTAACGTCTCAATCTCCAGCCTAACCTCATTGAATTTTGCTTAGCAAAGTACTTTTCAACTAATAATTAGTAAGATTATATTTCTTATCATCTGTTGGTCGTCTGACCTGATAAACTTCAATGAGCATTATAACACAGGAATGATTGTCTCTAAAAATGGGCTCCTGCACGCTTGCAGACATTTTTCCATCACAACTTATGGATGATGAAGGATTTGATTAAAGCTGTGAAACATTACTGATAAACTTCATGTGATGTTACATTAAAGCCAATTTTCTATTAAAATCAGGGTCTTTTCTAACTGACCTCTGACCTTTGAGCAGTAGTGTGTACTGTATGCTTGTATGTAACTGTATCTGACCTGGATTTTATCACCAGTTTCAAATAAGAATCTTCTTTAAAGTCTGTCTTTCAATACAAATGAAGTTAAACTTTATCAAGGCTGATGGTAAACTGTCCCTAACAAGTCCACTTTATTGCGTGCTCATTGACTTTCTCCTATCAGAGCTGTTTAACAAGTCCACTTTATACATGCTTATTAATCTATCACGCTTATCAGTGGCTCATGGTTGCTTAAAGCCTATGTCTGAACTTGACCACAGAGCCAGAGCATCGTTCAATCTTGGCAACAGCTCCAGGATGACAAACTCCACTTTCTCTGCATCAAGACAGCTCATAACTTTTTAACAGTCTCTCCTGATAGCCTCATATCATCTGCTCTAATCAATAACCATACACTATCATTACAATGTAGACTACAGCTCAAAAGTCTGAGGTGAATTAGAAATGTCTTGTTTTCAGAAAAGACTCAAATTTGGTTTCAGATTGAATCACAGCAATTTATCAAAAATAATCATATAAATGCTTAATATTAACACTGATCACAAATCATGAATGATTTTTAATAGAATATCTACAGAGGTGTTCAGAGACCCATTTTCAGCAATAATCCCTCCTGTGTTCAGTGGTACATTGTCTTATCTAATGCAAGCTTAACACATTAAAGCCAAACTTATCACTCAAAACAGCTTTTTAAGAGATTTTAGCACAAACTGAAACTATTGTGGTGATTAAAGAAACAATAAATGTGTCTGGATCATCCCAGTGTTTGTTTTTAACCTCATGAAACCAAGTTTCCATTTTCCTCTAAAGGGGCTGCAACACCCAGCTGCACAAAACCTTCACTTTTTTTTAACAGTTTCACTGTTTTAATATTTTTCATTTCTTACAATCAGAATTCTCCAATAGATTTTTAGAAGAAATTTATTTTCTTTCATGCATCACCAACTGACCCTTTTATGTTAACGTCTCAATCTCCAGCCTAACCTCATTGAATTTTGCTTAGCAAAGTACTTTTCAACTCTAATAATTAGTAAGATTATATTTCTTATCATCTGTTGGTCGTCTGACCTGATAAACTTCAATGAGCATTATAACACAGGAATGATTGTCTCTAAAAATGGGCTCCTGCACGCTTGCAGACATTTTTCCATCACAACTTATGGATGATGAAGGATTTGATTAAAGCTGTGAAACATTACTGATAAACTTCATGTGATGTTACATTAAAGCCAATTTTCTATTAAAATCAGGGTCTTTTCTAACTGACCTCTGACCTTTGAGCAGTAGTGTGTACTGTATGCTTGTATGTAACTGTATCTGACCTGGATTTTATCACCAGTTTCAAATAAGAATCTTCTTTAAAGTCTGTCTTTCAATACAAATGAAGTTAAACTTTATCAAGGCTGATGGTAAACTGTCCCTAACAAGTCCACTTTATTGCGTGCTCATTGACTTTCTCCTATCAGAGCTGTTTAACAAGTCCACTTTATACATGCTTATTAATCTATCACGCTTATCAGTGGCTCATGGTTGCTTAAAGCCTATGTCTGAACTTGACCACAGAGCCAGAGCATCGTTCAATCTTGGCAACAGCTCCAGGATGACAAACTCCACTTTCTCTGCATCAAGACAGCTCATAACTTTTTAACAGTCTCTCCTGATAGCCTCATATCATCTGCTCTAATCAATAACCATACACTATCATTACAATGTAGACTACAGCTCAAAAGTCTGAGGTGAATTAGAAATGTCTTGTTTTCAGAATAGATTCAAATTTGGTTTCAGATTGAATCACAGCAATTTATCAAAATAATCATATAAATGCTTAATATTAACACTGATCACAAATCATGAATGATTTTTAATAGAATATCTACAGAGGTGTTCAGAGACCCATTTTCAGCAATAATCCCTCCTGTGTTCAGTGGTACATTGTCTTATCTAATGCAAGCTTAACACATTAAAGCCAAACTTATCACTCAAAACAGCTTTTTAAGAGATTTTAGCACAAACTGAAACTATTGTGGTGATTAAAGAAACAATAAATGTGTCTGGATCATCCCAGTGTTTGTTTTTAACCTCATGAAACCAAGTTTCCATTTTCCTCTAAATGGGCTGCAACACCCAGCTGCACAAAACCTTCACTTTTTTTTAACAGTTTAACTATTTGAATATTTTTCATTTCTTACAATCAGAATTCTCCAATAGATTTTCAGAAGAAATTTTTTTTTTTCATGCATCACCAACTGACCCTTTTATGTTAACGTCTCAATCTCCAGCCTAACCTCATTGAATTTTGCTTAGCAAAGTACTTTTCAACTAATAATTAGTAAGATTATATTTCTTATCATCTGTTGGTCGTCTGACCTGATAAACTTCAATGAGCATTATAACACAGGAATGATTGTCTCTAAAAATGGGCTCCTGCACGCTTGCAGACATTTTTCCATCACAACTTATGGATGATGAAGGATTTGATTAAAGCTGTGAAACATTACTGATAAACTTCATGTGATGTTACATTAAAGCCAATTTTCTATTAAAATCAGGGTCTTTTCTAACTGACCTCTGACCTTTGAGCAGTAGTGTGTACTGTATGCTTGTATGTAACTGTATCTGACCTGGATTTTATCACCAGTTTCAAATAAGAATCTTCTTTAAAGTCTGTCTTTCAATACAAATGAAGTTAAACTTTATCAAGGCTGATGGTAAACTGTCCCTAACAAGTCCACTTTATTGCGTGCTCATTGACTTTCTCCTATCAGAGCTGTTTAACAAGTCCACTTTATACATGCTTATTAATCTATCACGCTTATCAGTGGCTCATGGTTGCTTAAAGCCTATGTCTGAACTTGACCACAGAGCCAGAGCATCGTTCAATCTTGGCAACAGCTCCAGGATGACAAACTCCACTTTCTCTGCATCAAGACAGCTCATAACCTTTTAACAGTCTCTCCTGATAGCCTCATATCATCTGCTCTAATCAATAACCATACGCTATCATTACAATGTAGACTACAGCTCAAAAGTCTGAGGTGAATTAGAAATGTCTTGTTTTCAGAATAGACTCAAATTTGGTTTCAGATTGAATCACAGCAATTTATCAAAAATAATCATATAAATGCTTAATATTAACACTGATCACAAATCATGAATGATTTTTAATAGAATATCTACAGAGGTGTTCAGAGACCCATTTTCAGCATTAATCCCTCCTGTGTTCAGTGGTACATTGTCTTATCTAATGCAAGCTTAACACATTAAAGCCAAACTTATCACTCAAACAGCTTTTTAAGAGATTTTAGCACAAACTGAAACTATTGTGGTGATTAAAGAAACAATAAATGTGTCTGGATCATCCCAGTGTTTGTTTTTAACCTCATGAAACCAAGTTTCCATTTTCCTCTAAAGGGGCTGCAACACCCAGCTGCACAAAACCTTCACTTTTTTTTAACAGTTTCACTGTTTTAATATTTTTCATTTCTTACAATCAGAATTCTCCAATAGATTTTTAGAAGAAATTCTTTTTTTTCATGCATCACCAACTGACCCTTTTATGTTAACGTCTCAATCTCCAGCCTAACCTCATTGAATTTTGCTTAGCAAAGTACTTTTCAACTCTAATAATTAGTAAGATTATATTTCTTATCATCTGTTGGTCGTCTGACCTGATAAACTTCAATGAGCATTATAACACAGGAATGATTGTCTCTAAAAATGGGCTCCTGCACGCTTGCAGACATTTTTCCATCACAACTTATGGATGATGAAGGATTTGATTAAAGCTGTGAAACATTACTGATAAACTTCATGTGATGTTGCATTAAAGCCAATTTTCTATTAAAATCAGGGTCTTTTCTAACTGACCTCTGACCTTTGAGCAGTAGTGTGTACTGTATGCTTGTATGTAACTGTATCTGACCTGGATTTTATCACCAGTTTCAAATAAGAATCTTCTTTAAAGTCTGTCTTTCAATACAAATGAAGTTAAACTTTATCAAGGCTGATGGTAAACTGTCCCTAACAAGTCCACTTTATTGCGTGCTCATTGACTTTCTCCTATCAGAGCTGTTTAACAAGTCCACTTTATACATGCTTATTAATCTATCACGCTTATCAGTGGCTCATGGTTGCTTAAAGCCTATGTCTGAACTTGACCACAGAGCCAGAGCATCGTTCAATCTTGGCAACAGCTCCAGGATGACAAACTCCACTTTCTCTGCATCAAGACAGCTCATAACTTTTTAACAGTCTCTCCTGATAGCCTCATATCATCTGCTCTAATCAATAACCATACGCTATCATTACAATGTAGACTACAGCTCAAAAGTCTGAGGTGAATTAGAAATGTCTTGTTTTCAGAATAGACTCAAATTTGGTTTCAGATTGAATCACAGCAATTTATCAAAATAATCATATAAATGCTTAATATTAACACTGATCACAAATCATGAATGATTTTTAATAGAATATCTACAGAGGTGTTCAGAGATCCATTTTCAGCATTAATCCCTCCTGTGTTCAGTGGTACATTGTCTTATCTAATGCAAGCTTAACACATTAAAGCCAAACTTATCACTCAAACAGCTTTTTAAGAGATTTTAGCACAAACTGAAACTATTGTGGTGATTAAAGAAACAATAAATGTGTCTGGATCATCCCAGTGTTTGTTTTTAACCTCATGAAACCAAGTTTCCATTTTCCTCTAAAGGGGCTGCAACACCCAGCTGCACAAAACCTTCACTTTTTTTTAACAGTTTCACTGTTTTAATATTTTTCATTTCTTACAATCAGAATTCTCCAATAGATTTTTAGAAGAAATTCTTTTTTTTCATGCATCACCAACTGACCCTTTTATGTTAACGTCTCAATCTCCAGCCTAACCTCATTGAATTTTGCTTAGCAAAGTACTTTTCAACTCTAATAATTAGTAAGATTATATTTCTTATCATCTGTTGGTCGTCTGACCTGATAAACTTCAATGAGCATTATAACACAGGAATGATTGTCTCTAAAAATGGGCTCCTGCACACTTGCAGACATTTTTCCATCACAACTTATGGATGATGAAGGATTTGATTAAAGCTGTGAAACATTACTGATAAACTTCATGTGATGTTGCATTAAAGCCAATTTTCTATTAAAATCAGGGTCTTTTCTAACTGACCTCTGACCTTTGAGCAGTAGTGTGTACTGTATGCTTGTATGTAACTGTATCTGACCTGGATTTTATCACCAGTTTCAAATAAGAATCTTCTTTAAAGTCTGTCTTTCAATACAAATGAAGTTAAACTTTATCAAGGCTGATGGTAAACTGTCCCTAACAAGTCCACTTTATTGCGTGCTCATTGACTTTCTCCTATCAGAGCTGTTTAACAAGTCCACTTTATACATGCTTATTAATCTATCACGCTTATCAGTGGCTCATGGTTGCTTAAAGCCTATGTCTGAACTTGACCACAGAGCCAGAGCATCGTTCAATCTTGGCAACAGCTCCAGGATGACAAACTCCACTTTCTCTGCATCAAGACAGCTCATAACTTTTTAACAGTCTCTCCTGATAGCCTCATATCATCTGCTCTAATCAATAACCATACACTATCATTACAATGTAGACTACAGCTCAAAAGTCTGAGGTGAATTAGAAATGTCTTGTTTTCAGAATAGACTCAAATTTGGTTTCAGATTGAATCACAGCAATTTATCAAAAATAATCATATAAATGCTTAATATTAACACTGATCACAAATCATGAATGATTTTTAATAGAATATCTACAGAGGTGTTCAGAGACCCATTTTCAGCAATAATCCCTCCTGTGTTCAGTGGTACATTGTCTTATCTAATGCAAGCTTAACACATTAAAGCCAAACTTATCACTCAAAACAGCTTTTTAAGAGATTTTAGCACAAACTGAAACTATTGTGGTGATTAAAGAAACAATAAATGTGTCTGGATCATCCCAGTGTTTGTTTTTAACCTCATGAAACCAAGTTTCCATTTTCCTCTAAAGGGGCTGCAACACCCAGCTGCACAAAACCTTCACTTTTTTTTAACAGTTTCACTCTTTGAATATTTTTCATTTCTTACAATCAGAATTCTCCAATAGATTTTTAGAAGAAATTTATTTTCTTTCATGCATCACCAACTGACCCTTTTATGTTAACGTCTCAATCTCCAGCCTAACCTCATTGAATTTTGCTTAGCAAAGTACTTTTCAACTCTAATAATTAGTAAGATTATATTTCTTATCATCTGTTGGTCGTCTGACCTGATAAACTTCAATGAGCATTATAACACAGGAATGATTGTCTCTAAAAATGGGCTCCTGCACGCTTGCAGACATTTTTCCATCACAACTTATGGATGATGAAGGATTTGATTAAAGCTGTGAAACATTACTGATAAACTTCATGTGATGTTGCATTAAAGCCAATTTTCTATTAAAATCAGGGTCTTTTCTAACTGACCTCTGACCTTTGAGCAGTAGTGTGTACTGTATGCTTGTATGTAACTGTATCTGACCTGGATTTTATCACCAGTTTCAAATAAGAATCTTCTTTAAAGTCTGTCTTTCAATACAAATGAAGTTAAACTTTATCAAGGCTGATGGTAAACTGTCCCTAACAAGTCCACTTTATTGCGTGCTCATTGACTTTCTCCTATCAGAGCTGTTTAACAAGTCCACTTTATACATGCTTATTAATCTATCACGCTTATCAGTGGCTCATGGTTGCTTAAAGCCTATGTCTGAACTTGACCACAGAGCCAGAGCATCGTTCAATCTTGGCAACAGCTCCAGGATGACAAACTCCACTTTCTCTGCATCAAGACAGCTCATAACTTTTTAACAGTCTCTCCTGATAGCCTCATATCATCTGCTCTAATCAATAACCATACACTATCATTACAATGTAGACTACAGCTCAAAAGTCTGAGGTGAATTAGAAATGTCTTGTTTTCAGAATAGACTCAAATTTGGTTTCAGATTGAATCACAGCAATTTATCAAAATAATCATATAAATGCTTAATATTAACACTGATCACAAATCATGAATGATTTTTAATAGAATATCTACAGAGGTGTTCAGAGATCCATTTTCAGCATTAATCCCTCCTGTGTTCAGTGGTACATTGTCTTATCTAATGCAAGCTTAACACATTAAAGCCAAACTTATCACTCAAACAGCTTTTTAAGAGATTTTAGCACAAACTGAAACTATTGTGGTGATTAAAGAAACAATAAATGTCTCTGGATCATCCCAGTGTTTGTTTTTAACCTCATGAAACCAAGTTTCCATTTTCCTCTAAAGGGGCTGCAACACCCAGCTGCACAAAACCTTCACTTTTTTTTAACAGTTTCACTGTTTTAATATTTTTCATTTCTTACAATCAGAATTCTCCAATAGATTTTTAGAAGAAATTCTTTTTTTTCATGCATCACCAACTGACCCTTTTATGTTAACGTCTCAATCTCCAGCCTAACCTCATTGAATTTTGCTTAGCAAAGTACTTTTCAACTAATAATTAGTAAGATTATATTTCTTATCATCTGTTGGTCGTCTGACCTGATAAACTTCAATGAGCATTATAACACAGGAATGATTGTCTCTAAAAATGGGCTCCTGCACGCTTGCAGACATTTTTCCATCACAACTTATGGATGATGAAGGATTTGATTAAAGCTGTGAAACATTACTGATAAACTTCATGTGATGTTACATTAAAGCCAATTTTCTATTAAAATCAGGGTCTTTTCTAACTGACCTCTGACCTTTGAGCAGTAGTGTGTACTGTATGCTTGTATGTAACTGTATCTGACCTGGATTTTATCACCAGTTTCAAATAAGAATCTTCTTTAAAGTCTGTCTTTCAATACAAATGAAGTTAAACTTTATCAAGGCTGATGGTAAACTGTCCCTAACAAGTCCACTTTATTGCGTGCTCATTGACTTTCTCCTATCAGAGCTGTTTAACAAGTCCACTTTATACATGCTTATTAATCTATCACGCTTATCAGTGGCTCATGGTTGCTTAAAGCCTATGTCTGAACTTGACCACAGAGCCAGAGCATCGTTCAATCTTGGCAACAGCTCCAGGATGACAAACTCCACTTTCTCTGCATCAAGACAGCTCATAACTTTTTAACAGTCTCTCCTGATAGCCTCATATCATCTGCTCTAATCAATAACCATACACTATCATTACAATGTAGACTACAGCTCAAAAGTCTGAGGTGAATTAGAAATGTCTTGTTTTCAGAATAGACTCAAATTTGGTTTCAGATTGAATCACAGCAATTTATCAAAAATAATCATATAAATGCTTAATATTAACACTGATCACAAATCATGAATGATTTTTAATAGAATATCTACAGAGGTGTTCAGAGACCCATTTTCAGCAATAATCCCTCCTGTGTTCAGTGGTACATTGTCTTATCTAATGCAAGCTTAACACATTAAAGCCAAACTTATCACTCAAAACAGCTTTTTAAGAGATTTTAGCACAAACTGAAACTATTGTGGTGATTAAAGAAACAATAAATGTGTCTGGATCATCCCAGTGTTTGTTTTTAACCTCATGAAACCAAGTTTCCATTTTCCTCTAAAGGGGCTGCAACACCCAGCTGCACAAAACCTTCACTTTTTTTTAACAGTTTCACTGTTTTAATATTTTTCATTTCTTACAATCAGAATTCTCCAATAGATTTTTAGAAGAAATTCTTTTTTTTCATGCATCACCAACTGACCCTTTTATGTTAACGTCTCAATCTCCAGCCTAACCTCATTGAATTTTGCTTAGCAAAGTACTTTTCAACTCTAATAATTAGTAAGATTATATTTCTTATCATCTGTTGGTCGTCTGACCTGATAAACTTCAATGAGCATTATAACACAGGAATGATTGTCTCTAAAAATGGGCTCCTGCACGCTTGCAGACATTTTTCCATCACAACTTATGGATGATGAAGGATTTGATTAAAGCTGTGAAACATTACTGATAAACTTCATGTGATGTTGCATTAAAGCCAATTTTCTATTAAAATCAGGGTCTTTTCTAACTGACCTCTGACCTTTGAGCAGTAGTGTGTACTGTATGCTTGTATGTAACTGTATCTGACCTGGATTTTATCACCAGTTTCAAATAAGAATCTTCTTTAAAGTCTGTCTTTCAATACAAATGAAGTTAAACTTTATCAAGGCTGATGGTAAACTGTCCCTAACAAGTCCACTTTATTGCGTGCTCATTGACTTTCTCCTATCAGAGCTGTTTAACAAGTCCACTTTATACATGCTTATTAATCTATCACGCTTATCAGTGGCTCATGGTTGCTTAAAGCCTATGTCTGAACTTGACCACAGAGCCAGAGCATCGTTCAATCTTGGCAACAGCTCCAGGATGACAAACTCCACTTTCTCTGCATCAAGACAGCTCATAACCTTTTAACAGTGTCTCTCTGTCCTCATACTTCTATAAATTCTTCTGTAATAGATAACTATACGCTATCATTGTAATCAATCTACACCACAGCTCAAAAGTTTGAAGTCAATTTTCACCTGGTTTATAACCATGTGATCGGTCCACACATCAGTGTCTAAAAAAACGCTCATTTTTATCTGTGTCTATCATCAAAATTTGAGTTGATTGCAAACTCTCCCTAACAAGTTCACTTTATTGCGTGCTCATCAATCTCCTCTACAGCTCAGCTAACTGAAGTCAGTTAGAAACGTCTTTTTATCTTAAAAAAAACAAGATTCTTTTTTATATTTTGTAAATTGGTTTTGAATCCAAATAAATATAATTGCTTAAAACTTGCATTGATCACCAATTATGATTAATGTTTGATAAAACATTAGCTGGTGTATGGATGCAACAATAATGGTGGTGTGTGGATTACAACAATAATAGCGAGTGTGCAGATTATATTACCTATCCTCAGTTTATCACATTAAATCTCATCTTACTAGTGACCCAGTAGCTTTTCCAAATACAGCTGCACTAACCAACATCATTTTTTCAAGTAATATAAAAATCGTTTTTATTTATTACCTTTTTAAACATCCCATTTTTTCTTTCTAATGTCATTAAATCAAGTTTGCCCATTTTTATAAAACATTTGGACCTCCACATCTTTTTAGCGTTCAGTTATTTCCTCAGTGTCACACATGGATTAGTTTTCGTCTCTTTCAATAAGAAAGTCAAATCTTCAGACCTTAAAGCAATCTTTGTTTCTTTCAATCATCTTAATATTTTTAATCTCCTGTAATATAATTGCAGTTAAACAGAGCTTAGCTACTCTGATCTACAGTGATTTTGGGGGTTTGGATTTGTTTTTCACAGGTGCAGAGCCTTTTTCTACAAAATTATGAATAAACTGCATTTTTTAAAAGTACCATTAATCATGTAGACTGACAAGTAACTAAACATGTAACACAGTGATCAGTAGAGAAGAAAGAAAATAACCCATTTACACATTTCTAGTTCAGATCAAAATTATTGTTCTGATTAAGGAAACAGTAAATTTGGCCACGTTATTGTCCTGATCCTCCAATTTTCCCTTTTCAATGTGACTAAATAAAATTCAACTTTTTTTTTTTTTTTTAAATAAAAGCAGATGCACACCCAGATATTTCTTACAGTAAGAATCCTCCAACAACCTTTCAAAAGAAACATTTTTTGTCTTTCCTCAATTTTGAGAGCAACTGAACCCACAAACCTGAAGCTCGAGACCCCAAACTAACCAAATGTAATGTTTCCTTAATCAGCACAGTCATTTTTAACTTTTTGTGTGTTATGTTTACTCACAGTTTTGATGCTTGCTTCTTCGACTTGATCCATGATTAGCTTTTCACCGTCGCTCTGCTGTTTTCTCTCTCCTCATGCTTCTCCTTCATGCGTCCTGTCCTCAAATATAATCCAACCTGCCTCCTTGTTTCCTCCTTGACTTGTATTAGCAAAATTTCCAGGTAAATTAAGAGAAATCCAAAAAAGTTTTCCTGTTTCAAAAGCTCTTCCAGTTGCCTGTCTTCTTGTCCTCCTTCAAATGTGCATTTTTTGACTTATGTATTTATTTGAATTCATATTGCCATGACAACATAGCACAGAGCATCATGGTAGTTTAAAGCAGGTGGTTCTGTCCTCTGCAGAAATGCTGGTGTTCCATAGTGATGTAGAAGTATGTTAATAGTCTTGAAACAGACACTCACTGATCCGGTAAGAGCAGGAATTTAACTACAAACCCTCATAGTCCCCATCAGTATTCTTCATTTTGCTCTGCAGCAATGGTCACAGTGGCTGCTTTAAGTACGTTTGCCCCATAGAAATCCACTGATGTTCAGTGAGTCCCTTTGATACATATTTAGACCTTCATCATTTTCAGGGTGCATGAGTGTTATATCTCCATCTCATCCTAAACATTTTACCAACCAACACGTTCTCACTCCCAACTCGTCAAACGTGTGACGCATGGTCAGGCTCCCTCTGCTTCACTTATTGACATGTAGGGTCCTCTCATTGAATACTATAGAGCTCCCTTAACGTTGCTTATTGACGACAAGAGATTGCCGCGGAAGAGCCTGTTGTCCGTATATTTATATATTTCCGAAATCACATTGTATTTATAGAATGACTATTAAAAGTCAGCGAGTGTCAGTAATGTTAATGTGGTTATGTTAGTAATACACCGAGTGCTAATATAACAGCTTTAAGATGCATTTGTAGATATTATTACGTGTTTTACCGTCTTTATGGTGCTAGCTTAAAGTTACAGTGTAAACGTTAGCTTATATTGTAGTAAAGCTGTTACTGTTTAAACGATGTTAGCACAGAAATATTCGCTTCTGTCATGACTGATGAAGTTACTAGTTAATAAAGTTTTCAGTAAAGTGTTTAATCGCAGCCACAGATTGACAGCAAATATCTCGATTAGCTTCAGTGCATCTATAATAAATATGTGCAAGTTTCAGTGCTTCGTTTAAACTGTATGATACTTATACTGATCCAGGGTCAGTGTAAAATACAATCCTAGCTGTGTGAACAAAGCCTGGCTCCTTTAATCCTGCATGACAAACCTCAGAATGCAGGTTATTATTACTCTTTCCTGCTGGCACACCTGTCACACCTGAGAGTCAGCTAGAAACTTACAGTGACGTGGACATCATGCAAAGACTGCCAGACTCTGTAATACTGCAAATGATCAGTGACTCATGTTAACACTAAACTTTAAACGGTATCTCTGTGTCTCTCTGTGTGTGCTGAACATTTAGGATTGAGTCAGGCTGCATCAGCTGAAGCTGTTATTTGTATATATCAGTATTTTTTTAATTCAGGTGTGGGGAAAATATGTAAGACTGCAGTGAAGCGATGTACCAGATTAATCCCTGGCCAAAGGTATCGTACTTAAATCAGACTACTGATCCAGCCACATCAGCCTTTTGTGAGGTCTGTTTAAAGTAGACTAAAAATGAACTGCAGGTTCCTGAGAGGTGGACTGTGAGCACAGAAACACATGTTCATACATACAGCTGCAGCAAACTTACATTAATTTTAAATAGATTTGTTACTCTGATGTCTGTCTCTGTGTTTGTCCTCTGACAGACTGGTGACCTGTCCAGGTGTGCTCTACCTATGACTACTGGGACAGGCTCTAGCCTCTGTAAAAGAAATTTTCTGTTATTCTCATTTAAAGTATTTAAGTGCTTATGCATATGCTTAGTTGTGACACTGTTATAGACTGTTCAGTGAAAGTTTCTAAAACTAGATGAACTTACTTCAGCGTCAGCAGTTTGAGAAAACAACTCCCTTTACAGGTGCTGATAAGGCCAAGGGCACAAAACAGCATAACCATTGATCCGTTAGGTTTCATAGCGAGACACGTGAAGTGTGGTAGGATCAGTTTGTAACTTCCTCCCTCTTCCTTGGAATGCATAAAGGAGTAGGAGCACAACTTCTGTGGCAGCGCTGACATGACTGAACTGTGATGTTTGATGTGTGTTGGCGCAGTAATAAATAGCTTGATCACAGCTCTTTCTGTGTTGCAGACTTTATTTAAAAAATTCCACGACACCCCCCACCCTCCCACTGTGAACCTGAATTGAATATTCAGAAGACATTTGTTTAAATAGTTCTACAAATCTGAGCTGTTGGTGTGTCCTTGGATTGTGTGGTAATAATATTAGAGCTAGCAATCTTTCTTACTGAATCTCTACTATGAGTCATGTTACCTGAGATTAATTCTATGTTTACCTGTCAGCCTGGACAAATGTGCTGTGTGAAGGAAATTAAATTAAATCAGATCTGAACTGCGTACATTTAAGGAACCTGTTCATATTTAATTGAAATATGAACCAGTGATTTTTTGATTGCTGATTCCAAGAGAGTCTTTGTGGAAATCCTGTTTGGCTTTTTGTTATTTTAATTCTCTTCTCTGTTTTCCAGAACAGTTCTCCACAGTCGCTGTCCACATGGGTCAGTGGGACCAAGAAGCACTCTGCTAATGTGTGGACTCTGACCAGCAACATCCAGCAAGACCCAGACAGCGTTTTCTATCTCCCAGCTGGAGTTTTTTGTTTGTCTGTGACTGGAGAGTCAGATTTTTGTTGAGCTTCACACTTGCAGAGGTAAGTCAGTTTGCAGAGATCCCTCCCACCCTGGCTTTTATGTCCTAGATTTCTTATCTGAAACAGTAATATTTCAGTGACTGCTGCTTATACCACAGGTTAATACACGCTACTGATCCCTGATAGGAGAATCATCAATTTTGGCAACAAAGAAGCCTGGTGGATGTTTGTTTGCAGTCTGATGATGGGACATCATGCTCTGCATCTTCAAAGTTTGCCCCCTCATTATTATTCATACCCAGTAATGTGAAGTATGCTTATATCTACTATAACTGAACCAACCTGGTGCTCTTCATTTATGGAGGCTGTTGAGTCTGAATGTTGGATGTTGTGTATCTCGTGTTCTCTGGGCTTCGTTGTCCTCAGTCTTTTTGCAGGATCAGAAAACAAAACCAGGAGGCGTGTAAATGTTTCTTCTCCATGATGTTTCTTCAAATGTTTCTTCTGGATGATGATAAGACTGTGACACGGGATGCCACCTTTGGTCTTGTGATGAAGCAAAGCTCAGGAAGAAGTGGGATTAAATGGTACCCACATGTGTGCTGCTGAGAAGGATGTACAGGGGCACCTGCAGCCAAATCCAAGCTTCAGGTTAGTTGTAGTTGCAGAACGCTATAGGACTGAGACAGCTGAGGCATCAAATGTTTGATTAAACGGATGAAAAAGAGAAGTTTTTTCCCTATAATTATCACTTCTTAAAATCTGTAGCAACTTCAAGTCTGTCAGCGTGCTGAGCATGCTCAGAATGTGACAATATATTTTTGTTCAATATTTAATTTCTTTCAGTTGCAATTGTTAAATGAAAAAAAAATAAAAATATATTCTTATAATTTAGCAAACTAATTTATCAAAAAAAAATATATACATATATCTGTATTAGTTTTAATAAATTAATTTGACACCTGTATTGAAAATACCATATTGTATTCATACAGAATCAGTATGGTATCATTGTTTGTCTGCTCACTGATTGTTGAAACTAAGAGCTACTTTGATCTGTTTAGATCTAAAGTATCCAAAGTTGAGCTCTAATGTTTCTTCACCCCTGTGTGTGTGATATCTGATTTCCTACATGCTGGCAGAGCAGCAGTTTGTGCTCACAGATGGTGACGGTGTGGAGAGACGGTGGTGTTTCCTCAGAAGAACCAGCAGAGTCACAAAGGACACCAGTCCATCTCACCACCTTGACTTGCTGACTGATGTTCGTCTGCACTGCACAGAGGAAATCAACTGACCGAGGTTTGTCCAGTGACGTGTTATGAAATGTATATTTGTTTTATGCTTACAGATATGTTTTTCTTGACAGAGGCTCTGCAGAGGTTAGACAAAGCAGAGAAAATATGTGCTTTACATTTTACTGTGATTTATTGAGATATTTGTTGCCTGATGTTCAGCAGGAATGGAGAAATAGAATCAAAGGGAGATGTTTTTGATGTTTTTGTAATGATGTAAGTAAATCTTCAATATTATTTATTTGCTTGGTTATATTAGGAGTGTTTCTGAGTGAGGGGGAGAGGAGTCATCATCCAGTTTAAGTGACGTAGATCAGTGGATACACTTGTCTCCCCTTTAAAGGAGACAATCCAAGTCATCCTTAAATGTTAGTGCTTTCAAATACACAAACATTTTTAAAGGACAAAAATGAACATCCAACTTTGACTGTAATACAAAATAAATCTTTGCATGTGTGTTTTCAAACTCTCAGATGGGCAGGATATCAGTCTTGGACTGTCTAACCTGCCGGAGCAGCACTGAATGACCACCACACATGAGCATGTTCCTGCAACATTCAGCATCTGATCTGTCATCTGTGTGCTTCTGCTTTTGGTAAGTAGAGTTACCCAACTCCAGTAACTCTAAACACATGCCATCCATTTCTAACGGCCTGGTTACTTCCTGTCAGTTACTTTAGAAACCATGTGGTCACCTGACCTAACACTGTTTCTTCTTCTTCCCCTTAATGTTCAAGTGTCAAATGTCCAACAGCTGGAGAGGAAACTACACCAGTGTACTGGGATGTTTCAGCAACACGTGCCAGATGCTGTTCCTTCATGGTGACATCACCAGAGACAGCCCCACCCACCTAAGGACCTCGCCATTGATCATGATGATTATAATGATGACAGCGAGCGGAACTAAGACTGTAAAAATCCACGACCACAATTTTTCTTTCTAATTATTAATGAATACTGAGAGCCTCTTTCTGTGTTTTGTCTGTTTTGGGGTTGTTGTTTTTTTACCTCATTTGTTACTAACAAAGTTCACCAAACTCACACAGTTTACATTCTGTATGTTTCCATCTTTACCAGCCACACTCTAACTGCATTTAAGAAAATAATCCTTAGAAATCGTCGTTTTTCTCTTTCGTAATTGATGATAATTCAGTGAATATACTGCGCTGCTTCCTTTTATTGCGTCACACATTGCTTTAAGTTTTTCAGTGTCCAGTTGGCTGTAGCTCAGGTGGCAGAGCAGGTCAGCCACTAATCAGAAGGTCGGTGGTTTGATCCCAGGCTGCCTCCTGGATGCATGCCAAATATCCTTGGGCAAGATACTAACCCCATGTTTGCCTACTGGTGGTGGTCAGAGGGCCCGGTGGCGCCTGTGTCCGGCAGCCTCGCCTCTGTCAGTGCGCCCCAGGGCAGCTGTGGCTACAATGTAGCTTGCTATCGCCAGTGTGTGAATGTGTGTGTGACTGGGTGAATGACTGAATGTAGTGTAAAGCGCTTTGGGGTCCTATGGACTAGAAAAGCGCTATACAAATGCAGGCCAGGCCAGTTATTTTTTACGGCTGTTTGAATTCTCTGTATGTTTGACCCTGTAGACTGTTTGATGGACTGCTTGTCTTCCTGTTTGTTACCGCCGCCTGTTTTTGACTAAAGATTTGGATTTCTGACTTCAACACAGCCTCTGCGTGTCCTCCCTTTGTGTCCTCTTCCTCTGTGAATGTGTTGCATGTGTCACAGATTCATTTTATTAACAGTTTTCACACAGTTGCATCAGCATTCATCCACAGCACATTTCAGAAGGATTCAGATTAATACAGTGATCTTATAGTCAGAATTATCCTGACAGACTGCCACTGTAAATTATCTTTCATCAGGTAAATTTTCAAATAAAGTCAAATAAAGTTCAGTATTTCAAAGCAGGAGTTATGAAGAATCATACTGGCATTAGGACTAATAATATGTACTTACAAAGTCAAAGTTTTTTAATTATGCTAGAATACTGGAAGACAATCAACTTTTAGTGTTTTCCGCATATTAATTATTCTGAAATAGAGATGGTGACCCTAACTGTACAGAAGCACACTAAACAACTGACAATCTAACAGACATCATTGGCCTGAGCTGTCATGCACAGTGAGTCTGATCCTTTGCTGTGAGAGTCTGACAAGCATGTTTCTGGTCAGTTTGGAAGAAATAATATCACAATGTTGATCTTTTTTTCCAATATTCCTTCTCTTTTACAACATAAACTGTGATCAAAGCTACTTGTGTTCACAGCATGTAATAATACTGACAGTCCAGAGCATTGTGGTCTGTTGAGCTAGGGTTAGGGTTAGCAGTTCAGACATATGTAATCAATATTAAACGTCTCTGACGTGGGCCACTGTCCGCAGTGTTGGGAAATCCATACCAGGCTGGAACGAGTCAAGGTAGGTGAGCATCCACGAGAAGACACAGCAGATGCATCCTACTAATACTGACAGGACCAGGAGACTCCAGAAACCGAGCATCTTCTCTTCAGTGCCATCCTCTCCTGTCACCCTCTCTGCCCGCAGCTCTTTGAGTATGGGGTAGATAAGGGCGCAGAGAAAGCCTTATTACTAATTTGTATTATAATTCAATTTTCATGAAATATTCATATTCAGTATTGGTCCTTTTATATTATAACCACGTATCCACCCAGGCTCATGGTGGGGCAGGGCTCTGTCCTGGGATGCTTGAGTACAAGGTAATGTACACCCTGACCAGGTATCCAGTCTGTCAGAATTGTTTTCAATATTTGGTTCAAAAACATGAGTGACAACAAAAATCCAACTAGGATTCTTGCATATGATGAATGAAGTCTGTCTTTGACTGTATTGTCCAGCTGATCCATCAAACCCCCAGCAGGTGAACCTTATTCATGACATAACACGGCAACAATGTAAAAAATTAAACAGCAACAGTCTAAATGTAAAGTGCATTCTAAACTCCTCTTCAATAAATTATATGCAAAGAGTCATTCAGGACTGTAAAACGTGAACTACAGAACCCAGAGTATTCATCATTAAATCTCTGGTTGCTTCATTTTTCTATCTATCCTATATCAGATACTTTAAAGGTTAGGTTAGGTAAAGTTGCATTCTCATGGTGAGGCAAAGTGCTTTATGTGTGTGTGTGCGTGTCATGAACGGCTATAAAAGGCCTATAATTAAAGAACAAAGCGGGGTTTGAGTTCGAGTTGCGGCAGACTGTCACTACTTGTAAATGGAACGCAGCCTTCCTACGGCGGACAGCTAATAACAGGAATCGGACGCGGTCCACCCAAGTCCACAGCAACCACCATAGCAACCGCCTAGCATGACCTTAAAAACATATTCTGTCTTCATAACTATCAAAAACATGAAATGGTTTGCAAAGTGTTTAAGTGTTACAGCTGCAGAGAGCTATGGCGGTATCTTTGGAAGCTGTTTACATAGCTAATAATATACGATGTAACCATGGAGACAGTCAGTCACGTGAGCTAGCGGTGCATGTTTACTACAGTGAATAAGGTGATTGCGTGCACAGCGTCCACACGCTGCAGGGGGTAAAGACATTACTTCAATATTGTTTTATATTGATATATATTTGCCTTCTGTTGACCATCACCTCAGGTTCACCATTACAGTTTCAGCATACAGATGCACACTGTCTAAATATCAACACATTCAAAAACTTATGTCTCAGAAATAAGCACAGCTGTTCATGTTTGTCATTAGAGTTTTATTTGTAAGAAAATTATGAACTTCATATTGTGTATCAAATAAAAGAACATTTCACAACTCTGAGTCAACAGAAACAGGTAACAGAAATGTCTCTAATGTAGACATGTACAGTGTAGTGTAAGCATTAAAAGATCATAAAGGAAAAACTAACATTTATGTGAAACTAATTGTAATAAAAAAAAATGAACAGGTGGTTTATAGATGTAAAAGAAAGAATCTGAAAACAACACTTTTTTGGTCTAAGTGATCAAAGTAGAAAACAGAACTGATGTTCAAAAACAAACCGTAGCTGCACTAATATTACACATCTCCATTGTTGTGGTGAACAGACATGTTGCTTTTAAAACCACATGCAGTGTGTGACCATGACTGTTCACTGAGACCATGAACGCCACTTCGCTGAAGCCTTCGCCTTCTTCTTCTTCTTCTAAAATGGAAGCAGAAGGAGCACGAGCTGCTTTGATCTACTGAAAGGAAAAAGCAGAACATCTGAGCTGAAACCAGTCAGCTGAAATCATTAAGACAGGAACAATCATTCAATGCAGTGTCTCAGGTGGCTTAGCCTGTTACAACTGTTGATACAAGCTAAATACGGTTAACACACAGTGTCAGGGAGCTCCAGTGTGGGAACTAGTGGCTTTAGGTTTGTAGTCATTTAACTTTCATCCATTCATTCATTTAATTCAGGAGGAAGAAATGTCAGGTTGATGCAGGCTGGTTACATGCATTTGGTCCCATGCTGTCTTTAACTAAATGACTTGGTTCATTTTATGGCTGGGCTGTACGTGGGGTTATATCATGTTATTTGGGCAGGAGTACCTGTCCCCTGTTAGACTTAGAAAGTTTCTCCATAAGTAGAGTTTCTAACTCTTCTAGCACATCTGTTGCTGACAGCTTTTTGGTGGCTCTTTTTACCCCACACTGGTTGTGAGTGTGTAAATAGCCCCACTAGTTCTTTTGGGTTGCAGTTAACTTGGGAGGAAGAGGTAGGTCTGCCATGACTAGATGAATAACAATTATCTGGGATACATAAATTTCATAATGCATGCATATATCTCTCTAAACCTGGCCTGAGGGCTGCCATTTTTTACATTCAGTTATTTCTTTGTTGAATCTAAATAATGAATGTGTTACAGTTAAACTGACACTGATCAGTGTAAATGGCTCATTGGGACACAGAAACCTTTAAATTAAACCCTATCACCTGATATCGAGTGTCAAACAATATCAAAGCTGTAAAAGCTGTTTACAGTCAGAATTTATAAAGCTATGATTGTAAATAAATTCAAACAAGTGAGCTTTTCTCTTTGTGCTGAATATCAACACTGTGATTTCTTAGACTGCAAGCTTTACTTTAGCACAACCAGTTGTAGAAGCTGCCACTCCAAATGTCTTTTGATAGCAAGAAAAAATACCTTTTCAGTACACGGCCTGAAGTTCTTCTCTGACATCTTCTGCAATCGGCTTTGTCTGCTGGTTTGAAGACAATAAACCACAAAAAGATGATTTAGTCACTTTGTCTGCGTCATGCAGCTCGAATGTGTCGTGTAACGATGTTGAATAGCCGTCGTTATCCCTCTGCTGTGTCAGTAGGATTGTACTGTACAGCATCTCATTGATATGTGAGGAATGCTAATGTAACACGATAAGAGACTTACATCATTAAAACATAAAGGACAGGAGATATTTACATATTTTTATATTTATATTACATTTTATAGCTGACGGATATTACTAAATAGATAGAATTTACTAAATAGCTGGATGAACATGAAAAATATGTCTATAATAACAAATGACCATGAGAGCCAGTAGAATTAATTCAACTGGACACTCAAAAGATGTCCTTAAATGCTCTTTAAGTGGCAGAACAAACGAACAAACAGTTAATTGCTTACTTGAGATGAAATCTGCTCAGCTACTTTGAAAACAGCTTCTAAGTGGTTCCTCCTTTAACAGGATGACTGCTCAGGGGTAAGGCCATCATGCAATCCAGCAACCTTTATGGTTCTGCTTTGATTCACCAGGAACTATTAGGGAAACCTTCCAGCGCCTCCTGTGAAAGACACAGGCATAAACACACAAACATTTATTAACATGTTCCACAGTCTTCCAGTTTGATTTTCTCATCCTGTGGACAACAACGTACATGGATGCAGGTTTATTGTTAACTTTTGTAAGGTTTATTTAGTGAACATATCCAGCTGCAGCTCCACTGTGATCCTGAACTGGATAAGCACTTAAGAAAATGTGTCAATAAATGGACATACATCAACTTACTATATTTATCCAAACAGACGGGACCAATAATGCTTCACTGAGTTAGAGACTTTAACAGTCTCTTCTATGTAAGAATGTCTCGTGCTGATATACCTGCAAACTTGACAACAAAGGTTTTTCAGACTACATTTAGCTGTCCTCTATGTCAGCTCACACATTTACATTCATGTCACACTTATTTCTGCTTTCCCATTTTATAATTATTACTTACATTTTGATTAGATACCTTGAGTTTGTAAATGATCAGATTACATAATTGGAATACAATGTATCCAATTCAGGGTTGCGGGAGGATGAAGCCTATCCCAGCTGATACAGGACAAAGACAGGCTGCCAGTTTATTGCAGGGCTAACACAATATGTGTAACAGAAAATCCACTTAAATGTTTGATATTTCTTATAATAATCATAATTATGACTATTATTTAAAGGTTTCTTTATAAATACATTTTGATTTTTTATAACACCTAAAATCCAAACCTGAGCTGTTTCAGATTCTGACCTCTGACCTCAGTGACCTGGCTGTGTCCTCACTGCAGCTCCCTCTTGGAAGTACGTCTGCTTCTTGTCTACCCCCAGTGTTGACCGCCTGCCCTTGATATCACGTACTGTACCTGAGGAACAAAAAAGGACAAACACTTGCCTTCATTTAAGAAGTACATTCATACAGAGGTAATCTATGGAAACACACTAGTTCACCCTTTGGGAGAAATCAGTTCCTGTGAAACATTTCTGTAAATGAACATCATGTGGAGAATGAATGAAATGAGTTCTTCAGGTGACTCAGCAGACCCACACTGACAAATGAAATCTAGTTAAACTATTAAGCATATTTGCTCTTCTGAAATCTGTGTTAAACAACAACAAACATAAATTAGTAACAAAAATACAGCTGAGTAGAGGCTTTACAAACCACCAGCAGCCATAATGCAAAATTTTAATCTTCAAATGTTTCTGAGCCGTCTTCAACCTGCTTTTAATACATTAAAGTCCCACAGTCAATGCAGCCTGACTCAATCCTAGATGTTCAGCATACAGAGACACAGAGGTACTGTTTAAAGTTTAGTGTTAACATGAGTCACTGATCATTTGCAGTATTACAGAGTCTGGCAGTCTTTGCATGATGTCCACGTCACTGTAAGTTTCTAGCTGACTCTCAGGTGTGACAGGTGTGCCAGCAGGAAAGAGTAATAATAACCTGCATTCTGAGGTTTGTCATGCAGGATTAAAGGAGCCAGGCTTTGTTCACACAGCTAGGATTGTATTTTACACTGACCCTGGATCAGTATAAGTATCATACAGTTTAAACAAAGCACTGAAACTTGCACATATTTATTATAGATGCACTGAAGCTAATCGAGATATTTGCTGTCAATCTGTGGCTGCGATTAAACACTTTACTGAAAACTTTATTAACTAGTAACTTCATCAGTCATGACAGAAGCTAATATTTCTGTGCTAACATCGTTTAAACAGTAACAGCTTTACTACAATATAAGCTAACGTTTACACCGTAACTTTAAGCTAGCACCATAAAGACGGTAAAACACGTAATAATATCTACAAATGCATCTTAAAGCTGTTATATTAGCACTCGGTGTATTACTAACATAAGCACATTAACATTACTGACACTCGCTGACTTTTAATAGTCATTCTATAAATGCTGTCCGTTTAAATGGTCTTACCTGTACACACTGCTGTATCCACATGTATTCCATAAGTTCCAAAAGTTTAAATGAGTTCTGACTGTGTTGGGATGATAGTGTTGTTTGTTGTCTGCAGTTGCTGGTCCCTGGTGGAGAGAAGCAGGTGATGCTGGAGTCACTGCAGCCAGATGCACGTTACAGCATCTTGGTCACCGCTGAGTACCACAACAGAGAAGGAGGCAGCGGTTCAGCTCAGGGCAAAACTGGTGAGTCAAACAAGGGAAAGATGCCAAGACAGCTCAAGTGCAACTTCCAGTTAAGACCGACAGGCTTACATGCAAAAAGTGCAAATGTCCCATTACTTTACCCTTACAGGAGGATATGCATACTTGAAGGTTTCCACATATAGAAACATCAAGGTTTTTGGGCAGTATTGTTTCTACAGCACTACACGTACAGTCATTTTGGTCCAGAGACACAGATTCCTTTCTCTGCATAATGATGGGCTGTCTGAACAATGAGACAGAAGCCAGTGCCGGTACAATGACAGTACTGCTCTTGATACTTGGTTGGAAGTTCAAAAATTACTGGGTGCACTGTGTCTACGGTTATTGTCCAAGCTAGTGTGCAGATGACATTCTTTGGCTTTGTGTTTTTTGTTTGTTTTCTGGCTTTTTTCTGTTTCTCTAGACACTTTGTGGGTAAGCAGTGCGAGTGTGGTCAGGTCAGACCACTCCAGTATCTGTGTGTCATGGAGACCAGTATCTGCCGTTGATGGATATCCTATTGTAATCCAGGATGTAAAAGGTATTCTGTAATCAGTGATGTGAAAAGGTGTTTCCCCCCAAGTTAATACAAAATGCAGTTTTTAAATGATGATTTCATAGATTAGGGAGAAAGATTATCCAAAAATCCCTGGTCCTGTGTAAAAACAAATTGCCCCTCTTGTTAAATCACGAGTTAACTGTGATTAACCAATTTTGGAAACCTCAGTTCAGTGTTACTAGACACACTCAGGCCTGATTAATTGCAGACTTGTGAATCAAGAAATCAGTTAAATAGAACCTGTCTGACAAAGTGAAACAGGCTAAAAGACCTCAAAAAGCAACACATCGTGTCACCAGCCATCCTCCTGGTCCTCAGTGTTAATGCCCACTTAACTGGGTCCTTCAGTGGAAAGGCTCAAGCAGATGAAGCCTAATATAACAAGATGAGACTGACAAATATTCTATTTGAATGTTTAAAAAGAAAAATATCACAGTATCTATGCTTTCACTGAGCATATACCTGCATCACGAGTGTCAATGATGAACTCTGCAGCCTGAAAAGTCCTGGCCTCGGTCAGCCCCGGTCCACTCACACGCACACGGCTCACATCACCAATCCCTGACTGCTTGATCATAACAGCAATTGGGCTGCTGGGAACATGACGGCCGTTCTTCTTGATGTTAACAAGGTGCTCACCAATGTCCCTGGGTTACAAATGAGATTCCTAACACAGACAGACAAAACAGATGAGGGTTAACGCTTATTCTTGTGTGTGCACGCAGCCCGTTTCAGTTGCTCCTGCTTCTTTCTCCATGTTTTAACTTTATTACTTTCCCCCTCTGTCTTTTACTTAGGGGTTAATAAAGTATTTGGATTCTGATGAGTCTCATTGTTTTGCAAACTTCTCACTTATCAGACGGACACTCACCAATGTGAGCATCTCAAACACACAACGTGTATCGTGCCTGTTTATCTGCACACTATACTGTATGACAGAGTTTGCTGCACAGAAAGTGCCGTAAGCTATTTTAAAGGAACAGTTTCACAAACAACCTGATTTCTTACAAAATGAAACAATTGTCTTTACACTGCAGTCCTTGTCACTGTTAGATGTAACGCTGGCTCTGGAAAGACTGCTGACAGCTCTGTCACCTTTGTGACTCTTTTCCTCTGTCAGCGATGAACCTCAGTGGGAGTGACATTCGTGATGTTCACTCTGTCACTCAGTCAAAGAAAAAAAAACTATACATTCAGACGTGAGGTTGAGCTGAACACAATGATACCAAGCAAGGCGAAAAAACCTGAAGGTGAAATACAAATGCAAAATTAAAAGTAGTCAAAAACGGCCAGTTATATTTTGGACCTCAGAGGGTTAACCCAACAAATCATGAAAAATTAGGTTTAAATTTTTATTCATGACAGTGCAGATTTCTCACATTTCAATTTAAGCATGTAACAATTTGATTTTTTCTAACACAAAAAGAGTGAAACTTAGGTTAGACTTGTGTTTGCAAATGACCCACCCCATGTTTTGTAGCTTTCTGGATTTCATACTTATTGGGCTATATATTAATTTATTATACAGACTTATACAGTACATTAAATCAAAATTCACGTTTTATGTAACTGAAATGTTTAATTATGTGGGCTACAGAAAATAATTAAGTTATAGACTATATTTATAAGAAACATGTACACTTACACGAGGAAGTGGTGTCCCAGAAACGATGTGGGCTCCATAGATAATTGGCAAACCTTCTGGAGGAAACCTGGTCTTGTTAGGAGAGACGGCATCCATCCCACTTTGGATGGAGCAGCTCTCATTTCTAGAAATATGGACAAATTTATTAAACCCCCCAAAATATGACTATCCAGAGTTGGGACCAGGAAGCAGAGTTGCAGTCTTACACGCCTCTCTGCAGCTTCTCTCCTCCTGCTACCCCCCCAAAAAACCCATCACCATAGAGACTGTGTCAGCTTCCAAAAAGACAAAAAACAAACTAAAAACCAGCAACAAACAACTTAAACATAAACAATTACAAAGAAAGAACAATACAGTATCCACATCTGAACCAAAGAGTAAAACAGTGAAATGTGGATTATTAAATATTAGGTCTCTCTCCTCCAAGTCTCTGTTAGTACATGACTTAATAATTGATCAACAAATTGATTTACTCTGCCTTACAGAAACCTGGTTGCAGCAGGATGATTATGTTAGTTTAAATGAATCAACACCCCCGAGTCATTCTAACTACCAGAAATCTCGAAGCACAGGCCGAGGGGGCGGTGTGGCAGCAATTTGTCACACCAGCCTATTAATTAATGAAAGACCAAGACAGACTTTTAATTCATTTGAAAGCCTGATGCTTAACATTGTCCACCCCAGCTGTGAAACTCAGAAACCAGTCTTACTTGTTATCATCTATCGTCCACCTGGGCCTTATACAGAGTTTCTGTCTGATTTCTCAGACTTTATATCTAATTTAGTTCTGAGCTCAGATAAAATAATTATTGTGGGTGATTTTAACATCCATGTAGATGCTAAAAATGACAGCCTCAACATGGCATTTAATCTGTTATTAGACTCAATTGGTTTCTCTCAAAATGTAAAAGAACCCACCCACCACTTTTATCACACTCTAGATCTTGTTTTAACATATGGCATAGAAACTGAACATTTAACAGTGTTTCCTGAAAACCCTCTCCTGTCTGATCATTTCCTGATAACATTTACATTTACAATAATTGATTACACAGCGGTGGAGAGTAGACTTTATCAAAGTAGATGTCTTTCTGAAAGCGCTGTAACTAAGTTTAAGAATATAATCCGCCCACTGTTATCATCTTCAATGCCCTGTACCAACACAGAGCAGAGCAGCTATCTGAACGCTACTCCAACAGAGGTCGATTATCTTCAGAAGTACCTGACTCGGTGGTATAATTCTCAAACACGTAGCCTAAAGCAGATGACTCGTAATCTGGAGCAGAGATGGGCAGTAACGCGTTACTTGTAATGCGTTACTGTAATCTGATTACTTTTTGCAAGTAACGAGTAAAGTAAGGGATTACTATTGCAAAAACGGTAATTAGATTACCGTTACTTTCCCGTAGGAACGCTGCGTTACTGCGTTACTAAAACCGTGATTTTTTTTGCAAGAATGTCTCATGACAGTGACGTAAGCAAGTGCGACGTTCGTGACAACAGCTGTCTGCAGATCAACAATGGATCATATATCGGGTGCAGGAGAGAGTATGAGCGTGCAGCGTTTAAAGCGTGGAAGTACTGACCTTACTTTGAATTTGATTCCATAAAAAGTGACAAAAACATTAGTGTCCGTTGTGCGTGGGAAGAAAACTTCTTTTTACACCGAAAAAAACCCCTAAACAAGCTTCGAGTGGGCAACGTCATAATGGGAAATTCACAGAGAAACTCGCGGATTCTTCCACTGACCGCTGCGCCACACCTGCACCAGGGTAAACCTCCGCCTACCCAACTCCTGCTTTACAGGTGAAAATAGAGCAACAGGACCGCTAGTCTTTGATTTTATTTACTTTCTGCTGTGTTTTACTTGCATCTATTTGAAAGACTGAGTGTAAACACAAAAAATATTTTATTTTATGTGCTGGAATGTGCAGAAAATAGGTTTAAATGTTAAACTAATTTCTTCAAGTCAGAGAATGGTGCATATAATTTAATTTTTGCTTGATGCATAAAGTTAAAAGATTAAACTGATAAAACAAGTTTAAAAAAAAGAGACTTTTCCATTTGATTACATTTTGTATGATGGATTATGCAGAAAAAGTAGAATTGGGTTGACAGATCTATCGCTTTATCACCTATTCAGGTTGTAAATCGTGTTTTTAAAAAGTAACTAAGTAACTAAGTAACTAAGTAATTAATTACTTTTGAAAATAAGTAATCAGTAAAGTAACGGGATTACTTTTTTGGGGAAGTAATCAGTAATTAGTTACTGATTACTTTTTTCAAGTAACTTGACCAACACTGGTTGAGAGTGAATTGATTTAAACAGCACAATACGCTGCTGAATCACTCTCATTGTTATTGTTATTTTATTTCCTGTCAGTAGCTGAAGTACTGGTGACAAAAGAGAACGGTTGAGTTTCATCTCATAAAATTGACACCGCTCCAGAATAGCTGGAGTAGAAGGGCGTGTTAATAACCACTCTTATTCGTCTAATACCAGAGAAGGCTCTGCAGTTTCTGTTTAATGGGTAATCAGCCCACTAAGTTTACTGTTGACGAACAGTGGTTAGAAAAAAAATGTCCAGGCGCCGGACAAATTAGTGTGCAAGGATGGAGAAATCCATCTGCACTATTACAACTTAAAGAAGTAGGAGAAAGAAAAGATTTAAAGAAAGAAGGAAAACGCACATAAGAATTAGAATATTTCCAAGTGTGGAAGCGAGAGGTAACAGACAGGGACAGAGGAGAGGAAATAGAGGCAGAGGAAGAGGAGGATTTAGAGGAAAGGGCCAGAGATACGTAGGGCAGACAGACTTACGCGAAAGAAGTGAAGAAAGAGATAATACGTGCTGGAATTGTGGCAAGGAAGGGCATTTCGCCAGAGATTGCAGACATAAAACAGACAAACGGCAATATTCAAAAGAATGACTAAATGAGAAAAAGCCAAATGAAAATGACAAAAGTGACGCAGAAGTATTTAATGTCTATCAATTAGTGTCTGAAGTAAAAGGCAAACTTACGCTGACAGTATATGTTAATGGAAAACCACTGCAGATGTTATGTGATACAGGAGTATGTAAAACCGTTTTGAACAGAAAACCACGGGAAGTACAATTCTCAGAAGATACTTTAATAGTAAAATCAGCATCAGGTCACACTACAGTGCAGTGACTGATAAAACCCTTATTAAGTGAAAACCAGAGATCAAAATAGTTTAAAGTAGTTTAAAAAGGTCTGAAACAGACCCCACCGAACAGATATAAATATAAGAAGTACAAAAATAAAATAAACAAAGACAAAATTACATTAGAACTTATTTTTAACGTATTGAAACTAATAATAGCAAGGATAACAACCTGTAAACTGATATTAACAATGAAACATAGTTGGCATGACGACCATGCCCAGAATGTATAAAATGAATAAAAGGAAATAATTCACACGAAAACCTTTTAAATAAAATAGAGAGATGCATAAGGTACATTAGGGCTGTGTCATTGTTCAGCCAAGGAAAGTGTGTGAAAAGGTAAATGTCTCCAGCTTGGGAAAAGGTGAAACTGCAGATCACCCGAAGCCCTTGATGGATACAAAATAAAATATAAAATATATAATAATAAATTGCTTGGTTCGTCACGCAAAAGAGAGAATGAATGTGACTGAAGGTTGGATCGGAGATGAGACAAACAGAAGACCGGTCTAAAAAGTAGGCACAAACCTGTTCAGAGAAAAAGCAAATTTGTACAAATTGGATGAATTCTAAATTATCTGTTTGCTGAGTAAGATGATCCTAACTATTAAATTGGCTCAGTAGTAGTATAGTGGTATACACTAATAAAATATTGTAATATACTATTGTTATTATATAGAAAGAAAAAGATGATAATATTAATAATGACATAATATTAATAATAAGAAGCAACCTAGTCAGTTATGATGTGAGGTGGATGATTGTTATGAAGTAATCTGCATCAAGCTTAAGGTTTGCTCAAACTCAGTATAATGACATATGAGATGAAGAAAATAAAGAAACTATCTAAACTAATTAAGTGCATAGAGGCACTTGACCTGCTTGAAAACCTGTCATTTATCCTGGATAAAACATTACTGAGATATAGAGCACACCTATAATAACAACTAATAAGCCAAACCCTGTAGACAACAGCTAAAGCTACAGGATTGAGAAGCTGAATTAAATATGTGGACACCGCTAAGTTGATGAGCATGTTACACATTTTCTTTTATTTTTATTTGTTTGTTTTTAGAGCAGAAGCTGCATAAAAGCCAATACATGCAGCTGTCTGTGAGCTCAGTTTTTCCCTCACACTTCTGCTCTGTTTCAGTAGCAGCATTTTTCTTTTTGTGTCCTGACTCATGTATGTTTTCTGTTTTGTTTGATTATTTTATTTTGTTGATTTGGAAACGAATTTGTGACCATACTTGTGGATCACAGTGACACATAGTGATTAGGCATATGATTTATAAATGCCTAGTTTTAGAACTGTGGGCAATTCAAAGTTTAAAAAAAATATATATATATAAAAAACCCTAACTTCAAAGTTTGAAATATGTAAGATGTGTGAGATGGGTGAATTCTTTGAAAAACTAGAAATTATCTAAAAATGTAAAAAGTGAAAATATAATGTTGCATCTATAGAGAAGAAAGAAGAAGCATTCAGTTATTTAAAAATAGGCATTACAGACAGATACAGTTTTAGCACTGCCTGACTATGATAAGCCTTTCTACTTACGTGTAGATAGAGGAGCAGGTTATATGAAAGCTGTGATAACACAGGCATTTGGAGAAAAATAACACCTGTTAACATTCCTGGTGAAATTTAGACTCGTGTAAATTAGACTCTGTAGCGTCAGGCCTGCCTGCATGTGCAAGCCTGTGTAGCCGCAGCAGAGGCAGTAAAAGAGTCAGCTGCACGTATGTAGTCATATGTGCATATGAATTGCACGCAGGCCAAGATATAAATATATACACTGACAGCCAGTTTGTTTT
This sequence comes from Perissodus microlepis, assembly GCF_051167445.1. Lineage (NCBI taxonomy): Eukaryota > Metazoa > Chordata > Actinopteri > Cichliformes > Cichlidae > Perissodus > Perissodus microlepis. The sequence goes on along the minus strand of NC_140480.1, from coordinate 12,876,560 downwards.
TTCAGCAGTGCACCACTTTGCAAAAATTTGGCATAATAGAGGTATGGTCACCTCTACGGATAACCCCGTGCAACACGGCAGCTTATTAAAAATCTTATTGGAAGTGATCAGCTTGCCAAAACAATTGGCACTTTGCAAATGTGCAGCAAATCAAAAAGACAATTTTATTGTCACAAAAGGAAATAATTTTGCAGATCAAGCAGCAAAACAGGCTGCACAACAATCGGCAGAGCTACTAGTATCCGACTACTGCCCACAAATACCACTTGACGTACTAAAAACCGAACAAAAAGCTGCAACAACCACTGAACAGAACAAGTGGCTGAAATGTGGAGCACAACTGAAAGATGACTTAATGGTCTGTGATGGAAAACCAATATTACCAGAGTCGTTACACAGGACAGCGGCTGTAGTGACACATGAAGTAATACATGTGTCAGGACAGCGGCTGTAGTGACACATGAAGTAATACATGTGTCAACAGGAGGGAAATATAGTATAGATAAACAATACACACTTTTACACTATAAATTTTGAAACTTCAGCGAAAAATTTGTAAGAACATGCCTATTCTGTCAAAAACACAACTCACAAGGAAACTTAAGACCTAAGAGAGGCCAGTTCTCCACACCATCCACATGGATTTTATTGAATTGAATGAATGTCAAGGATCAAAATATACCTTAGTGATCATAGATGTGTTTTCAAACTGACCAGAGATATATCCAGTAAAAAGCAGAGGCAATCTCCATTGCAAAATGTTTATGTAATCATTTTATTCCAACATATGGTATCCCTTCTCTGATAAGATCAGACAATGGGACACATTTTGTCAATGATGTGATCAGTAAGGTCTCTGAAGCACTAGGATTCAGCATAAGAAATCACTGTGCTTATCATCTATGGAGTGCAGGGTTAGTAGAGAGAACTAACGGCACCATAAAACAGAGACTCAGAAAATGCCTGAAATAGATAAAAATGCAAAGAGTTTAGTTTATTTAAAAGGCAGTGTGTGTGAGAGGATTATGAAATTATTGTGTGAATGATGCTACATTTTAGATTAAAAGTTAGTAGAATTACAGAGGGTTTGTAGATTGTAAATACAAAATGAGTTTGATTAGCCTGTAGAAACACAAAAGAGAGTAACAGGAAGTGTGTGTGTGACAGGACCTTTGCATGCCCATAGAGGGAGTGAGCACCCAGAGAGAAAAACAGAAGAGACAGACTCTAGCCAGATGAAGCAAATGGAGGCTTTAAGAAAAGAAATGAAAATGATATTAATGGTATGGTTTAGTGTGTCAATATAGGTCACAAATAAATAAAGGTGGACTTTTCTCAACCTAGGATTTTGAGCACAGCAGCAAAACCATAGATCAACATAATTGGGAGAAAACAAGCCAAAGTTTGGCTTAAAATTTTACAGCTTGACCTCCCACTTGTCCCGATCCTGAGAAGAAGCTCAAAGGACAGTCAATCTCCTGATGAAGACCAACGGAACATCGTGGACTTGAAGAATTAACAGCAGGCTGGTAAGAACAGTGTGACATAACTGTTTAAAGGCACTGAATGTGATATTTTGCCTGGCTGGGACTTAATCTAAAAGGAAGAAACAGAGAAGAAACAGATTGTGTTTGCTGGAGATTTAAGACAACAAAGGACACTTTGAGAAGGGTACAGGGGCCAGTGGGAAGGTGAAGCCCAGAGGAGTATAATTGGGTTGAAATTGAAGCCTGAACTCATGATGGTGTTTAGAGATGTCCACCAGATCACAACAAAGAGGTAAACAAAAATAGAAAACACACATATATAAATTGTTACATGTGAAATTATTTTTGGAAAGAATCAGAAGTAAGATAGTTTGAATCAGACCTCAGTGAAAAGATGCATGAATTGATGCAAGTGAACTAATAGATAAATCTGTTAGAAAGACAACTTTAGTAGAATGAATGGCAAAACTAGTAGAAAATAGGGATATTGTTTTGAACTGCCGTGCAACACTTCTCAAGTCTTTTGCAGATTAAAACCAGGTGAAGGTCCATACCAAGTACTCCTAACGACGCCAACAGCTTGCAAAATCGCTGAGAGGCCCTCTTGGATCCACCAGAGCCATTGCAAAAAGTGGAAGTGAGTGATAGCACAACCTAAAGACACCACCACCCCGACTCTTTGGTGATCTACAGGTGAAGGGAGGGCTGATTGGGTATATCCCGCCTTCTACTTCTCGCCTGTAGTCTACTCACCAGAGTAAATCGGTGTGTCTGGTCATCATGAAGATTATTCTGTTTACCACCTTGGCCCTGCTGCTTACAGCATGGACCCTGATGCACTTAAAGGATCAAGAAGCCAACTTGCATAGAAGGGCATGGATATATGACAACTCACACCTGACTGAAGTGACACAGGACTACATCCATCCCTGGATGAACAACGCCTGGTATAGAAAATATATAATCGCACAGAAGGCAAAGATTGTTGTATATGCTCACACATGCCTGCTACAACACAGCATGCTACATTATATGGCAGACTTATGAACATGACTCAAGTGACATGCGCAGCAAGCTTTGCCAGTCTAGGTTATCAATATTTAGGAATTGTCCTAAACCACAGCGACTTCCTGACTATTGGACTATCGTTTTGGGCTGTTTTTAAATGCATTGACCAGCATCAACAAAGAACAAAATCAGGAAATTGATGCCATGAGAATAACTGTTATGCAACACCGAGTTGCCCTGGACATGATCTTGGCAGAAAAGGGCGGACTGTGTGTTTTGTTTAATATAACTTGTTGTACATATATTCCAGACAATGTGCATTCTGATAATATGACAAATGCTCTACAATTACTTAGAAACGTTCAACTGGCACAGGTAACCGATTGGGCAAATTTACAAAGTAATTGGTGGGATTGGTTTATGAGCGGCTCATGGAGAACATTGATGTTTAAGGTTTTGATGTTTATTGGCCTAATACTTATCATGTTTTGTATCTTTACTACATGCATTATCCCCTGTGTAAGAGGAATGGTATCAAGAATGATATCCCAATCTCTTGTTGCATATGTCACTGTGCCAGACGAGGAGGAAGGAGAAGACGATGAGTATGAAACTAATGTGATGAATGATTATATTTGAATGATACACATTTTATGACGACCAGACCGAAAGCACTCACAATGTAGGGTCTGTGTCTGAAACACATTGATGTATCTGTTTAATTTCAGCTACAAACAGGAGGGAATGATGAAAGATTTTTAATTTTGTGATTATTGTTTAGTTGTAGCTTCATTTAAGATAGGAGAGCTTGTGAGTTGGAACCACCACAGGAAAGGAAAGTGGAACCAGATGTGTAGAGGAATGCGGTGACATACGATACTACCTCCTGAGTTAATGGTCTCTCTCTCTCTCTCTCTCTCCTTATATGGGAATGTTTAAATTTCTATACATACCAAGCTATCTCCTGTTTCAACAGACAAGCTAAAGGTCTCTCCTTTTATGGAAATGTTTTTGTATTCTGAACATGCCACTCCTACTTCCTTGGAAACTTGCTTGAAGTATAAATAAAGGATGTGCTAAGAGCCCTGGGCGGTTTTCCTCTGGGTCACATCTGTTCTGCACACAGTTGGTGCAGAGCAGATCGGACCGTGATGGGGGATCGCCCATGTATATGTACATGTAAATAGATATCTGAGTTTGAGTATCTTTGCCTTCTAACAATTTTCTCTTCACAATAGGCCTTTTATAGCCGTTCATGACACGCACACACACACATAAAGCACTTTGCCTCACCATGAGAATGCAACTTTACCTAACCTAACCTTTAAAGTATCTGATATAGGATAGATAGAAAAATGAAGCAACCAGAGATTTAATGATGAATACTCTGGGTTCTGTAGTTCACGTTTTACAGTCCTGAATGACTCTTTGCATATAATTTATTGAAGAGGAGTTTAGAATGCACTTTACATTTAGACTGTTGCTGTCTAATTTTTTACATTGTTGCCGTGTTATGTCATGAATAAGGTTCACCTGCTGGGGGTTTGATGGATCAGCTGGACAATACAGTCAAAGACAGACTTCATTCATCATATGCAAGAATCCTAGTTGGATTTTTGTTGTCACTCATGTTTTTGAACCAAATATTGAAAACAATTCTGACAGACTGGATACCTGGTCAGGGTGTACATTACCTTGTACTCAAGCATCCCAGGACAGAGCCCTGCCCCACCATGAGCCTGGGTGGATACGTGGTTATAATATAAAAGGACCAATACTGAATATGAATATTTCATGAAAATTGAATTATAATACAAATTAGTAATAAGGCTTTCTCTGCGCCTATATCTACCCCATACTCAAAGAGCTGCGGGCAGAGAGGGTGACAGGAGAGGATGGCACTGAAGAGAAGATGCTCGGTTTCTGGAGTCTCCTGGTCCTGTCAGTATTAGTAGGATGCATCTGCTGTGTCTTCTCGTGGATGCTCACCTACCTTGACTCGTTCCAGCCTGGTATGGATTTCCCAACACTGCGGACAGTGGCCCACGTCAGAGACGTTTAATATTGATTACATATGTCTGAATTGCTAACCCTAACCCTAGCTCAACAGACCACAATGCCCTGGACTGTCAGTATTATTACATGCTGTGAACACAAGTAGCTTTGATCACAGTTTATGTTGTAAAAGAGAAGGAATATTGGAAAAAAAGATCAACATTGTGATATTATTTCTTCCAAACTGACCAGAAACATGCTTGTCAGACTCTCACAGCAAAGGATCAGACTCACTGTGCATGACAGCTCAGGCCAATGATGTCTGTTAGATTGTCAGTTGTTTAGTGTGCTTCTGTACGGTTAGGGTCACCATCTCTATTTCAGAATAATTAATATGCGGAAAACACTAAAAGTTGATTGTCTTCCAGTATTCTAGCATAATTAAAAAACTTTGACTTTGTAAGTACATATTATTAGTCCTAATGCCAGTATGATTCTTCATAACTCCTGCTTTGAAATACTGAACTTTATTTGAAAATTTACCTGATGAAAGATAATTTACAGTGGCAGTCTGTCAGGATAATTCTGACTATAAGATCACTGTATTAATCTGAATCCTTCTGAAATGTGCTGTGGATGAATGCTGATGCAACTCACTGTGTGAAAACTGTTAATAAAATGAATCTGTGACACATGCAACACATTCACAGAGGAAGAGGACACAAAGGGAGGACACGCAGAGGCTGTGTTGAAGTCAGAAATCCAAATCTTTAGTCAAAAACAGGCGGCGGTAACAAACAGGAAGACAAGCAGTCCATCAAACAGTCTACAGGGTCAAACATACAGAGAATTCAAACAGCCGTAAAAAATTAACTGGACACTGAAAAACTTAAAGCAATGTGTGACGCAATAAAAGGAAGCAGCGCAGTATATTCACTGAATTATCATCAATTACGAAAGAGAAAAACGACGATTTCTAAGGATTATTTTCTTAAATGCAGTTAGAGTGTGGCTGGTAAAGATGGAAACATACAGAATGTAAACTGTGTGAGTTTGGTGAACTTTGTTAGTAACAAATGAGGTAAAAAAACAACAACCCCAAAACAGACAAAACACAGAAAGAGGCTCTCAGTATTCATTAATAATTAGAAAGAAAAATTGTGGTCGTGGATTTTTACAGTCTTAGTTCCGCTCGCTGTCATCATTATAATCATCATGATCAATGGCGAGGTCCTTAGGTGGGTGGGGCTGTCTCTGGTGATGTCACCATGAAGGAACAGCATCTGGCACGTGTTGCTGAAACATCCCAGTACACTGGTGTAGTTTCCTCTCCAGCTGTTGGACATTTGACACTTGAACATTAAGGGGAAGAAGAAGAAACAGTGTTAGGTCAGGTGACCACATGGTTTCTAAAGTAACTGACAGGAAGTAACCAGGCCGTTAGAAATGGATGGCATGTGTTTAGAGTTACTGGAGTTGGGTAACTCTACTTACCAAAAGCAGAAGCACACAGATGACAGATCAGATGCTGAATGTTGCAGGAACATGCTCATGTGTGGTGGTCATTCAGTGCTGCTCCGGCAGGTTAGACAGTCCAAGACTGATATCCTGCCCATCTGAGAGTTTGAAAACACACATGCAAAGATTTATTTTGTATTACAGTCAAAGTTGGATGTTCATTTTTGTCCTTTAAAAATGTTTGTGTATTTGAAAGCACTAACATTTAAGGATGACTTGGATTGTCTCCTTTAAAGGGGAGACAAGTGTATCCACTGATCTACGTCACTTAAACTGGATGATGACTCCTCTCCCCCTCACTCAGAAACACTCCTAATATAACCAAGCAAATAAATAATATTGAAGATTTACTTACATCATTACAAAAACATCAAAAACATCTCCCTTTGATTCTATTTCTCCATTCCTGCTGAACATCAGGCAACAAATATCTCAATAAATCACAGTAAAATGTAAAGCACATATTTTCTCTGCTTTGTCTAACCTCTGCAGAGCCTCTGTCAAGAAAAACATATCTGTAAGCATAAAACAAATATACATTTCATAACACGTCACTGGACAAACCTCGGTCAGTTGATTTCCTCTGTGCAGTGCAGACGAACATCAGTCAGCAAGTCAAGGTGGTGAGATGGACTGGTGTCCTTTGTGACTCTGCTGGTTCTTCTGAGGAAACACCACCGTCTCTCCACACCGTCACCATCTGTGAGCACAAACTGCTGCTCTGCCAGCATGTAGGAAATCAGATATCACACACACAGGGGTGAAGAAACATTAGAGCTCAACTTTGGATACTTTAGATCTAAACAGATCAAAGTAGCTCTTAGTTTCAACAATCAGTGAGCAGACAAACAATGATACCATACTGATTCTGTATGAATACAATATGGTATTTTCAATACAGGTGTCAAATTAATTTATTAAAACTAATACAGATATATGTATATATATTTTTTGATAAATTAGTTTGCTAAATTATAAGAATATATTTTTATTTTTTTTTCATTTAACAATTGCAACTGAAAGAAATTAAATATTGAACAAAAATATATTGTCACATTCTGAGCATGCTCAGCACGCTGACAGACTTGAAGTTGCTACAGATTTTAAGAAGTGATAATTATAGGGAAAAAACTTCTCTTTTTCATCCGTTTAATCAAACATTTGATGCCTCAGCTGTCTCAGTCCTATAGCGTTCTGCAACTACAACTAACCTGAAGCTTGGATTTGGCTGCAGGTGCCCCTGTACATCCTTCTCAGCAGCACACATGTGGGTACCATTTAATCCCACTTCTTCCTGAGCTTTGCTTCATCACAAGACCAAAGGTGGCATCCCGTGTCACAGTCTTATCATCATCCAGAAGAAACATTTGAAGAAACATCATGGAGAAGAAACATTTACACGCCTCCTGGTTTTGTTTTCTGATCCTGCAAAAAGACTGAGGACAACGAAGCCCAGAGAACACGAGATACACAACATCCAACATTCAGACTCAACAGCCTCCATAAATGAAGAGCACCAGGTTGGTTCAGTTATAGTAGATATAAGCATACTTCACATTACTGGGTATGAATAATAATGAGGGGGCAAACTTTGAAGATGCAGAGCATGATGTCCCATCATCAGACTGCAAACAAACATCCACCAGGCTTCTTTGTTGCCAAAATTGATGATTCTCCTATCAGGGATCAGTAGCGTGTATTAACCTGTGGTATAAGCAGCAGTCACTGAAATATTACTGTTTCAGATAAGAAATCTAGGACATAAAAGCCAGGGTGGGAGGGATCTCTGCAAACTGACTTACCTCTGCAAGTGTGAAGCTCAACAAAAATCTGACTCTCCAGTCACAGACAAACAAAAAACTCCAGCTGGGAGATAGAAAACGCTGTCTGGGTCTTGCTGGATGTTGCTGGTCAGAGTCCACACATTAGCAGAGTGCTTCTTGGTCCCACTGACCCATGTGGACAGCGACTGTGGAGAACTGTTCTGGAAAACAGAGAAGAGAATTAAAATAACAAAAAGCCAAACAGGATTTCCACAAAGACTCTCTTGGAATCAGCAATCAAAAAATCACTGGTTCATATTTCAATTAAATATGAACAGGTTCCTTAAATGTACGCAGTTAAGATCTGATTTAATTTAATTTCCTTCACACAGCACATTTGTCCAGGCTGACAGGTAAACATAGAATTAATCTCAGGTAACATGACTCATAGTAGAGATTCAGTAAGAAAGATTGCTAGCTCTAATATTATTACCACACAATCCAAGGACACACCAACAGCTCAGATTTGTAGAACTATTTAAACAAATGTCTTCTGAATATTCAATTCAGGTTCACAGTGGGAGGGTGGGGGGTGTCGTGGAATTTTTTAAATAAAGTCTGCAACACAGAAAGAGCTGTGATCAAGCTATTTATTACTGCGCCAACACACATCAAACATCACAGTTCAGTCATGTCAGCGCTGCCACAGAAGTTGTGCTCCTACTCCTTTATGCATTCCAAGGAAGAGGGAGGAAGTTACAAACTGATCCTACCACACTTCACGTGTCTCGCTATGAAACCTAACGGATCAATGGTTATGCTGTTTTGTGCCCTTGGCCTTATCAGCACCTGTAAAGGGAGTTGTTTTCTCAAACTGCTGACGCTGAAGTAAGTTCATCTAGTTTTAGAAACTTTCACTGAACAGTCTATAACAGTGTCACAACTAAGCATATGCATAAGCACTTAAATACTTTAAATGAGAATAACAGAAAATTTCTTTTACAGAGGCTAGAGCCTGTCCCAGTAGTCATAGGTAGAGCACACCTGGACAGGTCACCAGTCTGTCAGAGGACAAACACAGAGACAGACATCAGAGTAACAAATCTATTTAAAATTAATGTAAGTTTGCTGCAGCTGTATGTATGAACATGTGTTTCTGTGCTCACAGTCCACCTCTCAGGAACCTGCAGTTCATTTTTAGTCTACTTTAAACAGACCTCACAAAAGGCTGATGTGGCTGGATCAGTAGTCTGATTTAAGTACGATACCTTTGGCCAGGGATTAATCTGGTACATCGCTTCACTGCAGTCTTACGTATTTTCCCCACACCTGAATGAAAAAAATACTGATATATACAAATAACAGCTTCAGCTGATGCAGCCTGACTCAATCCTAAATGTTCAGCACACACAGAGAGACACAGAGATACCGTTTAAAGTTTAGTGTTAACATGAGTCACTGATCATTTGCAGTATTACAGAGTCTGGCAGTCTTTGCATGATGTCCACGTCACTGTGAGTTTCTAGCTGACTCTCAGGTGTGACAGGTGTGCCAGCAGGAAAGAGTAATAATAACCTGCATTCTGAGGTTTGTCATGCAGGATTAAAGGAGCCAGGCTTTGTTCACACAGCTAGGATTGTATTTTACACTGACCCTGGGTCAGTATAAGTATCATACAGTTTAAACGAAGCACTGAAACTTGCACATATTTATTATAGATGCACTGAAGCTAATCGAGATATTTGCTGTCAATCTGTGGCTGCGATTAAACACTTTACTGAAAACTTTATTAACTAGTAACTTCATCAGTCATGACAGAAGCTAATATTTCTGTGCTAACATCGTTTAAACAGTAACAGCTTTACTACAATATAAGCTAACGTTTACACCGTAACTTTAAGCTAGCACCATAAAGACGGTAAAACACGTAATAATATCTACAAATGCATCTTAAAGCTGTTATATTAGCACTCGGTGTATTACTAACATAAGCACATTAACATTACTGACACTGGCTGACTTTTAATAGTCATTCTATAAATGCTGTCTGTTTAAATGGTCTTACCTGTACACACTGCTGTATCCACCGGATTCCAGCCAGAGTGGATTCTGGATCCTCCATCTGGATGGATGAGAACAACCTTCTGAACAATCTAGCAGGAGATGGCCCATATCTATGGGACTGATTTGTGCTAATAACGCCCATTGTATGGACTGATAACATCCGAAGAGGGTGAATAAAGTCACCCAGTCGCTAGCTGTGCCATTACCCAGCATACATCACTCCCTCCATAAATGCAATAAACGATACAAAAGTATCGTTCTACCTGTTTTTCCAGGTAGTTGTTTACATTATATAATTTATTGTGTTCAGTATACGTCACTACAATGTGATTTCGGAAATATATAAATATACGGACAACAGGCTCTTCCGCGGCAATCTCTTGTCGTCAATAAGCAACGTTAAGGGAGCTCTATAGTATTCAATGAGAGGACCCTGCATGTCAATAAGTGAAGCAGAGGGAGCCTGACCATGCGTCACACGTTTGACGAGTTGGGAGTGAGAACGTGTTGGTTGGTAAAATGTTTAGGATGAGATGGAGATATAACACTCATGCACCCTGAAAATTATGAAGGTCTAAATATGTATCAAAGGGACTCACTGAACATCAGTGGATTTCTATGGGGCAAACGTACTTAAAGCAGCCACTGTGACCATTGCTGCAGAGCAAAATGAAGAATACTGATGGGGACTATGAGGGTTTGTAGTTAAATTCCTGCTCTTACCGGATCAGTGAGTGTCTGTTTCAAGACTATTAACATACTTCTACATCACTATGGAACACCAGCATTTCTGCAGAGGACAGAACCACCTGCTTTAAACTACCATGATGCTCTGTGCTATGTTGTCATGGCAATATGAATTCAAATAAATACATAAGTCAAAAAATGCACATTTGAAGGAGGACAAGAAGACAGGCAACTGGAAGAGCTTTTGAAACAGGAAAACTTTTTTGGATTTCTCTTAATTTACCTGGAAATTTTGCTAATACAAGTCAAGGAGGAAACAAGGAGGCAGGTTGGATTATATTTGAGGACAGGACGCATGAAGGAGAAGCATGAGGAGAGAGAAAACAGCAGAGCGACGGTGAAAAGCTAATCATGGATCAAGTCGAAGAAGCAAGCATCAAAACTGTGAGTAAACATAACACACAAAAAGTTAAAAATGACTGTGCTGATTAAGGAAACATTACATTTGGTTAGTTTGGGGTCTCGAGCTTCAGGTTTGTGGGTTCAGTTGCTCTCAAAATTGAGGAAAGACAAAAAATGTTTCTTTTGAAATGTTGTTGGAGGATTCTTACTGTAAGAAATATCTGGGTGTGCATCTGCTTTTATTTAAAAAAAAAAAAAAAAGTTGAATTTTTTCACATTGAAAAGGGAAAATTGGAGGATCAGGACAATAACGTGGCCAAATTTACTGTTTCCTTAATCAGAACAATAATTTTGATCTGAACTAGAAATGTGTAAATGGGTTATTTTCTTTCTTCTCTACTGATCACTGTGTTACATGTTTAGTTACTTGTCAGTCTACATGATTAATGGTACTTTTAAACAATGCAGTTTATTCATAATTTTGTAGAAAAAGGCTCTGCACCTGTGAAAAACAAATCCAAACCCCCAAAATCACTGTAGATCAGAGTAGCTAAGCTCTGTTTAACTGCAATTATATTACAGGAGATTAAAAATATTAAGATGATTGAAAGAAACAAAGATTGCTTTAAGGTCTGAAGATTTGACTTTCTTATTGAAAGAGACGAAAACTAATCCATGTGTGACACTGAGGAAATAACTTAACGCTAAAAAGATGTGGAGGTCCAAATGTTTTATAAAAATGGGCAAACTTGATTTAATGACATTAGAAAGAAAAAATGGGATGTTTAAAAAGGTAATAAATAAAAATGATTTTTATATTACTTGAAAAAATGATGTTGGTTAGTGCAGCTGTATTTGGAAAAGCTACTGGGTCACTAGTAAGATGAGATTTAATGTGATAAACTGAGGATAGGTAATATAATCTGCACACTCGCTATTATTGTTGTAATCCACACACCACCATTATTGTTGCATCCATACACCAGCTAATGTTTTATCAAACATTAATCATAATTGGTGATCAATGCAAGTTTTAAGCAATTATATTTATTTGGATTCAAAACCAATTTACAAAATATAAAAAAGAATCTTGTTTTTTTTAAGATAAAAAGACGTTTCTAACTGACTTCAGTTAGCTGAGCTGTAGAGGAGATTGATGAGCACGCAATAAAGTGAACTTGTTAGGGAGAGTTTGCAATCAACTCAAATTTTGATGATAGACACAGATAAAAATGAGCGTTTTTTTAGACACTGATGTGTGGTTCGATCACATGGTTATAAACCAGGTGAAAATTGACTTCAAACTTTTGAGCTGTGGTGTAGATTGATTACAATGATAGCGTATAGTTATCTATTACAGAAGAATATATAGAAGTATGAGGACAGAGAGACACTGTTAAAAAGTTATGAGCTGTCTTGATGCAGAGAAAGTGGAGTTTGTCATCCTGGAGCTGTTGCCAAGATTGAACGATGCTCTGGCTCTGTGGTCAAGTTCAGACATAGGCTTTAAGCAACCATGAGCCACTGATAAGCGTGATAGATTAATAAGCATGTATAAAGTGGACTTGTTAAACAGCTCTGATAGGAGAAAGTCAATGAGCACGCAATAAAGTGGACTTGTTAGGGACAGTTTACCATCAGCCTTGATAAAGTTTAACTTCATTTGTATTGAAAGACAGACTTTAAAGAAGATTCTTATTTGAAACTGGTGATAAAATCCAGGTCAGATACAGTTACATACAAGCATACAGTACACACTACTGCTCAAAGGTCAGAGGTCAGTTAGAAAAGACCCTGATTTTAATAAAAAATTGGCTTTAATGTAACATCACATGAAGTTTATCAGTAATGTTTCACAGCTTTAATCAAATCCTTCATCATCCATAAGTTGTGATGGAAAAATGTCTGCAAGCGTGCAGGAGCCCATTTTTAGAGACAATCATTCCTGTGTTATAATGCTCATTGAAGTTTATCAGGTCAGACGACCAACAGATGATAAGAAATATAATCTTACTAATTATTAGTTGAAAAGTACTTTGCTAAGCAAAATTCAATGAGGTTAGGCTGGAAATTGAGACGTTAACATAAAAGGGTCAGTTGGTGATGCATGAAAAAAAATAAATTTCTTCTAAAAATCTATTGGAGAATTCTGATTGTAAGAAATGAAAAATATTCAAATAGTTAAACTGTTAAAAAAAAGTGAAGGTTTTGTGCAGCTGGGTGTTGCAGCCCCTTTAGAGGAAAATGGAAACTTGGTTTCATGAGGTTAAAAACAAACACTGGGATGATCCAGACACATTTATTGTTTCTTTAATCACCACAATAGTTTCAGTTTGTGCTAAAATCTCTTAAAAAGCTGTTTTGAGTGATAAGTTTGGCTTTAATGTGTTAAGCTTGCATTAGATAAGACAATGTACCACTGAACACAGGAGGGATTATTGCTGAAAATGGGTCTCTGAACACCTCTGTAGATATTCTATTAAAAATCATTCATGATTTGTGATCAGTGTTAATATTAAGCATTTATATGATTATTTTTGATAAATTGCTGTGATTCAATCTGAAACCAAATTTGAGTCTATTCTGAAAACAAGACATTTCTAATTCACCTCAGACTTTTGAGCTGTAGTCTACATTGTAATGATAGTGTATGGTTATTGATTAGAGCAGATGATATGAGGCTATCAGGAGAGACTGTTAAAAAGTTATGAGCTGTCTTGATGCAGAGAAAGTGGAGTTTGTCATCCTGGAGCTGTTGCCAAGATTGAACGATGCTCTGGCTCTGTGGTCAAGTTCAGACATAGGCTTTAAGCAACCATGAGCCACTGATAAGCGTGATAGATTAATAAGCATGTATAAAGTGGACTTGTTAAACAGCTCTGATAGGAGAAAGTCAATGAGCACGCAATAAAGTGGACTTGTTAGGGACAGTTTACCATCAGCCTTGATAAAGTTTAACTTCATTTGTATTGAAAGACAGACTTTAAAGAAGATTCTTATTTGAAACTGGTGATAAAATCCAGGTCAGATACAGTTACATACAAGCATACAGTACACACTACTGCTCAAAGGTCAGAGGTCAGTTAGAAAAGACCCTGATTTTAATAGAAAATTGGCTTTAATGCAACATCACATGAAGTTTATCAGTAATGTTTCACAGCTTTAATCAAATCCTTCATCATCCATAAGTTGTGATGGAAAGATGTCTGCAAGCGTGCAGGAGCCAAATTTTTAGAGACAATCATTCCTGTGTTATAATGCTCATTGAAGTTTATCAGGTCAGACGACCAACAGATGATAAGAAATATAATCTTACTAATTATTAGAGTTGAAAAGTACTTTGCTAAGCAAAATTCAATGAGGTTAGGCTGGAGATTGAGACGTTAACATAAAAGGGTCAGTTGGTGATGCATGAAAAAAAAGAATTTCTTCTAAAAATCTATTGGAGAATTCTGATTGTAAGAAATGAAAAATATTAAAACAGTGAAACTGTTAAAAAAAAGTGAAGGTTTTGTGCAGCTGGGTGTTGCAGCCCCTTTAGAGGAAAATGGAAACTTGGTTTCATGAGGTTAAAAACAAACACTGGGATGATCCAGACACATTTATTGTTTCTTTAATCACCACAATAGTTTCAGTTTGTGCTAAAATCTCTTAAAAAGCTGTTTGAGTGATAAGTTTGGCTTTAATGTGTTAAGCTTGCATTAGATAAGACAATGTACCACTGAACACAGGAGGGATTAATGCTGAAAATGGATCTCTGAACACCTCTGTAGATATTCTATTAAAAATCATTCATGATTTGTGATCAGTGTTAATATTAAGCAATTATATGATTATTTTGATAAATTGCTGTGATTCAATCTGAAACCAAATTTGAGTCTATTCTGAAAACAAGACATTTCTAATTCACCTCAGACTTTTGAGCTGTAGTCTACATTGTAATGATAGTGTATGGTTATTGATTAGAGCAGATGATATGAGGCTATCAGGAGAGACTGTTAAAAAGTTATGAGCTGTCTTGATGCAGAGAAAGTGGAGTTTGTCATCCTGGAGCTGTTGCCAAGATTGAACGATGCTCTGGCTCTGTGGTCAAGTTCAGACATAGGCTTTAAGCAACCATGAGCCACTGATAAGCGTGATAGATTAATAAGCATGTATAAAGTGGACTTGTTAAACAGCTCTGATAGGAGAAAGTCAATGAGCACGCAATAAAGTGGACTTGTTAGGGACAGTTTACCATCAGCCTTGATAAAGTTTAACTTCATTTGTATTGAAAGACAGACTTTAAAGAAGATTCTTATTTGAAACTGGTGATAAAATCCAGGTCAGATACAGTTACATACAAGCATACAGTACACACTACTGCTCAAAGGTCAGAGGTCAGTTAGAAAAGACCCTGATTTTAATAGAAAATTGGCTTTAATGCAACATCACATGAAGTTTATCAGTAATGTTTCACAGCTTTAATCAAATCCTTCATCATCCATAAGTTGTGATGGAAAAATGTCTGCAAGCGTGCAGGAGCCCATTTTTAGAGACAATCATTCCTGTGTTATAATGCTCATTGAAGTTTATCAGGTCAGACGACCAACAGATGATAAGAAATATAATCTTACTAATTATTAGAGTTGAAAAGTACTTTGCTAAGCAAAATTCAATGAGGTTAGGCTGGAGATTGAGACGTTAACATAAAAGGGTCAGTTGGTGATGCATGAAAAAAAAGAATTTCTTCTAAAAATCTATTGGAGAATTCTGATTGTAAGAAATGAAAAATATTAAAACAGTGAAACTGTTAAAAAAAAGTGAAGGTTTTGTGCAGCTGGGTGTTGCAGCCCCTTTAGAGGAAAATGGAAACTTGGTTTCATGAGGTTAAAAACAAACACTGGGATGATCCAGACACATTTATTGTTTCTTTAATCACCACAATAGTTTCAGTTTGTGCTAAAATCTCTTAAAAAGCTGTTTTGAGTGATAAGTTTGGCTTTAATGTGTTAAGCTTGCATTAGATAAGACAATGTACCACTGAACACAGGAGGGATTATTGCTGAAAATGGGTCTCTGAACACCTCTGTAGATATTCTATTAAAAATCATTCATGATTTGTGATCAGTGTTAATATTAAGCATTTATATGATTATTTTGATAAATTGCTGTGATTCAATCTGAAACCAAATTTGAGTCTATTCTGAAAACAAGACATTTCTAATTCACCTCAGACTTTTGAGCTGTAGTCTACATTGTAATGATAGTGTATGGTTATTGATTAGAGCAGATGATATGAGGCTATCAGGAGAGACTGTTAAAAAGTTATGAGCTGTCTTGATGCAGAGAAAGTGGAGTTTGTCATCCTGGAGCTGTTGCCAAGATTGAACGATGCTCTGGCTCTGTGGTCAAGTTCAGACATAGGCTTTAAGCAACCATGAGCCACTGATAAGCGTGATAGATTAATAAGCATGTATAAAGTGGACTTGTTAAACAGCTCTGATAGGAGAAAGTCAATGAGCACGCAATAAAGTGGACTTGTTAGGGACAGTTTACCATCAGCCTTGATAAAGTTTAACTTCATTTGTATTGAAAGACAGACTTTAAAGAAGATTCTTATTTGAAACTGGTGATAAAATCCAGGTCAGATACAGTTACATACAAGCATAAAGTACACACTACTGCTCAAAGGTCAGAGGTCACTTAGAAAAGACCCTGATTTTAATAGAAAATTGGCTTTAATGTAACATCACATGAAGTTTATCAGTAATGTTTCACAGCTTTAATCAAATCCTTCATCATCCATAAGTTGTGATGGAAAAATGTCTGCAAGCGTGCAGGAGCCCATTTTTAGAGACAATCATTCCTGTGTTATAATGCTCATTGAAGTTTATCAGGTCAGACGACCAACAGATGATAAGAAATATAATCTTACTAATTATTAGTTGAAAAGTACTTTGCTAAGAAAAATTCAATGAGGTTAGGCTGGAGATTGAGACGTTAACATAAAAGGGTCAGTTGGTGATGCATGAAAAAAAAAAATTTCTTCTGAAAATCTATTGGAGAATTCTGATTGTAAGAAATGAAAAATATTCAAATAGTTAAACTGTTAAAAAAAAGTGAAGGTTTTGTGCAGCTGGGTGTTGCAGCCCCTTTAGAGGAAAATGGAAACTTGGTTTCATGAGGTTAAAAACAAACACTGGGATGATCCAGACACATTTATTGTTTCTTTAATCACCACAATAGTTTCAGTTTGTGCTAAAATCTCTTAAAAAGCTGTTTTGAGTGATAAGTTTGGCTTTAATGTGTTAAGCTTGCATTAGATAAGACAATGTACCACTGAACACAGGAGGGATTATTGCTGAAAATGGGTCTCTGAACACCTCTGTAGATATTCTATTAAAAATCATTCATGATTTGTGATCAGTGTTAATATTAAGCATTTATATGATTATTTTTGATAAATTGCTGTGATTCAATCTGAAACCAAATTTGAGTCTATTCTGAAAACAAGACATTTCTAATTCACCTCAGACTTTTGAGCTGTAGTCTACATTGTAATGATAGTGTATGGTTATTGATTAGAGCAGATGATATGAGGCTATCAGGAGAGACTGTTAAAAAGTTATGAGCTGTCTTGATGCAGAGAAAGTGGAGTTTGTCATCCTGGAGCTGTTGCCAAGATTGAACGATGCTCTGGCTCTGTGGTCAAGTTCAGACATAGGCTTTAAGCAACCATGAGCCACTGATAAGCGTGATAGATTAATAAGCATGTATAAAGTGGACTTGTTAAACAGCTCTGATAGGAGAAAGTCAATGAGCACGCAATAAAGTGGACTTGTTAGGGACAGTTTACCATCAGCCTTGATAAAGTTTAACTTCATTTGTATTGAAAGACAGACTTTAAAGAAGATTCTTATTTGAAACTGGTGATAAAATCCAGGTCAGATACAGTTACATACAAGCATACAGTACACACTACTGCTCAAAGGTCAGAGGTCAGTTAGAAAAGACCCTGATTTTAATAGAAAATTGGCTTTAATGCAACATCACATGAAGTTTATCAGTAATGTTTCACAGCTTTAATCAAATCCTTCATCATCCATAAGTTGTGATGGAAAAATGTCTGCAAGCGTGCAGGAGCCCATTTTTAGAGACAATCATTCCTGTGTTATAATGCTCATTGAAGTTTATCAGGTCAGACGACCAACAGATGATAAGAAATATAATCTTACTAATTATTAGAGTTGAAAAGTACTTTGCTAAGCAAAATTCAATGAGGTTAGGCTGGAGATTGAGACGTTAACATAAAAGGGTCAGTTGGTGATGCATGAAAAAAAAGAATTTCTTCTAAAAATCTATTGGAGAATTCTGATTGTAAGAAATGAAAAATATTAAAACAGTGAAACTGTTAAAAAAAAGTGAAGGTTTTGTGCAGCTGGGTGTTGCAGCCCCTTTAGAGGAAAATGGAAACTTGGTTTCATGAGGTTAAAAACAAACACTGGGATGATCCAGACACATTTATTGTTTCTTTAATCACCACAATAGTTTCAGTTTGTGCTAAAATCTCTTAAAAAGCTGTTTTGAGTGATAAGTTTGGCTTTAATGTGTTAAGCTTGCATTAGATAAGACAATGTACCACTGAACACAGGAGGGATTATTGCTGAAAATGGGTCTCTGAACACCTCTGTAGATATTCTATTAAAAATCATTCATGATTTGTGATCAGTGTTAATATTAAGCATTTATATGATTATTTTGATAAATTGCTGTGATTCAATCTGAAACCAAATTTGAGTCTATTCTGAAAACAAGACATTTCTAATTCACCTCAGACTTTTGAGCTGTAGTCTACATTGTAATGATAGTGTATGGTTATTGATTAGAGCAGATGATATGAGGCTATCAGGAGAGACTGTTAAAAAGTTATGAGCTGTCTTGATGCAGAGAAAGTGGAGTTTGTCATCCTGGAGCTGTTGCCAAGATTGAACGATGCTCTGGCTCTGTGGTCAAGTTCAGACATAGGCTTTAAGCAACCATGAGCCACTGATAAGCGTGATAGATTAATAAGCATGTATAAAGTGGACTTGTTAAACAGCTCTGATAGGAGAAAGTCAATGAGCACGCAATAAAGTGGACTTGTTAGGGACAGTTTACCATCAGCCTTGATAAAGTTTAACTTCATTTGTATTGAAAGACAGACTTTAAAGAAGATTCTTATTTGAAACTGGTGATAAAATCCAGGTCAGATACAGTTACATACAAGCATAAAGTACACACTACTGCTCAAAGGTCAGAGGTCACTTAGAAAAGACCCTGATTTTAATAGAAAATTGGCTTTAATGTAACATCACATGAAGTTTATCAGTAATGTTTCACAGCTTTAATCAAATCCTTCATCATCCATAAGTTGTGATGGAAAAATGTCTGCAAGCGTGCAGGAGCCCATTTTTAGAGACAATCATTCCTGTGTTATAATGCTCATTGAAGTTTATCAGGTCAGACGACCAACAGATGATAAGAAATATAATCTTACTAATTATTAGTTGAAAAGTACTTTGCTAAGAAAAATTCAATGAGGTTAGGCTGGAGATTGAGACGTTAACATAAAAGGGTCAGTTGGTGATGCATGAAAAAAAAAAATTTCTTCTGAAAATCTATTGGAGAATTCTGATTGTAAGAAATGAAAAATATTCAAATAGTTAAACTGTTAAAAAAAAGTGAAGGTTTTGTGCAGCTGGGTGTTGCAGCCCCTTTAGAGGAAAATGGAAACTTGGTTTCATGAGGTTAAAAACAAACACTGGGATGATCCAGACACATTTATTGTTTCTTTAATCACCACAATAGTTTCAGTTTGTGCTAAAATCTCTTAAAAAGCTGTTTTGAGTGATAAGTTTGGCTTTAATGTGTTAAGCTTGCATTAGATAAGACAATGTACCACTGAACACAGGAGGGATTATTGCTGAAAATGGGTCTCTGAACACCTCTGTAGATATTCTATTAAAAATCATTCATGATTTGTGATCAGTGTTAATATTAAGCATTTATATGATTATTTTTGATAAATTGCTGTGATTCAATCTGAAACCAAATTTGAGTCTATTCTGAAAACAAGACATTTCTAATTCACCTCAGACTTTTGAGCTGTAGTCTACATTGTAATGATAGTGTATGGTTATTGATTAGAGCAGATGATATGAGGCTATCAGGAGAGACTGTTAAAAAGTTATGAGCTGTCTTGATGCAGAGAAAGTGGAGTTTGTCATCCTGGAGCTGTTGCCAAGATTGAACGATGCTCTGGCTCTGTGGTCAAGTTCAGACATAGGCTTTAAGCAACCATGAGCCACTGATAAGCGTGATAGATTAATAAGCATGTATAAAGTGGACTTGTTAAACAGCTCTGATAGGAGAAAGTCAATGAGCACGCAATAAAGTGGACTTGTTAGGGACAGTTTACCATCAGCCTTGATAAAGTTTAACTTCATTTGTATTGAAAGACAGACTTTAAAGAAGATTCTTATTTGAAACTGGTGATAAAATCCAGGTCAGATACAGTTACATACAAGCATACAGTACACACTACTGCTCAAAGGTCAGAGGTCAGTTAGAAAAGACCCTGATTTTAATAGAAAATTGGCTTTAATGCAACATCACATGAAGTTTATCAGTAATGTTTCACAGCTTTAATCAAATCCTTCATCATCCATAAGTTGTGATGGAAAAATGTCTGCAAGCGTGCAGGAGCCCATTTTTAGAGACAATCATTCCTGTGTTATAATGCTCATTGAAGTTTATCAGGTCAGACGACCAAGAGATGATAAGAAATATAATCTTACTAATTATTAGAGTTGAAAAGTACTTTGCTAAGCAAAATTCAATGAGGTTAGGCTGGAGATTGAGACGTTAACATAAAAGGGTCAGTTGGTGATGCATGAAAAAAAAAATTTCTTCTAAAAATCTATTGGAGAATTCTGATTGTAAGAAATGAAAAATATTAAAACAGTGAAACTGTTAAAAAAAAGTGAAGGTTTTGTGCAGCTGGGTGTTGCAGCCCCTTTAGAGGAAAATGGAAACTTGGTTTCATGAGGTTAAAAACAAACACTGGGATGATCCAGACACATTTATTGTTTCTTTAATCACCACAATAGTTTCAGTTTGTGCTAAAATCTCTTAAAAAGCTGTTTTGAGTGATAAGTTTGGCTTTAATGTGTTAAGCTTGCATTAGATAAGACAATGTACCACTGAACACAGGAGGGATTATTGCTGAAAATGGGTCTCTGAACACCTCTGTAGATATTCTATTAAAAATCATTCATGATTTGTGATCAGTGTTAATATTAAGCATTTATATGATTATTTTTGATAAATTGCTGTGATTCAATCTGAAACCAAATTTGAGTCTATTCTGAAAACAAGACATTTCTAATTCACCTCAGACTTTTGAGCTGTAGTCTACATTGTAATGATAGTGTATGGTTATTGATTAGAGCAGATGATATGAGGCTATCAGGAGAGACTGTTAAAAAGTTATGAGCTGTCTTGATGCAGAGAAAGTGGAGTTTGTCATCCTGGAGCTGTTGCCAAGATTGAACGATGCTCTGGCTCTGTGGTCAAGTTCAGACATAGGCTTTAAGCAACCATGAGCCACTGATAAGCGTGATAGATTAATAAGCATGTATAAAGTGGACTTGTTAAACAGCTCTGATAGGAGAAAGTCAATGAGCACGCAATAAATTGGACTTGTTAGGGACAGTTTACCATCAGCCTTGATAAAGTTTAACTTCATTTGTATTGAAAGACAGACTTTAAAGAAGATTCTTATTTGAAACTGGTGATAAAATCCAGGTCAGATACAGTTACATACAAGCATACAGTACACACTACTGCTCAAAGGTCAGAGGTCAGTTAGAAAAGACCCTGATTTTAATAGAAAATTGGCTTTAATGCAACATCACATGAAGTTTATCAGTAATGTTTCACAGCTTTAATCAAATCCTTCATCATCCATAAGTTGTGATGGAAAAATGTCTGCAAGCGTGCAGGAGCCCATTTTTAGAGACAATCATTCCTGTGTTATAATGCTCATTGAAGTTTATCAGGTCAGACGACCAAGAGATGATAAGAAATATAATCTTACTAATTATTAGAGTTGAAAAGTACTTTGCTAAGCAAAATTCAATGAGGTTAGGCTGGAGATTGAGACGTTAACATAAAAGGGTCAGTTGGTGATGCATGAAAAAAAAAATTTCTTCTAAAAATCTATTGGAGAATTCTGATTGTAAGAAATGAAAAATATTAAAACAGTGAAACTGTTAAAAAAAAGTGAAGGTTTTGTGCAGCTGGGTGTTGCAGCCCCTTTAGAGGAAAATGGAAACTTGGTTTCATGAGGTTAAAAACAAACACTGGGATGATCCAGACACATTTATTGTTTCTTTAATCACCACAATAGTTTCAGTTTGTGCTAAAATCTCTTAAAAAGCTGTTTTGAGTGATAAGTTTGGCTTTAATGTGTTAAGCTTGCATTAGATAAGACAATGTACCACTGAACACAGGAGGGATTATTGCTGAAAATGGGTCTCTGAACACCTCTGTAGATATTCTATTAAAAATCATTCATGATTTGTGATCAGTGTTAATATTAAGCATTTATATGATTATTTTTGATAAATTGCTGTGATTCAATCTGAAACCAAATTTGAGTCTATTCTGAAAACAAGACATTTCTAATTCACCTCAGACTTTTGAGCTGTAGTCTACATTGTAATGATAGTGTATGGTTATTGATTAGAGCAGATGATATGAGGCTATCAGGAGAGACTGTTAAAAAGTTATGAGCTGTCTTGATGCAGAGAAAGTGGAGTTTGTCATCCTGGAGCTGTTGCCAAGATTGAACGATGCTCTGGCTCTGTGGTCAAGTTCAGACATAGGCTTTAAGCAACCATGAGCCACTGATAAGCGTGATAGATTAATAAGCATGTATAAAGTGGACTTGTTAAACAGCTCTGATAGGAGAAAGTCAATGAGCACGCAATAAAGTGGACTTGTTAGGGACAGTTTACCATCAGCCTTGATAAAGTTTAACTTCATTTGTATTGAAAGACAGACTTTAAAGAAGATTCTTATTTGAAACTGGTGATAAAATCCAGGTCAGATACAGTTACATACAAGCATACAGTACACACTACTGCTCAAAGGTCAGAGGTCAGTTAGAAAAGACCCTGATTTTAATAGAAAATTGGCTTTAATGCAACATCACATGAAGTTTATCAGTAATGTTTCACAGCTTTAATCAAATCCTTCATCATCCATAAGTTGTGATGGAAAGATGTCTGCAAGCGTGCAGGAGCCCATTTTTAGAGACAATCATTCCTGTGTTATAATGCTCATTGAAGTTTATCAGGTCAGACGACCAACAGATGATAAGAAATATAATCTTACTAATTATTAGAGTTGAAAAGTACTTTGCTAAGCAAAATTCAATGAGGTTAGGCTGGAGATTGAGACGTTAACATAAAAGGGTCAGTTGGTGATGCATGAAAAAAAAGAATTTCTTCTAAAAATCTATTGGAGAATTCTGATTGTAAGAAATGAAAAATATTAAAACAGTGAAACTGTTAAAAAAAAGTGAAGGTTTTGTGCAGCTGGGTGTTGCAGCCCCTTTAGAGGAAAATGGAAACTTGGTTTCATGAGGTTAAAAACAAACACTGGGATGATCCAGACACATTTATTGTTTCTTTAATCACCACAATAGTTTCAGTTTGTGCTAAAATCTCTTAAAAAGCTGTTTTGAGTGATAAGTTTGGCTTTAATGTGTTAAGCTTGCATTAGATAAGACAATGTACCACTGAACACAGGAGGGATTATTGCTGAAAATGGATCTCTGAACACCTCTGTAGATATTCTATTAAAAATCATTCATGATTTGTGATCAGTGTTAATATTAAGCATTTATATGATTATTTTTGATAAATTGCTGTGATTCAATCTGAAACCAAATTTGAGTCTATTCTGAAAACAAGACATTTCTAATTCACCTCAGACTTTTGAGCTGTAGTCTACATTGTAATGATAGTGTATGGTTATTGATTAGAGCAGATGATATGAGGCTATCAGGAGAGACTGTTAAAAAGTTATGAGCTGTCTTGATGCAGAGAAAGTGGAGTTTGTCATCCTGGAGCTGTTGCCAAGATTGAACGATGCTCTGGCTCTGTGGTCAAGTTCAGACATAGGCTTTAAGCAACCATGAGCCACTGATAAGCGTGATAGATTAATAAGCATGTATAAAGTGGACTTGTTAAACAGCTCTGATAGGAGAAAGTCAATGAGCACGCAATAAAGTGGACTTGTTAGGGACAGTTTACCATCAGCCTTGATAAAGTTTAACTTCATTTGTATTGAAAGACAGACTTTAAAGAAGATTCTTATTTGAAACTGGTGATAAAATCCAGGTCAGATACAGTTACATACAAGCATACAGTACACACTACTGCTCAAAGGTCAGAGATCAGTTAGAAAAGACCCTGATTTTAATAGAAAATTGGCTTTAATGCAACATCACATGAAGTTTATCAGTAATGTTTCACAGCTTTAATCAAATCCTTCATCATCCATAAGTTGTGATGGAAAAATGTCTGCAAGCGTGCAGGAGCCCATTTTTAGAGACAATCATTCCTGTGTTATAATGCTCATTGAAGTTTATCAGGTCAGACGACCAACAGATGATAAGAAATATAATCTTACTAATTATTAGAGTTGAAAAGTACTTTGCTAAGCAAAATTCAATGAGGTTAGGCTGGAGATTGAGACGTTAACATAAAAGGGTCAGTTGGTGATGCATGAAAAAAAAGAATTTCTTCTAAAAATCTATTGGAGAATTCTGATTGTAAGAAATGAAAAATATTAAAACAGTGAAACTGTTAAAAAAAAGTGAAGGTTTTGTGCAGCTGGGTGTTGCAGCCCCTTTAGAGGAAAATGGAAACTTGGTTTCATGAGGTTAAAAACAAACACTGGGATGATCCAGACACATTTATTGTTTCTTTAATCACCACAATAGTTTCAGTTTGTGCTAAAATCTCTTAAAAAGCTGTTTGAGTGATAAGTTTGGCTTTAATGTGTTAAGCTTGCATTAGATAAGACAATGTACCACTGAACACAGGAGGGATTAATGCTGAAAATGGATCTCTGAACACCTCTGTAGATATTCTATTAAAAATCATTCATGATTTGTGATCAGTGTTAATATTAAGCATTTATATGATTATTTTGATAAATTGCTGTGATTCAATCTGAAACCAAATTTGAGTCTATTCTGAAAACAAGACATTTCTAATTCACCTCAGACTTTTGAGCTGTAGTCTACATTGTAATGATAGCGTATGGTTATTGATTAGAGCAGATGATATGAGGCTATCAGGAGAGACTGTTAAAAAGTTATGAGCTGTCTTGATGCAGAGAAAGTGGAGTTTGTCATCCTGGAGCTGTTGCCAAGATTGAACGATGCTCTGGCTCTGTGGTCAAGTTCAGACATAGGCTTTAAGCAACCATGAGCCACTGATAAGCGTGACAGATTAATAAGCATGTATAAAGTGGACTTGTTAAACAGCTCTGATAGGAGAAAGTCAATGAGCACGCAATAAAGTGGACTTGTTAGGGACAGTTTACCATCAGCCTTGATAAAGTTTAACTTCATTTGTATTGAAAGACAGACTTTAAAGAAGATTCTTATTTGAAACTGGTGATAAAATCCAGGTCAGATACAGTTACATACAAGCATACAGTACACACTACTGCTCAAAGGTCAGAGGTCAGTTAGAAAAGACCCTGATTTTAATAGAAAATTGGCTTTAATGCAACATCACATGAAGTTTATCAGTAATGTTTCACAGCTTTAATCAAATCCTTCATCATCCATAAGTTGTGATGGAAAAATGTCTGCAAGCGTGCAGGAGCCCATTTTTAGAGACAATCATTCCTGTGTTATAATGCTCATTGAAGTTTATCAGGTCAGACGACCAACAGATGATAAGAAATATAATCTTACTAATTATTAGAGTTGAAAAGTACTTTGCTAAGCAAAATTCAATGAGGTTAGGCTGGAGATTGAGACGTTAACATAAAAGGGTCAGTTGGTGATGCATGAAAAAAAAGAATTTCTTCTAAAAATCTATTGGAGAATTCTGATTGTAAGAAATGAAAAATATTAAAACAGTGAAACTGTTAAAAAAAAGTGAAGGTTTTGTGCAGCTGGGTGTTGCAGCCCCTTTAGAGGAAAATGGAAACTTGGTTTCATGAGGTTAAAAACAAACACTGGGATGATCCAGACACATTTATTGTTTCTTTAATCACCACAATAGTTTCAGTTTGTGCTAAAATCTCTTAAAAAGCTGTTTTGAGTGATAAGTTTGGCTTTAATGTGTTAAGCTTGCATTAGATAAGACAATGTACCACTGAACACAGGAGGGATTATTGCTGAAAATGGGTCTCTGAACACCTCTGTAGATATTCTATTAAAAATCATTCATGATTTGTGATCAGTGTTAATATTAAGCATTTATATGATTCTTTTTGATAAATTGCTGTGATTCAATCTGAAACCAAATTTGAGTCTATTCTGAAAACAAGACATTTCTAATTCACCTCAGACTTTTGAGCTGTAGTCTACATTGTAATGATAGTGTATGGTTATTGATTAGAGCAGATGATATGAGGCTATCAGGAGAGACTGTTAAAAAGTTATGAGCTGTCTTGATGCAGAGAAAGTGGAGTTTGTCATCCTGGAGCTGTTGCCAAGATTGAACGATGCTCTGGCTCTGTGGTCAAGTTCAGACATAGGCTTTAAGCAACCATGAGCCACTGATAAGCGTGATAGATTAATAAGCATGTATAAAGTGGACTTGTTAAACAGCTCTGATAGGAGAAAGTCAATGAGCACGCAATAAAGTGGACTTGTTAGGGACAGTTTACCATCAGCCTTGATAAAGTTTAACTTCATTTGTATTGAAAGACAGACTTTAAAGAAGATTCTTATTTGAAACTGGTGATAAAATCCAGGTCAGATACAGTTACATACAAGCATACAGTACACACTACTGCTCAAAGGTCAGAGGTCAGTTAGAAAAGACCCTGATTTTAATAGAAAATTGGCTTTAATGTAACATCACATGAAGTTTATCAGTAATGTTTCACAGCTTTAATCAAATCCTTCATCATCCATAAGTTGTGATGGAAAAATGTCTGCAAGCGTGCAGGAGCCCATTTTTAGAGACAATCATTCCTGTGTTATAATGCTCATTGAAGTTTATCAGGTCAGACGACCAACAGATGATAAGAAATATAATCTTACTAATTATTAGTTGAAAAGTACTTTGCTAAGCAAAATTCAATGAGGTTAGGCTGGAGATTGAGACGTTAACATAAAAGGGTCAGTTGGTGATGCATGAAAAAAAAGAATTTCTTCTAAAAATCTATTGGAGAATTCTGATTGTAAGAAATGAAAAATATTCAAAGAGTGAAACTGTTAAAAAAAAGTGAAGGTTTTGTGCAGCTGGGTGTTGCAGCCCCTTTAGAGGAAAATGGAAACTTGGTTTCATGAGGTTAAAAACAAACACTGGGATGATCCAGACACATTTATTGTTTCTTTAATCACCACAATAGTTTCAGTTTGTGCTAAAATCTCTTAAAAAGCTGTTTTGAGTGATAAGTTTGGCTTTAATGTGTTAAGCTTGCATTAGATAAGACAATGTACCACTGAACACAGGAGGGATTATTGCTGAAAATGGGTCTCTGAACACCTCTGTAGATATTCTATTAAAAATCATTCATGATTTGTGATCAGTGTTAATATTAAGCATTTATATGATTCTTTTTGATAAATTGCTGTGATTCAATCTGAAACCAAATTTGAGTCTATTCTGAAAACAAGACATTTCTAATTCACCTCAGACTTTTGAGCTGTAGTCTACATTGTAATGATAGTGTATGGTTATTGATTAGAGCAGATGATATGAGACTATCAGGAGAGACTGTTAAAAAGTTATGAGCTGTCTTGATGCAGAGAAAGTGGAGTTTGTCATCCTGGAGCTGTTGCCAAGATTGAACGATGCTCTGGCTCTGTGGTCAAGTTCAGACATAGGCTTTAAGCAACCATGAGCCACTGATAAGCGTGATAGATTAATAAGCATGTATAAAGTGGACTTGTTAAACAGCTCTGATAGGAGAAAGTCAATGAGCACGCAATAAAGTGGACTTGTTAGGGACAGTTTACCATCAGCCTTGATAAAGTTTAACTTCATTTGTATTGAAAGACAGACTTTAAAGAAGATTCTTATTTGAAACTGGTGATAAAATCCAGGTCAGATACAGTTACATACAAGCATACAGTACACACTACTGCTCAAAGGTCAGAGGTCAGTTAGAAAAGACCCTGATTTTAATAAAAAATTGGCTTTAATGTAACATCACATGAAGTTTATCAGTAATGTTTCACAGCTTTAATCAAATCCTTCATCATCCATAAGTTGTGATGGAAAAATGTCTGCAAGCGTGCAGGAGCCCATTTTTAGAGACAATCATTCCTGTGTTATAATGCTCATTGAAGTTTATCAGGTCAGACGACCAACAGATGATAAGAAATATAATCTTACTAATTATTAGAGTTGAAAAGTACTTTGCTAAGCAAAATTCAATGAGGTTAGGCTGGAGATTGAGACGTTAACATAAAAGGGTCAGTTGGTGATGCATGAAAAAAAAGAATTTCTTCTAAAAATCTATTGGAGAATTCTGATTGTAAGAAATGAAAAATATTAAAACAGTGAAACTGTTAAAAAAAAGTGAAGGTTTTGTGCAGCTGGGTGTTGCAGCCCCTTTAGAGGAAAATGGAAACTTGGTTTCATGAGGTTAAAAACAAACACTGGGATGATCCAGACACATTTATTGTTTCTTTAATCACCACAATAGTTTCAGTTTGTGCTAAAATCTCTTAAAAAGCTGTTTTGAGTGATAAGTTTGGCTTTAATGTGTTAAGCTTGCATTAGATAAGACAATGTACCACTGAACACAGGAGGGATTATTGCTGAAAATGGGTCTCTGAACACCTCTGTAGATATTCTATTAAAAATCATTCATGATTTGTGATCAGTGTTAATATTAAGCATTTATATGATTATTTTTGATAAATTGCTGTGATTCAATCTGAAACCAAATTTGAGTCTATTCTGAAAACAAGACATTTCTAATTCACCTCAGACTTTTGAGCTGTAGTCTACATTGTAATGATAGTGTATGGTTATTGATTAGAGCAGATGATATGAGACTATCAGGAGAGACTGTTAAAAAGTTATGAGCTGTCTTGATGCAGAGAAAGTGGAGTTTGTCATCCTGGAGCTGTTGCCAAGATTGAACGATGCTCTGGCTCTGTGGTCAAGTTCAGACATAGGCTTTAAGCAACCATGAGCCACTGATAAGCGTGACAGATTAATAAGCATGTATAAAGTGGACTTGTTAAACAGCTCTGATAGGAGAAAGTCAATGAGCACGCAATAAAGTGGACTTGTTAGGGACAGTTTACCATCAGCCTTGATAAAGTTTAACTTCATTTGTATTGAAAGACAGACTTTAAAGAAGATTCTTATTTGAAACTGGTGATAAAATCCAGGTCAGATACAGTTACATACAAGCATACAGTACACACTACTGCTCAAAGGTCAGAGGTCAGTTAGAAAAGACCCTGATTTTAATAGAAAATTGGCTTTAATGTAACATCACATGAAGTTTATCAGTAATGTTTCACAGCTTTAATCAAATCCTTCATCATCCATAAGTTGTGATGGAAAAATGTCTGCAAGCGTGCAGGAGCCCATTTTTAGAGACAATCATTCCTGTGTTATAATGCTCATTGAAGTTTATCAGGTCAGACGACCAACAGATGATAAGAAATATAATCTTACTAATTATTAGAGTTGAAAAGTACTTTGCTACGCAAAATTCAATGAGGTTAGGCTGGAGATTGAGACGTTAACATAAAAGGGTCAGTTGGTGATGCATGAAAAAAAAGAATTTCTTCTAAAAATCTATTGGAGAATTCTGATTGTAAGAAATGAAAAATATTAAAACAGTGAAACTGTTAAAAAAAAGTGAAGGTTTTGTGCAGCTGGGTGTTGCAGCCCCTTTAGAGGAAAATGGAAACTTGGTTTCATGAGGTTAAAAACAAACACTGGGATGATCCAGACACATTTATTGTTTCTTTAATCACCACAATAGTTTCAGTTTGTGCTAAAATCTCTTAAAAAGCTGTTTTGAGTGATAAGTTTGGCTTTAATGTGTTAAGCTTGCATTAGATAAGACAATGTACCACTGAACACAGGAGGGATTATTGCTGAAAATGGGTCTCTGAACACCTCTGTAGATATTCTATTAAAAATCATTCATGATTTGTGATCAGTGTTAATATTAAGCATTTATATGATTATTTTTGATAAATTGCTGTGATTCAATCTGAAACCAAATTTGAGTCTATTCTGAAAACAAGACATTTCTAATTCACCTCAGACTTTTGAGCTGTAGTCTACATTGTAATGATAGTGTATGGTTATTGATTAGAGCAGATGATATGAGGCTATCAGGAGAGACTGTTAAAAAGTTATGAGCTGTCTTGATGCAGAGAAAGTGGAGTTTGTCATCCTGGAGCTGTTGCCAAGATTGAACGATGCTCTGGCTCTGTGGTCAAGTTCAGACATAGGCTTTAAGCAACCATGAGCCACTGATAAGCGTGATAGATTAATAAGCATGTATAAAGTGGACTTGTTAAACAGCTCTGATAGGAGAAAGTCAATGAGCACGCAATAAAGTGGACTTGTTAGGGACAGTTTACCATCAGCCTTGATAAAGTTTAACTTCATTTGTATTGAAAGACAGACTTTAAAGAAGATTCTTATTTGAAACTGGTGATAAAATCCAGGTCAGATACAGTTACATACAAGCATACAGTACACACTACTGCTCAAAGGTCAGAGGTCAGTTAGAAAAGACCCTGATTTTAATAGAAAATTGGCTTTAATGCAACATCACATGAAGTTTATCAGTAATGTTTCACAGCTTTAATCAAATCCTTCATCATCCATAAGTTGTGATGGAAAAATGTCTGCAAGCGTGCAGGAGCCCATTTTTAGAGACAATCATTCCTGTGTTATAATGCTCATTGAACTTTATCAGGTCAGACGACCAACAGATGATAAGAAATATAATCTTACTAATTATTAGAGTTGAAAAGTACTTTGCTAAGCAAAATTCAATGAGGTTAGGCTGGAGATTGAGACGTTAACATAAAAGGGTCAGTTGGTGATGCATGAAAAAAAAGAATTTCTTCTAAAAATCTATTGGAGAATTCTGATTGTAAGAAATGAAAAATATTAAAACAGTGAAACTGTTAAAAAAAAGTGAAGGTTTTGTGCAGCTGGGTGTTGCAGCCCCTTTAGAGGAAAATGGAAACTTGGTTTCATGAGGTTAAAAACAAACACTGGGATGATCCAGACACATTTATTGTTTCTTTAATCACCACAATAGTTTCAGTTTGTGCTAAAATCTCTTAAAAAGCTGTTTTGAGTGATAAGTTTGGCTTTAATGTGTTAAGCTTGCATTAGATAAGACAATGTACCACTGAACACAGGAGGGATTATTGCTGAAAATGGGTCTCTGAACACCTCTGTAGATATTCTATTAAAAATCATTCATGATTTGTGATCAGTGTTAATATTAAGCATTTATATGATTATTTTTGATAAATTGCTGTGATTCAATCTGAAACCAAATTTGAGTCTATTCTGAAAACAAGACATTTCTAATTCACCTCAGACTTTTGAGCTGTAGTCTACATTGTAATGATAGTGTATGGTTATTGATTAGAGCAGATGATATGAGACTATCAGGAGAGACTGTTAAAAAGTTATGAGCTGTCTTGATGCAGAGAAAGTGGAGTTTGTCATCCTGGAGCTGTTGCCAAGATTGAACGATGCTCTGGCTCTGTGGTCAAGTTCAGACATAGGCTTTAAGCAACCATGAGCCACTGATAAGCGTGACAGATTAATAAGCATGTATAAAGTGGACTTGTTAAACAGCTCTGATAGGAGAAAGTCAATGAGCACGCAATAAAGTGGACTTGTTAGGGACAGTTTACCATCAGCCTTGATAAAGTTTAACTTCATTTGTATTGAAAGACAGACTTTAAAGAAGATTCTTATTTGAAACTGGTGATAAAATCCAGGTCAGATACAGTTACATACAAGCATACAGTACACACTACTGCTCAAAGGTCAGAGGTCAGTTAGAAAAGACCCTGATTTTAATAGAAAATTGGCTTTAATGCAACATCACATGAAGTTTATCAGTAATGTTTCACAGCTTTAATCAAATCCTTCATCATCCATAAGTTGTGATGGAAAAATGTCTGCAAGCGTGCAGGAGCCCATTTTTAGAGACAATCATTCCTGTGTTATAATGCTCATTGAAGTTTATCAGGTCAGACGACCAACAGATGATAAGAAATATAATCTTACTAATTATTAGAGTTGAAAAGTACTTTGCTAAGCAAAATTCAATGAGGTTAGGCTGGAGATTGAGACGTTAACATAAAAGGGTCAGTTGGTGATGCATGAAAAAAAAGAATTTCTTCTAAAAATCTATTGGAGAATTCTGATTGTAAGAAATGAAAAATATTAAAACAGTGAAACTGTTAAAAAAAAGTGAAGGTTTTGTGCAGCTGGGTGTTGCAGCCCCTTTAGAGGAAAATGGAAACTTGGTTTCATGAGGTTAAAAACAAACACTGGGATGATCCAGACACATTTATTGTTTCTTTAATCACCACAATAGTTTCAGTTTGTGCTAAAATCTCTTAAAAAGCTGTTTTGAGTGATAAGTTTGGCTTTAATGTGTTAAGCTTGCATTAGATAAGACAATGTACCACTGAACACAGGAGGGATTATTGCTGAAAATGGGTCTCTGAACACCTCTGTAGATATTCTATTAAAAATCATTCATGATTTGTGATCAGTGTTAATATTAAGCATTTATATGATTATTTTGATAAATTGCTGTGATTCAATCTGAAACCAAATTTGAGTCTATTCTGAAAACAAGACATTTCTAATTCACCTCAGACTTTTGAGCTGTAGTCTACATTGTAATGATAGTGTATGGTTATTGATTAGAGCAGATGATATGAGACTATCAGGAGAGACTGTTAAAAAGTTATGAGCTGTCTTGATGCAGAGAAAGTGGAGTTTGTCATCCTGGAGCTGTTGCCAAGATTGAACGATGCTCTGGCTCTGTGGTCAAGTTCAGACATAGGCTTTAAGCAACCATGAGCCACTGATAAGCGTGATAGATTAATAAGCATGTATAAAGTGGACTTGTTAAACAGCTCTGATAGGAGAAAGTCAATGAGCACGCAATAAAGTGGACTTGTTAGGGACAGTTTACCATCAGCCTTGATAAAGTTTAACTTCATTTGTATTGAAAGACAGACTTTAAAGAAGATTCTTATTTGAAACTGGTGATAAAATCCAGGTCAGATACAGTTACATACAAGCATACAGTACACACTACTGCTCAAAGGTCAGAGGTCAGTTAGAAAAGACCCTGATTTTAATAGAAAATTGGCTTTAATGCAACATCACATGAAGTTTATCAGTAATGTTTCACAGCTTTAATCAAATCCTTCATCATCCATAAGTTGTGATGGAAAAATGTCTGCAAGCGTGCAGGAGCCCATTTTTAGAGACAATCATTCCTGTGTTATAATGCTCATTGAAGTTTATCAGGTCAGACGACCAACAGATGATAAGAAATATAATCTTACTAATTATTAGAGTTGAAAAGTACTTTGCTAAGCAAAATTCAATGAGGTTAGGCTGGAGATTGAGACGTTAACATAAAAGGGTCAGTTGGTGATGCATGAAAGAAAATAAATTTCTTCTAAAAATCTATTGGAGAATTCTGATTGTAAGAAATGAAAAATATTAAAACAGTGAAACTGTTAAAAAAAAGTGAAGGTTTTGTGCAGCTGGGTGTTGCAGCCCCTTTAGAGGAAAATGGAAACTTGGTTTCATGAGGTTAAAAACAAACACTGGGATGATCCAGACACATTTATTGTTTCTTTAATCACCACAATAGTTTCAGTTTGTGCTAAAATCTCTTAAAAAGCTGTTTGAGTGATAAGTTTGGCTTTAATGTGTTAAGCTTGCATTAGATAAGACAATGTACCACTGAACACAGGAGGGATTAATGCTGAAAATGGATCTCTGAACACCTCTGTAGATATTCTATTAAAAATCATTCATGATTTGTGATCAGTGTTAATATTAAGCATTTATATGATTATTTTGATAAATTGCTGTGATTCAATCTGAAACCAAATTTGAGTCTATTCTGAAAACAAGACATTTCTAATTCACCTCAGACTTTTGAGCTGTAGTCTACATTGTAATGATAGTGTATGGTTATTGATTAGAGCAGATGATATGAGGCTATCAGGAGAGACTGTTAAAAAGTTATGAGCTGTCTTGATGCAGAGAAAGTGGAGTTTGTCATCCTGGAGCTGTTGCCAAGATTGAACGATGCTCTGGCTCTGTGGTCAAGTTCAGACATAGGCTTTAAGCAACCATGAGCCACTGATAAGCGTGATAGATTAATAAGCATGTATAAAGTGGGCTTGTTAAACAGCTCTGATAGGAGAAAGTCAATGAGCACGCAATAAAGTGGACTTGTTAGGGACAGTTTACCATCAGCCTTGATAAAGTTTAACTTCATTTGTATTGAAAGACAGACTTTAAAGAAGATTCTTATTTGAAACTGGTGATAAAATCCAGGTCAGATACAGTTACATACAAGCATACAGTACACACTACTGCTCAAAGGTCAGAGGTCAGTTAGAAAAGACCCTGATTTTAATAGAAAATTGGCTTTAATGCAACATCACATGAAGTTTATCAGTAATGTTTCACAGCTTTAATCAAATCCTTCATCATCCATAAGTTGTGATGGAAAAATGTCTGCAAGCGTGCAGGAGCCCATTTTTAGAGACAATCATTCCTGTGTTATAATGCTCATTGAAGTTTATCAGGTCAGACGACCAACAGATGATAAGAAATATAATCTTACTAATTATTAGAGTTGAAAAGTACTTTGCTAAGCAAAATTCAATGAGGTTAGGCTGGAGATTGAGACGTTAACATAAAAGGGTCAGTTGGTGATGCATGAAAAAAAAAGAATTTCTTCTAAAAATCTATTGGAGAATTCTGATTGTAAGAAATGAAAAATATTAAAACAGTGAAACTGTTAAAAAAAAGTGAAGGTTTTGTGCAGCTGGGTGTTGCAGCCCCTTTAGAGGAAAATGGAAACTTGGTTTCATGAGGTTAAAAACAAACACTGGGATGATCCAGACACATTTATTGTTTCTTTAATCACCACAATAGTTTCAGTTTGTGCTAAAATCTCTTAAAAAGCTGTTTTGAGTGATAAGTTTGGCTTTAATGTGTTAAGCTTGCATTAGATAAGACAATGTACCACTGAACACAGGAGGGATTATTGCTGAAAATGGGTCTCTGAACACCTCTGTAGATATTCTATTAAAAATCATTCATGATTTGTGATCAGTGTTAATATTAAGCATTTATATGATTCTTTTTGATAAATTGCTGTGATTCAATCTGAAACCAAATTTGAGTCTATTCTGAAAACAAGACATTTCTAATTCACCTCAGACTTTTGAGCTGTAGTCTACATTGTAATGATAGTGTATGGTTATTGATTAGAGCAGATGATATGAGGCTATCAGGAGAGACTGTTAAAAAGTTATGAGCTGTCTTGATGCAGAGAAAGTGGAGTTTGTCATCCTGGAGCTGTTGCCAAGATTGAACGATGCTCTGGCTCTGTGGTCAAGTTCAGACATAGGCTTTAAGCAACCATGAGCCACTGATAAGCGTGATAGATTAATAAGCATGTATAAAGTGGACTTGTTAAACAGCTCTGATAGGAGAAAGTCAATGAGCACGCAATAAAGTGGACTTGTTAGGGACAGTTTACCATCAGCCTTGATAAAGTTTAACTTCATTTGTATTGAAAGACAGACTTTAAAGAAGATTCTTATTTGAAACTGGTGATAAAATCCAGGTCAGATACAGTTACATACAAGCATACAGTACACACTACTGCTCAAAGGTCAGAGGTCAGTTAGAAAAGACCCTGATTTTAATAGAAAATTGGCTTTAATGTAACATCACATGAAGTTTATCAGTAATGTTTCACAGCTTTAATCAAATCCTTCATCATCCATAAGTTGTGATGGAAAAATGTCTGCAAGCGTGCAGGAGCCCATTTTTAGAGACAATCATTCCTGTGTTATAATGCTCATTGAAGTTTATCAGGTCAGACGACCAACAGATGATAAGAAATATAATCTTACTAATTATTAGAGTTGAAAAGTACTTTGCTAAGCAAAATTCAATGAGGTTAGGCTGGAGATTGAGACGTTAACATAAAAGGGTCAGTTGGTGATGCATGAAAAAAAAGAATTTCTTCTAAAAATCTATTGGAGAATTCTGATTGTAAGAAAT
This sequence comes from Perissodus microlepis, assembly GCF_051167445.1. NCBI lineage: Eukaryota > Metazoa > Chordata > Actinopteri > Cichliformes > Cichlidae > Perissodus > Perissodus microlepis. Next base: position 12,840,050 of record NC_140480.1, on the reverse strand, counting down.
GAAAAATATTCAAATAGTTAAACTGTTAAAAAAAAGTGAAGGTTTTGTGCAGCTGGGTGTTGCAGCCCCTTTAGAGGAAAATGGAAACTTGGTTTCATGAGGTTAAAAACAAACACTGGGATGATCCAGACACATTTATTGTTTCTTTAATCACCACAATAGTTTCAGTTTGTGCTAAAATCTCTTAAAAAGCTGTTTTGAGTGATAAGTTTGGCTTTAATGTGTTAAGCTTGCATTAGATAAGACAATGTACCACTGAACACAGGAGGGATTATTGCTGAAAATGGGTCTCTGAACACCTCTGTAGATATTCTATTAAAAATCATTCATGATTTGTGATCAGTGTTAATATTAAGCATTTATATGATTATTTTGATAAATTGCTGTGATTCAATCTGAAACCAAATTTGAATCTATTCTGAAAACAAGACATTTCTAATTCACCTCAGACTTTTGAGCTGTAGTCTACATTGTAATGATAGTGTATGGTTATTGATTAGAGCAGATGATATGAGGCTATCAGGAGAGACTGTTAAAAAGTTATGAGCTGTCTTGATGCAGAGAAAGTGGAGTTTGTCATCCTGGAGCTGTTGCCAAGATTGAACGATGCTCTGGCTCTGTGGTCAAGTTCAGACATAGGCTTTAAGCAACCATGAGCCACTGATAAGCGTGATAGATTAATAAGCATGTATAAAGTGGACTTGTTAAACAGCTCTGATAGGAGAAAGTCAATGAGCACGCAATAAAGTGGACTTGTTAGGGACAGTTTACCATCAGCCTTGATAAAGTTTAACTTCATTTGTATTGAAAGACAGACTTTAAAGAAGATTCTTATTTGAAACTGGTGATAAAATCCAGGTCAGATACAGTTACATACAAGCATACAGTACACACTACTGCTCAAAGGTCAGAGGTCAGTTAGAAAAGACCCTGATTTTAATAAAAAATTGGCTTTAATGTAACATCACATGAAGTTTATCAGTAATGTTTCACAGCTTTAATCAAATCCTTCATCATCCATAAGTTGTGATGGAAAAATGTCTGCAAGCGTGCAGGAGCCCATTTTTAGAGACAATCATTCCTGTGTTATAATGCTCATTGAAGTTTATCAGGTCAGACGACCAACAGATGATAAGAAATATAATCTTACTAATTATTAGAGTTGAAAAGTACTTTGCTAAGCAAAATTCAATGAGGTTAGGCTGGAGATTGAGACGTTAACATAAAAGGGTCAGTTGGTGATGCATGAAAAAAAAGAATTTCTTCTAAAAATCTATTGGAGAATTCTGATTGTAAGAAATGAAAAATATTAAAACAGTGAAACTGTTAAAAAAAAGTGAAGGTTTTGTGCAGCTGGGTGTTGCAGCCCCTTTAGAGGAAAATGGAAACTTGGTTTCATGAGGTTAAAAACAAACACTGGGATGATCCAGACACATTTATTGTTTCTTTAATCACCACAATAGTTTCAGTTTGTGCTAAAATCTCTTAAAAAGCTGTTTTGAGTGATAAGTTTGGCTTTAATGTGTTAAGCTTGCATTAGATAAGACAATGTACCACTGAACACAGGAGGGATTATTGCTGAAAATGGGTCTCTGAACACCTCTGTAGATATTCTATTAAAAATCATTCATGATTTGTGATCAGTGTTAATATTAAGCATTTATATGATTATTTTTGATAAATTGCTGTGATTCAATCTGAAACCAAATTTGAGTCTATTCTGAAAACAAGACATTTCTAATTCACCTCAGACTTTTGAGCTGTAGTCTACATTGTAATGATAGTGTATGGTTATTGATTAGAGCAGATGATATGAGGCTATCAGGAGAGACTGTTAAAAAGTTATGAGCTGTCTTGATGCAGAGAAAGTGGAGTTTGTCATCCTGGAGCTGTTGCCAAGATTGAACGATGCTCTGGCTCTGTGGTCAAGTTCAGACATAGGCTTTAAGCAACCATGAGCCACTGATAAGCGTGACAGATTAATAAGCATGTATAAAGTGGACTTGTTAAACAGCTCTGATAGGAGAAAGTCAATGAGCACGCAATAAAGTGGACTTGTTAGGGACAGTTTACCATCAGCCTTGATAAAGTTTAACTTCATTTGTATTGAAAGACAGACTTTAAAGAAGATTCTTATTTGAAACTGGTGATAAAATCCAGGTCAGATACAGTTACATACAAGCATACAGTACACACTACTGCTCAAAGGTCAGAGGTCAGTTAGAAAAGACCCTGATTTTAATAGAAAATTGGCTTTAATGTAACATCACATGAAGTTTATCAGTAATGTTTCACAGCTTTAATCAAATCCTTCATCATCCATAAGTTGTGATGGAAAAATGTCTGCAAGCGTGCAGGAGCCCATTTTTAGAGACAATCATTCCTGTGTTATAATGCTCATTGAAGTTTATCAGGTCAGACGACCAACAGATGATAAGAAATATAATCTTACTAATTATTAGAGTTGAAAAGTACTTTGCTAAGCAAAATTCAATGAGGTTAGGCTGGAGATTGAGACGTTAACATAAAAGGGTCAGTTGGTGATGCATGAAAAAAAAGAATTTCTTCTAAAAATCTATTGGAGAATTCTGATTGTAAGAAATGAAAAATATTAAAACAGTGAAACTGTTAAAAAAAAGTGAAGGTTTTGTGCAGCTGGGTGTTGCAGCCCCTTTAGAGGAAAATGGAAACTTGGTTTCATGAGGTTAAAAACAAACACTGGGATGATCCAGACACATTTATTGTTTCTTTAATCACCACAATAGTTTCAGTTTGTGCTAAAATCTCTTAAAAAGCTGTTTTGAGTGATAAGTTTGGCTTTAATGTGTTAAGCTTGCATTAGATAAGACAATGTACCACTGAACACAGGAGGGATTATTGCTGAAAATGGGTCTCTGAACACCTCTGTAGATATTCTATTAAAAATCATTCATGATTTGTGATCAGTGTTAATATTAAGCATTTATATGATTATTTTTGATAAATTGCTGTGATTCAATCTGAAACCAAATTTGAGTCTATTCTGAAAACAAGACATTTCTAATTCACCTCAGACTTTTGAGCTGTAGTCTACATTGTAATGATAGTGTATGGTTATTGATTAGAGCAGATGATATGAGGCTATCAGGAGAGACTGTTAAAAAGTTATGAGCTGTCTTGATGCAGAGAAAGTGGAGTTTGTCATCCTGGAGCTGTTGCCAAGATTGAACGATGCTCTGGCTCTGTGGTCAAGTTCAGACATAGGCTTTAAGCAACCATGAGCCACTGATAAGCGTGATAGATTAATAAGCATGTATAAAGTGGACTTGTTAAACAGCTCTGATAGGAGAAAGTCAATGAGCACGCAATAAAGTGGACTTGTTAGGGACAGTTTACCATCAGCCTTGATAAAGTTTAACTTCATTTGTATTGAAAGACAGACTTTAAAGAAGATTCTTATTTGAAACTGGTGATAAAATCCAGGTCAGATACAGTTACATACAAGCATACAGTACACACTACTGCTCAAAGGTCAGAGGTCAGTTAGAAAAGACCCTGATTTTAATAGAAAATTGGCTTTAATGCAACATCACATGAAGTTTATCAGTAATGTTTCACAGCTTTAATCAAATCCTTCATCATCCATAAGTTGTGATGGAAAAATGTCTGCAAGCGTGCAGGAGCCCATTTTTAGAGACAATCATTCCTGTGTTATAATGCTCATTGAAGTTTATCAGGTCAGACGACCAACAGATGATAAGAAATATAATCTTACTAATTATTAGAGTTGAAAAGTACTTTGCTAAGCAAAATTCAATGAGGTTAGGCTGGAGATTGAGACGTTAACATAAAAGGGTCAGTTGGTGATGCATGAAAAAAAAGAATTTCTTCTAAAAATCTATTGGAGAATTCTGATTGTAAGAAATGAAAAATATTCAAATAGTTAAACTGTTAAAAAAAAGTGAAGGTTTTGTGCAGCTGGGTGTTGCAGCCCCTTTAGAGGAAAATGGAAACTTGGTTTCATGAGGTTAAAAACAAACACTGGGATGATCCAGACACATTTATTGTTTCTTTAATCACCACAATAGTTTCAGTTTGTGCTAAAATCTCTTAAAAAGCTGTTTTGAGTGATAAGTTTGGCTTTAATGTGTTAAGCTTGCATTAGATAAGACAATGTACCACTGAACACAGGAGGGATTATTGCTGAAAATGGGTCTCTGAACACCTCTGTAGATATTCTATTAAAAATCATTCATGATTTGTGATCAGTGTTAATATTAAGCATTTATATGATTATTTTGATAAATTGCTGTGATTCAATCTGAAACCAAATTTGAATCTATTCTGAAAACAAGACATTTCTAATTCACCTCAGACTTTTGAGCTGTAGTCTACATTGTAATGATAGTGTATGGTTATTGATTAGAGCAGATGATATGAGGCTATCAGGAGAGACTGTTAAAAAGTTATGAGCTGTCTTGATGCAGAGAAAGTGGAGTTTGTCATCCTGGAGCTGTTGCCAAGATTGAACGATGCTCTGGCTCTGTGGTCAAGTTCAGACATAGGCTTTAAGCAACCATGAGCCACTGATAAGCGTGATAGATTAATAAGCATGTATAAAGTGGACTTGTTAAACAGCTCTGATAGGAGAAAGTCAATGAGCACGCAATAAAGTGGACTTGTTAGGGACAGTTTACCATCAGCCTTGATAAAGTTTAACTTCATTTGTATTGAAAGACAGACTTTAAAGAAGATTCTTATTTGAAACTGGTGATAAAATCCAGGTCAGATACAGTTACATACAAGCATACAGTACACACTACTGCTCAAAGGTCAGAGGTCAGTTAGAAAAGACCCTGATTTTAATAAAAAATTGGCTTTAATGTAACATCACATGAAGTTTATCAGTAATGTTTCACAGCTTTAATCAAATCCTTCATCATCCATAAGTTGTGATGGAAAAATGTCTGCAAGCGTGCAGGAGCCCATTTTTAGAGACAATCATTCCTGTGTTATAATGCTCATTGAAGTTTATCAGGTCAGACGACCAACAGATGATAAGAAATATAATCTTACTAATTATTAGAGTTGAAAAGTACTTTGCTAAGCAAAATTCAATGAGGTTAGGCTGGAGATTGAGACGTTAACATAAAAGGGTCAGTTGGTGATGCATGAAAAAAAAGAATTTCTTCTAAAAATCTATTGGAGAATTCTGATTGTAAGAAATGAAAAATATTAAAACAGTGAAACTGTTAAAAAAAAGTGAAGGTTTTGTGCAGCTGGGTGTTGCAGCCCCTTTAGAGGAAAATGGAAACTTGGTTTCATGAGGTTAAAAACAAACACTGGGATGATCCAGACACATTTATTGTTTCTTTAATCACCACAATAGTTTCAGTTTGTGCTAAAATCTCTTAAAAAGCTGTTTTGAGTGATAAGTTTGGCTTTAATGTGTTAAGCTTGCATTAGATAAGACAATGTACCACTGAACACAGGAGGGATTATTGCTGAAAATGGGTCTCTGAACACCTCTGTAGATATTCTATTAAAAATCATTCATGATTTGTGATCAGTGTTAATATTAAGCATTTATATGATTATTTTTGATAAATTGCTGTGATTCAATCTGAAACCAAATTTGAGTCTATTCTGAAAACAAGACATTTCTAATTCACCTCAGACTTTTGAGCTGTAGTCTACATTGTAATGATAGTGTATGGTTATTGATTAGAGCAGATGATATGAGACTATCAGGAGAGACTGTTAAAAAGTTATGAGCTGTCTTGATGCAGAGAAAGTGGAGTTTGTCATCCTGGAGCTGTTGCCAAGATTGAACGATGCTCTGGCTCTGTGGTCAAGTTCAGACATAGGCTTTAAGCAACCATGAGCCACTGATAAGCGTGACAGATTAATAAGCATGTATAAAGTGGACTTGTTAAACAGCTCTGATAGGAGAAAGTCAATGAGCACGCAATAAAGTGGACTTGTTAGGGACAGTTTACCATCAGCCTTGATAAAGTTTAACTTCATTTGTATTGAAAGACAGACTTTAAAGAAGATTCTTATTTGAAACTGGTGATAAAATCCAGGTCAGATACAGTTACATACAAGCATACAGTACACACTACTGCTCAAAGGTCAGAGGTCAGTTAGAAAAGACCCTGATTTTAATAGAAAATTGGCTTTAATGTAACATCACATGAAGTTTATCAGTAATGTTTCACAGCTTTAATCAAATCCTTCATCATCCATAAGTTGTGATGGAAAAATGTCTGCAAGCGTGCAGGAGCCCATTTTTAGAGACAATCATTCCTGTGTTATAATGCTCATTGAAGTTTATCAGGTCAGACGACCAACAGATGATAAGAAATATAATCTTACTAATTATTAGAGTTGAAAAGTACTTTGCTAAGCAAAATTCAATGAGGTTAGGCTGGAGATTGAGACGTTAACATAAAAGGGTCAGTTGGTGATGCATGAAAAAAAAGAATTTCTTCTAAAAATCTATTGGAGAATTCTGATTGTAAGAAATGAAAAATATTAAAACAGTGAAACTGTTAAAAAAAAGTGAAGGTTTTGTGCAGCTGGGTGTTGCAGCCCCTTTAGAGGAAAATGGAAACTTGGTTTCATGAGGTTAAAAACAAACACTGGGATGATCCAGACACATTTATTGTTTCTTTAATCACCACAATAGTTTCAGTTTGTGCTAAAATCTCTTAAAAAGCTGTTTTGAGTGATAAGTTTGGCTTTAATGTGTTAAGCTTGCATTAGATAAGACAATGTACCACTGAACACAGGAGGGATTATTGCTGAAAATGGGTCTCTGAACACCTCTGTAGATATTCTATTAAAAATCATTCATGATTTGTGATCAGTGTTAATATTAAGCATTTATATGATTATTTTGATAAATTGCTGTGATTCAATCTGAAACCAAATTTGAGTCTATTCTGAAAACAAGACATTTCTAATTCACCTCAGACTTTTGAGCTGTAGTCTACATTGTAATGATAGTGTATGGTTATTGATTAGAGCAGATGATATGAGGCTATCAGGAGAGACTGTTAAAAAGTTATGAGCTGTCTTGATGCAGAGAAAGTGGAGTTTGTCATCCTGGAGCTGTTGCCAAGATTGAACGATGCTCTGGCTCTGTGGTCAAGTTCAGACATAGGCTTTAAGCAACCATGAGCCACTGATAAGCGTGATAGATTAATAAGCATGTATAAAGTGGACTTGTTAAACAGCTCTGATAGGAGAAAGTCAATGAGCACGCAATAAAGTGGACTTGTTAGGGACAGTTTACCATCAGCCTTGATAAAGTTTAACTTCATTTGTATTGAAAGACAGACTTTAAAGAAGATTCTTATTTGAAACTGGTGATAAAATCCAGGTCAGATACAGTTACATACAAGCATACAGTACACACTACTGCTCAAAGGTCAGAGGTCAGTTAGAAAAGACCCTGATTTTAATAGAAAATTGGCTTTAATGCAACATCACATGAAGTTTATCAGTAATGTTTCACAGCTTTAATCAAATCCTTCATCATCCATAAGTTGTGATGGAAAAATGTCTGCAAGCGTGCAGGAGCCCATTTTTAGAGACAATCATTCCTGTGTTATAATGCTCATTGAAGTTTATCAGGTCAGACGACCAACAGATGATAAGAAATATAATCTTACTAATTATTAGAGTTGAAAAGTACTTTGCTAAGCAAAATTCAATGAGGTTAGGCTGGAGATTGAGACGTTAACATAAAAGGGTCAGTTGGTGATGCATGAAAAAAAATAAATTTCTTCTAAAAATCTATTGGAGAATTCTGATTGTAAGAAATGAAAAATATTAAAACAGTGAAACTGTTAAAAAAAAGTGAAGGTTTTGTGCAGCTGGGTGTTGCAGCCCCTTTAGAGGAAAATGGAAACTTGGTTTCATGAGGTTAAAAACAAACACTGGGATGATCCAGACACATTTATTGTTTCTTTAATCACCACAATAGTTTCAGTTTGTGCTAAAATCTCTTAAAAAGCTGTTTGAGTGATAAGTTTGGCTTTAATGTGTTAAGCTTGCATTAGATAAGACAATGTACCACTGAACACAGGAGGGATTAATGCTGAAAATGGGTCTCTGAACACCTCTGTAGATATTCTATTAAAAATCATTCATGATTTGTGATCAGTGTTAATATTAAGCATTTATATGATTATTTTGATAAATTGCTGTGATTCAATCTGAAACCAAATTTGAGTCTATTCTGAAAACAAGACATTTCTAATTCACCTCAGACTTTTGAGCTGTAGTCTACATTGTAATGATAGTGTATGGTTATTGATTAGAGCAGATGATATGAGGCTATCAGGAGAGACTGTTAAAAAGTTATGAGCTGTCTTGATGCAGAGACAGTGGAGTTTGTCATCCTGGAGCTGTTGCCAAGATTGAACGATGCTCTGGCTCTGTGGTCAAGTTCAGACATAGGCTTTAAGCAACCATGAGCCACTGATAAGCGTGATAGATTAATAAGCATGTATAAAGTGGACTTGTTAAACAGCTCTGATAGGAGAAAGTCAATGAGCACGCAATAAAGTGGACTTGTTAGGGACAGTTTACCATCAGCCTTGATAAAGTTTAACTTCATTTGTATTGAAAGACAGACTTTAAAGAAGATTCTTATTTGAAACTGGTGATAAAATCCAGGTCAGATACAGTTACATACAAGCATACAGTACACACTACTGCTCAAAGGTCAGAGGTCAGTTAGAAAAGACCCTGATTTTAATAGAAAATTGGCTTTAATGCAACATCACATGAAGTTTATCAGTAATGTTTCACAGCTTTAATCAAATCCTTCATCATCCATAAGTTGTGATGGAAAAATGTCTGCAAGTGTGCAGGAGCCCATTTTTAGAGACAATCATTCCTGTGTTATAATGCTCATTGAAGTTTATCAGGTCAGACGACCAACAGATGATAAGAAATATAATCTTACTAATTATTAGAGTTGAAAAGTACTTTGCTAAGCAAAATTCAATGAGGTTAGGCTGGAGATTGAGACGTTAACATAAAAGGGTCAGTTGGTGATGCATGAAAAAAAAGAATTTCTTCTAAAAATCTATTGGAGAATTCTGATTGTAAGAAATGAAAAATATTAAAACAGTGAAACTGTTAAAAAAAAGTGAAGGTTTTGTGCAGCTGGGTGTTGCAGCCCCTTTAGAGGAAAATGGAAACTTGGTTTCATGAGGTTAAAAACAAACACTGGGATGATCCAGACACATTTATTGTTTCTTTAATCACCACAATAGTTTCAGTTTGTGCTAAAATCTCTTAAAAAGCTGTTTTGAGTGATAAGTTTGGCTTTAATGTGTTAAGCTTGCATTAGATAAGACAATGTACCACTGAACACAGGAGGGATTATTGCTGAAAATGGGTCTCTGAACACCTCTGTAGATATTCTATTAAAAATCATTCATGATTTGTGATCAGTGTTAATATTAAGCATTTATATGATTATTTTTGATAAATTGCTGTGATTCAATCTGAAACCAAATTTGAGTCTATTCTGAAAACAAGACATTTCTAATTCACCTCAGACTTTTGAGCTGTAGTCTACATTGTAATGATAGTGTATGGTTATTGATTAGAGCAGATGATATGAGGCTATCAGGAGAGACTGTTAAAAAGTTATGAGCTGTCTTGATGCAGAGAAAGTGGAGTTTGTCATCCTGGAGCTGTTGCCAAGATTGAACGATGCTCTGGCTCTGTGGTCAAGTTCAGACATAGGCTTTAAGCAACCATGAGCCACTGATAAGCGTGATAGATTAATAAGCATGTATAAAGTGGACTTGTTAAACAGCTCTGATAGGAGAAAGTCAATGAGCACGCAATAAAGTGGACTTGTTAGGGACAGTTTACCATCAGCCTTGATAAAGTTTAACTTCATTTGTATTGAAAGACAGACTTTAAAGAAGATTCTTATTTGAAACTGGTGATAAAATCCAGGTCAGATACAGTTACATACAAGCATACAGTACACACTACTGCTCAAAGGTCAGAGGTCACTTAGAAAAGACCCTGATTTTAATAGAAAATTGGCTTTAATGCAACATCACATGAAGTTTATCAGTAATGTTTCACAGCTTTAATCAAATCCTTCATCATCCATAAGTTGTGATGGAAAAATGTCTGCAAGCGTGCAGGAGCCCATTTTTAGAGACAATCATTCCTGTGTTATAATGCTCATTGAAGTTTATCAGGTCAGACGACCAACAGATGATAAGAAATATAATCTTACTAATTATTAGAGTTGAAAAGTACTTTGCTAAGCAAAATTCAATGAGGTTAGGCTGGAGATTGAGACGTTAACATAAAAGGGTCAGTTGGTGATGCATGAAAGAAAATAAATTTCTTCTAAAAATCTATTGGAGAATTCTGATTGTAAGAAATGAAAAATATTAAAACAGTGAAACTGTTAAAAAAAAGTGAAGGTTTTGTGCAGCTGGGTGTTGCAGCCCCTTTAGAGGAAAATGGAAACTTGGTTTCATGAGGTTAAAAACAAACACTGGGATGATCCAGACACATTTATTGTTTCTTTAATCACCACAATAGTTTCAGTTTGTGCTAAAATCTCTTAAAAAGCTGTTTGAGTGATAAGTTTGGCTTTAATGTGTTAAGCTTGCATTAGATAAGACAATGTACCACTGAACACAGGAGGGATTAATGCTGAAAATGGATCTCTGAACACCTCTGTAGATATTCTATTAAAAATCATTCATGATTTGTGATCAGTGTTAATATTAAGCATTTATATGATTATTTTGATAAATTGCTGTGATTCAATCTGAAACCAAATTTGAGTCTATTCTGAAAACAAGACATTTCTAATTCACCTCAGACTTTTGAGCTGTAGTCTACATTGTAATGATAGTGTATGGTTATTGATTAGAGCAGATGATATGAGACTATCAGGAGAGACTGTTAAAAAGTTATGAGCTGTCTTGATGCAGAGAAAGTGGAGTTTGTCATCCTGGAGCTGTTGCCAAGATTGAACGATGCTCTGGCTCTGTGGTCAAGTTCAGACATAGGCTTTAAGCAACCATGAGCCACTGATAAGCGTGATAGATTAATAAGCATGTATAAAGTGGACTTGTTAAACAGCTCTGATAGGAGAAAGTCAATGAGCACGCAATAAAGTGGACTTGTTAGGGACAGTTTACCATCAGCCTTGATAAAGTTTAACTTCATTTGTATTGAAAGACAGACTTTAAAGAAGATTCTTATTTGAAACTGGTGATAAAATCCAGGTCAGATACAGTTACATACAAGCATACAGTACACACTACTGCTCAAAGGTCAGAGGTCAGTTAGAAAAGACCCTGATTTTAATAGAAAATTGGCTTTAATGCAACATCACATGAAGTTTATCAGTAATGTTTCACAGCTTTAATCAAATCCTTCATCATCCATAAGTTGTGATGGAAAAATGTCTGCAAGCGTGCAGGAGCCCATTTTTAGAGACAATCATTCCTGTGTTATAATGCTCATTGAAGTTTATCAGGTCAGACGACCAACAGATGATAAGAAATATAATCTTACTAATTATTAGAGTTGAAAAGTACTTTGCTAAGCAAAATTCAATGAGGTTAGGCTGGAGATTGAGACGTTAACATAAAAGGGTCAGTTGGTGATGCATGAAAGAAAATAAATTTCTTCTAAAAATCTATTGGAGAATTCTGATTGTAAGAAATGAAAAATATTCAAAGAGTGAAACTGTTAAAAAAAAGTGAAGGTTTTGTGCAGCTGGGTGTTGCAGCCCCTTTAGAGGAAAATGGAAACTTGGTTTCATGAGGTTAAAAACAAACACTGGGATGATCCAGACACATTTATTGTTTCTTTAATCACCACAATAGTTTCAGTTTGTGCTAAAATCTCTTAAAAAGCTGTTTTGAGTGATAAGTTTGGCTTTAATGTGTTAAGCTTGCATTAGATAAGACAATGTACCACTGAACACAGGAGGGATTATTGCTGAAAATGGGTCTCTGAACACCTCTGTAGATATTCTATTAAAAATCATTCATGATTTGTGATCAGTGTTAATATTAAGCATTTATATGATTCTTTTTGATAAATTGCTGTGATTCAATCTGAAACCAAATTTGAGTCTATTCTGAAAACAAGACATTTCTAATTCACCTCAGACTTTTGAGCTGTAGTCTACATTGTAATGATAGTGTATGGTTATTGATTAGAGCAGATGATATGAGGCTATCAGGAGAGACTGTTAAAAAGTTATGAGCTGTCTTGATGCAGAGAAAGTGGAGTTTGTCATCCTGGAGCTGTTGCCAAGATTGAACGATGCTCTGGCTCTGTGGTCAAGTTCAGACATAGGCTTTAAGCAACCATGAGCCACTGATAAGCGTGATAGATTAATAAGCATGTATAAAGTGGACTTGTTAAACAGCTCTGATAGGAGAAAGTCAATGAGCACGCAATAAAGTGGACTTGTTAGGGACAGTTTACCATCAGCCTTGATAAAGTTTAACTTCATTTGTATTGAAAGACAGACTTTAAAGAAGATTCTTATTTGAAACTGGTGATAAAATCCAGGTCAGATACAGTTACATACAAGCATACAGTACACACTACTGCTCAAAGGTCAGAGGTCAGTTAGAAAAGACCCTGATTTTAATAGAAAATTGGCTTTAATGTAACATCACATGAAGTTTATCAGTAATGTTTCACAGCTTTAATCAAATCCTTCATCATCCATAAGTTGTGATGGAAAAATGTCTGCAAGCGTGCAGGAGCCCATTTTTAGAGACAATCATTCCTGTGTTATAATGCTCATTGAAGTTTATCAGGTCAGACGACCAACAGATGATAAGAAATATAATCTTACTAATTATTCGAGTTGAAAAGTACTTTGCTAAGCAAAATTCAATGAGGTTAGGCTGGAGATTGAGACGTTAACATAAAAGGGTCAGTTGGTGATGCATGAAAGAAAATAAATTTCTTCTGAAAATCTATTGGAGAATTCTGATTGTAAGAAATGAAAAATATTCAAATAGTTAAACTGTTAAAAAAAAGTGAAGGTTTTGTGCAGCTGGGTGTTGCAGCCCATTTAGAGGAAAATGGAAACTTGGTTTCATGAGGTTAAAAACAAACACTGGGATGATCCAGACACATTTATTGTTTCTTTAATCACCACAATAGTTTCAGTTTGTGCTAAAATCTCTTAAAAAGCTGTTTTGAGTGATAAGTTTGGCTTTAATGTGTTAAGCTTGCATTAGATAAGACAATGTACCACTGAACACAGGAGGGATTATTGCTGAAAATGGGTCTCTGAACACCTCTGTAGATATTCTATTAAAAATCATTCATGATTTGTGATCAGTGTTAATATTAAGCATTTATATGATTATTTTGATAAATTGCTGTGATTCAATCTGAAACCAAATTTGAATCTATTCTGAAAACAAGACATTTCTAATTCACCTCAGACTTTTGAGCTGTAGTCTACATTGTAATGATAGTGTATGGTTATTGATTAGAGCAGATGATATGAGGCTATCAGGAGAGACTGTTAAAAAGTTATGAGCTGTCTTGATGCAGAGAAAGTGGAGTTTGTCATCCTGGAGCTGTTGCCAAGATTGAACGATGCTCTGGCTCTGTGGTCAAGTTCAGACATAGGCTTTAAGCAACCATGAGCCACTGATAAGCGTGATAGATTAATAAGCATGTATAAAGTGGACTTGTTAAACAGCTCTGATAGGAGAAAGTCAATGAGCACGCAATAAAGTGGACTTGTTAGGGACAGTTTACCATCAGCCTTGATAAAGTTTAACTTCATTTGTATTGAAAGACAGACTTTAAAGAAGATTCTTATTTGAAACTGGTGATAAAATCCAGGTCAGATACAGTTACATACAAGCATACAGTACACACTACTGCTCAAAGGTCAGAGGTCAGTTAGAAAAGACCCTGATTTTAATAGAAAATTGGCTTTAATGTAACATCACATGAAGTTTATCAGTAATGTTTCACAGCTTTAATCAAATCCTTCATCATCCATAAGTTGTGATGGAAAAATGTCTGCAAGCGTGCAGGAGCCCATTTTTAGAGACAATCATTCCTGTGTTATAATGCTCATTGAAGTTTATCAGGTCAGACGACCAACAGATGATAAGAAATATAATCTTACTAATTATTCGAGTTGAAAAGTACTTTGCTAAGCAAAATTCAATGAGGTTAGGCTGGAGATTGAGACGTTAACATAAAAGGGTCAGTTGGTGATGCATGAAAGAAAATAAATTTCTTCTGAAAATCTATTGGAGAATTCTGATTGTAAGAAATGAAAAATATTCAAATAGTTAAACTGTTAAAAAAAAGTGAAGGTTTTGTGCAGCTGGGTGTTGCAGCCCATTTAGAGGAAAATGGAAACTTGGTTTCATGAGGTTAAAAACAAACACTGGGATGATCCAGACACATTTATTGTTTCTTTAATCACCACAATAGTTTCAGTTTGTGCTAAAATCTCTTAAAAAGCTGTTTTGAGTGATAAGTTTGGCTTTAATGTGTTAAGCTTGCATTAGATAAGACAATGTACCACTGAACACAGGAGGGATTATTGCTGAAAATGGGTCTCTGAACACCTCTGTAGATATTCTATTAAAAATCATTCATGATTTGTGATCAGTGTTAATATTAAGCATTTATATGATTATTTTGATAAATTGCTGTGATTCAATCTGAAACCAAATTTGAATCTATTCTGAAAACAAGACATTTCTAATTCACCTCAGACTTTTGAGCTGTAGTCTACATTGTAATGATAGTGTATGGTTATTGATTAGAGCAGATGATATGAGGCTATCAGGAGAGACTGTTAAAAAGTTATGAGCTGTCTTGATGCAGAGAAAGTGGAGTTTGTCATCCTGGAGCTGTTGCCAAGATTGAACGATGCTCTGGCTCTGTGGTCAAGTTCAGACATAGGCTTTAAGCAACCATGAGCCACTGATAAGCGTGATAGATTAATAAGCATGTATAAAGTGGACTTGTTAAACAGCTCTGATAGGAGAAAGTCAATGAGCACGCAATAAAGTGGACTTGTTAGGGACAGTTTACCATCAGCCTTGATAAAGTTTAACTTCATTTGTATTGAAAGACAGACTTTAAAGAAGATTCTTATTTGAAACTGGTGATAAAATCCAGGTCAGATACAGTTACATACAAGCATACAGTACACACTACTGCTCAAAGGTCAGAGGTCAGTTAGAAAAGACCCTGATTTTAATAGAAAATTGGCTTTAATGTAACATCACATGAAGTTTATCAGTAATGTTTCACAGCTTTAATCAAATCCTTCATCATCCATAAGTTGTGATGGAAAAATGTCTGCAAGCGTGCAGGAGCCCATTTTTAGAGACAATCATTCCTGTGTTATAATGCTCATTGAAGTTTATCAGGTCAGACGACCAACAGATGATAAGAAATATAATCTTACTAATTATTAGAGTTGAAAAGTACTTTGCTAAGCAAAATTCAATGAGGTTAGGCTGGAGATTGAGACGTTAACATAAAAGGGTCAGTTGGTGATGCATGAAAAAAAAGAATTTCTTCTAAAAATCTATTGGAGAATTCTGATTGTAAGAAATGAAAAATATTAAAACAGTGAAACTGTTAAAAAAAAGTGAAGGTTTTGTGCAGCTGGGTGTTGCAGCCCCTTTAGAGGAAAATGGAAACTTGGTTTCATGAGGTTAAAAACAAACACTGGGATGATCCAGACACATTTATTGTTTCTTTAATCACCACAATAGTTTCAGTTTGTGCTAAAATCTCTTAAAAAGCTGTTTTGAGTGATAAGTTTGGCTTTAATGTGTTAAGCTTGCATTAGATAAGACAATGTACCACTGAACACAGGAGGGATTATTGCTGAAAATGGGTCTCTGAACACCTCTGTAGATATTCTATTAAAAATCATTCATGATTTGTGATCAGTGTTAATATTAAGCATTTATATGATTCTTTTTGATAAATTGCTGTGATTCAATCTGAAACCAAATTTGAGTCTATTCTGAAAACAAGACATTTCTAATTCACCTCAGACTTTTGAGCTGTAGTCTACATTGTAATGATAGTGTATGGTTATTGATTAGAGCAGATGATATGAGGCTATCAGGAGAGACTGTTAAAAAGTTATGAGCTGTCTTGATGCAGAGAAAGTGGAGTTTGTCATCCTGGAGCTGTTGCCAAGATTGAACGATGCTCTGGCTCTGTGGTCAAGTTCAGACATAGGCTTTAAGCAACCATGAGCCACTGATAAGCGTGATAGATTAATAAGCATGTATAAAGTGGACTTGTTAAACAGCTCTGATAGGAGAAAGTCAATGAGCACGCAATAAAGTGGACTTGTTAGGGACAGTTTACCATCAGCCTTGATAAAGTTTAACTTCATTTGTATTGAAAGACAGACTTTAAAGAAGATTCTTATTTGAAACTGGTGATAAAATCCAGGTCAGATACAGTTACATACAAGCATACAGTACACACTACTGCTCAAAGGTCAGAGGTCAGTTAGAAAAGACCCTGATTTTAATAGAAAATTGGCTTTAATGTAACATCACATGAAGTTTATCAGTAATGTTTCACAGCTTTAATCAAATCCTTCATCATCCATAAGTTGTGATGGAAAAATGTCTGCAAGCGTGCAGGAGCCCATTTTTAGAGACAATCATTCCTGTGTTATAATGCTCATTGAAGTTTATCAGGTCAGACGACCAACAGATGATAAGAAATATAATCTTACTAATTATTAGAGTTGAAAAGTACTTTGCTAAGCAAAATTCAATGAGGTTAGGCTGGAGATTGAGACGTTAACATAAAAGGGTCAGTTGGTGATGCATGAAAAAAAAGAATTTCTTCTAAAAATCTATTGGAGAATTCTGATTGTAAGAAATGAAAAATATTAAAACAGTGAAACTGTTAAAAAAAAGTGAAGGTTTTGTGCAGCTGGGTGTTGCAGCCCCTTTAGAGGAAAATGGAAACTTGGTTTCATGAGGTTAAAAACAAACACTGGGATGATCCAGACACATTTATTGTTTCTTTAATCACCACAATAGTTTCAGTTTGTGCTAAAATCTCTTAAAAAGCTGTTTTGAGTGATAAGTTTGGCTTTAATGTGTTAAGCTTGCATTAGATAAGACAATGTACCACTGAACACAGGAGGGATTATTGCTGAAAATGGGTCTCTGAACACCTCTGTAGATATTCTATTAAAAATCATTCATGATTTGTGATCAGTGTTAATATTAAGCATTTATATGATTCTTTTTGATAAATTGCTGTGATTCAATCTGAAACCAAATTTGAGTCTATTCTGAAAACAAGACATTTCTAATTCACCTCAGACTTTTGAGCTGTAGTCTACATTGTAATGATAGTGTATGGTTATTGATTAGAGCAGATGATATGAGGCTATCAGGAGAGACTGTTAAAAAGTTATGAGCTGTCTTGATGCAGAGAAAGTGGAGTTTGTCATCCTGGAGCTGTTGCCAAGATTGAACGATGCTCTGGCTCTGTGGTCAAGTTCAGACATAGGCTTTAAGCAACCATGAGCCACTGATAAGCGTGATAGATTAATAAGCATGTATAAAGTGGACTTGTTAAACAGCTCTGATAGGAGAAAGTCAATGAGCACGCAATAAAGTGGACTTGTTAGGGACAGTTTACCATCAGCCTTGATAAAGTTTAACTTCATTTGTATTGAAAGACAGACTTTAAAGAAGATTCTTATTTGAAACTGGTGATAAAATCCAGGTCAGATACAGTTACATACAAGCATACAGTACACACTACTGCTCAAAGGTCAGAGGTCAGTTAGAAAAGACCCTGATTTTAATAGAAAATTGGCTTTAATGCAACATCACATGAAGTTTATCAGTAATGTTTCACAGCTTTAATCAAATCCTTCATCATCCATAAGTTGTGATGGAAAAATGTCTGCAAGTGTGCAGGAGCCCATTTTTAGAGACAATCATTCCTGTGTTATAATGCTCATTGAAGTTTATCAGGTCAGACGACCAACAGATGATAAGAAATATAATCTTACTAATTATTAGAGTTGAAAAGTACTTTGCTAAGCAAAATTCAATGAGGTTAGGCTGGAGATTGAGACGTTAACATAAAAGGGTCAGTTGGTGATGCATGAAAGAAAATAAATTTCTTCTAAAAATCTATTGGAGAATTCTGATTGTAAGAAATGAAAAATATTAAAACAGTGAAACTGTTAAAAAAAAGTGAAGGTTTTGTGCAGCTGGGTGTTGCAGCCCCTTTAGAGGAAAATGGAAACTTGGTTTCATGAGGTTAAAAACAAACACTGGGATGATCCAGACACATTTATTGTTTCTTTAATCACCACAATAGTTTCAGTTTGTGCTAAAATCTCTTAAAAAGCTGTTTTGAGTGATAAGTTTGGCTTTAATGTGTTAAGCTTGCATTAGATAAGACAATGTACCACTGAACACAGGAGGGATTATTGCTGAAAATGGGTCTCTGAACACCTCTGTAGATATTCTATTAAAAATCATTCATGATTTGTGATCAGTGTTAATATTAAGCATTTATATGATTCTTTTTGATAAATTGCTGTGATTCAATCTGAAACCAAATTTGAGTCTATTCTGAAAACAAGACATTTCTAATTCACCTCAGACTTTTGAGCTGTAGTCTACATTGTAATGATAGTGTATGGTTATTGATTAGAGCAGATGATATGAGGCTATCAGGAGAGACTGTTAAAAAGTTATGAGCTGTCTTGATGCAGAGAAAGTGGAGTTTGTCATCCTGGAGCTGTTGCCAAGATTGAACGATGCTCTGGCTCTGTGGTCAAGTTCAGACATAGGCTTTAAGCAACCATGAGCCACTGATAAGCGTGATAGATTAATAAGCATGTATAAAGTGGACTTGTTAAACAGCTCTGATAGGAGAAAGTCAATGAGCACGCAATAAAGTGGAGTTGTTAGGGACAGTTTACCATCAGCCTTGATAAAGTTTAACTTCATTTGTATTGAAAGACAGACTTTAAAGAAGATTCTTATTTGAAACTGGTGATAAAATCCAGGTCAGATACAGTTACATACAAGCATACAGTACACACTACTGCTCAAAGGTCAGAGGTCAGTTAGAAAAGACCCTGATTTTAATAGAAAATTGGCTTTAATGTAACATCACATGAAGTTTATCAGTAATGTTTCACAGCTTTAATCAAATCCTTCATCATCCATAAGTTGTGATGGAAAAATGTCTGCAAGCGTGCAGGAGCCCATTTTTAGAGACAATCATTCCTGTGTTATAATGCTCATTGAAGTTTATCAGGTCAGACGACCAACAGATGATAAGAAATATAATCTTACTAATTATTAGAGTTGAAAAGTACTTTGCTAAGCAAAATTCAATGAGGTTAGGCTGGAGATTGAGACGTTAACATAAAAGGGTCAGTTGGTGATGCATGAAAAAAAAAAATTTCTTCTGAAAATCTATTGGAGAATTCTGATTGTAAGAAATGAAAAATATTCAAATAGTTAAACTGTTAAAAAAAAGTGAAGGTTTTGTGCAGCTGGGTGTTGCAGCCCATTTAGAGGAAAATGGAAACTTGGTTTCATGAGGTTAAAAACAAACACTGGGATGATCCAGACACATTTATTGTTTCTTTAATCACCACAATAGTTTCAGTTTGTGCTAAAATCTCTTAAAAAGCTGTTTTGAGTGATAAGTTTGGCTTTAATGTGTTAAGCTTGCATTAGATAAGACAATGTACCACTGAACACAGGAGGGATTATTGCTGAAAATGGGTCTCTGAACACCTCTGTAGATATTCTATTAAAAATCATTCATGATTTGTGATCAGTGTTAATATTAAGCATTTATATGATTATTTTGATAAATTGCTGTGATTCAATCTGAAACCAAATTTGAATCTATTCTGAAAACAAGACATTTCTAATTCACCTCAGACTTTTGAGCTGTAGTCTACATTGTAATGATAGTGTATGGTTATTGATTAGAGCAGATGATATGAGGCTATCAGGAGAGACTGTTAAAAAGTTATGAGCTGTCTTGATGCAGAGAAAGTGGAGTTTGTCATCCTGGAGCTGTTGCCAAGATTGAACGATGCTCTGGCTCTGTGGTCAAGTTCAGACATAGGCTTTAAGCAACCATGAGCCACTGATAAGCGTGATAGATTAATAAGCATGTATAAAGTGGACTTGTTAAACAGCTCTGATAGGAGAAAGTCAATGAGCACGCAATAAAGTGGACTTGTTAGGGACAGTTTACCATCAGCCTTGATAAAGTTTAACTTCATTTGTATTGAAAGACAGACTTTAAAGAAGATTCTTATTTGAAACTGGTGATAAAATCCAGGTCAGATACAGTTACATACAAGCATACAGTACACACTACTGCTCAAAGGTCAGAGGTCAGTTAGAAAAGACCCTGATTTTAATAGAAAATTGGCTTTAATGTAACATCACATGAAGTTTATCAGTAATGTTTCACAGCTTTAATCAAATCCTTCATCATCCATAAGTTGTGATGGAAAAATGTCTGCAAGCGTGCAGGAGCCCATTTTTAGAGACAATCATTCCTGTGTTATAATGCTCATTGAAGTTTATCAGGTCAGACGACCAACAGATGATAAGAAATATAATCTTACTAATTATTAGAGTTGAAAAGTACTTTGCTAAGCAAAATTCAATGAGGTTAGGCTGGAGATTGAGACGTTAACATAAAAGGGTCAGTTGGTGATGCATGAAAAAAAAGAATTTCTTCTAAAAATCTATTGGAGAATTCTGATTGTAAGAAATGAAAAATATTAAAACAGTGAAACTGTTAAAAAAAAGTGAAGGTTTTGTGCAGCTGGGTGTTGCAGCCCCTTTAGAGGAAAATGGAAACTTGGTTTCATGAGGTTAAAAACAAACACTGGGATGATCCAGACACATTTATTGTTTCTTTAATCACCACAATAGTTTCAGTTTGTGCTAAAATCTCTTAAAAAGCTGTTTTGAGTGATAAGTTTGGCTTTAATGTGTTAAGCTTGCATTAGATAAGACAATGTACCACTGAACACAGGAGGGATTATTGCTGAAAATGGGTCTCTGAACACCTCTGTAGATATTCTATTAAAAATCATTCATGATTTGTGATCAGTGTTAATATTAAGCATTTATATGATTATTTTTGATAAATTGCTGTGATTCAATCTGAAACCAAATTTGAGTCTATTCTGAAAACAAGACATTTCTAATTCACCTCAGACTTTTGAGCTGTAGTCTACATTGTAATGATAGTGTATGGTTATTGATTAGAGCAGATGATATGAGGCTATCAGGAGAGACTGTTAAAAAGTTATGAGCTGTCTTGATGCAGAGAAAGTGGAGTTTGTCATCCTGGAGCTGTTGCCAAGATTGAACGATGCTCTGGCTCTGTGGTCAAGTTCAGACATAGGCTTTAAGCAACCATGAGCCACTGATAAGCGTGATAGATTAATAAGCATGTATAAAGTGGACTTGTTAAACAGCTCTGATAGGAGAAAGTCAATGAGCACGCAATAAAGTGGACTTGTTAGGGACAGTTTACCATCAGCCTTGATAAAGTTTAACTTCATTTGTATTGAAAGACAGACTTTAAAGAAGATTCTTATTTGAAACTGGTGATAAAATCCAGGTCAGATACAGTTACATACAAGCATACAGTACACACTACTGCTCAAAGGTCAGAGGTCAGTTAGAAAAGACCCTGATTTTAATAGAAAATTGGCTTTAATGCAACATCACATGAAGTTTATCAGTAATGTTTCACAGCTTTAATCAAATCCTTCATCATCCATAAGTTGTGATGGAAAAATGTCTGCAAGCGTGCAGGAGCCCATTTTTAGAGACAATCATTCCTGTGTTATAATGCTCATTGAAGTTTATCAGGTCAGACGACCAACAGATGATAAGAAATATAATCTTACTAATTATTAGAGTTGAAAAGTACTTTGCTAAGCAAAATTCAATGAGGTTAGGCTGGAGATTGAGACGTTAACATAAAAGGGTCAGTTGGTGATGCATGAAAAAAAAAATTTCTTCTAAAAATCTATTGGAGAATTCTGATTGTAAGAAATGAAAAATATTAAAACAGTGAAACTGTTAAAAAAAAGTGAAGGTTTTGTGCAGCTGGGTGTTGCAGCCCCTTTAGAGGAAAATGGAAACTTGGTTTCATGAGGTTAAAAACAAACACTGGGATGATCCAGACACATTTATTGTTTCTTTAATCACCACAATAGTTTCAGTTTGTGCTAAAATCTCTTAAAAAGCTGTTTTGAGTGATAAGTTTGGCTTTAATGTGTTAAGCTTGCATTAGATAAGACAATGTACCACTGAACACAGGAGGGATTATTGCTGAAAATGGGTCTCTGAACACCTCTGTAGATATTCTATTAAAAATCATTCATGATTTGTGATCAGTGTTAATATTAAGCATTTATATGATTATTTTTGATAAATTGCTGTGATTCAATCTGAAACCAAATTTGAGTCTATTCTGAAAACAAGACATTTCTAATTCACCTCAGACTTTTGAGCTGTAGTCTACATTGTAATGATAGTGTATGGTTATTGATTAGAGCAGATGATATGAGGCTATCAGGAGAGACTGTTAAAAAGTTATGAGCTGTCTTGATGCAGAGAAAGTGGAGTTTGTCATCCTGGAGCTGTTGCCAAGATTGAACGATGCTCTGGCTCTGTGGTCAAGTTCAGACATAGGCTTTAAGCAACCATGAGCCACTGATAAGCGTGATAGATTAATAAGCATGTATAAAGTGGACTTGTTAAACAGCTCTGATAGGAGAAAGTCAATGAGCACGCAATAAAGTGGACTTGTTAGGGACAGTTTACCATCAGCCTTGATAAAGTTTAACTTCATTTGTATTGAAAGACAGACTTTAAAGAAGATTCTTATTTGAAACTGGTGATAAAATCCAGGTCAGATACAGTTACATACAAGCATACAGTACACACTACTGCTCAAAGGTCAGAGGTCAGTTAGAAAAGACCCTGATTTTAATAGAAAATTGGCTTTAATGCAACATCACATGAAGTTTATCAGTAATGTTTCACAGCTCTAATCAAATCCTTCATCATCCATAAGTTGTGATGGAAAAATGTCTGCAAGCGTGCAGGAGCCCATTTTTAGAGACAATCATTCCTGTGTTATAATGCTCATTGAAGTTTATCAGGTCAGACGACCAACAGATGATAAGAAATATAATCTTACTAATTATTAGAGTTGAAAAGTACTTTGCTAAGCAAAATTCAATGAGGTTAGGCTGGAGATTGAGACGTTAACATAAAAGGGTCAGTTGGTGATGCATGAAAGAAAATAAATTTCTTCTAAAAATCTATTGGAGAATTCTGATTGTAAGAAATGAAAAATATTCAAAGAGTGAAACTGTTAAAAAAAAAGTGAAGGTTTTGTGCAGCTGGGTGTTGCAGCCCCTTTAGAGGAAAATGGAAACTTGGTTTCATGAGGTTAAAAACAAACACTGGGATGATCCAGACACATTTATTGTTTCTTTAATCACCACAATAGTTTCAGTTTGTGCTAAAATCTCTTAAAAAGCTGTTTTGAGTGATAAGTTTGGCTTTAATGTGTTAAGCTTGTATTAGATAAGATAATGTACCACTGAACACAGGAGGGATTATTGCTGAAAATGGGTCTCTGAACACCTCTGTAGATATTCTATTAAAAATCATTCATGATTTGTGATCAGTGTTAATATTAAGCATTTATATGATTATTTTGATAAATTGCTGTGATTCAATCTGAAACCAAATTTGAATCTATTCTGAAAACAAGACATTTCTAATTCACCTCAGACTTTTGAGCTGTAGTCTACATTGTAATGATAGTGTATGGTTATTGATTAGAGCAGATGATATGAGGCTATCAGGAGAGACTGTTAAAAAGTTATGAGCTGTCTTGATGCAGAGAAAGTGGAGTTTGTCATCCTGGAGCTGTTGCCAAGATTGAACGATGCTCTGGCTCTGTGGTCAAGTTCAGACATAGGCTTTAAGCAACCATGAGCCACTGATAAGCGTGATAGATTAATAAGCATGTATAAAGTGGACTTGTTAAACAGCTCTGATAGGAGAAAGTCAATGAGCACGCAATAAAGTGGACTTGTTAGGGACAGTTTACCATCAGCCTTGATAAAGTTTAACTTCATTTGTATTGAAAGACAGACTTTAAAGAAGATTCTTATTTGAAACTGGTGATAAAATCCAGGTCAGATACAGTTACATACAAGCATACAGTACACACTACTGCTCAAAGGTCAGAGGTCAGTTAGAAAAGACCCTGATTTTAATAAAAAATTGGCTTTAATGTAACATCACATGAAGTTTATCAGTAATGTTTCACAGCTTTAATCAAATCCTTCATCATCCATAAGTTGTGATGGAAAAATGTCTGCAAGCGTGCAGGAGCCCATTTTTAGAGACAATCATTCCTGTGTTATAATGCTCATTGAAGTTTATCAGGTCAGACGACCAACAGATGATAAGAAATATAATCTTACTAATTATTAGAGTTGAAAAGTACTTTGCTAAGCAAAATTCAATGAGGTTAGGCTGGAGATTGAGACGTTAACATAAAAGGGTCAGTTGGTGATGCATGAAAAAAAAGAATTTCTTCTGAAAATCTATTGGAGAATTCTGATTGTAAGAAATGAAAAATATTCAAATAGTTAAACTGTTAAAAAAAAGTGAAGGTTTTGTGCAGCTGGGTGTTGCAGCCCCTTTAGAGGAAAATGGAAACTTGGTTTCATGAGGTTAAAAACAAACACTGGGATGATCCAGACACATTTATTGTTTCTTTAATCACCACAATAGTTTCAGTTTGTGCTAAAATCTCTTAAAAAGCTGTTTTGAGTGATAAGTTTGGCTTTAATGTGTTAAGCTTGCATTAGATAAGACAATGTACCACTGAACACAGGAGGGATTATTGCTGAAAATGGGTCTCTGAACACCTCTGTAGATATTCTATTAAAAATCATTCATGATTTGTGATCAGTGTTAATATTAAGCATTTATATGATTATTTTGATAAATTGCTGTGATTCAATCTGAAACCAAATTTGAATCTATTCTGAAAACAAGACATTTCTAATTCACCTCAGACTTTTGAGCTGTAGTCTACATTGTAATGATAGTGTATGGTTATTGATTAGAGCAGATGATATGAGGCTATCAGGAGAGACTGTTAAAAAGTTATGAGCTGTCTTGATGCAGAGAAAGTGGAGTTTGTCATCCTGGAGCTGTTGCCAAGATTGAACGATGCTCTGGCTCTGTGGTCAAGTTCAGACATAGGCTTTAAGCAACCATGAGCCACTGATAAGCGTGATAGATTAATAAGCATGTATAAAGTGGACTTGTTAAACAGCTCTGATAGGAGAAAGTCAATGAGCACGCAATAAAGTGGACTTGTTAGGGACAGTTTACCATCAGCCTTGATAAAGTTTAACTTCATTTGTATTGAAAGACAGACTTTAAAGAAGATTCTTATTTGAAACTGGTGATAAAATCCAGGTCAGATACAGTTACATACAAGCATACAGTACACACTACTGCTCAAAGGTCAGAGGTCAGTTAGAAAAGACCCTGATTTTAATAGAAAATTGGCTTTAATGCAACATCACATGAAGTTTATCAGTAATGTTTCACAGCTTTAATCAAATCCTTCATCATCCATAAGTTGTGATGGAAAAATGTCTGCAAGTGTGCAGGAGCCCATTTTTAGAGACAATCATTCCTGTGTTATAATGCTCATTGAAGTTTATCAGGTCAGACGACCAACAGATGATAAGAAATATAATCTTACTAATTATTAGAGTTGAAAAGTACTTTGCTAAGCAAAATTCAATGAGGTTAGGCTGGAGAGGACGGAGGTTAGGCTCCGTCATTAAGAAAGCCCAGCAGAGGATGTACTTCCTGAGGCAGCTGAAGAAATTCAACCTGCCAACACGGACGATGATGCAATTCTACACTGCAATCATCGAGTCCATCCTCACCTCCTCCATCACCGTGTGGTACGCTGGAGCCACTATCAGGGACAAACAGAGACTGCAGCGTGTTGTGCGTTCTGCTGAGAAGGTGATTGGCTGCAGACTCCCATCTCTGCAGGACCTGTACACCTCCAGGACACTGGGGCGTGCAGCTCGGATCTCAGCTGACCCTTCTCATCCTGGACACAGTCTGTTTGACCTGCTCCCCTCAGGCAGGAGGCTCCGGTCCATTCGCACCAGAACCTCTCGCCATAAGAACAGTTTCTTCCCCTCTGCTGTTGGACACATGAACAATAACCGTATGACTGTTCCCACCACTAACACATGACCCTACGCTGTGTTCACTGCATCATTCCATGTTTGGCACTGATCACCACCTGCACTCATGTATATATCATGTATATATCTATCTACTTAGCACTTTTAATTCTTATTCTTATTTTTTTATTTTATTTTATTTCTCATGTCTATTTAAGCGTTATTTATGACAGTATGTTTGCACTAAGGACCGCAGCAATTTCCTAATGTTGTAAACCTGCTCAACATTTGGCAATAAAACCCTTTCTGATTCTGATTCTGATTCTGATTCTGAGATTGAGACGTTAACATAAAAGGGTCAGTTGGTGATGCATGAAAAAAAAGAATTTCTTCTAAAAATCTATTGGAGAATTCTGATTGTAAGAAATGAAAAATATTAAAACAGTGAAACTGTTAAAAAAAAGTGAAGGTTTTGTGCAGCTGGGTGTTGCAGCCCCTTTAGAGGAAAATGGAAACTTGGTTTCATGAGGTTAAAAACAAACACTGGGATGATCCAGACACATTTATTGTTTCTTTAATCACCACAATAGTTTCAGTTTGTGCTAAAATCTCTTAAAAAGCTGTTTTGAGTGATAAGTTTGGCTTTAATGTGTTAAGCTTGCATTAGATAAGACAATGTACCACTGAACACAGGAGGGATTATTGCTGAAAATGGGTCTCTGAACACCTCTGTAGATATTCTATTAAAAATCATTCATGATTTGTGATCAGTGTTAATATTAAGCATTTATATGATTATTTTTGATAAATTGCTGTGATTCAATCTGAAACCAAATTTGAGTCTATTCTGAAAACAAGACATTTCTAATTCACCTCAGACTTTTGAGCTGTAGTCTACATTGTAATGATAGTGTATGGTTATTGATTAGAGCAGATGATATGAGGCTATCAGGAGAGACTGTTAAAAAGTTATGAGCTGTCTTGATGCAGAGAAAGTGGAGTTTGTCATCCTGGAGCTGTTGCCAAGATTGAACGATGCTCTGGCTCTGTGGTCAAGTTCAGACATAGGCTTTAAGCAACCATGAGCCACTGATAAGCGTGACAGATTAATAAGCATGTATAAAGTGGACTTGTTAAACAGCTCTGATAGGAGAAAGTCAATGAGCACGCAATAAAGTGGACTTGTTAGGGACAGTTTACCATCAGCCTTGATAAAGTTTAACTTCATTTGTATTGAAAGACAGACTTTAAAGAAGATTCTTATTTGAAACTGGTGATAAAATCCAGGTCAGATACAGTTACATACAAGCATACAGTACACACTACTGCTCAAAGGTCAGAGGTCACTTAGAAAAGACCCTGATTTTAATAGAAAATTGGCTTTAATGTAACATCACATGAAGTTTATCAGTAATGTTTCACAGCTTTAATCAAATCCTTCATCATCCATAAGTTGTGATGGAAAAATGTCTGCAAGCGTGCAGGAGCCCATTTTTAGAGACAATCATTCCTGTGTTATAATGCTCATTGAAGTTTATCAGGTCAGACGACCAACAGATGATAAGAAATATAATCTTACTAATTATTAGAGTTGAAAAGTACTTTGCTAAGCAAAATTCAATGAGGTTAGGCTGGAGATTGAGACGTTAACATAAAAGGGTCAGTTGGTGATGCATGAAAGAAAATAAATTTCTTCTAAAAATCTATTGGAGAATTCTGATTGTAAGAAATGAAAAATATTCAAAGAGTGAAACTGTTAAAAAAAAGTGAAGGTTTTGTGCAGCTGGGTGTTGCAGCCCCTTTAGAGGAAAATGGAAACTTGGTTTCATGAGGTTAAAAACAAACACTGGGATGATCCAGACACATTTATTGTTTCTTTAATCACCACAATAGTTTCAGTTTGTGCTAAAATCTCTTAAAAAGCTGTTTTGAGTGATAAGTTTGGCTTTAATGTGTTAAGCTTGCATTAGATAAGACAATGTACCACTGAACACAGGAGGGATTAATGCTGAAAATGGGTCTCTGAACACCTCTGTAGATATTCTATTAAAAATCATTCATGATTTGTGATCAGTGTTAATATTAAGCATTTATATGATTATTTTGATAAATTGCTGTGATTCAATCTGAAACCAAATTTGAATCTATTCTGAAAACAAGACATTTCTAATTCACCTCAGACTTTTGAGCTGTAGTCTACATTGTAATGATAGTGTATGGTTATTGATTAGAGCAGATGATATGAGGCTATCAGGAGAGACTGTTAAAAAGTTATGAGCTGTCTTGATGCAGAGAAAGTGGAGTTTGTCATCCTGGAGCTGTTGCCAAGATTGAACGATGCTCTGGCTCTGTGGTCAAGTTCAGACATAGGCTTTAAGCAACCATGAGCCACTGATAAGCGTGATAGATTAATAAGCATGTATAAAGTGGACTTGTTAAACAGCTCTGATAGGAGAAAGTCAATGAGCACGCAATAAAGTGGACTTGTTAGGGACAGTTTACCATCAGCCTTGATAAAGTTTAACTTCATTTGTATTGAAAGACAGACTTTAAAGAAGATTCTTATTTGAAACTGGTGATAAAATCCAGGTCAGATACAGTTACATACAAGCATACAGTACACACTACTGCTCAAAGGTCAGAGGTCAGTTAGAAAAGACCCTGATTTTAATAAAAAATTGGCTTTAATGCAACATCACATGAAGTTTATCAGTAATGTTTCACAGCTTTAATCAAATCCTTCATCATCCATAAGTTGTGATGGAAAAATGTCTGCAAGCGTGCAGGAGCCCATTTTTAGAGACAATCATTCCTGTGTTATAATGCTCATTGAAGTTTATCAGGTCAGACGACCAACAGATGATAAGAAATATAATCTTACTAATTATTAGAGTTGAAAAGTACTTTGCTAAGCAAAATTCAATGAGGTTAGGCTGGAGATTGAGACGTTAACATAAAAGGGTCAGTTGGTGACGGATGAAAGAAAATAAATTTCTTCTAAAAATCTATTGGAGAATTCTGATTGTAAGAAATGAAAAATATTCAAAGAGTGAAACTGTTTCACACAGTAGAAATTTGTATTCATCGTTTATATTGGTTTTTTTTCTGATTTTAGTGTTTATTTGTGAGTGTAGTTTTTATTTGCATGATTTTATTCTGTTTGTATCACATTGTTTCAGTGTGTTATTTTACATTGTTTTAATCCACTGTGGATTGGCTGGCAATGGGACAAATTAGCTGATAGTGATCACATGTTGAGGCATGGGTGTGTCCAGAGGTGTCCTTTCAGCTGTTTAAAGGTCGTATTAAAAGGAAGCAAGCTGAGCACTGGGAGGAGAGAGGCCCTAGATTGGAAGAGGAACGCATGAAGGCCAGGTGGAAAAGAGGGAGCCGCTGCGTGATCGTGGGGGGTGCGACGCCTCGTCTGGAGACCGGTCAGCGTGATGTGGTGACCCAGTCCCGACAGCAGGAACGGCGACAGTAGGAGACAACGTGTGTGATTGACATCAGGACAGATGTATACTGCCTGCATTTGTGAGTAGTGTCTCACTGTTGTTCACTGGGTGCAGCCGTGTTGGGAGAGTGTCGCCATGGTTATAAGCCAGGGCAGCTTCCGGGATGATGGTTCTGGCTCCTATTTGTTTTTACTTATAGGTGATGACGTGAGGGGAGCTGCGGTGGTATCGAGCGACGGACTCCAATGCAGAATGCGAACTGGGTTGGGATGTGATGGACCCAGTTGACGGACGAGACTGGGACAGGAGGCTCCTCGTCTGCCTGACACGAGGCTGGCGTGGACCCCGCTCAGCAAGAGGAATTTCTGTCCAGCTCAAGAACACACAAGGAATATTTGTCCTGGGTTGTGGGACTGGGTGGGATTTCTGTGCATGAAGAGAATTGTATTTTGACCAGTTTTAGAATAATCTTATCCAGTCTCAGTGGGAATTTTAGCATATCGAGAATATTTCATTGTATACTTTATTTCTTAGTATCTGGTTTGTTCTATTCCTGCTGTCCACCTCGTGGAATAAACATGAATGAAACAATACTTTCCTGTCAAAAACAATATTTTAGTCAGGGCTAGCGGAAAGTTTCATATATATCATGAACATCTTTCCTCTTTGTCTTCCTATAGTTTCGTTTCATTTTCTTACCCCAACCGGTGGAGGCAGATGGCCGCCCCTCCCTGATTCTGGTTCTGCCGAAAATGGAGTTTTCTTGCTCATAGGGGGTCATTTGATCGTTTGGGCTTCCTCTGTATTATTGCACAACCTTTATCTTACCATATATTTCAAGTTTATATGTTGTGAATTGGCTTGATTTAAATCAAATTGAACTCATTCAATTAAAACCAAATATAACTTGTAATCGAATCTATTCAAATGTAAAGTCATCTCACTCAATTTGTACAACTAGCACTGAAACATACACTGACATCCTCTGTTTCCCAATTAGCAGATCAGAGGTTGCTGTTTTATTCATGACTCAATACTTGAATGGTTTTAATAAACATTTAAAAAGTACATTGCTTCATTGTATGATTAATTCTTTGTCTGTGTCAGTCCTTAATACACACATGTATACAATAATTCTAGTTGCCACAGTCTCCGGAGATCCTATGCTCCCTTTTCTCATACTTTTCTTCACTGTTTACCTCATTTTGCGGAATAAAATATATATTTTTGTAAACAATGACTTGTTTTGGGCCATTAAAAAAACTGTCTCCATATGAGGACGTACTTGAAGAGAAAAAGTCACCACTTTGCATTTTACAAATCAAGTAAACAAACACGGGGCTGTTTATCATATAACTAACTTTTAGGTCTGTGGGATGGAAGGACAGGAGCTTTAAATGTTGTGCCTCCATAATTATTCTAGAGTCTTTACATTGTTCAGCGCCTGCTGTGATTTAGTGCTACATACATAAACTTGAAATGAATGAATCCACCTGTTCACAGGAGATCACAGGAAGATGACACCAAACATCAGAAGATCTTATTGTGCGCCACAGGGTGGTTTCTTGGGGCTAAAAGCACATAATAAACTACAGCAGAAGCTCACATAAAGCAGGAAATAAGCAGGCAGCACTTGATCTGCTAATGCACGTTTCCCACTTTTATTGTTGCCTCATTCACTAACAGTTCAATGGTGCAAGATTACCATACACAGAATTAGGATATCTGCATGACACATCTATACTGTACAGCTAATGGATTATAATTATTACAAATACAGTAAACATATTTATATTTTAGTTCAAGCTCCATACAACATAGATATTTACAAAGCATGAAAATGAAACCGGTCTGACAAATAATAAACAGCGTTAATGACGTTTTATTTTTATTTTCTTTTGGTGAACAAATCTGAAAGGGGGCGGGGTTAACTGATATTAATTGTCAGAGGGGGAAGGTGGAAAATATCATGGCTAGTTTTGTTTGAAAGGCATTGTGATGGCCAAACCCGTGGCCACACTCTAAAGTCGTTGCTGGACAAAAGATGGTAGCCAGGGTTTGAAACCATTAAATGCAAAGGAAGATAATTGGACCACACCACCACTTCCTGCTGAAGGGGGAATGTGTGTTTTCTTTACTTTAAAAACAAAGTATTTGTATTTAATTAAATATTTGAGTTTAGGGTTTAATGGGGTTTTTGATTTTCTTCTTTGGTGTTTAGTTTATTAACAAACTAGATTGTACTGCATTGTTTGTGATTTATGATTGTGTTTTGTTTGTTACCCCTCATGTGTCACAATGGTCTGATCAGCCATTATATATACCTTTGTATGTCATTTCATGTTTTAGGTCAGTTATGTTTGTTTGTAGCAGTCATTTGGTTTGTTAAGTTTGCAGTCTTTGCCTGAGTTCAGTTTTGTTTCTTTGACCTCTTTTATGAGCTCAACATTCATTACTCTTGTAAATATAATTTTGGGGGTTAAATAAATGGAAACTATATTTTTCTAATAATTCCTGGGACTCCTCCTGTTTTTCAACTCGGTCCATCACAGGCATCAACAGAAAAATAAACACACAGAAAAAAGTGATGAGGTGAAGAAAGACACAATAAGTCTGCTGTCGTTTTAGATGTCACCAGCTACTTTGTATAGTCCTATATCTCTGATATTAGAAAAAATTAAAATGAGTTCAAATACACCTTTATTTTGATAGAGCTCAGATGGATGCCTCGCATGACTAATGAGTAGATCTCCTCCAAAAAAATAACAGACTTCTAATTCACTCAAACCGCTTTCTAATAAAGAGGAAGCACTAATGTAACTCACCTCCTCAGTCGAGCTGCAGGGGTTACATGTTAGGTCTGCTTTTCCTTTCCCCCCTCTCTTACATTCAAAGCCTCTCTTAGTTCACACTAGAACAGGCCGCCACACCATCATTTGGTTTAATATGAGTGGAACAACTAAACCGCACAGACTTTATTTGATCAGTTAGTTGAACCTTTTATTAATATGTGCAAAGAGCTGCAAACTAATATTTAAAGATTGCAAACAATAAATACACAATCCAAAATAAAAACACCTCTGCAAATGCAGTGGAAACGTTTGCTCTGGCAGCGCTTCGCATCAACATGTATATGAGGTACATTGCACTTTTCAGACTTGATCTGTGCATAGGTGCATCTTTGATGTGCAGCTCAGAGATCCACAATCCAGCACGTTTCTGTTTCTCTGACCGTCAGGCTGGCTGACCCGAGGTCACGTCAGAGCTTTATTTTTTATCTATATGTAACAGACAGTTGGTACCTCTCCTTCCATCCATTTCATACGACACAGCAGGCAGACTGCTGGTTGGTTGACCAGAGTTTTTCAATACCTTTCTGCATTAACACATCTCGAGAGGCGTAGGTGCCAAAAAGTGAATCCGAAGCCGAATGTAGCAGCTGCAGCACGGCACACAGAGCAAATATTTTCATGGGGTAGTATCAGAAATAAGACCTTTGAATATGTAGTCCCTTTAACTTCTTTCCTTCTATTAAACCATTCATTCATTCTTTTTCCTTAAGTCCTTCTAACCTTTTCACTGTGTTTTCTTTGCGTCTTTACAAGAAGAGTGTAAAGTTAATAGCAGTAAATGTCAAGGCTTTCTGATTCTCAGTGAGATAGAGCGAGCTAGAGGAGCAGAGAGGAATGTGTTAAATGAGGGTTAACTACCACACTGATCCCAGAACAGACTGCATGTACAAATCAAGTTCTCTCCTTAGTTTGTTTTCATCCTCCTAGTCCTCGTCCTCATCTCCTTGTAACCCTGTTTTTTTTCCTTGGGATGAAAAAGCAAAAAGGGGCCCAAATCTACTCCTGCAGGAACAATCGGTCATTGTTTGTTTTTTAAACTGCTGAGATATGAAGCGATCCGCGCTTGTTTGTCTCTAGTTAGTCTGCAGTTTTTATGTTAACACAAATGCATGAGTATTTTACTGACTCACTAACTGACACTGGCACTTTCGGGGGTTTAGAGGCGGCGTATGTACACAGATTGAGGAGGATCTAAGTATGACGTGGATGACAGTGGAAATCGGGCGTGGCCCTCCTGTCAAAGTTCATTCCCACTTTGAGTTTTTGTTTCAGAGACGGTTCAGCCTGATGCAAATTCACTGCGAGAAGAAAAATACCCTATAAATCTATTAGCAGCTATAGTTTAGGTAGCAGAGCGTAAACTAACACGTCACTTGGAGATGTAAGCTGTCTGATTTGGTTCATTTTTGTTTTTTGTTTGAAACTGAGCAAACCTGGTCTTCTCCTGAGGACTGCTGCAGGTATCATGCGAGCATGTTAATTTAATAAAAAACCAACAACAAAAAAACCCAAAATAGAATGAAACTCATTTCAGGAGACAAATAAAACTGATAGAGACATTTTTTTTGTACAGATGATTGGCAAACGGAAAGTTTCTAAAGAGTCGTGCACACACAAGTAGACTACTACAACATGCTACTTAGTTAGGGGAGTTTGGGAATGACAACCAAGCGGAACAAAATTAGACCCAAACATTGTCATCGAAACAAAAACACAAAAAGCTGAGGGGAGGGAATAGAGAGGAGGAAAGCTAAGCTGGCAGCGGGGTTGCTGGAGGGAAGCGGGGAGGCAAAAGTTCTGTGGAACTTAAACGTTTGAGTTGCATGAAAAGAGACTTAAGCCACAAGTCTACTTACAAGAGAAAACCGTCAAGAATCACAATGATTAATAAGTTTTAACACTTGGTATTTTCTGTATTTTCAAAGGCTTTTCAGAAAGGATGGAAGCGGTGGTTTTCCCGCGTACCGCTCCGCCCGATCAGTTCTTCGTCAGGCTGCCACGCCGCCTCGCCAGCTTAGATCTGCTGGGAGAGTTTTACGTCTATCCTGCCTCCGACGTTTTTCTCACCTTGGTGGCCAGCTCCTTCTCACGATCCACCAGCTCTCCATGTCAGCGGAATCGTAGCCGCTGCTCTCGCTCGGCGTGATGGCGCTTTCAAAGGTGGTGCTTGAGATCTGCAAGGAGATGGAGGTGGACGTGGACAGAGTACCCGAGCTCACACTGGGGGACAGAGACTCGCTCAGGGACTTGGAGGTGGGAGCTGTTCCCACGGGAGCCGCCTCTCCCAGCTTCTCTCTCAGCGCCAGAAGGTGACGGGTCTTTTCATCCACCTGGACGAAGGATGGGGGCGAATGTGAGGTGGGGAGAAAAGGGGAGGGTTAGTCATGTAAAGTCTGTACTCTAAAAAAAACTTTTTAGAATAGCACTTTGGTCTTTGAGTTGAAAAGTCTTTTTCCCTCTACGATATTAAACAGAGATTCATTTCTTTATAAATCTTTTAAGGCCCCACCTCCTGCAGCTGCTCCATCTTCTCTAGCTCCCACTGGTGCTCTAGGACAGCGGTCGCCAACCTTTTTTGCGCCACGGACCGGTTTATGCCCGACAATATTTTCACGGACCGGCCTTTAAGGTGTCACGGATAAATACAACAAAATAAAACCAGTACCGGTACCGAAAAAAAGAAGATTTATTCAGAACACACGTGAAAAGACCCAGGAAAACCGAGTTAACGATAAAAACGATAACAAAATAACGCTGGAAACCGATAAAAACCCTGAAAACCATACATTTTTCACCCGAGCCTCAACTCTCGCGGCCCGGTACCAAACGACTCACGGACCGGTACCGGTCCGAGGCCCGGGGGTTGGGGACCGCTGCTCTAGGATGAGGCTATCTCCTCTGGGCCTCCAGCCAGCGAGGCTCTCCTCGCACGTAAGCCACTGATGTGTCCAAGACCTTCCTCCTCCTCCTCTGCATCCCTGCTCCGGACATGAGCCCTCATTAGGATGAAGCTCTCCACAGAATTATGATAAAACAGCTGCTGTTCTTTAAACATGTTTCATGGCCGCCCACCTGGGCTTTCAGTGTCAGACATCTTACACAAGCTCAGCTCGTAGATCCCAGTCACTCGGTTGCTATAATGAAGCAGAAGTTATGAACAAGGAAACTTTGTAACAGGGCAGATATCTTTGATTGTGAAACAGAGATGGCCACAGTGCAGCAGCCCAGATTTACCAGTCAGGAGTTTTGGAGTATCCAGTCCCAAAGAGGTTCTTGAGAGAACAGGTGGGGACAACTTGGCGTCTCGGGAGTAAAAGACCATGCAGATGTCTTTGGTGATAATGGCAGGCTGGATGCAATGGTCCAGCTGCAGAGAGGAGATAAAGGGTGTGTGTTAGACACGATGACATCAAGACACTTAAAAACACGTACAAACAGGTACAACACGGCGGAGCAGCGGCTGACCTCCAGATACGCAGATAAGGTCATGTAGATCTTCTCTCCATAGGGAGTGACGCGGTTGAGCAGGAGGGAGTTGTGCAGGGATCTGTCCCACACTGCCTCAAAGCGATAGAAAGTGCTGAAAAAGACAGAAAGCGGAAAAGTTAGCTTGACAGCATTATTTTTTATGAAGTCCTACTTGGTGCTAACATTACAGGGTCTCTGTTTACAGCAGTGTGTCATGCTGTTAAAAAAAAGTGAGTGACGTGAGCACAGTTCTGACATATCAGGAAGTGAACACAGTGACTGAAGCGGTGTTCACATTCATCCTTGAATCATGACAAAACGTGAGGAATCGCACTGAGGTGAGACCTTGACAACAGATAAATCAGGAGCCACAGAGTGTCAAGTGTCAGCCGACACCAATCGGGACAATGATAAGAAATTCATTTACAGACACGTGAAAAAGCAGTTTAAGGATCTGGATCTAGATTATTACACCACATCATCATTATACCTGTGATGCAGCAGCTGATGGAACCAACTTTAGCAGCACAAACTTGAGGTAATCATTTTTTATTAGTGTTTCACAGCAGTGTGGATGGATTTCTGGCCCATTTGTCTTTACAATGGTTCTTCGGTTCATTGAAGTTTGCAGATATTTATTCATTCACAGCTTTCTTAACATTCAATCATGTTAAAGTCTCAACTTTGAGCCACTGCAGCACCACTCTGTTGTTGCTTTGCTGCTGCGCTCTGGAGTCAGACCCAACGATGATCTCATTTGACTCTAGAGTACTTCATGGCTCACTCAGTGACCTGGACACTTTGCAGGTTGTTTAGCAGCAAAAAAAGCCCAAATAATCATCACCCGAGCAAAACCGTTGGTATGAGGTGTTTGTGCTGATATGCCGTGTTTGGTTTTTACCAATGTTGAAGCTGTGCATTAGGGCTTAGGTTTTCAACTTTGCAAACCTAACCCATGCTGCCATGTTGTATTTAGAGGGAAAATGGTTTCTCCTGGAAGCCTTTCCAAACAGGCCATATTTGTTGAGTCTTTTTCTAATTGCACTGCCATGAACTCCAACATTTAGCATGCTAACTGTGGCCTGTAGAGCCTCAGATGTGTGGGGTGAATTTTCTGGGACGTCCACTCCTGGTAAGATTGGAAACAGTCTTTGATTTTTTGAACTTGCAAATAATCTTTCTTGCTGTAAAATGATGGACTTCAAAGCCTTCCCACATTCATGGGTATCAACAACTGCTTCTCTCCTCCTCAGTATGTTACCACTTACCTGAATACGCCACACCAGCAAACTGACAGTAGTGGTTACACTTACTGATGATCTATTGCATTTGATTAGCACCTGGCTGATACTGACCCTCTTAACTAATTATGGAAATAGTCTTGGATGTACTTAGTTTTTTAAACATCTGAATTTCGGCTCAGTGTTTGTTAAATAAATAATGACCTGGTATAATGTGTTATGTGTTGTTCATCTGAGGTTGCATTTACCTCATATTAAGACCTACTAAGGACCTGATTTTTTTTAATTATGTCCTGATACATAAAACCTGAGAGCTCACATAACTGCATATGCTCAGAATATACAGCACACATGGATACAAATTAGTGCCTTGCAGCAGCAATCTTAAGACCATCACTATGAGCTCTATACAAGGTTACACTGTTCCTGTTATTAACAGCAGGGGGCACTATCAGCCACAGACTGAGAGCCAGATATGCTCTGCTGGTGCCTCATTGTTACTGAGGTAAGACTCTATAGCAGGGGTAGGCAACGCCAGGCCTCGAGTGCCGGTGTCCTGCAGGTTTTAGATCTCACCTTGGGTCAACACACCTAAATCAAATGATTAGTTCATTACCAGCCCCCTGGAGAACTTCAAGACATGTTGAGGAGGTAATTTAGCCATTTGAATCAGCTGTGTTGGATCAAGGACACATCCAAAACCTGCAGGACACTGGCACTCGAGGCCTGGAGTTGCCTACCCCTGCTCTATAGTGAGAAACAGCTGAGGGGGAAAACATTGATCTGGAAACGTCTGAGTGTTACAGAGGATATACATAGCACTGTGGTTCAGTGTCACACAATCACAAACAAATACAGAAAAGTACTACAAAGGGTGTTGCCTCCAAAGATCGCTTTTACTGGT
Source organism: Perissodus microlepis (assembly GCF_051167445.1). Classification (NCBI taxonomy): domain Eukaryota; kingdom Metazoa; phylum Chordata; class Actinopteri; order Cichliformes; family Cichlidae; genus Perissodus; species Perissodus microlepis. The sequence continues at coordinate 12,801,804 of NC_140480.1, read as the reverse complement.
TTGGAGCTTAGGAGGCTTAATATCGACAGGCATGAATGAAGACAGATCAGAACAGCTGTTTGATCACAGCATCCAGTACCAACACAATCATCCACACTCAAGAGCCCTGTTGGCTTCAGAGTCAGCAGCTGAATGTCTAAAATATGAAATGTAATTCTTTTGGTCCATCAGCTACAGCTACAGCATGAACTGCTTAAAGTGAGAAGCAGCCTAAAGCCCGACAGATTCATCTTTCCAGACTGAAAATATCTCAGAGTGAACCGAGTGGTGCGTTTTCAGTGTGATCTCAATAAGTCAAATCCCTTTAATGATGTTCTGTCCTGTCTTCTTCTATCAAAAGCACACAAACACTATAAAACATTGTTTCTGAGCTTTGGGGTTTTTGTTTACTACAGAGAGGTATAGTACGACTAGACCCTAAAGGTAGGCTGCTCACCTACAAACAGCTCACGAACATCTTTCCAATGGAGCTCGCTGCCCTTCTCGTGGATGAGGGTCACTGTGATCCTCCGCTGGATCCCCTGCAGCAAACATAACAGGAGCTCAGGATCACAGTGGGCACAGCTAGAGCAACATTACGCTTTAAAAAAAGAGATTCAACTGTATACAAAGGAAGCAGTTACCACTGTGTGAGTAATAAGAAAACAACATGTGCACCAATCCTGTACCTGGTGCAGCAGGTAGGTCCCATGGCAGGGCAGGCCTCCACTGTGATCCACGATGGCTGGGATGTACCTGTGCATGGAGGGAGGAGGTGACACAACATCCATTCGAGGAGACAATATAATTTTTATGTTTTCTTTAAATCTTGCTGACACACTGACCCAGGTTGGATTTGGTGATGGTGTTCATTCAACTTGGTGGCTGGAACTTGCGCACACACACACACACACACACACACACACACACACACACACACACACACACACACACACAGAAGCTTTGTCACAAGGGAGCAACTAAAAGTAGCTATACATCCAAAACAATATTTAAAACATTACTTAAACCTTTAAACAAACTGCCCAGATTATTAACATTTAAATATCCACAACATTATCTATACCCATCACTATTTTATTAAGCTACATCATCACTTGATTTTATGCCATTTACAGTGTATAAGTACTTTAATACTACTTTAAATAACATAGATTCTGATTTACACACCACATGTATCAGTTACACATATATCAATGAAGGAAAAAAAACAGGCACAAACAGATTGTCAGTTGTCTAAGTAGCTGCAATCTGCAGATCAGTCTTTTGATAACTTTGCTTTATTTCTATCTTTAAGCGTGATAGCAGCAAAAGTGGCTGTCACTCAAGATTTGGAAAGGAAAAATAAGCCACCATATGTTGTTAACTACTGCTGAGGAAGGAACCAACACATAAATTATGTGCTGCTTATGTGAAAATGGGAGAAGGATTGATGATTGAATTTCCGTTTTTACAGTAAAATGTACCTGGTGCAGCAGGTAGGTACCATGACAGGGCAGGCCTCCACTGTGATCCACGATGGCTGGGATGTACCTGTGCACGGAGGGAGGAGGTGACACAACATCCCAACTTATAATATTCTTCGTGGAGATAATTTTTATGGTTCCTTTAAAGCTTGTGCGTGAATATAACACTCCAGGTGGATACTCACTCTCCAGTGGGCTCCAGCTCGCTGATCTCAAACCAGACCAGCAGGTCGTACTTGCTGACACACTGACCCAGGTTGGATTTGGTGATGGTGTTCAACTTGGTGGCTGGAACTGCCACACACACACACACACACACACACACACACACACACACACACACACACACACACACACACACACACACACACACACACACACGCTCAATGTTAACAAGTGGGAATTTGTCTGAATTTAAGAGAAGATGAATAAAAGTGAGGAGTATTTACTACATGCTTTGGGTGACTAAATGGAGGATGGATAGGTGACATGAAAACACTACTGACCCTTTATACTGAGCCAATAGCTCACACACTTCTATTAAATCTGTCTAAAGAGCCAGTAATCACAGAGGATAGATACTGGAAGCAAACTGAAATGTTAGGAGGAACTAAATCACACATTACAACACCAGTGGCAGCACCCTGCTGTCTCACACATCATCCGTCATCATTTCTGCTACACTGGCAGGGCTAGGGGCCAGGACTCTCCTCTTTGGGTTTTTGGGGGATGTTGCTAACTCCAGGACTGATAACAGGCACCACACCCGCAGTAGATGTGCACGGTGTGAGGTCTCGCAGCAAGCTATCAAATACGGCGCATTTTTCGGCTTTTTAAAAAAAACGCTATGCGTCGCCAGGTGTTTCATCGGATTTGAGGTGTTACCTCCTTTGACAGTATCACAGTATCACCTTAAAGCACTTGTTGCAGGCTGCTGAGTTTCCATCTTTTGCTGTGAAGTACAGCCAGACTTTTGACCGCTTCGCCTTGGGCATTTTTAATCTGTAGCTCTGCTCTAAAAGAACGTACGTACCTGGGCCCGCCTACTATCCTCGGAAACGTAAGATGATTGGCTAGAATCTAAAGTGTATCACAGCTCAGGAAAAAAAAGCACCGAAATGTGCGCTGCTTTTCGGTCTGGTTACTACGGTTTATGTCAGAACCGGTGCCATCATGGCACCGGATACCGGTACCCATCCCTAGTTATTACTGTGTTTTTTGGAAAATACGGCACACTTAAAATCAATCCTTAGAATTTTCTGAAAATCGACAGTGCCCCTTATAATCCAATGGGCCTTATGTATAAATTCTGGTTGTGTTTACTGACCTCGAAACGATTGTATGTACATGGCGCTCGAAAATCTGTCAAATGTTTTAGTACGACTTTGCTAAGCTACGAACCCGCACCGCTTGATGGATTGTCGGAGCATTACGGCTATCGTAGGCAGGCGCCTTGCGGAGTGATACGTACTGTGCTTCAACATAATATTACCGTATTGTGTGTGTATAACCTCTTTTTAAGTTTTGTGGATATTATACATGGTTCTGCTGAGGATATGTCGGCCAATTTCCACTGGAAATGCCTTTTGGTCAAACTGTCAGCGAGGAATTTGCATTTGCACAGGAAATGGAGATCACTCACCCAGTGAAAGTGCAACTGTCATTTAAACTCAGTCTACAGTCAGACCAAGCCACCTCGCCAAATTTATTTACACAGCTGTGTGGCCAAAGGCAGGGGGCCAGCTTGGGTACAGCTCTAAACATTAACCTCTTTAACTGCAGCTGAACGCCATCCCTTATTATCTGCTACTTATAATGCAGTTATAAAATAAGATCTACGGGTTTTCCTAATATCATTCACCACTGAAAAATATTTTGGTCTGTTAGATATTTCAACAGCATACACAATTTACATCCAATACTGTAACAAGCTTACTTAGCAGCATTTTTTTAATCAGATAAACTCAAATGAAACAAGTTGGTTAATTGGTAACAATTTCAAGTTTCAAATCATGTCACTGTGTGTTTATTGTAAAGGAGATTAAAATGCATGATAGTTTGAACCCACCTGAGGGACTCATTAAGTTTGATCTATGAATTCCTCATACATTTTTGCTTTATAGTGGCAGAAATGTTGATCATGAAAGCTTTTTGTAGTGAACTATGCTGCTTTCACCTACAACATCCAGAGCACACAGTACATGTTGCTATAAGCTACACCACATAGCTGCTATAATTTAAACGCACCAACGAGACCAGACTATGTCTCAAGAGCATATGATCTGTTGACAAAACTCACTGTTATGAAGATAGATTGGTTCCAGTGTCTTCATGAAACGCTGGCTTTATCCATCTTCTGGGGCGTGCCTGCAGTGGAGTTCTGAAGAGTTCCTTGTGAGGGAGCTGCTGGTGAAGATCACAATGTCCTCCTTGATTCCTGCCATGAGCTTCAGTCTTTCTGATGTTTCTCAAAGATGCCTCTTTCAGTGGGTCAACAGAACATCTGGCACAGGACAGCTGTGATGAAAGAAAAGGAAGAAGTTTCTCCAAACCTCTGGGCTAACGAAACCCAGCTGGGTCCTGATGGTCTCCCACACTACTTTCACCCCGGGTGGATGTAGCTGTTCATAATAATCTGCACTCTCTTCACTATTATGAAATGAAAAGAACAAGTTACACTACAGTACTGATACCTTCTGCTGCTCTTTTCAAACTTTCCATGTTACCAGGCTGTAGAGTGCTCTGAACATTTTAACACTTTTAAATCCATTACACACTCACAGTCTTATGTGAAAATCTCCTAAGGACAGCATTACATTTTTGCTATTAACAGTAACTCTGGACCTCTGTGGAGTGTGCAGATGATCTCATTACTGTCTAAAAATCCAAGGAGTGCTGAATCATTGAAAAATACACAGTAACAGGTGTGTAGCATCGCTAACTAGGTAGCAACAAGCCTCTAACACAGTGTGTGTATGCTAGTGGCTAATCTAGCAAACAAATGAACAGAGTGGTTTTAGGTGTTGCCCAAGGATAAGATGATAAGCTGTGTGTCTTTTTTATAATGACCTGCTTGAATTTACCTTAATCGAAGGAGTGGTCAGTGTGGGTAAAGCCATGAGCAGATAAAGTGGATGAGTGGGACTAGGTAGGTGTGCCGAAAAGAGGCAACAAAGCTGAAGAGTGTGTTGAGAACATAGTGGCGCTGCCAGCAGGTTTCCGGCTAGCAGGAAGGCTCTGGGTACCACCTCCAACATTGGCAGTCCCATTTTGTGAAAGCCAATTAAAAAAATAACTAGGTTTCCATGTGTAATTTGTGTGGAACAATACTGCACAAGAAGCTAAATAGATTTAGAAAAACGAAAAAAAAAATTGTTGAAGAACAGAAGATAAATGTCCTTTTTTTATATCGTTAACTGGCCTGCTGTGTGGTGCACAGCGTTAACAGGCCAGCATTCAGACCCCAGAGTTTAACGGCCAAGTTCGAGTCTCTGACGGTCTGTCTGCTACAGCGGGGTAGGCCGAGCGAAAGACGAAGCTCCGGGCTCCTCCTTTTTCCAGCTTTTTTTTCCATTACCATTTATTTAGATTTCAAGCTGCAAGTAAAAGCTCAGGGAAACACTTTTAAAGAGCACAACGTGCACATCGCGCAACCAACCTTTCCAAATTAGCTGGAGACCACACATTTTTGCACTCAAATACTCAACAAATTTCACACACCCACACCTGCTTTTTTCCCTGCACACCTCTTTCTACACTTATTTCTCAACAACCACTCCTTTTTCATCTCTGCTACCGTGCCTTTATTACATCCTCTTAGCTAGCATCAATGACTCCCTTCTATGGATTAGCTAAACCAACTTTACATAACAAGTTTCCCCGAAGAGCCCACTTCTCATCTTACCTGCCTAGATTTCAGGACCTAGCAAGGACGGTAGTTACTGACAAACACATTTAACTTACCGGAAAAAACAAGCAGCGGACCTCCTCTCAGCATCCTGCTCTATCTGCCATTCCCGAACAGAGATAAGCAAGTTTCTCCATGACTGCAGCTTTGTTTGGCCTGCTAAATTGGCGCCCCGGCGGCCACGCCCCCTGCCGTGACATCACGCTCCAAAGCCCCATAGACAATAGAACCAAATTTTTAAAAAAAGAAGAAAAAAAGAATGTTGTTGTTACATTATGTTATGACATCATCATGATGTCATAACATGCCTTTGATCTGTGAATCCTTAAATCCGGGTAAGAAGCCCAAACTTTCATGCAGTTTACTTGTAACACTCGAGATTGCAGCATTCAAAGGTACGCCTGAGAAAAATTTTAAAACAGTTGAATCTTTAAGACAGTCACTTCATCAACACTCTGACATGTCTCAGAGTAAACACGGCAAAGGCTTTACTACAATGGACCACCAAAATCCAGAGCCAAATTCTGATGAAACACATTTCCAGCTTCCACTCAAGAGGAAGCGAGGCCCGAATTATGTTGCACAGAATTGCAGAAGTGACGACAGCTGCTCTCCACCAAGGAAAAAAAGACGAATCTGTGAAGAAAAAACTGTGTTGAAAAGAAAATACAGTCAGATTTCCAAAGGCAGCAAAAACAACTCTGAGAGCTACTCTCCAGAGAGAAAGAGGATGAGAATAGACACTGAGAAAAAAGAAACAGCAGTGACTCGGAGCATCCAAAAAAGTTCTTCTTCAAGGACTATCCAACTCCAAGTTCAGAAAAAGAACGATATGAACTTGAGTGATACCAAAAACTCTCAAAACACACCAAAAGACAACAAGAGGCCAGAACAAGCTGCAGTGACAAAGAGCAGCCAAAAAAGTTGTTCGCCAAGGACTATCCGACTCCTAGTTGAGAAAATGAACAATATGACCTTGAGTGATACCAAAACCTTTGAAAACACACCAAAAGACAGCAAGAGGCCAGAACAAGCAGCAGTGACACAGAGCATCCAGAAAAGTTCTTCGTCAAGGACTATCCAACACGTAGTTGAGAAAATGGACGTTACGACCTCGAGTGATACCAAAACCTCTGAAAACACTCCAAAATACAACAAGAGGCCAGAACAAGCAGCAGTTAGACAGAGCATCCAGAAAAGTTCTTCGTCAAGGACTATCCAACACGTAGTTGAGAAAATGGACGTTACGACCTCGAGTGATACCAAAACCTCTGAAAACACTCCAAAATACAACAAGAGGCCAGAACAAGCAGCAGTGACACAGAGCAGCCAAAAAAGTCCCTGGTCCAGGACTATCCGACTCCCAGGTCAGAAAACAAACGATACGGCCTTGAGTGATACCAAAACCTCTGAAAACACACTGAAAGACAACAAGAGGCCAGAACAAGCAGTAGTGACACAGAGCATCCAAAAAAGTCCCTGGTCCAGGACTATCCGACTCCCACGTCAGAAAACAAACGATACGGCCTTGAGTGATACCAACACCTGTGAAAACACACCGAAATAGAAAGAGAGCCCAGAAGACCAGAGAGAAACAAGTGTGTGGATCATTGGGTCCAGTTACATCAGACGAGCCGAGGGTGAAGCAAAAGAGATTTTCGGAGAAAATTTCGGACTTAATACCAAAGTTCAGTGGTTTGGCAAAGGAGGAATGCGCTGGTGGGGAGTCCTTCCTCGTTTTTATAAGGAGCTATCCACACAGAGCCCACCTGACATACTGGTAATCCATGCTGGGGGCAATGATTTGGGACTCTTTTCTGCTTATAAACTTTCTTCTGTCATTGAGAAGGAATTAATGCAATTGCACACAGAGTCCCCCTCAATGACAATTGCATATTCATCCATCAACGAGCGTCAAGTGTGGATATATGGAAATCCAGGCAAAATCAATAAGGACAGGAAGACTGTGAATGCCAGCATTAGAAAGGCTGTCGACCGCTTCGATGGAGTGATTATTGAGCATCCGCATATCAGGTTTTTCGACAACTCCATTTTTTTGCGCAACGGAGTTCATTTCTCCAAGAAAGGAAATGAACAGTCCAGAAAACCATACGTTGTTCATTTTAGGCAATGTGAGCAACATATAGCTAACATGTGCTCTCTTTTTTCTTTTCCTCTGCCTCTCACCCCCCAACCAGTCACGACAGATGGCTGCCCCTTTCTTAGCCTGGTTCTGTCAAAGGTTTCTCCCTTTTTATAAGGGAGTTTTTCCTTTCCACCGTTGCCAAGCGCTTGCTATTAAAGGAGATCATTCGATTGTTGGGGTTGATAGTTTAGAATCTAAACTAAACTAATAAACATAAAACATCAGGTGAGGGGTTCACATAGTAGGGAGCACTACAAAAATTACAAATAAAAACATGTAATTGGCGGCAAATCAAAAATAAAAAAATAAAAAATTGAAAAATATCTCTTACTGCTCTGTTTATTTCCTTAAATGAACACTTGTACTTTTTGTCATAGAAGAATAAGAATATTAATATGAATATGAACACCAAAGCGTTCCCAGGCCAGCCGGGAGATATAATCTCTCAGCCTGTCTTGGGTCTGCCCCTGCCTCTATCAGTTTTATTTGTCTCCTGAAATGAGTTTCATTCTATTTTGGGTTTTTTTGTTGTTGGTTTTTTATTAAATTAACATGCTCGCATGATACCTGCAGCAGTCCTCAGGAGAAGACCAGGTTTACTCAGTTTCAAACAAAAAACAAAAATGAACCAAATCAGACAGCTTACATCTCCAAGTGACGTGTTAGTTTACGCTCTGCTACCTAAACTATAGCTGCTAATAGATTTATAGGGTATTTTTCTTCTCGCAGTGAATTTGCATCAGGCTGAACCGTCTCTGAAACAAAAACTCAAAGTGGGAATGAACTTTGACAGGAGGGCCACGCCCGATTTCCACTGTCATCCACGTCATACTTAGATCCTCCTCAATCTGTGTACATACGCCGCCTCTAAACCCCCGAAAGTGCCAGTGTCAGTTAGTGAGTCAGTAAAATACTCATGCATTTGTGTTAACATAAAAACTGCAGACTAACTAGAGACAAACAAGCGCGGATCGCTTCATATCTCAGCAGTTTAAAAAACAAACAATGACCGATTGTTCCTGCAGGAGTAGATTTGGGCCCCTTTTTGCTTTTTCATCCCAAGGAAAAAAAACAGGGTTACAAGGAGATGAGGACGAGGACTAGGAGGATGAAAACAAACTAAGGAGAGAACTTGATTTGTACATGCAGTCTGTTCTGGGATCAGTGTGGTAGTTAACCCTCATTTAACACATTCCTCTCTGCTCCTCTAGCTCGCTCTATCTCACTGAGAATCAGAAAGCCTTGACATTTACTGCTATTAACTTTACACTCTTCTTGTAAAGACGCAAAGAAAACACAGTGAAAAGGTTAGAAGGACTTAAGGAAAAAGAATGAATGAATGGTTTAATAGAAGGAAAGAAGTTAAAGGGACTACATATTCAAAGGTCTTATTTCTGATACTACCCCATGAAAATATTTGCTCTGTGTGCCGTGCTGCAGCTGCTACATTCGGCTTCGGATTCACTTTTTGGCACCTACGCCTCTCGAGATGTGTTAATGCAGAAAGGTATTGAAAAACTCTGGTCAACCAACCAGCAGTCTGCCTGCTGTGTCGTATGAAATGGATGGAAGGAGAGGTACCAACTGTCTGTTACATATAGATAAAAAATAAAGCTCTGACGTGACCTCGGGTCAGCCAGCCTGACGGTCAGAGAAACAGAAACGTGCTGGATTGTGGATCTCTGAGCTGCACATCAAAGATGCACCTATGCACAGATCAAGTCTGAAAAGTGCAATGTACCTCATATACATGTTGATGCGAAGCGCTGCCAGAGCAAACGTTTCCACTGCATTTGCAGAGGTGTTTTTATTTTGGATTGTGTATTTATTGTTTGCAATCTTTAAATATTAGTTTGCAGCTCTTTGCACATATTAATAAAAGGTTCAACTAACTGATCAAATAAAGTCTGTGCGGTTTAGTTGTTCCACTCATATTAAACCAAATGATGGTGTGGCGGCCTGTTCTAGTGTGAACTAAGAGAGGCTTTGAATGTAAGAGAGGGGGGAAAGGAAAAGCAGACCTAACATGTAACCCCTGCAGCTCGACTGAGGAGGTGAGTTACATTAGTGCTTCCTCTTTATTAGAAAGCGGTTTGAGTGAATTAGAAGTCTGTTATTTTTTTGGAGGAGATCTACTCATTAGTCATGCGAGGCATCCATCTGAGCTCTATCAAAATAAAGGTGTATTTGAACTCATTTTAATTTTTTCTAATATCAGAGATATAGGACTATACAAAGTAGCTGGTGACATCTAAAACGACAGCAGACTTATTGTGTCTTTCTTCACCTCATCACTTTTTTCTGTGTGTTTATTTTTCTGTTGATGCCTTTCAAACAAAACTAGCCATGATATTTTCCACCTTCCCCCTCTGACAATTAATATCAGTTAACCCCGCCCCCTTTCAGATTTGTTCACCAAAAGAAAATAAAAATAAAACGTCATTAACGCTGTTTATTATTTGTCAGACCGGTTTCATTTTCATGCTTTGTAAATATCTATGTTGTATGGAGCTTGAACTAAAATGTAAATATGTTTACTGTATTTGTAATAATTATAATCCATTAGCTGTACAGCATAGATGTGTCATGCAGATATCCTAATTCTGTGTATGGTAATCTTGCACCATTGAACTGTTAGTGAATGAGGCAACAATAAAAGTGGGAAACGTGCATTAGCAGATCAAGTGCTGCCTGCTTATTTCCTGCTTTATGTGAGCTTCTGCTGTAGTTTATTATGTGCTTTTAGCCCCAAGAAACCACCCTGTGGCGCACAATAAGATCTTCTGATGTTTGGTGTCATCTTCCTGTGATCTCCTGTGAACAGGTGGATTCATTCATTTCAAGTTTATGTATGTAGCACTAAATCACAGCAGGCGCTGAACAATGTAAAGACTCTAGAATAATTATGGAGGCACAACATTTAAAGCTCCTGTCCTTCCATCCCACAGACCTAAAAGTTAGTTATATGATAAACAGCCCCGTGTTTGTTTACTTGATTTGTAAAATGCAAAGTGGTGACTTTTTCTCTTCAAGTACGTCCTCATATGGAGACAGTTTTTTTAATGGCCCAAAACAAGTCATTGTTTACAAAAATATATATTTTATTCCGCAAAATGAGGTAAACAGTGAAGAAAAGTATGAGAAAAGGGAGCATAGGATCTCCGGAGACTGTGGCAACTAGAATTATTGTATACATGTGTGTATTAAGGACTGACACAGACAAAGAATTAATCATACAATGAAGCAATGTACTTTTTAAATGTTTATTAAAACCATTCAAGTATTGAGTCATGAATAAAACAGCAACCTCTGATCTGCTAATTGGGAAACAGAGGATGTCAGTGTATGTTTCAGTGCTAGTTGTACAAATTGAGTGAGATGACTTTACATTTGAATAGATTCGATTACAAGTTATATTTGGTTTTAATTGAATGAGTTCAATTTGATTTAAATCAAGCCAATTCACAACATATAAACTTGAAATATATGGTAAGATAAAGGTTGTGCAATAATACAGAGGAAGCCCAAACGATCAAATGACCCCCTATGAGCAAGAAAACTCCATTTTCGGCAGAACCAGAATCAGGGAGGGGCGGCCATCTGCCTCCACCGGTTGGGGTAAGAAAATGAAACGAAACTATAGGAAGACAAAGAGGAAAGATGTTCATGATATATATGAAACTTTCCGCTAGCCCTGACTAAAATATTGTTTTTGACAGGAAAGTATTGTTTCATTCATGTTTATTCCACGAGGTGGACAGCAGGAATAGAACAAACCAGATACTAAGAAATAAAGTATACAATGAAATATTCTCGATATGCTAAAATTCCCACTGAGACTGGATAAGATTATTCTAAAACTGGTCAAAATACAATTCTCTTCATGCACAGAAATCCCACCCAGTCCCACAACCCAGGACAAATATTCCTTGTGTGTTCTTGAGCTGGACAGAAATTCCTCTTGCTGAGCGGGGTCCACGCCAGCCTCGTGTCAGGCAGGCGAGGAGCCTCCTGTCCCAGTCTCGTCCGTCAACTGGGTCCATCACATCCCAACCCAGTTCGCATTCTGCATTGGAGTCCGTCGCTCGATACCACCGCGGCTCCCCTCACGTCATCACCTATAAGTAAAAACAAATAGGAGCCAGAACCATCATCCCGGAAGCTGCCCTGGCTTATAACCATGGCGACACTCTCCCAACACGGCTGCACCCAGTGAACAACAGTGAGACACTACTCACAAATGCAGGCAGTATACATCTGTCCTGATGTCAATCACACACGTTGTCTCCTACTGTCGCCGTTCCTGCTGTCGGGACTGGGTCACCACATCACGCTGACCGGTCTCCAGACGAGGCGTCGCACCCCCCACGATCACGCAGCGGCTCCCTCTTTTCCACCTGGCCTTCATGCGTTCCTCTTCCAATCTAGGGCCTCTCTCCTCCCAGTGCTCAGCTTGCTTCCTTTTAATACGACCTTTAAACAGCTGAAAGGACACCTCTGGACACACCCATGCCTCAACATGTGATCACTATCAGCTAATTTGTCCCATTGCCAAGCCAATCCACAGTGGATTAAAACAATGTAAAATAACACACTGAAACAATGTGATACAAACAGAATAAAATCATGCAAATAAAAACTACACTCACAAATAAACACTAAAATCAGAAAAAAAACCAATATAAACGATGAATACAAATTTCTACTGTGTGAAACAGTTTCACTCTTTGAATATTTTTCATTTCTTACAATCAGAATTCTCCAATAGATTTTTAGAAGAAATTTATTTTCTTTCATGCATCACCAACTGACCCTTTTATGTTAACGTCTCAATCTCCAGCCTAACCTCATTGAATTTTGCTTAGCAAAGTACTTTTCAACTCTAATAATTAGTAAGATTATATTTCTTATCATCTGTTGGTCGTCTGACCTGATAAACTTCAATGAGCATTATAACACAGGAATGATTGTCTCTAAAAATGGGCTCCTGCACGCTTGCAGACATTTTTCCATCACAACTTATGGATGATGAAGGATTTGATTAAAGCTGTGAAACATTACTGATAAACTTCATGTGATGTTACATTAAAGCCAATTTTCTATTAAAATCAGGGTCTTTTCTAACTGACCTCTGACCTTTGAGCAGTAGTGTGTACTGTATGCTTGTATGTAACTGTATCTGACCTGGATTTTATCACCAGTTTCAAATAAGAATCTTCTTTAAAGTCTGTCTTTCAATACAAATGAAGTTAAACTTTATCAAGGCTGATGGTAAACTGTCCCTAACAAGTCCACTTTATTGCGTGCTCATTGACTTTCTCCTATCAGAGCTGTTTAACAAGTCCACTTTATACATGCTTATTAATCTATCACGCTTATCAGTGGCTCATGGTTGCTTAAAGCCTATGTCTGAACTTGACCACAGAGCCAGAGCATCGTTCAATCTTGGCAACAGCTCCAGGATGACAAACTCCACTTTCTCTGCATCAAGACAGCTCATAACTTTTTAACAGTCTCTCCTGATAGCCTCATATCATCTGCTCTAATCAATAACCATACACTATCATTACAATGTAGACTACAGCTCAAAAGTCTGAGGTGAATTAGAAATGTCTTGTTTTCAGAATAGACTCAAATTTGGTTTCAGATTGAATCACAGCAATTTATCAAAAATAATCATATAAATGCTTAATATTAACACTGATCACAAATCATGAATGATTTTTAATAGAATATCTACAGAGGTGTTCAGAGACCCATTTTCAGCAATAATCCCTCCTGTGTTCAGTGGTACATTGTCTTATCTAATGCAAGCTTAACACATTAAAGCCAAACTTATCACTCAAAACAGCTTTTTAAGAGATTTTAGCACAAACTGAAACTATTGTGGTGATTAAAGAAACAATAAATGTGTCTGGATCATCCCAGTGTTTGTTTTTAACCTCATGAAACCAAGTTTCCATTTTCCTCTAAAGGGGCTGCAACACCCAGCTGCACAAAACCTTCACTTTTTTTAACAGTTTCACTGTTTTAATATTTTTCATTTCTTACAATCAGAATTCTCCAATAGATTTTTAGAAGAAATTCTTTTTTTTCATGCATCACCAACTGACCCTTTTATGTTAACATCTCAATCTCCAGCCTAACCTCATTGAATTTTGCTTAGCAAAGTACTTTTCAACTCTAATAATTAGTAAGATTATATTTCTTATCATCTGTTGGTCGTCTGACCTGATAAACTTCAATGAGCATTATAACACAGGAATGATTGTCTCTAAAAATGGGCTCCTGCACGCTTGCAGACATTTTTCCATCACAACTTATGGATGATGAAGGATTTGATTAAAGCTGTGAAACATTACTGATAAACTTCATGTGATGTTGCATTAAAGCCAATTTTCTATTAAAATCAGGGTCTTTTCTAACTGACCTCTGACCTTTGAGCAGTAGTGTGTACTGTATGCTTGTATGTAACTGTATCTGACCTGGATTTTATCACCAGTTTCAAATAAGAATCTTCTTTAAAGTCTGTCTTTCAATACAAATGAAGTTAAACTTTATCAAGGCTGATGGTAAACTGTCCCTAACAAGTCCACTTTATTGCGTGCTCATTGACTTTCTCCTATCAGAGCTGTTTAACAAGTCCACTTTATACATGCTTATTAATCTATCACGCTTATCAGTGGCTCATGGTTGCTTAAAGCCTATGTCTGAACTTGACCACAGAGCCAGAGCATCGTTCAATCTTGGCAACAGCTCCAGGATGACAAACTCCACTTTCTCTGCATCAAGACAGCTCATAACTTTTTAACAGTCTCTCCTGATAGCCTCATATCATCTGCTCTAATCAATAACCATACACTATCATTACAATGTAGACTACAGCTCAAAAGTCTGAGGTGAATTAGAAATGTCTTGTTTTCAGAATAGACTCAAATTTGGTTTCAGATTGAATCACAGCAATTTATCAAAATAATCATATAAATGCTTAATATTAACACTGATCACAAATCATGAATGATTTTTAATAGAATATCTACAGAGGTGTTCAGAGACCCATTTTCAGCAATAATCCCTCCTGTGTTCAGTGGTACATTGTCTTATCTAATGCAAGCTTAACACATTAAAGCCAAACTTATCACTCAAAACAGCTTTTTAAGAGATTTTAGCACAAACTGAAACTATTGTGGTGATTAAAGAAACAATAAATGTGTCTGGATCATCCCAGTGTTTGTTTTTAACCTCATGAAACCAAGTTTCCATTTTCCTCTAAAGGGGCTGCAACACCCAGCTGCACAAAACCTTCACTTTTTTTTAACAGTTTAACTATTTGAATATTTTTCATTTCTTACAATCAGAATTCTCCAATAGATTTTTAGAAGAAATTCTTTTTTTTTCATGCATCACCAACTGACCCTTTTATGTTAACGTCTCAATCTCCAGTCTAACCTCATTGAATTTTGCTTAGCAAAGTACTTTTCAACTCTAATAATTAGTAAGATTATATTTCTTATCATCTGTTGGTCGTCTGACCTGATAAACTTCAATGAGCATTATAACACAGGAATTATTGTCTCTAAAAATGGGCTCCTGCACGCTTGCAGACATTTTTCCATCACAACTTATGGATGATGAAGGATTTGATTAAAGCTGTGAAACATTACTGATAAACTTCATGTGATGTTACATTAAAGCCAATTTTCTATTAAAATCAGGGTCTTTTCTAAGTGACCTCTGACCTTTGAGCAGTAGTGTGTACTGTATGCTTGTATGTAACTGTATCTGACCTGGATTTTATCACCAGTTTCAAATAAGAATCTTCTTTAAAGTCTGTCTTTCAATACAAATGAAGTTAAACTTTATCAAGGCTGATGGTAAACTGTCCCTAACAAGTCCACTTTATTGCGTGCTCATTGACTTTCTCCTATCAGAGCTGTTTAACAAGTCCACTTTATACATGCTTATTAATCTATCACGCTTATCAGTGGCTCATGGTTGCTTAAAGCCTATGTCTGAACTTGACCACAGAGCCAGAGCATCGTTCAATCTTGGCAACAGCTCCAGGATGACAAACTCCACTTTCTCTGCATCAAGACAGCTCATAACTTTTTAACAGTCTCTCCTGATAGTCTCATATCATCTGCTCTAATCAATAACCATACACTATCATTACAATGTAGACTACAGCTCAAAAGTCTGAGGTGAATTAGAAATGTCTTGTTTTCAGAATAGACTCAAATTTGGTTTCAGATTGAATCACAGCAATTTATCAAAATAATCATATAAATGCTTAATATTAACACTGATCACAAATCATGAATGATTTTTAATAGAATATCTACAGAGGTGTTCAGAGATCCATTTTCAGCATTAATCCCTCCTGTGTTCAGTGGTACATTGTCTTATCTAATGCAAGCTTAACACATTAAAGCCAAACTTATCACTCAAACAGCTTTTTAAGAGATTTTAGCACAAACTGAAACTATTGTGGTGATTAAAGAAACAATAAATGTGTCTGGATCATCCCAGTGTTTGTTTTTAACCTCATGAAACCAAGTTTCCATTTTCCTCTAAAGGGGCTGCAACACCCAGCTGCACAAAACCTTCACTTTTTTTTAACAGTTTCACTGTTTTAATATTTTTCATTTCTTACAATCAGAATTCTCCAATAGATTTTTAGAAGAAATTTATTTTCTTTCATGCATCACCAACTGACCCTTTTATGTTAACGTCTCAATCTCCAGCCTAACCTCATTGAATTTTGCTTAGCAAAGTACTTTTCAACTCTAATAATTAGTAAGATTATATTTCTTATCATCTGTTGGTCGTCTGACCTGATAAACTTCAATGAGCATTATAACACAGGAATGATTGTCTCTAAAAATGGGCTCCTGCACGCTTGCAGACATTTTTCCATCACAACTTATGGATGATGAAGGATTTGATTAAAGCTGTGAAACATTACTGATAAACTTCATGTGATGTTGCATTAAAGCCAATTTTCTATTAAAATCAGGGTCTTTTCTAACTGACCTCTGACCTTTGAGCAGTAGTGTGTACTGTATGCTTGTATGTAACTGTATCTGACCTGGATTTTATCACCAGTTTCAAATAAGAATCTTCTTTAAAGTCTGTCTTTCAATACAAATGAAGTTAAACTTTATCAAGGCTGATGGTAAACTGTCCCTAACAAGTCCACTTTATTGCGTGCTCATTGACTTTCTCCTATCAGAGCTGTTTAACAAGTCCACTTTATACATGCTTATTAATCTATCACGCTTATCAGTGGCTCATGGTTGCTTAAAGCCTATGTCTGAACTTGACCACAGAGCCAGAGCATCGTTCAATCTTGGCAACAGCTCCAGGATGACAAACTCCACTTTCTCTGCATCAAGACAGCTCATAACTTTTTAACAGTCTCTCCTGATAGTCTCATATCATCTGCTCTAATCAATAACCATACACTATCATTACAATGTAGACTACAGCTCAAAAGTCTGAGGTGAATTAGAAATGTCTTGTTTTCAGAATAGACTCAAATTTGGTTTCAGATTGAATCACAGCAATTTATCAAAATAATCATATAAATGCTTAATATTAACACTGATCACAAATCATGAATGATTTTTAATAGAATATCTACAGAGGTGTTCAGAGACCCATTTTCAGCAATAATCCCTCCTGTGTTCAGTGGTACATTGTCTTATCTAATGCAAGCTTAACACATTAAAGCCAAACTTATCACTCAAAACAGCTTTTTAAGAGATTTTAGCACAAACTGAAACTATTGTGGTGATTAAAGAAACAATAAATGTGTCTGGATCATCCCAGTGTTTGTTTTTAACCTCATGAAACCAAGTTTCCATTTTCCTCTAAAGGGGCTGCAACACCCAGCTGCACAAAACCTTCACTTTTTTTTAACAGTTTAACTATTTGAATATTTTTCATTTCTTACAATCAGAATTCTCCAATAGATTTTTAGAAGAAATTCTTTTTTTTTCATGCATCACCAACTGACCCTTTTATGTTAACGTCTCAATCTCCAGTCTAACCTCATTGAATTTTGCTTAGCAAAGTACTTTTCAACTCTAATAATTAGTAAGATTATATTTCTTATCATCTGTTGGTCGTCTGACCTGATAAACTTCAATGAGCATTATAACACAGGAATTATTGTCTCTAAAAATGGGCTCCTGCACGCTTGCAGACATTTTTCCATCACAACTTATGGATGATGAAGGATTTGATTAAAGCTGTGAAACATTACTGATAAACTTCATGTGATGTTACATTAAAGCCAATTTTCTATTAAAATCAGGGTCTTTTCTAAGTGACCTCTGACCTTTGAGCAGTAGTGTGTACTGTATGCTTGTATGTAACTGTATCTGACCTGGATTTTATCACCAGTTTCAAATAAGAATCTTCTTTAAAGTCTGTCTTTCAATACAAATGAAGTTAAACTTTATCAAGGCTGATGGTAAACTGTCCCTAACAAGTCCACTTTATTGCGTGCTCATTGACTTTCTCCTATCAGAGCTGTTTAACAAGTCCACTTTATACATGCTTATTAATCTATCACGCTTATCAGTGGCTCATGGTTGCTTAAAGCCTATGTCTGAACTTGACCACAGAGCCAGAGCATCGTTCAATCTTGGCAACAGCTCCAGGATGACAAACTCCACTTTCTCTGCATCAAGACAGCTCATAACTTTTTAACAGTCTCTCCTGATAGTCTCATATCATCTGCTCTAATCAATAACCATACACTATCATTACAATGTAGACTACAGCTCAAAAGTCTGAGGTGAATTAGAAATGTCTTGTTTTCAGAATAGACTCAAATTTGGTTTCAGATTGAATCACAGCAATTTATCAAAATAATCATATAAATGCTTAATATTAACACTGATCACAAATCATGAATGATTTTTAATAGAATATCTACAGAGGTGTTCAGAGATCCATTTTCAGCATTAATCCCTCCTGTGTTCAGTGGTACATTGTCTTATCTAATGCAAGCTTAACACATTAAAGCCAAACTTATCACTCAAACAGCTTTTTAAGAGATTTTAGCACAAACTGAAACTATTGTGGTGATTAAAGAAACAATAAATGTGTCTGGATCATCCCAGTGTTTGTTTTTAACCTCATGAAACCAAGTTTCCATTTTCCTCTAAAGGGGCTGCAACACCCAGCTGCACAAAACCTTCACTTTTTTTTAACAGTTTAACTATTTGAATATTTTTCATTTCTTACAATCAGAATTCTCCAATAGATTTTCAGAAGAAATTTTTTTTTTTCATGCATCACCAACTGACCCTTTTATGTTAACATCTCAATCTCCAGCCTAACCTCATTGAATTTTTCTTAGCAAAGTACTTTTCAACTCTAATAATTAGTAAGATTATATTTCTTATCATCTGTTGGTCGTCTGACCTGATAAACTTCAATGAGCATTATAACACAGGAATGATTGTCTCTAAAAATGGGCTCCTGCACGCTTGCAGACATTTTTCCATCACAACTTATGGATGATGAAGGATTTGATTAAAGCTGTGAAACATTACTGATAAACTTCATGTGATGTTGCATTAAAGCCAATTTTCTATTAAAATCAGGGTCTTTTCTAACTGACCTCTGACCTTTGAGCAGTAGTGTGTACTGTATGCTTGTATGTAACTGTATCTGACCTGGATTTTATCACCAGTTTCAAATAAGAATCTTCTTTAAAGTCTGTCTTTCAATACAAATGAAGTTAAACTTTATCAAGGCTGATGGTAAACTGTCCCTAACAAGTCCACTTTATTGCGTGCTCATTGACTTTCTCCTATCAGAGCTGTTTAACAAGTCCACTTTATACATGCTTATTAATCTATCACGCTTATCAGTGGCTCATGGTTGCTTAAAGCCTATGTCTGAACTTGACCACAGAGCCAGAGCATCGTTCAATCTTGGCAACAGCTCCAGGATGACAAACTCCACTTTCTCTGCATCAAGACAGCTCATAACTTTTTAACAGTCTCTCCTGATAGCCTCATATCATCTGCTCTAATCAATAACCATACACTATCATTACAATGTAGACTACAGCTCAAAAGTCTGAGGTGAATTAGAAATGTCTTGTTTTCAGAATAGACTCAAATTTGGTTTCAGATTGAATCACAGCAATTTATCAAAAATAATCATATAAATGCTTAATATTAACACTGATCACAAATCATGAATGATTTTTAATAGAATATCTACAGAGGTGTTCAGAGACCCATTTTCAGCAATAATCCCTCCTGTGTTCAGTGGTACATTGTCTTATCTAATGCAAGCTTAACACATTAAAGCCAAACTTATCACTCAAAACAGCTTTTTAAGAGATTTTAGCACAAACTGAAACTATTGTGGTGATTAAAGAAACAATAAATGTGTCTGGATCATCCCAGTGTTTGTTTTTAACCTCATGAAACCAAGTTTCCATTTTCCTCTAAAGGGGCTGCAACACCCAGCTGCACAAAACCTTCACTTTTTTTTAACAGTTTCACTGTTTTAATATTTTTCATTTCTTACAATCAGAATTCTCCAATAGATTTTTAGAAGAAATTCTTTTTTTTCATGCATCACCAACTGACCCTTTTATGTTAACGTCTCAATCTCCAGTCTAACCTCATTGAATTTTGCTTAGCAAAGTACTTTTCAACTCTAATAATTAGTAAGATTATATTTCTTATCATCTGTTGGTCGTCTGACCTGATAAACTTCAATGAGCATTATAACACAGGAATGATTGTCTCTAAAAATGGGCTCCTGCACGCTTGCAGACATTTTTCCATCACAACTTATGGATGATGAAGGATTTGATTAAAGCTGTGAAACATTACTGATAAACTTCATGTGATGTTGCATTAAAGCCAATTTTCTATTAAAATCAGGGTCTTTTCTAACTGACCTCTGACCTTTGAGCAGTAGTGTGTACTGTATGCTTGTATGTAACTGTATCTGACCTGGATTTTATCACCAGTTTCAAATAAGAATCTTCTTTAAAGTCTGTCTTTCAATACAAATGAAGTTAAACTTTATCAAGGCTGATGGTAAACTGTCCCTAACAAGTCCACTTTATTGCGTGCTCATTGACTTTCTCCTATCAGAGCTGTTTAACAAGTCCACTTTATACATGCTTATTAATCTATCACGCTTATCAGTGGCTCATGGTTGCTTAAAGCCTATGTCTGAACTTGACCACAGAGCCAGAGCATCGTTCAATCTTGGCAACAGCTCCAGGATGACAAACTCCACTTTCTCTGCATCAAGACAGCTCATAACTTTTTAACAGTCTCTCCTGATAGCCTCATATCATCTGCTCTAATCAATAACCATACGCTATCATTACAATGTAGACTACAGCTCAAAAGTCTGAGGTGAATTAGAAATGTCTTGTTTTCAGAATAGACTCAAATTTGGTTTCAGATTGAATCACAGCAATTTATCAAAAATAATCATATAAATGCTTAATATTAACACTGATCACAAATCATGAATGATTTTTAATAGAATATCTACAGAGGTGTTCAGAGACCCATTTTCAGCATTAATCCCTCCTGTGTTCAGTGGTACATTGTCTTATCTAATGCAAGCTTAACACATTAAAGCCAAACTTATCACTCAAAACAGCTTTTTAAGAGATTTTAGCACAAACTGAAACTATTGTGGTGATTAAAGAAACAATAAATGTGTCTGGATCATCCCAGTGTTTGTTTTTAACCTCATGAAACCAAGTTTCCATTTTCCTCTAAAGGGGCTGCAACACCCAGCTGCACAAAACCTTCACTTTTTTTTAACAGTTTAACTATTTGAATATTTTTCATTTCTTACAATCAGAATTCTCCAATAGATTTTCAGAAGAAATTTTTTTTTTTCATGCATCACCAACTGACCCTTTTATGTTAACATCTCAATCTCCAGCCTAACCTCATGGAATTTTTCTTAGCAAAGTACTTTTCAACTCTAATAATTAGTAAGATTATATTTCTTATCATCTGTTGGTCGTCTGACCTGATAAACTTCAATGAGCATTATAACACAGGAATGATTGTCTCTAAAAATGGGCTCCTGCACGCTTGCAGACATTTTTCCATCACAACTTATGGATGATGAAGGATTTGATTAAAGCTGTGAAACATTACTGATAAACTTCATGTGATGTTGCATTAAAGCCAATTTTCTATTAAAATCAGGGTCTTTTCTAACTGACCTCTGACCTTTGAGCAGTAGTGTGTACTGTATGCTTGTATGTAACTGTATCTGACCTGGATTTTATCACCAGTTTCAAATAAGAATCTTCTTTAAAGTCTGTCTTTCAATACAAATGAAGTTAAACTTTATCAAGGCTGATGGTAAACTGTCCCTAACAAGTCCACTTTATTGCGTGCTCATTGACTTTCTCCTATCAGAGCTGTTTAACAAGTCCACTTTATACATGCTTATTAATCTATCACGCTTATCAGTGGCTCATGGTTGCTTAAAGCCTATGTCTGAACTTGACCACAGAGCCAGAGCATCATTCAATCTTGGCAACAGCTCCAGGATGACAAACTCCACTTTCTCTGCATCAAGACAGCTCATAACTTTTTAACAGTCTCTCCTGATAGCCTCATATCATCTGCTCTAATCAATAACCATACACTATCATTACAATGTAGACTACAGCTCAAAAGTCTGAGGTGAATTAGAAATGTCTTGTTTTCAGAATAGACTCAAATTTGGTTTCAGATTGAATCACAGCAATTTATCAAAAATAATCATATAAATGCTTAATATTAACACTGATCACAAATCATGAATGATTTTTAATAGAATATCTACAGAGGTGTTCAGAGACCCATTTTCAGCAATAATCCCTCCTGTGTTCAGTGGTACATTGTCTTATCTAATGCAAGCTTAACACATTAAAGCCAAACTTATCACTCAAAACAGCTTTTTAAGAGATTTTAGCACAAACTGAAACTATTGTGGTGATTAAAGAAACAATAAATGTGTCTGGATCATCCCAGTGTTTGTTTTTAACCTCATGAAACCAAGTTTCCATTTTCCTCTAAAGGGGCTGCAACACCCAGCTGCACAAAACCTTCACTTTTTTTTAACAGTTTCACTGTTTTAATATTTTTCATTTCTTACAATCAGAATTCTCCAATAGATTTTTAGAAGAAATTCTTTTTTTTCATGCATCACCAACTGACCCTTTTATGTTAACGTCTCAATCTCCAGCCTAACCTCATTGAATTTTGCTTAGCAAAGTACTTTTCAACTCTAATAATTAGTAAGATTATATTTCTTATCATCTGTTGGTCGTCTGACCTGATAAACTTCAATGAGCATTATAACACAGGAATGATTGTCTCTAAAAATGGGCTCCTGCACGCTTGCAGACATTTTTCCATCACAACTTATGGATGATGAAGGATTTGATTAAAGCTGTGAAACATTACTGATAAACTTCATGTGATGTTGCATTAAAGCCAATTTTCTATTAAAATCAGGGTCTTTTCTAACTGACCTCTGACCTTTGAGCAGTAGTGTGTACTGTATGCTTGTATGTAACTGTATCTGACCTGGATTTTATCACCAGTTTCAAATAAGAATCTTCTTTAAAGTCTGTCTTTCAATACAAACGAAGTTAAACTTTATCAAGGCTGATGGTAAACTGTCCCTAACAAGTCCACTTTATTGCGTGCTCATTGACTTTCTCCTATCAGAGCTGTTTAACAAGTCCACTTTATACATGCTTATTAATCTATCACGCTTATCAGTGGCTCATGGTTGCTTAAAGCCTATGTCTGAACTTGACCACAGAGCCAGAGCATCGTTCAATCTTGGCAACAGCTCCAGGATGACAAACTCCACTTTCTCTGCATCAAGACAGCTCATAACTTTTTAACAGTCTCTCCTGATAGCCTCATATCATCTGCTCTAATCAATAACCATACACTATCATTACAATGTAGACTACAGCTCAAAAGTCTGAGGTGAATTAGAAATGTCTTGTTTTCAGAATAGACTCAAATTTGGTTTCAGATTGAATCACAGCAATTTATCAAAAATAATCATATAAATGCTTAATATTAACACTGATCACAAATCATGAATGATTTTTAATAGAATATCTACAGAGGTGTTCAGAGACCCATTTTCAGCAATAATCCCTCCTGTGTTCAGTGGTACATTGTCTTATCTAATGCAAGCTTAACACATTAAAGCCAAACTTATCACTCAAAACAGCTTTTTAAGAGATTTTAGCACAAACTGAAACTATTGTGGTGATTAAAGAAACAATAAATGTGTCTGGATCATCCCAGTGTTTGTTTTTAACCTCATGAAACCAAGTTTCCATTTTCCTCTAAAGGGGCTGCAACACCCAGCTGCACAAAACCTTCACTTTTTTTTAACAGTTTCACTGTTTTAATATTTTTCATTTCTTACAATCAGAATTCTCCAATAGATTTTTAGAAGAAATTCTTTTTTTTCATGCATCACCAACTGACCCTTTTATGTTAACGTCTCAATCTCCAGCCTAACCTCATTGAATTTTGCTTAGCAAAGTACTTTTCAACTCTAATAATTAGTAAGATTATATTTCTTATCATCTGTTGGTCGTCTGACCTGATAAACTTCAATGAGCATTATAACACAGGAATGATTGTCTCTAAAAATGGGCTCCTGCACGCTTGCAGACATTTTTCCATCACAACTTATGGATGATGAAGGATTTGATTAAAGCTGTGAAACATTACTGATAAACTTCATGTGATGTTGCATTAAAGCCAATTTTCTATTAAAATCAGGGTCTTTTCTAACTGACCTCTGACCTTTGAGCAGTAGTGTGTACTGTATGCTTGTATGTAACTGTATCTGACCTGGATTTTATCACCAGTTTCAAATAAGAATCTTCTTTAAAGTCTGTCTTTCAATACAAATGAAGTTAAACTTTATCAAGGCTGATGGTAAACTGTCCCTAACAAGTCCACTTTATTGCGTGCTCATTGACTTTCTCCTATCAGAGCTGTTTAACAAGTCCACTTTATACATGCTTATTAATCTATCACGCTTATCAGTGGCTCATGGTTGCTTAAAGCCTATGTCTGAACTTGACCACAGAGCCAGAGCATCGTTCAATCTTGGCAACAGCTCCAGGATGACAAACTCCACTTTCTCTGCATCAAGACAGCTCATAACTTTTTAACAGTCTCTCCTGATAGTCTCATATCATCTGCTCTAATCAATAACCATACACTATCATTACAATGTAGACTACAGCTCAAAAGTCTGAGGTGAATTAGAAATGTCTTGTTTTCAGAATAGACTCAAATTTGGTTTCAGATTGAATCACAGCAATTTATCAAAATAATCATATAAATGCTTAATATTAACACTGATCACAAATCATGAATGATTTTTAATAGAATATCTACAGAGGTGTTCAGAGATCCATTTTCAGCATTAATCCCTCCTGTGTTCAGTGGTACATTGTCTTATCTAATGCAAGCTTAACACATTAAAGCCAAACTTATCACTCAAAACAGCTTTTTAAGAGATTTTAGCACAAACTGAAACTATTGTGGTGATTAAAGAAACAATAAATGTGTCTGGATCATCCCAGTGTTTGTTTTTAACCTCATGAAACCAAGTTTCCATTTTCCTCTAAAGGGGCTGCAACACCCAGCTGCACAAAACCTTCACTTTTTTTTAACAGTTTAACTATTTGAATATTTTTCATTTCTTACAATCAGAATTCTCCAATAGATTTTCAGAAGAAATTTTTTTTTTTCATGCATCACCAACTGACCCTTTTATGTTAACGTCTCAATCTCCAGCCTAACCTCATGGAATTTTTCTTAGCAAAGTACTTTTCAACTCTAATAATTAGTAAGATTATATTTCTTATCATCTGTTGGTCGTCTGACCTGATAAACTTCAATGAGCATTATAACACAGGAATGATTGTCTCTAAAAATGGGCTCCTGCACGCTTGCAGACATTTTTCCATCACAACTTATGGATGATGAAGGATTTGATTAAAGCTGTGAAACATTACTGATAAACTTCATGTGATGTTACATTAAAGCCAATTTTCTATTAAAATCAGGGTCTTTTCTAACTGACCTCTGACCTTTGAGCAGTAGTGTGTACTGTATGCTTGTATGTAACTGTATCTGACCTGGATTTTATCACCAGTTTCAAATAAGAATCTTCTTTAAAGTCTGTCTTTCAATACAAATGAAGTTAAACTTTATCAAGGCTGATGGTAAACTGTCCCTAACAAGTCCACTTTATACATGCTTATTAATCTATCACGCTTATCAGTGGCTCATGGTTGCTTAAAGCCTATGTCTGAACTTGACCACAGAGCCAGAGCATCGTTCAATCTTGGCAACAGCTCCAGGATGACAAACTCCACTTTCTCTGCATCAAGACAGCTCATAACTTTTTAACAGTCTCTCCTGATAGCCTCATATCATCTGCTCTAATCAATAACCATACACTATCATTACAATGTAGACTACAGCTCAAAAGTCTGAGGTGAATTAGAAATGTCTTGTTTTCAGAATAGACTCAAATTTGGTTTCAGATTGAATCACAGCAATTTATCAAAAATAATCATATAAATGCTTAATATTAACACTGATCACAAATCATGAATGATTTTTAATAGAATATCTACAGAGGTGTTCAGAGACCCATTTTCAGCAATAATCCCTCCTGTGTTCAGTGGTACATTGTCTTATCTAATGCAAGCTTAACACATTAAAGCCAAACTTATCACTCAAAACAGCTTTTTAAGAGATTTTAGCACAAACTGAAACTATTGTGGTGATTAAAGAAACAATAAATGTGTCTGGATCATCCCAGTGTTTGTTTTTAACCTCATGAAACCAAGTTTCCATTTTCCTCTAAAGGGGCTGCAACACCCAGCTGCACAAAACCTTCACTTTTTTTTAACAGTTTCACTGTTTTAATATTTTTCATTTCTTACAATCAGAATTCTCCAATAGATTTTTAGAAGAAATTCTTTTTTTTCATGCATCACCAACTGACCCTTTTATGTTAACGTCTCAATCTCCAGCCTAACCTCATTGAATTTTGCTTAGCAAAGTACTTTTCAACTCTAATAATTAGTAAGATTATATTTCTTATCATCTGTTGGTCGTCTGACCTGATAAACTTCAATGAGCATTATAACACAGGAATGATTGTCTCTAAAAATGGGCTCCTGCACGCTTGCAGACATTTTTCCATCACAACTTATGGATGATGAAGGATTTGATTAAAGCTGTGAAACATTACTGATAAACTTCATGTGATGTTGCATTAAAGCCAATTTTCTATTAAAATCAGGGTCTTTTCTAACTGACCTCTGACCTTTGAGCAGTAGTGTGTACTGTATGCTTGTATGTAACTGTATCTGACCTGGATTTTATCACCAGTTTCAAATAAGAATCTTCTTTAAAGTCTGTCTTTCAATACAAATGAAGTTAAACTTTATCAAGGCTGATGGTAAACTGTCCCTAACAAGTCCACTTTATTGCGTGCTCATTGACTTTCTCCTATCAGAGCTGTTTAACAAGTCCACTTTATACATGCTTATTAATCTATCACGCTTATCAGTGGCTCATGGTTGCTTAAAGCCTATGTCTGAACTTGACCACAGAGCCAGAGCATCGTTCAATCTTGGCAACAGCTCCAGGATGACAAACTCCACTTTCTCTGCAGCAAGACAGCTCATAACTTTTTAACAGTCTCTCCTGATAGTCTCATATCATCTGCTCTAATCAATAACCATACACTATCATTACAATGTAGACTACAGCTCAAAAGTCTGAGGTGAATTAGAAATGTCTTGTTTTCAGAATAGACTCAAATTTGGTTTCAGATTGAATCACAGCAATTTATCAAAAATAATCATATAAATGCTTAATATTAACACTGATCACAAATCATGAATGATTTTTAATAGAATATCTACAGAGGTGTTCAGAGACCCATTTTCAGCAATAATCCCTCCTGTGTTCAGTGGTACATTGTCTTATCTAATGCAAGCTTAACACATTAAAGCCAAACTTATCACTCAAAACAGCTTTTTAAGAGATTTTAGCACAAACTGAAACTATTGTGGTGATTAAAGAAACAATAAATGTGTCTGGATCATCCCAGTGTTTGTTTTTAACCTCATGAAACCAAGTTTCCATTTTCCTCTAAAGGGGCTGCAACACCCAGCTGCACAAAACCTTCACTTTTTTTTAACAGTTTCACTGTTTTAATATTTTTCATTTCTTACAATCAGAATTCTCCAATAGATTTTTAGAAGAAATTCTTTTTTTTCATGCATCACCAACTGACCCTTTTATGTTAACATCTCAATCTCCAGCCTAACCTCATTGAATTTTGCTTAGCAAAGTACTTTTCAACTCTAATAATTAGTAAGATTATATTTCTTATCATCTGTTGGTCGTCTGACCTGATAAACTTCAATGAGCATTATAACACAGGAATGATTGTCTCTAAAAATGGGCTCCTGCACGCTTGCAGACATTTTTCCATCACAACTTATGGATGATGAAGGATTTGATTAAAGCTGTGAAACATTACTGATAAACTTCATGTGATGTTGCATTAAAGCCAATTTTCTATTAAAATCAGGGTCTTTTCTAACTGACCTCTGACCTTTGAGCAGTAGTGTGTACTGTATGCTTGTATGTAACTGTATCTGACCTGGATTTTATCACCAGTTTCAAATAAGAATCTTCTTTAAAGTCTGTCTTTCAATACAAATGAAGTTAAACTTTATCAAGGCTGATGGTAAACTGTCCCTAACAAGTCCACTTTATACATGCTTATTAATCTATCACGCTTATCAGTGGCTCATGGTTGCTTAAAGCCTATGTCTGAACTTGACCACAGAGCCAGAGCATCGTTCAATCTTGGCAACAGCTCCAGGATGACAAACTCCACTTTCTCTGCATCAAGACAGCTCATAACTTTTTAACAGTCTCTCCTGATAGCCTCATATCATCTGCTCTAATCAATAACCATACACTATCATTACAATGTAGACTACAGCTCAAAAGTCTGAGGTGAATTAGAAATGTCTTGTTTTCAGAATAGACTCAAATTTGGTTTCAGATTGAATCACAGCAATTTATCAAAAATAATCATATAAATGCTTAATATTAACACTGATCACAAATCATGAATGATTTTTAATAGAATATCTACAGAGGTGTTCAGAGACCCATTTTCAGCAATAATCCCTCCTGTGTTCAGTGGTACATTGTCTTATCTAATGCAAGCTTAACACATTAAAGCCAAACTTATCACTCAAAACAGCTTTTTAAGAGATTTTAGCACAAACTGAAACTATTGTGGTGATTAAAGAAACAATAAATGTGTCTGGATCATCCCAGTGTTTGTTTTTAACCTCATGAAACCAAGTTTCCATTTTCCTCTAAAGGGGCTGCAACACCCAGCTGCACAAAACCTTCACTTTTTTTTAACAGTTTCACTGTTTTAATATTTTTCATTTCTTACAATCAGAATTCTCCAATAGATTTTTAGAAGAAATTCTTTTTTTTCATGCATCACCAACTGACCCTTTTATGTTAACGTCTCAATCTCCAGCCTAACCTCATTGAATTTTGCTTAGCAAAGTACTTTTCAACTCTAATAATTAGTAAGATTATATTTCTTATCATCTGTTGGTCGTCTGACCTGATAAACTTCAATGAGCATTATAACACAGGAATGATTGTCTCTAAAAATGGGCTCCTGCACGCTTGCAGACATTTTTCCATCACAACTTATGGATGATGAAGGATTTGATTAAAGCTGTGAAACATTACTGATAAACTTCATGTGATGTTGCATTAAAGCCAATTTTCTATTAAAATCAGGGTCTTTTCTAACTGACCTCTGACCTTTGAGCAGTAGTGTGTACTGTATGCTTGTATGTAACTGTATCTGACCTGGATTTTATCACCAGTTTCAAATAAGAATCTTCTTTAAAGTCTGTCTTTCAATACAAATGAAGTTAAACTTTATCAAGGCTGATGGTAAACTGTCCCTAACAAGTCCACTTTATTGCGTGCTCATTGACTTTCTCCTATCAGAGCTGTTTAACAAGTCCACTTTATACATGCTTATTAATCTATCACGCTTATCAGTGGCTCATGGTTGCTTAAAGCCTATGTCTGAACTTGACCACAGAGCCAGAGCATCGTTCAATCTTGGCAACAGCTCCAGGATGACAAACTCCACTTTCTCTGCAGCAAGACAGCTCATAACTTTTTAACAGTCTCTCCTGATAGTCTCATATCATCTGCTCTAATCAATAACCATACACTATCATTACAATGTAGACTACAGCTCAAAAGTCTGAGGTGAATTAGAAATGTCTTGTTTTCAGAATAGACTCAAATTTGGTTTCAGATTGAATCACAGCAATTTATCAAAAATAATCATATAAATGCTTAATATTAACACTGATCACAAATCATGAATGATTTTTAATAGAATATCTACAGAGGTGTTCAGAGACCCATTTTCAGCAATAATCCCTCCTGTGTTCAGTGGTACATTGTCTTATCTAATGCAAGCTTAACACATTAAAGCCAAACTTATCACTCAAAACAGCTTTTTAAGAGATTTTAGCACAAACTGAAACTATTGTGGTGATTAAAGAAACAATAAATGTGTCTGGATCATCCCAGTGTTTGTTTTTAACCTCATGAAACCAAGTTTCCATTTTCCTCTAAAGGGGCTGCAACACCCAGCTGCACAAAACCTTCACTTTTTTTTAACAGTTTCACTGTTTTAATATTTTTCATTTCTTACAATCAGAATTCTCCAATAGATTTTTAGAAGAAATTCTTTTTTTTCATGCATCACCAACTGACCCTTTTATGTTAACATCTCAATCTCCAGCCTAACCTCATTGAATTTTGCTTAGCAAAGTACTTTTCAACTCTAATAATTAGTAAGATTATATTTCTTATCATCTGTTGGTCGTCTGACCTGATAAACTTCAATGAGCATTATAACACAGGAATGATTGTCTCTAAAAATGGGCTCCTGCACGCTTGCAGACATTTTTCCATCACAACTTATGGATGATGAAGGATTTGATTAAAGCTGTGAAACATTACTGATAAACTTCATGTGATGTTGCATTAAAGCCAATTTTCTATTAAAATCAGGGTCTTTTCTAACTGACCTCTGACCTTTGAGCAGTAGTGTGTACTGTATGCTTGTATGTAACTGTATCTGACCTGGATTTTATCACCAGTTTCAAATAAGAATCTTCTTTAAAGTCTGTCTTTCAATACAAATGAAGTTAAACTTTATCAAGGCTGATGGTAAACTGTCCCTAACAAGTCCACTTTATTGCGTGCTCATTGACTTTCTCCTATCAGAGCTGTTTAACAAGTCCACTTTATACATGCTTATTAATCTATCACGCTTATCAGTGGCTCATGGTTGCTTAAAGCCTATGTCTGAACTTGACCACAGAGCCAGAGCATCATTCAATCTTGGCAACAGCTCCAGGATGACAAACTCCACTTTCTCTGCATCAAGACAGCTCATAACTTTTTAACAGTCTCTCCTGATAGCCTCATATCATCTGCTCTAATCAATAACCATACACTATCATTACAATGTAGACTACAGCTCAAAAGTCTGAGGTGAATTAGAAATGTCTTGTTTTCAGAATAGACTCAAATTTGGTTTCAGATTGAATCACAGCAATTTATCAAAAATAATCATATAAATGCTTAATATTAACACTGATCACAAATCATGAATGATTTTTAATAGAATATCTACAGAGGTGTTCAGAGACCCATTTTCAGCAATAATCCCTCCTGTGTTCAGTGGTACATTGTCTTATCTAATGCAAGCTTAACACATTAAAGCCAAACTTATCACTCAAAACAGCTTTTTAAGAGATTTTAGCACAAACTGAAACTATTGTGGTGATTAAAGAAACAATAAATGTGTCTGGATCATCCCAGTGTTTGTTTTTAACCTCATGAAACCAAGTTTCCATTTTCCTCTAAAGGGGCTGCAACACCCAGCTGCACAAAACCTTCACTTTTTTTTAACAGTTTCACTGTTTTAATATTTTTCATTTCTTACAATCAGAATTCTCCAATAGATTTTTAGAAGAAATTCTTTTTTTTCATGCATCACCAACTGACCCTTTTATGTTAACGTCTCAATCTCCAGCCTAACCTCATTGAATTTTGCTTAGCAAAGTACTTTTCAACTCTAATAATTAGTAAGATTATATTTCTTATCATCTGTTGGTCGTCTGACCTGATAAACTTCAATGAGCATTATAACACAGGAATGATTGTCTCTAAAAATGGGCTCCTGCACGCTTGCAGACATTTTTCCATCACAACTTATGGATGATGAAGGATTTGATTAAAGCTGTGAAACATTACTGATAAACTTCATGTGATGTTACATTAAAGCCAATTTTCTATTAAAATCAGGGTCTTTTCTAACTGACCTCTGACCTTTGAGCAGTAGTGTGTACTGTATGCTTGTATGTAACTGTATCTGACCTGGATTTTATCACCAGTTTCAAATAAGAATCTTCTTTAAAGTCTGTCTTTCAATACAAATGAAGTTAAACTTTATCAAGGCTGATGGTAAACTGTCCCTAACAAGTCCACTTTATTGCGTGCTCATTGACTTTCTCCTATCAGAGCTGTTTAACAAGTCCACTTTATACATGCTTATTAATCTATCACGCTTATCAGTGGCTCATGGTTGCTTAAAGCCTATGTCTGAACTTGACCACAGAGCCAGAGCATCGTTCAATCTTGGCAACAGCTCCAGGATGACAAACTCCACTTTCTCTGCATCAAGACAGCTCATAACTTTTTAACAGTCTCTCCTGATAGTCTCATATCATCTGCTCTAATCAATAACCATACACTATCATTACAATGTAGACTACAGCTCAAAAGTCTGAGGTGAATTAGAAATGTCTTGTTTTCAGAATAGACTCAAATTTGGTTTCAGATTGAATCACAGCAATTTATCAAAAATAATCATATAAATGCTTAATATTAACACTGATCACAAATCATGAATGATTTTTAATAGAATATCTACAGAGGTGTTCAGAGACCCATTTTCAGCAATAATCCCTCCTGTGTTCAGTGGTACATTGTCTTATCTAATGCAAGCTTAACACATTAAAGCCAAACTTATCACTCAAAACAGCTTTTTAAGAGATTTTAGCACAAACTGAAACTATTGTGGTGATTAAAGAAACAATAAATGTGTCTGGATCATCCCAGTGTTTGTTTTTAACCTCATGAAACCAAGTTTCCATTTTCCTCTAAAGGGGCTGCAACACCCAGCTGCACAAAACCTTCACTTTTTTTTAACAGTTTCACTGTTTTAATATTTTTCATTTCTTACAATCAGAATTCTCCAATAGATTTTTAGAAGAAATTCTTTTTTTTCATGCATCACCAACTGACCCTTTTATGTTAACGTCTCAATCTCCAGCCTAACCTCATTGAATTTTGCTTAGCAAAGTACTTTTCAACTCTAATAATTAGTAAGATTATATTTCTTATCATCTGTTGGTCGTCTGACCTGATAAACTTCAATGAGCATTATAACACAGGAATGATTGTCTCTAAAAATGGGCTCCTGCACGCTTGCAGACATTTTTCCATCACAACTTATGGATGATGAAGGATTTGATTAAAGCTGTGAAACATTACTGATAAACTTCATGTGATGTTGCATTAAAGCCAATTTTCTATTAAAATCAGGGTCTTTTCTAACTGACCTCTGACCTTTGAGCAGTAGTGTGTACTGTATGCTTGTATGTAACTGTATCTGACCTGGATTTTATCACCAGTTTCAAATAAGAATCTTCTTTAAAGTCTGTCTTTCAATACAAATGAAGTTAAACTTTATCAAGGCTGATGGTAAACTGTCCCTAACAAGTCCACTTTATTGCGTGCTCATTGACTTTCTCCTATCAGAGCTGTTTAACAAGTCCACTTTATACATGCTTATTAATCTATCACGCTTATCAGTGGCTCATGGTTGCTTAAAGCCTATGTCTGAACTTGACCACAGAGCCAGAGCATCGTTCAATCTTGGCAACAGCTCCAGGATGACAAACTCCACTTTCTCTGCATCAAGACAGCTCATAACTTTTTAACAGTCTCTCCTGATAGCCTCATATCATCTGCTCTAATCAATAACCATACACTATCATTACAATGTAGACTACAGCTCAAAAGTCTGAGGTGAATTAGAAATGTCTTGTTTTCAGAATAGACTCAAATTTGGTTTCAGATTGAATCACAGCAATTTATCAAAATAATCATATAAATGCTTAATATTAACACTGATCACAAATCATGAATGATTTTTAATAGAATATCTACAGAGGTGTTCAGAGACCCATTTTCAGCAATAATCCCTCCTGTGTTCAGTGGTACATTGTCTTATCTAATGCAAGCTTAACACATTAAAGCCAAACTTATCACTCAAAACAGCTTTTTAAGAGATTTTAGCACAAACTGAAACTATTGTGGTGATTAAAGAAACAATAAATGTGTCTGGATCATCCCAGTGTTTGTTTTTAACCTCATGAAACCAAGTTTCCATTTTCCTCTAAAGGGGCTGCAACACCCAGCTGCACAAAACCTTCACTTTTTTTAACAGTTTCACTGTTTTAATATTTTTCATTTCTTACAATCAGAATTCTCCAATAGATTTTCAGAATAAATTTTTTTTTTTCATGCATCACCAACTGACCCTTTTATGTTAACGTCTCAATCTCCAGCCTGACCTCATTGAATTTTGCTTAGCAAAGTACTTTTCAACTAATAATTAGTAAGATTATATTTCTTATCATCTGTTGGTCGTCTGACCTGATAAACTTCAATGAGCATTATAACACAGGAATGATTGTCTCTAAAAATGGGCTCCTGCACGCTTGCAGACATTTTTCCATCACAACTTATGGATGATGAAGGATTTGATTAAAGCTGTGAAACATTACTGATAAACTTCATGTGATGTTACATTAAAGCCAATTTTCTATTAAAATCAGGGTCTTTTCTAACTGACCTCTGACCTTTGAGCAGTAGTGTGTACTGTATGCTTGTATGTAACTGTATCTGACCTGGATTTTATCACCAGTTTCAAATAAGAATCTTCTTTAAAGTCTGTCTTTCAATACAAATGAAGTTAAACTTTATCAAGGCTGATGGTAAACTGTCCCTAACAAGTCCACTTTATTGCGTGCTCATTGACTTTCTCCTATCAGAGCTGTTTAACAAGTCCACTTTATACATGCTTATTAATCTATCACGCTTATCAGTGGCTCATGGTTGCTTAAAGCCTATGTCTGAACTTGACCACAGAGCCAGAGCATCGTTCAATCTTGGCAACAGCTCCAGGATGACAAACTCCACTTTCTCTGCATCAAGACAGCTCATAACTTTTTAACAGTCTCTCCTGATAGTCTCATATCATCTGCTCTAATCAATAACCATACACTATCATTACAATGTAGACTACAGCTCAAAAGTCTGAGGTGAATTAGAAATGTCTTGTTTTCAGAATAGACTCAAATTTGGTTTCAGATTGAATCACAGCAATTTATCAAAAATAATCATATAAATGCTTAATATTAACACTGATCACAAATCATGAATGATTTTTAATAGAATATCTACAGAGGTGTTCAGAGACCCATTTTCAGCAATAATCCCTCCTGTGTTCAGTGGTACATTGTCTTATCTAATGCAAGCTTAACACATTAAAGCCAAACTTATCACTCAAAACAGCTTTTTAAGAGATTTTAGCACAAACTGAAACTATTGTGGTGATTAAAGAAACAATAAATGTGTCTGGATCATCCCAGTGTTTGTTTTTAACCTCATGAAACCAAGTTTCCATTTTCCTCTAAAGGGGCTGCAACACCCAGCTGCACAAAACCTTCACTTTTTTTTAACAGTTTCACTGTTTTAATATTTTTCATTTCTTACAATCAGAATTCTCCAATAGATTTTTAGAAGAAATTCTTTTTTTTCATGCATCACCAACTGACCCTTTTATGTTAACGTCTCAATCTCCAGCCTAACCTCATTGAATTTTGCTTAACAAAGTACTTTTCAACTCTAATAATTAGTAAGATTATATTTCTTATCATCTGTTGGTCGTCTGACCTGATAAACTTCAATGAGCATTATAACACAGGAATGATTGTCTCTAAAAATGGGCTCCTGCACGCTTGCAGACATTTTTCCATCACAACTTATGGATGATGAAGGATTTGATTAAAGCTGTGAAACATTACTGATAAACTTCATGTGATGTTACATTAAAGCCAATTTTCTATTAAAATCAGGGTCTTTTCTAACTGACCTCTGACCTTTGAGCAGTAGTGTGTACTGTATGCTTGTATGTAACTGTATCTGACCTGGATTTTATCACCAGTTTCAAATAAGAATCTTCTTTAAAGTCTGTCTTTCAATACAAATGAAGTTAAACTTTATCAAGGCTGATGGTAAACTGTCCCTAACAAGTCCACTTTATTGCGTGCTCATTGACTTTCTCCTATCAGAGCTGTTTAACAAGCCCACTTTATACATGCTTATTAATCTATCACGCTTATCAGTGGCTCATGGTTGCTTAAAGCCTATGTCTGAACTTGACCACAGAGCCAGAGCATCGTTCAATCTTGGCAACAGCTCCAGGATGACAAACTCCACTTTCTCTGCATCAAGACAGCTCATAACTTTTTAACAGTCTCTCCTGATAGTCTCATATCATCTGCTCTAATCAATAACCATACGCTATCATTACAATGTAGACTACAGCTCAAAAGTCTGAGGTGAATTAGAAATGTCTTGTTTTCAGAATAGACTCAAATTTGGTTTCAGATTGAATCACAGCAATTTATCAAAATAATCATATAAATGCTTAATATTAACACTGATCACAAATCATGAATGATTTTTAATAGAATATCTACAGAGGTGTTCAGAGACCCATTTTCAGCAATAATCCCTCCTGTGTTCAGTGGTACATTGTCTTATCTAATGCAAGCTTAACACATTAAAGCCAAACTTATCACTCAAAACAGCTTTTTAAGAGATTTTAGCACAAACTGAAACTATTGTGGTGATTAAAGAAACAATAAATGTGTCTGGATCATCCCAGTGTTTGTTTTTAACCTCATGAAACCAAGTTTCCATTTTCCTCTAAAGGGGCTGCAACACCCAGCTGCACAAAACCTTCACTTTTTTTTAACAGTTTCACTGTTTTAATATTTTTCATTTCTTACAATCAGAATTCTCCAATAGATTTTTAGAAGAAATTCTTTTTTTCATGCATCACCAACTGACCCTTTTATGTTAACGTCTCAATCTCCAGCCTAACCTCATTGAATTTTGCTTAGCAAAGTACTTTTCAACTCTAATAATTAGTAAGATTATATTTCTTATCATCTGTTGGTCGTCTGACCTGATAAACTTCAATGAGCATTATAACACAGGAATGATTGTCTCTAAAAATGGGCTCCTGCACGCTTGCAGACATTTTTCCATCACAACTTATGGATGATGAAGGATTTGATTAAAGCTGTGAAACATTACTGATAAACTTCATGTGATGTTGCATTAAAGCCAATTTTCTATTAAAATCAGGGTCTTTTCTAACTGACCTCTGACCTTTGAGCAGTAGTGTGTACTGTATGCTTGTATGTAACTGTATCTGACCTGGATTTTATCACCAGTTTCAAATAAGAATCTTCTTTAAAGTCTGTCTTTCAATACAAATGAAGTTAAACTTTATCAAGGCTGATGGTAAACTGTCCCTAACAAGTCCACTTTATTGCGTGCTCATTGACTTTCTCCTATCAGAGCTGTTTAACAAGTCCACTTTATACATGCTTATTAATCTATCACGCTTATCAGTGGCTCATGGTTGCTTAAAGCCTATGTCTGAACTTGACCACAGAGCCAGAGCATCGTTCAATCTTGGCAACAGCTCCAGGATGACAAACTCCACTTTCTCTGCATCAAGACAGCTCATAACTTTTTAACAGTCTCTCCTGATAGCCTCATATCATCTGCTCTAATCAATAACCATACACTATCATTACAATGTAGACTACAGCTCAAAAGTCTGAGGTGAATTAGAAATGTCTTGTTTTCAGAATAGACTCAAATTTGGTTTCAGATTGAATCACAGCAATTTATCAAAAATAATCATATAAATGCTTAATATTAACACTGATCACAAATCATGAATGATTTTTAATAGAATATCTACAGAGGTGTTCAGAGACCCATTTTCAGCAATAATCCCTCCTGTGTTCAGTGGTACATTGTCTTATCTAATGCAAGCTTAACACATTAAAGCCAAACTTATCACTCAAAACAGCTTTTTAAGAGATTTTAGCACAAACTGAAACTATTGTGGTGATTAAAGAAACAATAAATGTGTCTGGATCATCCCAGTGTTTGTTTTTAACCTCATGAAACCAAGTTTCCATTTTCCTCTAAAGGGGCTGCAACACCCAGCTGCACAAAACCTTCACTTTTTTTTAACAGTTTAACTATTTGAATATTTTTCATTTCTTACAATCAGAATTCTCCAATAGATTTTCAGAAGAAATTTTTTTTTTTCATGCATCACCAACTGACCCTTTTATGTTAACGTCTCAATCTCCAGCCTAACCTCATTGAATTTTGCTTAGCAAAGTACTTTTCAACTCTAATAATTAGTAAGATTATATTTCTTATCATCTGTTGGTCGTCTGACCTGATAAACTTCAATGAGCATTATAACACAGGAATGATTGTCTCTAAAAATGGGCTCCTGCACGCTTGCAGACATTTTTCCATCACAACTTATGGATGATGAAGGATTTGATTAAAGCTGTGAAACATTACTGATAAACTTCATGTGATGTTACATTAAAGCCAATTTTCTATTAAAATCAGGGTCTTTTCTAACTGACCTCTGACCTTTGAGCAGTAGTGTGTACTGTATGCTTGTATGTAACTGTATCTGACCTGGATTTTATCACCAGTTTCAAATAAGAATCTTCTTTAAAGTCTGTCTTTCAATACAAATGAAGTTAAACTTTATCAAGGCTGATGGTAAACTGTCCCTAACAAGTCCACTTTATTGCGTGCTCATTGACTTTCTCCTATCAGAGCTGTTTAACAAGTCCACTTTATACATGCTTATTAATCTATCACGCTTATCAGTGGCTCATGGTTGCTTAAAGCCTATGTCTGAACTTGACCACAGAGCCAGAGCATCGTTCAATCTTGGCAACAGCTCCAGGATGACAAACTCCACTTTCTCTGCATCAAGACAGCTCATAACTTTTTAACAGTCTCTCCTGATAGCCTCATATCATCTGCTCTAATCAATAACCATACACTATCATTACAATGTAGACTACAGCTCAAAAGTCTGAGGTGAATTAGAAATGTCTTGTTTTCAGAATAGACTCAAATTTGGTTTCAGATTGAATCACAGCAATTTATCAAAAATAATCATATAAATGCTTAATATTAACACTGATCACAAATCATGAATGATTTTTAATAGAATATCTACAGAGGTGTTCAGAGACCCATTTTCAGCAATAATCCCTCCTGTGTTCAGTGGTACATTGTCTTATCTAATGCAAGCTTAACACATTAAAGCCAAACTTATCACTCAAAACAGCTTTTTAAGAGATTTTAGCACAAACTGAAACTATTGTGGTGATTAAAGAAACAATAAATGTGTCTGGATCATCCCAGTGTTTGTTTTTAACCTCATGAAACCAAGTTTCCATTTTCCTCTAAAGGGGCTGCAACACCCAGCTGCACAAAACCTTCACTTTTTTTTAACAGTTTCACTGTTTTAATATTTTTCATTTCTTACAATCAGAATTCTCCAATAGATTTTTAGAAGAAATTCTTTTTTTTCATGCATCACCAACTGACCCTTTTATGTTAACGTCTCAATCTCCAGCCTAACCTCATTGAATTTTGCTTAGCAAACTACTTTTCAACTCTAATAATTAGTAAGATTATATTTCTTATCATCTGTTGGTCGTCTGACCTGATAAACTTCAATGAGCATTATAACACAGGAATGATTGTCTCTAAAAATGGGCTCCTGCACGCTTGCAGACATTTTTCCATCACAACTTATGGATGATGAAGGATTTGATTAAAGCTGTGAAACATTACTGATAAACTTCATGTGATGTTGCATTAAAGCCAATTTTCTATTAAAATCAGGGTCTTTTCTAACTGACCTCTGACCTTTGAGCAGTAGTGTGTACTGTATGCTTGTATGTAACTGTATCTGACCTGGATTTTATCACCAGTTTCAAATAAGAATCTTCTTTAAAGTCTGTCTTTCAATACAAATGAAGTTAAACTTTATCAAGGCTGATGGTAAACTGTCCCTAACAAGTCCACTTTATTGCGTGCTCATTGACTTTCTCCTATCAGAGCTGTTTAACAAGTCCACTTTATACATGCTTATTAATCTATCACGCTTATCAGTGGCTCATGGTTGCTTAAAGCCTATGTCTGAACTTGACCACAGAGCCAGAGCATCGTTCAATCTTGGCAACAGCTCCAGGATGACAAACTCCACTTTCTCTGCATCAAGACAGCTCATAACTTTTTAACAGTCTCTCCTGATAGTCTCATATCATCTGCTCTAATCAATAACCATACACTATCATTACAATGTAGACTACAGCTCAAAAGTCTGAGGTGAATTAGAAATGTCTTGTTTTCAGAATAGACTCAAATTTGGTTTCAGATTGAATCACAGCAATTTATCAAAATAATCATATAAATGCTTAATATTAACACTGATCACAAATCATGAATGATTTTTAATAGAATATCTACAGAGGTGTTCAGAGATCCATTTTCAGCATTAATCCCTCC
The DNA here is from genome assembly GCF_051167445.1 of Perissodus microlepis. NCBI lineage: Eukaryota > Metazoa > Chordata > Actinopteri > Cichliformes > Cichlidae > Perissodus > Perissodus microlepis. Next base: position 12,761,283 of record NC_140480.1, on the reverse strand, counting down.
TGTGTTCAGTGGTACATTGTCTTATCTAATGCAAGCTTAACACATTAAAGCCAAACTTATCACTCAAAACAGCTTTTTAAGAGATTTTAGCACAAACTGAAACTATTGTGGTGATTAAAGAAACAATAAATGTGTCTGGATCATCCCAGTGTTTGTTTTTAACCTCATGAAACCAAGTTTCCATTTTCCTCTAAAGGGGCTGCAACACCCAGCTGCACAAAACCTTCACTTTTTTTTAACAGTTTCACTGTTTTAATATTTTTCATTTCTTACAATCAGAATTCTCCAATAGATTTTTAGAAGAAATTCTTTTTTTTCATGCATCACCAACTGACCCTTTTATGTTAACGTCTCAATCTCCAGCCTAACCTCATTGAATTTTGCTTAGCAAAGTACTTTTCAACTCTAATAATTAGTAAGATTATATTTCTTATCATCTGTTGGTCGTCTGACCTGATAAACTTCAATGAGCATTATAACACAGGAATGATTGTCTCTAAAAATGGGCTCCTGCACGCTTGCAGACATTTTTCCATCACAACTTATGGATGATGAAGGATTTGATTAAAGCTGTGAAACATTACTGATAAACTTCATGTGATGTTGCATTAAAGCCAATTTTCTATTAAAATCAGGGTCTTTTCTAACTGACCTCTGACCTTTGAGCAGTAGTGTGTACTGTATGCTTGTATGTAACTGTATCTGACCTGGATTTTATCACCAGTTTCAAATAAGAATCTTCTTTAAAGTCTGTCTTTCAATACAAATGAAGTTAAACTTTATCAAGGCTGATGGTAAACTGTCCCTAACAAGTCCACTTTATTGCGTGCTCATTGACTTTCTCCTATCAGAGCTGTTTAACAAGTCCACTTTATACATGCTTATTAATCTATCACGCTTATCAGTGGCTCATGGTTGCTTAAAGCCTATGTCTGAACTTGACCACAGAGCCAGAGCATCGTTCAATCTTGGCAACAGCTCCAGGATGACAAACTCCACTTTCTCTGCATCAAGACAGCTCATAACTTTTTAACAGTCTCTCCTGATAGCCTCATATCATCTGCTCTAATCAATAACCATACACTATCATTACAATGTAGACTACAGCTCAAAAGTCTGAGGTGAATTAGAAATGTCTTGTTTTCAGAATAGACTCAAATTTGGTTTCAGATTGAATCACAGCAATTTATCAAAAAGAATCATATAAATGCTTAATATTAACACTGATCACAAATCATGAATGATTTTTAATAGAATATCTACAGAGGTGTTCAGAGACCCATTTTCAGCAATAATCCCTCCTGTGTTCAGTGGTACATTGTCTTATCTAATGCAAGCTTAACACATTAAAGCCAAACTTATCACTCAAAACAGCTTTTTAAGAGATTTTAGCACAAACTGAAACTATTGTGGTGATTAAAGAAACAATAAATGTGTCTGGATCATCCCAGTGTTTGTTTTTAACCTCATGAAACCAAGTTTCCATTTTCCTCTAAAGGGGCTGCAACACCCAGCTGCACAAAACCTTCACTTTTTTTTAACAGTTTAACTATTTGAATATTTTTCATTTCTTACAATCAGAATTCTCCAATAGATTTTCAGAAGAAATTTTTTTTTTTTCATGCATCACCAACTGACCCTTTTATGTTAACGTCTCAATCTCCAGCCTAACCTCATTGAATTTTGCTTAGCAAAGTACTTTTCAACTAATAATTAGTAAGATTATATTTCTTATCATCTGTTGGTCGTCTGACCTGATAAACTTCTATGAGCATTATAACACAGGAATGATTGTCTCTAAAAATGGGCTCCTGCACGCTTGCAGACATTTTTCCATCACAACTTATGGATGATGAAGGATTTGATTAAAGCTGTGAAACATTACTGATAAACTTCATGTGATGTTGCATTAAAGCCAATTTTCTATTAAAATCAGGGTCTTTTCTAACTGACCTCTGACCTTTGAGCAGTAGTGTGTACTGTATGCTTGTATGTAACTGTATCTGACCTGGATTTTATCACCAGTTTCAAATAAGAATCTTCTTTAAAGTCTGTCTTTCAATACAAATGAAGTTAAACTTTATCAAGGCTGATGGTAAACTGTCCCTAACAAGTCCACTTTATTGCGTGCTCATTGACTTTCTCCTATCAGAGCTGTTTAACAAGTCCACTTTATACATGCTTATTAATCTATCACGCTTATCAGTGGCTCATGGTTGCTTAAAGCCTATGTCTGAACTTGACCACAGAGCCAGAGCATCGTTCAATCTTGGCAACAGCTCCAGGATGACAAACTCCACTTTCTCTGCATCAAGACAGCTCATAACTTTTTAACAGTCTCTCCTGATAGCCTCATATCATCTGCTCTAATCAATAACCATACACTATCATTACAATGTAGACTACAGCTCAAAAGTCTGAGGTGAATTAGAAATGTCTTGTTTTCAGAATAGACTCAAATTTGGTTTCAGATTGAATCACAGCAATTTATCAAAAATAATCATATAAATGCTTAATATTAACACTGATCACAAATCATGAATGATTTTTAATAGAATATCTACAGAGGTGTTCAGAGACCCATTTTCAGCAATAATCCCTCCTGTGTTCAGTGGTACATTGTCTTATCTAATGCAAGCTTAACACATTAAAGCCAAACTTATCACTCAAAACAGCTTTTTAAGAGATTTTAGCACAAACTGAAACTATTGTGGTGATTAAAGAAACAATAAATGTGTCTGGATCATCCCAGTGTTTGTTTTTAACCTCATGAAACCAAGTTTCCATTTTCCTCTAAAGGGGCTGCAACACCCAGCTGCACAAAACCTTCACTTTTTTTTAACAGTTTCACTGTTTTAATATTTTTCATTTCTTACAATCAGAATTCTCCAATAGATTTTTAGAAGAAATTCTTTTTTTTCATGCATCACCAACTGACCCTTTTATGTTAACATCTCAATCTCCAGCCTAACCTCATTGAATTTTGCTTAGCAAAGTACTTTTCAACTCTAATAATTAGTAAGATTATATTTCTTATCATCTGTTGGTCGTCTGACCTGATAAACTTCAATGAGCATTATAACACAGGAATGATTGTCTCTAAAAATGGGCTCCTGCACGCTTGCAGACATTTTTCCATCACAACTTATGGATGATGAAGGATTTGATTAAAGCTGTGAAACATTACTGATAAACTTCATGTGATGTTGCATTAAAGCCAATTTTCTATTAAAATCAGGGTCTTTTCTAACTGACCTCTGACCTTTGAGCAGTAGTGTGTACTGTATGCTTGTATGTAACTGTATCTGACCTGGATTTTATCACCAGTTTCAAATAAGAATCTTCTTTAAAGTCTGTCTTTCAATACAAATGAAGTTAAACTTTATCAAGGCTGATGGTAAACTGTCCCTAACAAGTCCACTTTATTGCGTGCTCATTGACTTTCTCCTATCAGAGCTGTTTAACAAGTCCACTTTATACATGCTTATTAATCTATCACGCTTATCAGTGGCTCATGGTTGCTTAAAGCCTATGTCTGAACTTGACCACAGAGCCAGAGCATCGTTCAATCTTGGCAACAGCTCCAGGATGACAAACTCCACTTTCTCTGCATCAAGACAGCTCATAACCTTTTAACAGTGTCTGTCTGTCCTCATACTTCTATATATTCTTCTGTAATAGATAACTATACGCTATCATTGTAATCAATCTACACCACAGCTCAAAAGTTTGAAGTCAATTTTCACCTGGTTTATAACCATGTGATCGGTCCACACATCAGTGTCTAAAAAAACGCTCATTTTTATCTGTGTCTATCATCAAAATTTGAGTTGATTGCAAACTCTCCCTAACAAGTTCACTTTATTGCGTGCTCATCAATCTCCTCTACAGCTCAGCTAACTGAAGTCAGTTAGAAACGTCTTTTTATCTTAAAAAAAACAAGATTCTTTTTTATATTTTGTAAATTGGTTTTGAATCCAAATAAATATAATTGCTTAAAATTTGCATTGATCACCAGTTATGATTAATGTTTGATAAAACATTAGCTGGTGTATGGATGCAACAATAATGGTGGTGTGTGGATTACAACAATAATAGCGAGTGTGCAGATTATATTACCTATCCTCAGTTTATCACATTAAATCTCATCTTACTAGTGACCCAGTAGCTTTTCCAAATACAGCTGAACTAACCAACATCATTTTTTCAAGTAATATAAAAATCGTTTTTATTTATTACCTTTTTAAACATCCCATTTTTTCTTTCTAATGTCATTAAATCAAGTTTGCCCATTTTTATAAAACATTTGGACCTCCACATCTTTTTAGCGTTCAGTTATTTCCTCAGTGTCACACATGGATTAGTTTTCGTCTCTTTCAATAAGAAAGTCAAATCTTCAGACCTTAAAGCAATCTTTGTTTCTTTCAATCATCTTAATATTTTTAATCTCCTGTAATATAATTGCAGTTAACCAGAGCTTAGCTACTCTGATCTACAGTGATTTTGGGGGTTTGGATTTGTTTTTCACAGGTGCAGAGCCTGTTTCTACAAAATTATGAATAAACTGCATTTTTTAAAAGTACCATTAATCATGTAGACTGACAAGTAACTAAACATGTAACACAGTGATCAGTAGAGAAGAAAGAAAATAACCCATTTACACATTTCTAGTTCAGATCAAAATTATTGTTCTGATTAAGGAAACAGTAAATTTGGCCACGTTATTGTCCTGATCCTCCAATTTTCCCTTTTCAATGTGACTAAATAAAATTCAACTTTTTTTTTTTTTTTTTAAATAAAAGCAGATGCACACCCAGATATTTCTTACAGTAAGAATCCTCCAACAACCTTTCAAAAGAAACATTTTTTGTCTTTCCTCAATTTTGAGAGCAACTGAACCCACAAACCTGAAGCTCGAGACCCCAAACTAACCAAATGTAATGTTTCCTTAATCAGCACAGTCATTTTTAACTTTTTGTGTGTTATGTTTACTCACAGTTTTGATGCTTGCTTCTTCGACTTGATCCATGATTAGCTTTTCACCGTCGCTCTGCTGTTTTCTCTCTCCTCATGCTTCTCCTTCATGCGTCCTGTCCTCAAATATAATCCAACCTGCCTCCTTGTTTCCTCCTTGACTTGTATTAGCAAAATTTCCAGGTAAATTAAGAGAAATCCAAAAAAGTTTTCCTGTTTCAAAAGCTCTTCCAGTTGCCTGTCTTCTTGTCCTCCTTCAAATGTGCATTTTTCGACTTATGTATTTATTTGAATTCATATTGCCATGACAACATAGCACAGAGCATCATGGTAGTTTAAAGCAGGTGGTTCTGTCCTCTGCAGAAATGCTGGTGTTCCATAGTGATGTAGAAGTATGTTAATAGTCTTGAAACAGACACTCACTGATCCGGTAAGAGCAGGAATTTAACTACAAACCCTCATAGTCCCCATCAGTATTCTTCATTTTGCTCTGCAGCAATGGTCACAGTGGCTGCTTTAAGTACGTTTGCCCCATAGAAATCCACTGATGTTCAGTGAGTCCCTTTGATACATATTTAGACCTTCATAATTTTCAGGGTGCATGAGTGTTATATCTCCATCTCATCCTAAACATTTTACCAACCAACACGTTCTCACTCCCAACTCGTCAAACGTGTGACGCATGGTCAGGCTCCCTCTGCTTCACTTATTGACGTGCAGGGTCCTCTCATTGAATACTATAGAGCTCCCTTAACGTTGCTTATTGACGACAAGAGATTGCCGCGGAAGAGCCTGTTGTCCGTATATTTATATATTTCCGAAATCACATTGTATTTATAGAATGACTATTAAAAGTCAGCGAGTGTCAGTAATGTTAATGTGGTTATGTTAGTAATACACCGAGTGCTAATATAACAGCTTTAAGATGCATTTGTAGATATTATTACGTGTTTTACCATCTTTATGGTGCTAGCTTAAAGTTACAGTGTAAACGTTAGCTTATATTGTAGTAAAGCTGTTACTGTTTAAACGATGTTAGCACAGAAATATTCGCTTCTGTCATGACTGATGAAGTTACTAGTTAATAAAGTTTTCAGTAAAGTGTTTAATCGCAGCCACAGATTGACAGCAAATATCTCGATTAGCTTCAGTGCATCTATAATAAATATGTGCAAGTTTCAGTGCTTCGTTTAAACTGTATGATACTTATACTGATCCAGGGTCAGTGTAAAATACAATCCTAGCTGTGTGAACAAAGCCTGGCTCCTTTAATCCTGCATGACAAACCTCAGAATGCAGGTTATTATTACTCTTTCCTGCTGGCACACCTGTCACACCTGAGAGTCAGCTAGAAACTTACAGTGACGTGGACATCATGCAAAGACTGCCAGACTCTGTAATACTGCAAATGATCAGTGACTCATGTTAACACTAAACTTTAAACGGTATCTCTGTGTCTCTCTGTGTGTGCTGAACATTTAGGATTGAGTCAGGCTGCATCAGCTGAAGCTGTTATTTGTATATATCAGTATTTTTTTAATTCAGGTGTGGGGAAAATATGTAAGACTGCAGTGAAGCGATGTACCAGATTAATCCCTGGCCAAAGGTATCGTACTTAAATCAGACTACTGATCCAGCCACATCAGCCTTTTGTGAGGTCTGTTTAAAGTAGACTAAAAATGAACTGCAGGTTCCTGAGAGGTGGACTGTGAGCACAGAAACACATGTTCATACATACAGCTGCAGCAAACTTACATTAATTTTAAATAGATTTGTTACTCTGATGTCTGTCTCTGTGTTTGTCCTCTGACAGACTGGTGACCTGTCCAGGTGTGCTCTACCTATGACTACTGGGACAGGCTCTAGCCTCTGTAAAAGAAATTTTCTGTTATTCTCATTTAAAGTATTTAAGTGCTTATGCATATGCTTAGTTGTGACACTGTTATAGACTGTTCAGTGAAAGTTTCTAAAACTAGATGAACTTACTTCAGCATCAGCAGTTTGAGAAAACAACTCCCTTTACAGGTGCTGATAAGGCCAAGGGCACAAAACAGCATAACCATTGATCCGTTAGGTTTCATAGCGAGACACGTGAAGTGTGGTAGGATCAGTTTGTAACTTCCTCCCTCTTCCTTGGAATGCATAAAGGAGTAGGAGCACAACTTCTGTGGCAGCGCTGACATGACTGAACTGTGATGTTTGATGTGTGTTGGCGCAGTAATAAATAGCTTGATCACAGCTCTTTCTGTGTTGCAGACTTTATTTAAAAAATTCCACGACACCCCCCACCCTCCCACTGTGAACCTGAATTGAATATTCAGAAGACATTTGTTTAAATAGTTCTACAAATCTGAGCTGTTGGTGTGTCCTTGGATTGTGTGGTAATAATATTAGAGCTAGCAATCTTTCTTACTGAATCTCTACTATGAGTCATGTTACCTGAGATTAATTCTATGTTTACCTGTCAGCCTGGACAAATGTGCTGTGTGAAGGAAATTAAATTAAATCAGATCTTAACTGCGTACATTTAAGGAACCTGTTCATATTTAATTGAAATATGAACCAGTGATTTTTTGATTGCTGATTCCAAGAGAGTCTTTGTGGAAATCCTGTTTGGCTTTTTGTTATTTTAATTCTCTTCTCTGTTTTCCAGAACAGTTCTCCACAGTCGCTGTCCACATGGGTCAGTGGGACCAAGAAGCACTCTGCTAATGTGTGGACTCTGACCAGCAACATCCAGCAAGACCCAGACAGCGTTTTCTATCTCCCAGCTGGAGTTTTTTGTTTGTCTGTGACTGGAGAGTCAGATTTTTGTTGAGCTTCACACTTGCAGAGGTAAGTCAGTTTGCAGAGATCCCTCCCACCCTGGCTTTTATGTCCTAGATTTCTTATCTGAAACAGTAATATTTCAGTGACTGCTGCTTATACCACAGGTTAATACACGCTACTGATCCCTGATAGGAGAATCATCAATTTTGGCAACAAAGAAGCCTGGTGGATGTTTGTTTGCAGTCTGATGATGGGACATCATGCTCTGCATCTTCAAAGTTTGCCCCCTCATTATTATTCATACCCAGTAATGTGAAGTATGCTTATATCTACTATAACTGAACCAACCTGGTGCTCTTCATTTATGGAGGCTGTTGAGTCTGAATGTTGGATGTTGTGTATCTCGTGTTCTCTGGGCTTCGTTGTCCTCAGTCTTTTTGCAGGATCAGAAAACAAAACCAGGAGGCGTGTAAATGTTTCTTCTCCATGATGTTTCTTCAAATGTTTCTTCTGGATGATGATAAGACTGTGACACGGGATGCCACCTTTGGTCTTGTGATGAAGCAAAGCTCAGGAAGAAGTGGGATTAAATGGTACCCACATGTGTGCTGCTGAGAAGGATGTACAGGGGCACCTGCAGCCAAATCCAAGCTTCAGGTTAGTTGTAGTTGCAGAACGCTATAGGACTGAGACAGCTGAGGCATCAAATGTTTGATTAAACGGATGAAAAAGAGAAGTTTTTTCCCTATAATTATCACTTCTTAAAATCTGTAGCAACTTCAAGTCTGTCAGCGTGCTGAGCATGCTCAGAATGTGACAATATATTTTTGTTCAATATTTAATTTCTTTCAGTTGCAATTGTTAAATGAAAAAAAAAAAAATATATATTCTTATAATTTAGCAAACTAATTTATCAAAAAATATATATACATATATCTGTATTAGTTTTAATAAACTAATTTGACACCTGTATTGAAAATACCATATTGTATTCATACAGAATCAGTATGGTATCATTGTTTGTCTGCTCACTGATTGTTGAAACTAAGAGCTACTTTGATCTGTTTAGATCTAAAGTATCCAAAGTTGAGCTCTAATGTTTCTTCACCCCTGTGTGTGTGATATCTGATTTCCTACATGCTGGCAGAGCAGCAGTTTGTGCTCACAGATGGTGACGGTGTGGAGAGACGGTGGTGTTTCCTCAGAAGAACCAGCAGAGTCACAAAGGACACCAGTCCATCTCACCACCTTGACTTGCTGACTGATGTTCGTCTGCACTGCACAGAGGAAATCAACTGACCGAGGTTTGTCCAGTGACGTGTTATGAAATGTATATTTGTTTTATGCTTACAGATATGTTTTTCTTGACAGAGGCTCTGCAGAGGTTAGACAAAGCAGAGAAAATATGTGCTTTACATTTTACTGTGATTTATTGAGATATTTGTTGCCTGATGTTCAGCAGGAATGGAGAAATAGAATCAAAGGGAGATGTTTTTGATGTTTTTGTAATGATGTAAGTAAATCTTCAATATTATTTATTTGCTTGGTTATATTAGGAGTGTTTCTGAGTGAGGGAGAGAGGAGTCATCATCCAGTTTAAGTGACGTAGATCAGTGGATACACTTGTCTCCCCTTTAAAGGAGACAATCCAAGTCATCCTTAAATGTTAGTGCTTTCAAATACACAAACATTTTTAAAGGACAAAAATGAACATCCAACTTTGACTGTAATACAAAATAAATCTTTGCATGTGTGTTTTCAAACTCTCAGATGGGCAGGATATCAGTCTTGGACTGTCTAACCTGCCGGAGCAGCACTGAATGACCACCACACATGAGCATGTTCCTGCAACATTCAGCATCTGATCTGTCATCTGTGTGCTTCTGCTTTTGGTAAGTAGAGTTACCCAACTCCAGTAACTCTAAACACATGCCATCCATTTCTAACGGCCTGGTTACTTCCTGTCAGTTACTTTAGAAACCATGTGGTCACCTGACCTAACACTGTTTCTTCTTCTTCCCCTTAATGTTCAAGTGTCAAATGTCCAACAGCTGGAGAGGAAACTACACCAGTGTACTGGGATGTTTCAGCAACACGTGCCAGATGCTGTTCCTTCATGGTGACATCACCAGAGACAGCCCCACCCACCTAAGGACCTCGCCATTGATCATGATGATTATAATGATGACAGCGAGCGGAACTAAGACTGTAAAAATCCACGACCACAATTTTTCTTTCTAATTATTAATGAATACTGAGAGCCTCTTTCTGTGTTTTGTCTGTTTTGGGGTTGTTGTTTTTTACCTCATTTGTTACTAACAAAGTTCACCAAACTCACACAGTTTACATTCTGTATGTTTCCATCTTTACCAGCCACACTCTAACTGCATTTAAGAAAATAATCCTTAGAAATCGTCGTTTTTCTCTTTCGTAATTGATGATAATTCAGTGAATATACTGCGCTGCTTCCTTTTATTGCGTCACACATTGCTTTAAGTTTTTCAGTGTCCAGTTATTTTTTACGGCTGTTTGAATTCTCTGTATGTTTGACCCTGTAGACTGTTTGATGGACTGCTTGTCTTCCTGTTTGTTACCGCTGCCTGTTTTTGACTAAAGATTTGGATTTCTGACTTCAACACAGCCTCTGCGTGTCCTCCCTTTGTGTCCTCTTCCTCTGTGAATGTGTTGCATGTGTCACAGATTCATTTTATTAACAGTTTTCACACAGTGAGTTGCATCAGCATTCATCCACAGCACATTTCAGAAGGATTCAGATTAATACAGTGATCTTATAGTCAGAATTATCCTGACAGACTGCCACTGTAAATTATCTTTCATCAGGTAAATTTTCAAATAAAGTCAAATAAAGTTCAGTATTTCAAAGCAGGAGTTATGAAGAATCATACTGGCATTAGGACTAATAATATGTACTTACAAAGTCAAAGTTTTTTAATTATGCTAGAATACTGGAAGACAATCAACTTTTAGTGTTTTCCGCATATTAATTATTCCGAAATAGAGATGGTGACCCTAACCGTACAGAAGCACACTAAACAACTGACAATCTAACAGACATCATTGGCCTGAGCTGTCATGCACAGTGAGTCTGATCCTTTGCTGTGAGAGTCTGACAAGCATGTTTCTGGTCAGTTTGGAAGAAATAATATCACAATGTTGATCTTTTTTTCCAATATTCCTTCTCTTTTACAACATAAACTGTGATCAAAGCTACTTGTGTTCACAGCATGTAATAATACTGACAGTCCAGGGCATTGTGGTCTGTTGAGCTAGGGTTAGGGTTAGCAATTCAGACATATGTAATCAATATTAAACGTCTCTGACGTGGGCCACTGTCCGCAGTGTTGGGAAATCCATACCAGGCTGGAACGAGTCAAGGTAGGTGAGCATCCACGAGAAGACACAGCAGATGCATCCTACTAATACTGACAGGACCAGGAGACTCCAGAAACCGAGCATCTTCTCTTCAGTGCCATCCTCTCCTGTCACCCTCTCTGCCCGCAGCTCTTTGAGTATGGGGTAGATAAGGGCGCAGAGAAAGCCTCATTACTAATTTATATTATAACTCAATTTTCATGAAATATTCATATTCAGTATTGGTCCTTTTATATTATAACCACGTATCCACCCAGGCTCATGGTGGGGCAGGGCTCTGTCCTGGGATGCTTGAGTACAAGGTAATGTACACCCTGACCAGGTATCCAGTCTGTCAGAATTGTTTTCAATATTTGGTTCAAAAACATGAGTGACAACAAAAATCCAACTAGGATTCTTGCATATGATGAATGAAGTCTGTCTTTGACTGTATTGTCCAGCTGATCCATCAAACCCCCAGCAGGTGAACCTTATTCATGACATAACACGGCAACAATGTAAAAAATTAAACAGCAACAGTCTAAATGTAAAGTGCATTCTAAACTCCTCTTCAATAAATTATATGCAAAGAGTCATTCAGGACTGTAAAACGTGAACTACAGAACCCAGAGTATTCATCATTAAATCTCTGGTTGCTTCATTTTTCTATCTATCCTATATCAGATACTTTAAAGGTTAGGTTAGGTAAAGTTGCATTCTCATGGTGAGGCAAAGTGCTTTATGTGTGTGTGTGCGTGTCATGAACGGCTATAAAAGGCCTATAATTAAAGAACAAAGCGGGGTTTGAGTTCGAGTTGCGGCAGACTGTCACTACTTGTAAATGGAACGCAGCCTTCCTACGGCGGACAGCTAATAACAGGAATCGGACGCGGTCCACCCAAGTCCACAGCAACCACCATAGCAACCGCCTAGCATGACCTTAAAAACATATTCTGTCTTCATAACTATCAAAAACATGAAATGATTTGCAAAGTGTTTAAGTGTTACAGCTGCAGAGAGCTATGGCGGTATCTTTGGAAGCTGTTTACATAGCTAATAATATACGATGTAACCATGGAGACAGTCAGTCACGTGAGCTAGCGGTGCATGTTTACTACAGTGAATAAGGTGATTGCGTGCACAGCGTCCACACGCTGCAGGGGGTAAAGACATTACTTCAATATTGTTTTATATTGATATATATTTGCCTTCTGTTGACCATCACCTCAGGTTCACCATTACAGTTTCAGCATACAGATGCACACTGTCTAAATATCAACACATTCAAAAACTTATGTCTCAGAAATAAGCACAGCTGTTCATGTTTGTCATTAGAGTTTTATTTGTAAGAAAATTATGAACTTCATATTGTGTATCAAATAAAAGAACATTTCACAACTCTGAGTCAACAGAAACAGGTAACAGAAATGTCTCTAATGTAGACATGTACAGTGTAGTGTAAGCATTAAAAGATCATAAAGGAAAAACTAACATTTATGTGAAACTAATTGTAATAAAAAAAATGAACAGGTGGTTTATAGATGTAAAAGAAAGAATCTGAAAACAACACTTTTTTGGTCTAAGTGATCAAAGTAGAAAACAGAACTGATGTTCAAAAACAAACCGTAGCTGCACTAATATTACACATCTCCATTGTTGTGGTGAACAGACATGTTGCTTTTAAAACCACATGCAGTGTGTGACCGTGACTGTTCACTGAGACCATGAACGCCACTTCGCTGAAGCCTTCGCCTTCTTCTTCTTCTTCTAAAATGGAAGCAGAAGGAGCACGAGCTGCTTTGATCTACTGAAAGGAAAAAGCAGAACATCTGAGCTGAAACCAGTCAGCTGAAATCATTAAGACAGGAACAATCATTCAATGCAGTGTCTCAGGTGGCTTAGCCTGTTACAACTGTTGATACAAGCTAAATACGGTTAACACACAGTGTCAGGGAGCTCCAGTGTGGGAACTAGTGGCTTTAGGTTTGTAGTCATTTAACTTTCATCCATTCATTCATTTAATTCAGGAGGAAGAAATGTCAGGTTGATGCAGGCTGGTTACATGCATTTGGTCCCATGCTGTCTTTAACTAAATGACTTGGTTCATTTTATGGCTGGGCTGTACGTGGGGTTATATCATGTTATTTGGGCAGGAGTACCTGTCCCCTGTTAGACTTAGAAAGTTTCTCCATAAGTAGAGTTTCTAACTCTTCTAGCACATCTGTTGCTGACAGCTTTTTGGTGGCTCTTTTTACCCCACACTGGTTGTGAGTGTGTAAATAGCCCCACTAGTTCTTTTGGGTTGCAGTTAACTTGGGAGGAAGAGGTAGGTCTGCCATGACTAGATGAATAACAATTATCTGGGATACATAAATTTCATAATGCATGCATATATCTCTCTAAACCTGGCCTGAGGGCTGCCATTTTTTACATTCAGTTATTTCTTTGTTGAATCTAAATAATGAATGTGTTACAGTTAAACTGACACTGATCAGTGTAAATGGCTCATTGGGACACAGAAACCTTTAAATTAAACCCTATCACCTGATATCGAGTGTCAAACAATATCAAAGCTGTAAAAGCTGTTTACAGTCAGAATTTATAAAGCTATGATTGTAAATAAATTCAAACAAGTGAGCTTTTCTCTTTGTGCTGAATATCAACACTGTGATTTCTTAGACTGCAAGCTTTACTTTAGCACAACCAGTTGTAGAAGCTGCCACTCCAAATGTCTTTTGATAGCAAGAAAAAATACCTTTTCAGTACACGGCCTGAAGTTCTTCTCTGACATCTTCTGCAATCGGCTTTGTCTGCTGGTTTGAAGACAATAAACCACAAAAAGATGATTTAGTCACTTTGTCTGCGTCATGCAGCTCGAATGTGTCGTGTAACGATGTTGAATAGCCGTCGTTATCCCTCTGCTGTGTCAGTAGGATTGTACTGTACAGCATCTCATTGATATGTGAGGAATGCTAATGTAACACGATAAGAGACTTACATCATTAAAACATAAAGGACAGGAGATATTTACATATTTTTATATTTATATTACATTTTATAGCTGACGGATATTACTAAATAGATAGAATTTACTAAATAGCTGGATGAACATGAAAAATATGTCTATAATAACAAATGACCATGAGAGCCAGTAGAATTAATTCAACTGGACACTCAAAAGATGTCCTTAAATGCTCTTTAAGTGGCAGAACAAACGAACAAACAGTTAATTGCTTACTTGAGATGAAATCTGCTCAGCTACTTTGAAAACAGCTTCTAAGTGGTTCCTCCTTTAACAGGATGACTGCTCAGGGGTAAGGCCATCATGCAATCCAGCAACCTTTATGGTTCTGCTTTGATTCACCAGGAACTATTAGGGAAACCTTCCAGCGCCTCCTGTGAAAGACACAGGCATAAACACACAAACATTTATTAACATGTTCCACAGTCTTCCAGTTTGATTTTCTCATCCTGTGGACAACAACGTACATGGATGCAGGTTTATTGTTAACTTTTGTAAGGTTTATTTAGTGAACATATCCAGCTGCAGCTCCACTGTGATCCTGAACTGGATAAGCACTTAAGAAAATGTGTCAATAAATGGACATACATCAACTTACTATATTTATCCAAACAGACGGGACCAATAATGCTTCACTGAGTTAGAGACTTTAACAGTCTCTTCTATGTAAGAATGTCTCGTGCTGATATACCTGCAAACTTGACAACAAAGGTTTTTCAGACTACATTTAGCTGTCCTCTATGTCAGCTCACACATTTACATTCATGTCACGCTTATTTCTGCTTTCCCATTTTATAATTATTACTTACATTTTGATTAGATACCTTGAGTTTGTAAATGATCAGATTACATAATTGGAATACAATGTATCCAATTCAGGGTTGCGGGAGGATGAAGCCTATCCCAGCTGATACAGGACAAAGACAGGCTGCCAGTTTATTGCAGGGCTAACACAATATGTGTAACAGAAAATCCACTTAAATGTTTGATATTTCTTATAATAATCATAATTATGACTATTATTTAAAGGTTTCTTTATAAATACATTTTGATTTTTTATAACACCTAAAATCCAAACCTGAGCTGTTTCAGATTCTGACCTCTGACCTCAGTGACCTGGCTGTGTCCTCACTGCAGCTCCCTCTTGGAAGTACGTCTGCTTCTTGTCTACCCCCAGTGTTGACCGCCTGCCCTTGATATCACGTACTGTACCTGAGGAACAAAAAATAACAAACACTTGCCTTCATTTAAGAAGTACATTCATACAGAGGTAATCTATGGAAACACACTAGTTCACCCTTTGGGAGAAATCAGTTCCTGTGAAACATTTCTGTAAATGAACATCATGTGGAGAATGAATGAAATGAGTTCTTCAGGTGACTCAGCAGACCCACACTGACAAATGAAATCTAGTTAAACTATTAAGCATATTTGCTCTTCTGAAATCTGTGTTAAACAACAACAAACATAAATTAGTAACAAAAATACAGCTGAGTAGAGGCTTTACAAACCATCAGCAGCCATAATGCTAAATTTTAATCTTCAAATGTTTCTGAGCCGTCTTCAACCTGCTTTTAACACATTAAAGTCCCACAGTCAATGCAGCCTGACTCAATCCTAGATGTTCAGCACACAGAGACACAGAGGTACCGTTTAAAGTTTAGTGTTAACATGAGTCACTGATCATTTGCAGTATTACAGAGTCTGGCAGTCTTTGCATGATGTCCACGTCACTGTAAGTTTCTAGCTGACTCTCAGGTGTGACAGGTGTGCCAGCAGGAAAGAGTAATAATAACCTGCATTCTGAGGTTTGTCATGCAGGATTAAAGGAGCCAGGCTTTGTTCACACAGCTAGGATTGTATTTTACACTGACCCTGGGTCAGTATAAGTATCATACAGTTTAAACGAAGCACTGAAACTTGCACATATTTATTATAGATGCACTGAAGCTAATCGAGATATTTGCTGTCAATCTGTGGCTGCGATTAAACACTTTACTGAAAACTTTATTAACTAGTAACTTCATCAGTCATGACAGAAGCTAATATTTCTGTGCTAACATCGTTTAAACAGTAACAGCTTTACTACAATATAAGCTAACGTTTACACCGTAACTTTAAGCTAGCACCATAAAGACGGTAAAACACGTAATAATATCTACAAATGCATCTTAAAGCTGTTATATTAGCACTCGGTGTATTACTAACATAACCACATTAACATTACTGACACTCGCTGACTTTTAATAGTCATTCTATAAATGCTGTCCGTTTAAATGGTCTTACCTGTACACACTGCTGTATCCACATGTATTCCATAAGTTCCAAAAGTTTAAATGAGTTCTGACTGTGTTGGGATGATAGTGTTGTTTGTTGTCTGCAGTTGCTGGTCCCTGGTGGAGAGAAGCAGGTGATGCTGGAGTCACTGCAGCCAGATGCACGTTACAGCATCTTGGTCACCGCTGAGTACCACAACAGAGAAGGAGGCAGCGGTTCAGCTCAGGGCAAAACTGGTGAGTCAAACAAGGGAAAGATGCCAAGACAGCTCAAGTGCAACTTCCAGTTAAGACCGACAGGCTTACATGCAAAAAGTGCAAATGTCCCATTACTTTACCCTTACAGGAGGATATGCATACTTGAAGGTTTCCACATATAGAAACATCAAGGTTTTTGGGCAGTATTGTTTCTACAGCACTACACGTACAGTCATTTTGGTCCAGAGACACAGATTCCTTTCTCTGCATAATGATGGGCTGTCTGAACAATGAGACAGAAGCCAGTGCCGGTACAATGACAGTACTGCTCTTGATACTTGGTTGGAAGTTCAAAAATTACTGGGTGCACTGTGTCTACGGTTATTGTCCAAGCTAGTGTGCAGATGACATTCTTTGGCTTTGTGTTTTTTGTTTGTTTTCTGGCTTTTTTCTGTTTCTCTAGACACTTTGTGGGTAAGCAGTGCGAGTGTGGTCAGGTCAGACCACTCCAGTATCTGTGTGTCATGGAGACCAGTATCTGCCGTTGATGGATATCCTATTGTAATCCAGGATGTAAAAGGTATTCTGTAATCACGTCTACAGTGATGTGAAAAGGTGTTTCCCCCCAAGTTAATACAAAATGCAGTTTTTAAATGATGATTTCATAGATTAGGGAGAAAGATTATCCAAACCTCCCTGGTCCTGTGTAAAAACAAATTGCCCCCCTTGTTAAATCACGAGTTAACTGTGATTAACCAATTTTGGAAACCTCAGTTCAGTGTTACTAGACACACTCAGGCCTGATTAATTGCAGACTTGTGAATCAAGAAATCAGTTAAATAGAACCTGTCTGACAAAGTGAAACAGGCTAAAAGACCTCAAAAAGCAACACATCGTGTCACCAGCCATCCTCCTGGTCCTCAGTGTTAATGCCCACTTAACTGGGTCCTTCAGTGGAAAGGCTCAAGCAGATGAAGCCTAATATAACAAGATGAGACTGACAAATATTCTATTTGAATGTTTAAAAAGAAAAATATCACAGTATCTATGCTTTCACTGAGCATATACCTGCATCACGAGTGTCAATGATGAACTCTGCAGCCTGAAAAGTCCTGGCCTCGGTCAGCCCCGGTCCACTCACACGCACACGGCTCACATCACCAATCCCTGACTGCTTGATCATAACAGCAATTGGGCTGCTGGGAACATGACGGCCGTTCTTCTTGATGTTAACAAGGTGCTCACCAATGTCCCTGGGTTACAAATGAGATTCCTAACACAGACAGACAAAACAGATGAGGGTTAACGCTTATTCTTGTGTGTGCACGCAGCCCGTTTCAGTTGCTCCTGCTTCTTTCTCCATGTTTTAACTTTATTACTTTCCCCCTCTGTCTTTTACTTAGGGGTTAATAAAGTATTTGGATTCTGATGAGTCTCATTGTTTTGCAAACTTCTCACTTATCAGACGGACACTCACCAATGTGAGCATCTCAAACACACAACATGTGCCTGTTTATCTGCACACTATACTGTATGACAGAGTTTGCTGCACAGAAAGTGCCGTAAGCTATTTTAAAGGAACAGTTTCACAAACAACCTGATTTCTTACAAAATGAAACAATTGTCTTTACACTGCAGTCCTTGTCACTGTTAGATGTAACGCTGGCTCTGGAAAGGCTGCTGACAGCTCTGTCACCTTTGTGACTCTTTTCCTCTGTCAGCGATGAACCTCAGTGGGAGTGACATTCGTGATGTTCACTCTGTCACTCAGTCAAAGAAAAAATAACTATACATTCAGACGTGAGGTTGAGCTGAACACAATGATACCAAGCAAGGCGAAAAAACCTGAAGGTGAAATACAAATGCAAAATTAAAAGTAGTCAAAAATGGCCAGTTATATTTTGGACCTCAGAGGGTTAACCCAACAAATCATGAAAAATTAGGTTTAAATTTTTATTCATGACAGTGCAGATTTCTCACATTTCAATTTAAGCATGTAACAATTTGATTTTTTCTAACACAAAAAGAGTGAAACTTAGGTTAGACTTGTGTTTGCAAATGACCCACCCCATGTTTTGTAGCTTTCTGGATTTCATACTTATTGGGCTATATATTAATTTATTATACAGACTTATACAGTACATTAAATCAAAATTCATGTTTTATGTAACTGAAATGTTTAATTATGTGGGCTACAGAAAATAATTAAGTTATAGACTATATTTATAAGAAACATGTACACTTACACGAGGAAGTGGTGTCCCAGAAACGATGTGGGCTCCATAGATAATTGGCAAACCTTCTGGAGGAAACCTGGTCTTGTTAGGAGAGACGGCATCCATCCCACTTTGGATGGAGCAGCTCTCATTTCTAGAAATATGGACAAATTTATTAAACCCCCCAAAATATGACTATCCAGAGTTGGGACCAGGAAGCAGAGTTGCAGTCTTACATGCCTCTCTGCAGCTTCTCTCCTCCTGCTACCCCCCCAAAAAACCCATCACCATAGAGACTGTGTCAGCTTCCAAAAAGACAAAAAACAAACTAAAAACCAGCAACAAACAACTTAAGCATAAACAATTACAAAGAAAGAACAATACAGTATCCACATCTGAACCAAAGAGTAAAACAGTGAAATGTGGATTATTAAATATTAGGTCTCTCTCCTCCAAGTCTCTGTTAGTACATGACTTAATAATTGATCAACAAATTGATTTACTCTGCCTTACAGAAACCTGGTTGCAGCAGGATGATTATGTTAGTTTAAATGAATCAACACCCCCGAGTCATTCTAACTACCAGAAATCTCGAAGCACAGGCCGAGGGGGCGGTGTGGCAGCAATTTTTCACACCAGCCTATTAATTAATGAAAGACCAAGACAGACTTTTAATTCATTTGAAAGCCTGATGCTTAACATTGTCCACCCCAGCTGTGAAACTCAGAAACCAGTCTTACTTGTTATCATCTATCGTCCACCTGGGCCTTATACAGAGTTTCTGTCTGATTTCTCAGACTTTATATCTAATTTAGTTCTGAGCTCAGATAAAATAATTATTGTGGGTGATTTTAACATCCATGTAGATGCTAAAAATGACAGCCTCAACATGGCATTTAATCTGTTATTAGACTCAATTGGTTTCTCTCAAAATGTAAAAGAACCCACCCACCACTTTTATCACACTCTAGATCTTGTTTTAACATATGGCATAGAAACTGAACATTTAACAGTGTTTCCTGAAAACCCTCTCCTGTCTGATCATTTCCTGATAACATTTACATTTACAATAATTGATTACACAGCGGTGGAGAGTAGACTTTATCAAAGTAGATGTCTTTCTGAAAGCGCTGTAACTAAGTTTAAGAATATAATCCACCCACTGTTATCATCTTCAATGCCCTGTACCAACACAGAGCAGAGCAGCTATCTGAACGCTACTCCAACAGAGGTCGATTATCTTCAGAAGTACCTGACTGGTGGTATAATTCTCAAACACTTAGCCTAAAGCAGATGACTCGTAATCTGGAGCAGAGATGGGCAGTAACGCGTTACTTGTAATGCGTTACTGTAATCTGATTACTTTTTTCAAGTAACGAGTAAAGTAAGGGATTACTATTGCAAAAACGGTAATTAGATTACCGTTACTTTCCCGTAGGAACGCTGCTTTACTGCGTTACTAAAACCATGATTTTTTTTGCAAGAATGTCTCATGACAGTGACGTAAGCAAGTGCCACCTTCGTGACAACAGCTGTCTGCAGATCAACAATGGATCATATATCGAGTGCAGGAGAGAGTATGAGCGTGCAGCGTTTAAAGCGTGGAAGTACTGACCTTACTTTGAATTTGATTCCATAAAAAGTGACAAAAACATTAGTGTCCGTTGTGCGTGGGAAGAAAACTTCTTTTTACACCGAAAAAAAACCCTAAACAAGCTTCGAGTGGGCAACGTCATAATGGGAAATTCACAGAGAAACTCGCGGATTCTTCCACTGACCGCTGCGCCACACCTGCACCAGGGTAAACCTCCGCCTACCCAACTCCTGCTTTACAGGTGAAAATAGAGCAACAGGACCGCTAGTCTTTGATTTTATTTACTTTCTGCTGTGTTTTACTTGCATCTATTTGAAAGACTGAGTGTAAACACAAAAAATATTTTATTTTATGTGCTGGAATGTGCAGAAAATAGGTTTAAATGTTAAACTAATTTCTTCAAGTCAGAGAATGGTGCATATAATTTAATTTTTGCTTGATGCATAAAGTTAAAAGATTAAACTGATAAAACAAGTTTAAAAAAAAGAGACTTTTCCATTTGATTACATTTTGTATGATGGATTATGCAGAAAAAGTAGAATTGGGTTGACAGATCTATCGCTTTATCACCTATTCAGGTTGTAAATCGTGTTTTTAAAAAGTAACTAAGTAACTAAGTAACTAAGTAATTAATTACTTTTGAAAATAAGTAATCAGTAAAGTAACGGGATTACTTTTTTGGGGAAGTAATCAGTAATTAGTTACTGATTACTTTTTTCAAGTAACTTGACCAACACTGGTTGAGAGTGAATTGATTTAAACAGCACAATACGCTGCTGAATCACTCTCATTGTTATTGTTATTTTATTTCCTGTCAGTAGCTGAAGTACTGGTGACAAAAGAGAACGGTTGAGTTTCATCTCATAAAATTGACACCGCTCCAGAATAGCTGGAGTAGAAGGGCGTGTTAATAACCACTCTTATTCGTCTAATACCAGAGAAGGCTCTGCAGTTTCTGTTTAATGGGTAATCAGCCCACTAAGTTTACTGTTGACGAACAGTGGTTAGAAAAAAAATGTCCAGGCGCCGGACAAATTAGTGTGCAAGGATGGAGAAATCCATCTGCACTATTACAACTTAAAGAAGTAGGAGAAAGAAAAGATTTAAAGAAAGAAGGAAAACGCACATAAGAATTAGAATATTTCCAAGTGTGGAAGCGAGAGGTAACAGACAGGGACAGAGGAGAGGAAATAGAGGCAGAGGAAGAGGAGGATTTAGAGGAAAGGGCCAGAGATACGTAGGGCAGACAGACTTACGCGAAAGAAGTGAAGAAAGAGATAATACGTGCTGGAATTGTGGCAAGGAAGGGCATTTCGCCAGAGATTGCAGACATAAAACAGACAAACGGCAATATTCAAAAGAATGACTAAATGAGAAAAAGCCAAATGAAAATGACAAAAGTGACGCAGAAGTATTTAATGTCTATCAATTAGTGTCTGAAGTAAAAGGCAAACTTACGCTGACAGTATATGTTAATGGAAAACCACTGCAGATGTTATGTGATACAGGAGTATGTAAAACCGTTTTGAACAGAAAACCACGGGAAGTACAATTCTCAGAAGATACTTTAATAGTAAAATCAGCATCAGGTCACACTACAGTGCAGTGACTGATAAAACCCTTATTAAGTGAAAACCAGAGATCAAAATAGTTTAAAGTAGTTTAAAAAGGTCTGAAACAGACCCCACCGAACAGATATAAATATAAGAAGTACAAAAATAAAATAAACAAAGACAAAATTACATTAGAACTTATTTTTAACGTATTGAAACTAATAATAGCAAGGATAACAACCTGTAAACTGATATTAACAATGAAACATAGTTGGCATGACGACCATGCCCAGAATGTATAAAATGAATAAAAGGAAATAATTCACACGAAAACCTTTTAAATAAAATAGAGAGATGCATAAGGTACATTAGGGCTGTGTCATTGTTCAGCCAAGGAAAGTGTGTGAAAAGGTAAATGTCTCCAGCTTGGGAAAAGGTGAAACTGCAGATCACCCGAAGCCCTTGATGGATACAAAATAAAATATAAAATATATAATAATAAATTGCTTGGTTCGTCACGCAAAAGAGAGAATGAATGTGACTGAAGGTTGGATCGGAGATGAGACAAACAGAAGACCGGTCTAAAAAGTAGGCACAAACCTGTTCAGAGAAAAAGCAAATTTGTACAAATTGGATGAATTCTAAATTATCTGTTTGCTGAGTAAGATGATCCTAACTATTAAATTGGCTCAGTAGTAGTATAGTGGTATACACTAATAAAATATTGTAATATACTATTGTTATTATATAGAAAGAAAAAGATGATAATATTAATAATGACATAATATTAATAATAAGAAGCAACCTAGTCAGTTATGATGTGAGGTGGATGATTGTTATGAAGTAATCTGCATCAAGCTTAAGGTTTGCTCAAACTCAGTATAATGACATATGAGATGAAGAAAATAAAGAAACTATCTAAACTAATTAAGTGCATAGAGGCACTTGACCTGCTTGAAAACCTGTCATTTATCCTGGATAAAACATTACTGAGATATAGAGCACACCTATAATAACAACTAATAAGCCAAACCCTGTAGACAACAGCTAAAGCTACAGGATTGAGAAGCTGAATTAAATATGTGGACACCGCTAAGTTGATGAGCATGTTACACATTTTCTTTTATTTTTATTTGTTTGTTTTTAGAGCAGAAGCTGCATAAAAGCCAATACATGCAGCTGTCTGTGAGCTCAGTTTTTCCCTCACACTTCTGCTCTGTTTCAGTAGCAGCATTTTTCTTTTTGTGTCCTGACTCATGTATGTTTTCTGTTTTGTTTGATTATTTTATTTTGTTGATTTGGAAACGAATTTGTGACCATACTTGTGGATCACAGTGACACATAGTGATTAGGCATATGATTTATAAATGCCTAGTTTTAGAACTGTGGGCAATTCAAAGTTTAAAAAAAATATATATATATAAAAAACCCTAACTTCAAAGTTTGAAATATGTAAGATGTGTGAGATGGGTGAATTCTTTGAAAAACTAGAAATTATCTAAAAATGTAAAAAGTGAAAATATAATGTTGCATCTATAGAGAAGAAAGAAGAAGCATTCAGTTATTTAAAAATAGGCATTACAGACAGATACAGTTTTAGCACTGCCTGACTATGATAAGCCTTTCTACTTACGTGTAGATAGAGGAGCAGGTTATATGAAAGCTGTGATAACACAGGCATTTGGAGAAAAATAACACCTGTTAACATTCCTGGTGAAATTTAGACTCGTGTAAATTAGACTCTGTAGCGTCAGGCCTGCCTGCATGTGCAAGCCTGTGTAGCCGCAGCAGAGGCAGTAAAAGAGTCAGCTGCACGTATGTAGTCATATGTGCATATGAATTGCACGCAGGCCAAGATATAAATATATACACTGACAACCAGTTTGTTTTTTCAGCAGTGCACCACTTTGCAAAAATTTGGCATAATAGAGGTATGGTCACCTCTACGGATAACCCCGTGCAACACGGCAGCTTATTAAAAATCTTATTGGAAGTGATCAGCTTGCCAAAACAATTGGCACTTTGCAAATGTGCAGCAAATCAAAAAGACAATTTTATTGTCACAAAAGGAAATAATTTTGCAGATCAAGCAGCAAAACAGGCTGCACAACAATCGGCAGAGCTACTAGTATCCGACTACTGCCCACAAATACCACTTGACGTACTAAAAACCGAACAAAAAGCTGCAACAACCACTGAACAGAACAAGTGGCTGAAATGTGGAGCACAACTGAAAGATGACTTAATGGTCTGTGATGGAAAACCAATATTACCAGAGTCGTTACACAGGACAGCGGCTGTAGTGACACATGAAGTAATACATGTGTCAGGACAGCGGCTGTAGTGACACATGAAGTAATACATGTGTCAACAGGAGGGAAATATAGTATAGATAAACAATACACACTTTTACACTATAAATTTTGAAACTTCAGCGAAAAATTTGTAAGAACATGCCTATTCTGTCAAAAACACAACTCACAAGGAAACTTAAGACCTAAGAGAGGCCAGTTCTCCACACCATCCACATGGATTTTATTGAATTGAATGAATGTCAAGGATCAAAATATACCTTAGTGATCATAGATGTGTTTTCAAACTGACCAGAGATATATCCAGTAAAAAGCAGAGGCAATCTCCATTGCAAAATGTTTATGTAATCATTTTATTCCAACATATGGTATCCCTTCTCTGATAAGATCAGACAATGGGACACATTTTGTCAATGATGTGATCAGTAAGGTCTCTGAAGCACTAGGATTCAGCATAAGAAATCACTGTGCTTATCATCTATGGAGTGCAGGGTTAGTAGAGAGAACTAACGGCACCATAAAACAGAGACTCAGAAAATGCCTGAAATAGATAAAAATGCAAAGAGTTTAGTTTATTTAAAAGGCAGTGTGTGTGAGAGGATTATGAAATTATTGTGTGAATGATGCTACATTTTAGATTAAAAGTTAGTAGAATTACAGAGGGTTTGTAGATTGTAAATACAAAATGAGTTTGATTAGCCTGTAGAAACACAAAAGAGAGTAACAGGAAGTGTGTGTGTGACAGGACCTTTGCATGCCCATAGAGGGAGTGAGCACCCAGAGAGAAAAACAGAAGAGACAGACTCTAGCCAGATGAAGCAAATGGAGGCTTTAAGAAAAGAAATGAAAATGATATTAATGGTATGGTTTAGTGTGTCAATATAGGTCACAAATAAATAAAGGTGGACTTTTCTCAACCTAGGATTTTGAGCACAGCAGCAAAACCATAGATCAACATAATTGGGAGAAAACAAGCCAAAGTTTGGCTTAAAATTTTACAGCTTGACCTCCCACTTGTCCCGATCCTGAGAAGAAGCTCAAAGGACAGTCAATCTCCTGATGAAGACCAACGGAACATCGTGGACTTGAAGAATTAACAGCAGGCTGGTAAGAACAGTGTGACATAACTGTTTAAAGGCACTGAATGTGATATTTTGCCTGGCTGGGACTTAATCTAAAAGGAAGAAACAGAGAAGAAACAGATTGTGTTTGCTGGAGATTTAAGACAACAAAGGACACTTTGAGAAGGGTACAGGGGCCAGTGGGAAGGTGAAGCCCAGAGGAGTATAATTGGGTTGAAATTGAAGCCTGAACTCATGATGGTGTTTAGAGATGTCCACCAGATCACAACAAAGAGGTAAACAAAAATAGAAAACACACATATATAAATTGTTACATGTGAAATTATTTTTGGAAAGAATCAGAAGTAAGATAGTTTGAATCAGACCTCAGTGAAAAGATGCATGAATTGATGCAAGTGAACTAATAGATAAATCTGTTAGAAAGACAACTTTAGTAGAATGAATGGCAAAACTAGTAGAAAATAGGGATATTGTTTTGAACTGCCGTGCAACACTTCTCAAGTCTTTTGCAGATTAAAACCAGGTGAAGGTCCATACCAAGTACTCCTAACGACGCCAACAGCTTGCAAAATCGCTGAGAGGCCCTCTTGGATCCACCAGAGCCATTGCAAAAAGCGGAAGTGAGTGATAGCACAACCTAAAGACACCACCACCCCGACTCTTTGGTGATCTACAGGTGAAGGGAGGGCTGATTGGGTATATCCCGCCTTCTACTTCTCGCCTGTAGTCTACTCACCAGAGTAAATCGGTGTGTCTGGTCATCATGAAGATTATTCTGTTTACCACCTTGGCCCTGCTGCTTACAGCATGGACCCTGATGCACTTAAAGGATCAAGAAGCCAACTTGCATAGAAGGGCATGGATATATGACAACTCACACCTGACTGAAGTGACACAGGACTACATCCATCCCTGGATGAACAACGCCTGGTATAGAAAATATATAATCGCACAGAAGGCAAAGATTGTTATATATGCTCACACATGCCTGCTACAACACAGCATGCTACATTATATGGCAGACTTATGAACATGACTCAAGTGACATGCGCAGCAAGCTTTGCCAGTCTAGGTTATCAATATTTAGGAATTGTCCTAAACCACAGCGACTTCCTGACTATTGGACTATCGTTTTGGGCTGTTTTTAAATGCATTGACCAGCATCAACAAAGAACAAAATCAGGAAATTGATGCCATGAGAATAACTGTTATGCAACACCGAGTTGCCCTGGACATGATCTTGGCAGAAAAGGGCGGACTGTGTGTTTTGTTTAATATAACTTGTTGTACATATATTCCAGACAATGTGCATTCTGATAATATGACAAATGCTCTACAATTACTTAGAAACGTTCAACAGGCACAGGTAACCGATTGGGCAAATTTACAAAGTAATTGGTGGGATTGGTTTATGAGCGGCTCATGGAGAACATTGATGTTTAAGGTTTTGATGTTTATTGGCCTAATACTTATCATGTTTTGTATCTTTACTACATGCATTATCCCCTGTGTAAGAGGAATGGTATCAAGAATGATATCCCAATCTCTTGTTGCATATGTCACTGTGCCAGACGAGGAGGAAGGAGAAGATGATGAGTATGAAACTAATGTGATGAATGATTATATTTGAATGATACACATTTTATGACGACCAGACCGAAAGCACTCACAATGTAGGGTCTGTGTCTGAAACACATTGATGTATCTGTTTAATTTCAGCTACAAACAGGAGGGAATGATGAAAGATTTTTAATTTTGTGATTATTGTTTAGTTGTAGCTTCATTTAAGATAGGAGAGCTTGTGAGTTGGAACCACCACAGGAAAGGAAAGTGGAACCAGATGTGTAGAGGAATGCGGTGACATACGATACTACCTCCTGAGTTAATGGTCTCTCTCTCTCTCTCTCTCTCCTTATATGGGAATGTTTAAATTTCTATACATACCAAGCTATCTCCTGTTTCAACAGACAAGCTAAAGGTCTCTCCTTTTATGGAAATGTTTTTGTATTCTGAACATGCCACTCCTACTTCCTTGGAAACTTGCTTGAAGTATAAATAAAGGATGTGCTAAGAGCCCTGGGCGGTTTTCCTCTGGGTCACATCTGTTCTGCACACAGTTGGTGCAGAGCAGATCGGACCGTGATGGGGGATCGCCCATGTATATGTACATGTAAATAGATATCTGAGTTTGAGTATCTTTGCCTTCTAACAATTTTCTCTTCACAATAGGCCTTTTATAGCCGTTCATGACACGCACACACACACATAAAGCACTTTGCCTCACCATGAGAATGCAACTTTACCTAACCTAACCTTTAAAGTATCTGATATAGGATAGATAGAAAAATGAAGCAACCAGAGATTTAATGATGAATACTCTGGGTTCTGTAGTTCACGTTTTACAGTCCTGAATGACTCTTTGCATATAATTTATTGAAGAGGAGTTTAGAATGCACTTTACATTTAGACTGTTGCTGTCTAATTTTTTACATTGTTGCCGTGTTATGTCATGAATAAGGTTCACCTGCTGGGGGTTTGATGGATCAGCTGGACAATACAGTCAAAGACAGACTTCATTCATCATATGCAAGAATCCTAGTTGGATTTTTGTTGTCACTCATGTTTTTGAACCAAATATTGAAAACAATTCTGACAGACTGGATACCTGGTCAGGGTGTACATTACCTTGTACTCAAGCATCCCAGGACAGAGCCCTGCCCCACCATGAGCCTGGGTGGATACGTGGTTATAATATAAAAGGACCAATACTGAATATGAATATTTCATGAAAATTGAATTATAATACAAATTAGTAATAAGGCTTTCTCTGCGCCTATATCTACCCCATACTCAAAGAGCTGCGGGCAGAGAGGGTGACAGGAGAGGATGGCACTGAAGAGAAGATGCTCGGTTTCTGGAGTCTCCTGGTCCTGTCAGTATTAGTAGGATGCATCTGCTGTGTCTTCTCATGGATGCTCACCTACCTTGACTCGTTCCAGCCTGGTATGGATTTCCCAACACTGCGGACAGTGGCCCACGTCAGAGACGTTTAATATTGATTACATATGTCTGAATTGCTAACCCTAACCCTAGCTCAACAGACCACAATGCCCTGGACTGTCAGTATTATTACATGCTGTGAACACAAGTAGCTTTGATCACAGTTTATGTTGTAAAAGAGAAGGAATATTAGAAAAAAAGATCAACATTGTGATATTATTTCTTCCAAACTGACCAGAAACATGCTTGTCAGACTCTCACAGCAAAGGATCAGACTCACTGTGCATGACAGCTCAGGCCAATGATGTCTGTTAGATTGTCAGTTGTTTAGTGTGCTTCTGTACGGTTAGGGTCACCATCTCTATTTCAGAATAATTAATATGCGGAAAACACTAAAAGTTGATTGTCTTCCAGTATTCTAGCATAATTAAAAAACTTTGACTTTGTAAGTACATATTATTAGTCCTAATGCCAGTATGATTCTTCATAACTCCTGCTTTGAAATACTGAACTTTATTTGAAAATTTACCTGATGAAAGATAATTTACAGTGGCAGTCTGTCAGGATAATTCTGACTATAAGATCACTGTATTAATCTGAATCCTTCTGAAATGTGCTGTGGATGAATGCTGATGCAACTCACTGTGTGAAAACTGTTAATAAAATGAATCTGTGACACATGCAACACATTCACAGAGGAAGAGGACACAAAGGGAGGACACGCAGAGGCTGTGTTGAAGTCAGAAATCCAAATCTTTAGTCAAAAACAGGCGGCGGTAACAAACAGGAAGACAAGCAGTCCATCAAACAGTCTACAGGGTCAAACATACAGAGAATTCAAACAGCCGTAAAAAATAACTGGACACTGAAAAACTTAAAGCAATGTGTGACGCAATAAAAGGAAGCAGCGCAGTATATTCACTGAATTATCATCAATTACGAAAGAGAAAAACGACGATTTCTAAGGATTATTTTCTTAAATGCAGTTAGAGTGTGGCTGGTAAAGATGGAAACATACAGAATGTAAACTGTGTGAGTTTGGTGAACTTTGTTAGTAACAAATGAGGTAAAAAAACAACAACCCCAAAACAGACAAAACACAGAAAGAGGCTCTCAGTATTCATTAATAATTAGAAAGAAAAATTGTGGTCGTGGATTTTTACAGTCTTAGTTCCGCTCGCTGTCATCATTATAATCATCATGATCAATGGCGAGGTCCTTAGGTGGGTGGGGCTGTCTCTGGTGATGTCACCATGAAGGAACAGCATCTGGCACGTGTTGCTGAAACATCCCAGTACACTGGTGTAGTTTCCTCTCCAGCTGTTGGACATTTGACACTTGAACATTAAGGGGAAGAAGAAGAAACAGTGTTAGGTCAGGTGACCACATGGTTTCTAAAGTAACTGACAGGAAGTAACCAGGCCGTTAGAAATGGATGGCATGTGTTTAGAGTTACTGGAGTTGGGTAACTCTACTTACCAAAAGCAGAAGCACACAGATGACAGATCAGATGCTGAATGTTGCAGGAACATGCTCATGTGTGGTGGTCATTCAGTGCTGCTCCGGCAGGTTAGACAGTCCAAGACTGATATCCTGCCCATCTGAGAGTTTGAAAACACACATGCAAAGATTTATTTTGTATTACAGTCAAAGTTGGATGTTCATTTTTGTCCTTTAAAAATGTTTGTGTATTTGAAAGCACTAACATTTAAGGATGACTTGGATTGTCTCCTTTAAAGGGGAGACAAGTGTATCCACTGATCTACGTCACTTAAACTGGATGATGACTCCTCTCTCCCTCACTCAGAAACACTCCTAATATAACCAAGCAAATAAATAATATTGAAGATTTACTTACATCATTACAAAAACATCAAAAACATCTCCCTTTGATTCTATTTCTCCATTCCTGCTGAACATCAGGCAACAAATATCTCAATAAATCACAGTAAAATGTAAAGCACATATTTTCTCTGCTTTGTCTAACCTCTGCAGAGCCTCTGTCAAGAAAAACATATCTGTAAGCATAAAACAAATATACATTTCATAACACGTCACTGGACAAACCTCGGTCAGTTGATTTCCTCTGTGCAGTGCAGACGAACATCAGTCAGCAAGTCAAGGTGGTGAGATGGACTGGTGTCCTTTGTGACTCTGCTGGTTCTTCTGAGGAAACACCACCGTCTCTCCACACCGTCACCATCTGTGAGCACAAACTGCTGCTCTGCCAGCATGTAGGAAATCAGATATCACACACACAGGGGTGAAGAAACATTAGAGCTCAACTTTGGATACTTTAGATCTAAACAGATCAAAGTAGCTCTTAGTTTCAACAATCAGTGAGCAGACAAACAATGATACCATACTGATTCTGTATGAATACAATATGGTATTTTCAATACAGGTGTCAAATTAATTTATTAAAACTAATACAGATATATGTATATATATTTTTTGATAAATTAGTTTGCTAAATTATAAGAATATATATATTTTTTTTTTTCATTTAACAATTGCAACTGAAAGAAATTAAATATTGAACAAAAATATATTGTCACATTCTGAGCATGCTCAGCACGCTGACAGACTTGAAGTTGCTACAGATTTTAAGAAGTGATAATTATAGGGAAAAAACTTCTCTTTTTCATCCGTTTAATCAAACATTTGATGCCTCAGCTGTCTCAGTCCTATAGCGTTCTGCAACTACAACTAACCTGAAGCTTGGATTTGGCTGCAGGTGCCCCTGTACATCCTTCTCAGCAGCACACATGTGGGTACCATTTAATCCCACTTCTTCCTGAGCTTTGCTTCATCACAAGACCAAAGGTGGCATCCCGTGTCACAGTCTTATCATCATCCAGAAGAAACATTTGAAGAAACATCATGGAGAAGAAACATTTACACGCCTCCTGGTTTTGTTTTCTGATCCTGCAAAAAGACTGAGGACAACGAAGCCCAGAGAACACGAGATACACAACATCCAACATTCAGACTCAACAGCCTCCATAAATGAAGAGCACCAGGTTGGTTCAGTTATAGTAGATATAAGCATACTTCACATTACTGGGTATGAATAATAATGAGGGGGCAAACTTTGAAGATGCAGAGCATGATGTCCCATCATCAGACTGCAAACAAACATCCACCAGGCTTCTTTGTTGCCAAAATTGATGATTCTCCTATCAGGGATCAGTAGCGTGTATTAACCTGTGGTATAAGCAGCAGTCACTGAAATATTACTGTTTCAGATAAGAAATCTAGGACATAAAAGCCAGGGTGGGAGGGATCTCTGCAAACTGACTTACCTCTGCAAGTGTGAAGCTCAACAAAAATCTGACTCTCCAGTCACAGACAAACAAAAAACTCCAGCTGGGAGATAGAAAACGCTGTCTGGGTCTTGCTGGATGTTGCTGGTCAGAGTCCACACATTAGCAGAGTGCTTCTTGGTCCCACTGACCCATGTGGACAGCGACTGTGGAGAACTGTTCTGGAAAACAGAGAAGAGAATTAAAATAACAAAAAGCCAAACAGGATTTCCACAAAGACTCTCTTGGAATCAGCAATCAAAAAATCACTGGTTCATATTTCAATTAAATATGAACAGGTTCCTTAAATGTATGCAGTTAAGATCTGATTTAATTTAATTTCCTTCACACAGCACATTTGTCCAGGCTGACAGGTAAACATAGAATTAATCTCAGGTAACATGACTCATAGTAGAGATTCAGTAAGAAAGATTGCTAGCTCTAATATTATTACCACACAATCCAAGGACACACCAACAGCTCAGATTTGTAGAACTATTTAAACAAATGTCTTCTGAATATTCAATTCAGGTTCACAGTGGGAGGGTGGGGGGTGTCGTGGAATTTTTTAAATAAAGTCTGCAACACAGAAAGAGCTGTGATCAAGCTATTTATTACTGCGCCAACACACATCAAACATCACAGTTCAGTCATGTCAGCGCTGCCACAGAAGTTGTGCTCCTACTCCTTTATGCATTCCAAGGAAGAGGGAGGAAGTTACAAACTGATCCTACCACACTTCACGTGTCTCGCTATGAAACCTAACGGATCAATGGTTATGCTGTTTTGTGCCCTTGGCCTTATCAGCACCTGTAAAGGGAGTTGTTTTCTCAAACTGCTGACGCTGAAGTAAGTTCATCTAGTTTTAGAAACTTTCACTGAACAGTCTATAACAGTGTCACAACTAAGCATATGCATAAGCACTTAAATACTTTAAATGAGAATAACAGAAAATTTCTTTTACAGAGGCTAGAGCCTGTCCCAGTAGTCATAGGTAGAGCACACCTGGACAGGTCACCAGTCTGTCAGAGGACAAACACAGAGACAGACATCAGAGTAACAAATCTATTTAAAATTAATGTAAGTTTGCTGCAGCTGTATGTATGAACATGTGTTTCTGTGCTCACAGTCCACCTCTCAGGAACCTGCAGTTCATTTTTAGTCTACTTTAAACAGACCTCACAAAAGGCTGATGTGGCTGGATCAGTAGTCTGATTTAAGTACGATACCTTTGGCCAGGGATTAATCTGGTACATCGCTTCACTGCAGTCTTACGTATTTTCCCCACACCTGAATGAAAAAAATACTGATATATACAAATAACAGCTTCAGCTGATGCAGCCTGACTCAATCCTAAATGTTCAGCACACACAGAGAGACACAGAGATACCGTTTAAAGTTTAGTGTTAACATGAGTCACTGATCATTTGCAGTATTACAGAGTCTGGCAGTCTTTGCATGATGTCCACGTCACTGTGAGTTTCTAGCTGACTCTCAGGTGTGACAGGTGTGCCAGCAGGAAAGAGTAATAATAACCTGCATTCTGAGGTTTGTCATGCAGGATTAAAGGAGCCAGGCTTTGTTCACACAGCTAGGATTGTATTTTACACTGACCTTGGGTCAGTATAAGTATCATACAGTTTAAACGAAGCACTGAAACTTGCACATATTTATTATAGATGCACTGAAGCTAATCGAGATATTTGCTGTCAATCTGTGGCTGCGATTAAACACTTTACTGAAAACTTTATTAACTAGTAACTTCATCAGTCATGACAGAAGCTAATATTTCTGTGCTAACATCGTTTAAACAGTAACAGCTTTACTACAATATAAGCTAACGTTTACACTGTAACTTTAAGCTAGCACCATAAAGACGGTAAAACACGTAATAATATCTACAAATGCATCTTAAAGCTGTTATATTAGCACTCGGTGTATTACTAACATAACCACATTAACATTACTGACACTCGCTGACTTTTAATAGTCATTCTATAAATGCTGTCTGTTTAAATGGTCTTACCTGTACACACTGCTGTATCCACCGGATTCCAGCCAGAGTGGATTCTGGATCCTCCATCTGGATGGATGAGAACAACCTTCTGAACAATCTAGCAGGAGATGGCCCATATCTATGGGACTGATTTGTGCTAATAACGCCCATTGTATGGACTGATAACATCCGAAGAGGGTGAATAAAGTCACCCAGTCGCTAGCTGTGCCATTACCCAGCATACATCACTCCCTCCATAAATGCAATAAACGATACAAAAGTATCGTTCTACCTGTTTTTCCAGGTAGTTGTTTACATTATATAATTTATTGTGTTCAGTATACGTCACTACAATGTGATTTCGGAAATATATAAATATACGGACAACAGGCTCTTCCGCGGCAATCTCTTGTCGTCAATAAGCAACGTTAAGGGAGCTCTATAGTATTCAATGAGAGGACCCTGCACGTCAATAAGTGAAGCAGAGGGAGCCTGACCATGCGTCACACGTTTGACGAGTTGGGAGTGAGAACGTGTTGGTTGGTAAAATGTTTAGGATGAGATGGAGATATAACACTCATGCACCCTGAAAATTATGAAGGTCTAAATATGTATCAAAGGGACTCACTGAACATCAGTGGATTTCTATGGGGCAAACGTACTTAAAGCAGCCACTGTGACCATTGCTGCAGAGCAAAATGAAGAATACTGATGGGGACTATGAGGGTTTGTAGTTAAATTCCTGCTCTTACCGGATCAGTGAGTGTCTGTTTCAAGACTATTAACATACTTCTACATCACTATGGAACACCAGCATTTCTGCAGAGGACAGAACCACCTGCTTTAAACTACCATGATGCTCTGTGCTATGTTGTCATGGCAATATGAATTCAAATAAATACATAAGTCAAAAAATGCACATTTGAAGGAGGACAAGAAGACAGGCAACTGGAAGAGCTTTTGAAACAGGAAAACTTTTTTGGATTTCTCTTAATTTACCTGGAAATTTTGCTAATACAAGTCAAGGAGGAAACAAGGAGGCAGGTTGGATTATATTTGAGGACAGGACGCATGAAGGAGAAGCATGAGGAGAGAGAAAACAGCAGAGCGACGGTGAAAAGCTAATCATGGATCAAGTCGAAGAAGCAAGCATCAAAACTGTGAGTAAACATAACACACAAAAAGTTAAAAATGACTGTGCTGATTAAGGAAACATTACATTTGGTTAGTTTGGGGTCTCGAGCTTCAGGTTTGTGGGTTCAGTTGCTCTCAAAATTGAGGAAAGACAAAAAATGTTTCTTTTGAAATGTTGTTGGAGGATTCTTACTGTAAGAAATATCTGGGTGTGCATCTGCTTTTATTTAAAAAAAAAAAAAAAGTTGAATTTTTTCACATTGAAAAGGGAAAATTGGAGGATCAGGACAATAACGTGGCCAAATTTACTGTTTCCTTAATCAGAACAATAATTTTGATCTGAACTAGAAATGTGTAAATGGGTTATTTTCTTTCTTCTCTACTGATCACTGTGTTACATGTTTAGTTACTTGTCAGTCTACATGATTAATGGTACTTTTAAACAATGCAGTTTATTCATAATTTTGTAGAAAAAGGCTCTGCACCTGTGAAAAACAAATCCAAACCCCCAAAATCACTGTAGATCAGAGTAGCTAAGCTCTGGTTAACTGCAATTATATTACAGGAGATTAAAAATATTAAGATGATTGAAAGAAACAAAGATTGCTTTAAGGTCTGAAGATTTGACTTTCTTATTGAAAGAGACGAAAACTAATCCATGTGTGACACTGAGGAAATAACTGAACGCTAAAAAGATGTGGAGGTCCAAATGTTTTATAAAAATGGGCAAACTTGATTTAATGACATTAGAAAGAAAAAATGGGATGTTTAAAAAGGTAATAAATAAAAACGATTTTTATATTACTTGAAAAAATGATGTTGGTTAGTGCAGCTGTATTTGGAAAAGCTACTGGGTCACTAGTAAGATGAGATTTAATGTGATAAACTGAGGATAGGTAATATAATCTGCACACTCGCTATTATTGTTGTAATCCACACACCACCATTATTGTTGCATCCATACACCAGCTAATGTTTTATCAAACATTAATCATAATTGGTGATCAATGCAAGTTTTAAGCAATTATATTTATTTGGATTCAAAACCAATTTACAAAATATAAAAAAGAATCTTGTTTTTTTTAAGATAAAAAGACGTTTCTAACTGACTTCAGTTAGCTGAGCTGTAGAGGAGATTGATGAGCACGCAAAAAGTGAACTTTTGAGCTGTAGTCTACATTGTAATGATAGTGTATGGTTATTGATTAGAGCAGATGATATGAGGCTATCAGGAGAGACTGTTAAAAAGTTATGAGCTGTCTTGATGCAGAGAAAGTGGAGTTTGTCATCCTGGAGCTGTTGCCAAGATTGAACGATGCTCTGGCTCTGTGGTCAAGTTCAGACATAGGCTTTAAGCAACCATGAGCCACTGATAAGCGTGATAGATTAATAAGCATGTATAAAGTGGACTTGTTAAACAGCTCTGATAGGAGAAAGTCAATGAGCACGCAATAAAGTGGAGTTGTTAGGGACAGTTTACCATCAGCCTTGATAAAGTTTAACTTCATTTGTATTGAAAGACAGACTTTAAAGAAGATTCTTATTTGAAACTGGTGATAAAATCCAGGTCAGATACAGTTACATACAAGCATACAGTACACACTACTGCTCAAAGGTCAGAGGTCAGTTAGAAAAGACCCTGATTTTAATAGAAAATTGGCTTTAATGCAACATCACATGAAGTTTATCAGTAATGTTTCACAGCTTTAATCAAATCCTTCATCATCCATAAGTTGTGATGGAAAAATGTCTGCAAGCGTGCAGGAGCCCATTTTTAGAGACAATCATTCCTGTGTTATAATGCTCATTGAAGTTTATCAGGTCAGACGACCAACAGATGATAAGAAATATAATCTTACTAATTATTAGAGTTGAAAAGTACTTTGCTAAGCAAAATTCAATGAGGTTAGGCTGGAGATTGAGACGTTAACATAAAAGGGTCAGTTCGTGATGCATGAAAAAAAAAATTTCTTCTAAAAATCTATTGGAGAATTCTGATTGTAAGAAATGAAAAATATTAAAACAGTGAAACTGTTAAAAAAAAGTGAAGGTTTTGTGCAGCTGGGTGTTGCAGCCCCTTTAGAGGAAAATGGAAACTTGGTTTCATGAGGTTAAAAACAAACACTGGGATGATCCAGACACATTTATTGTTTCTTTAATCACCACAATAGTTTCAGTTTGTGCTAAAATCTCTTAAAAAGCTGTTTTGAGTGATAAGTTTGGCTTTAATGTGTTAAGCTTGCATTAGATAAGACAATGTACCACTGAACACAGGAGGGATTATTGCTGAAAATGGGTCTCTGAACACCTCTGTAGATATTCTATTAAAAATCATTCATGATTTGTGATCAGTGTTAATATTAAGCATTTATATGATTATTTTTGATAAATTGCTGTGATTCAATCTGAAACCAAATTTGAGTCTATTCTGAAAACAAGACATTTCTAATTCACCTCAGACTTTTGAGCTGTAGTCTACATTGTAATGATAGTGTATGGTTATTGATTAGAGCAGATGATATGAGGCTATCAGGAGAGACTGTTAAAAAGTTATGAGCTGTCTTGATGCAGAGAAAGTGGAGTTTGTCATCCTGGAGCTGTTGCCAAGATTGAACGATGCTCTGGCTCTGTGGTCAAGTTCAGACATAGGCTTTAAGCAACCATGAGCCACTGATAAGCGTGATAGATTAATAAGCATGTATAAAGTGGACTTGTTAAACAGCTCTGATAGGAGAAAGTCAATGAGCACGCAATAAAGTGGACTTGTTAGGGACAGTTTACCATCAGCCTTGATAAAGTTTAACTTCATTTGTATTGAAAGACAGACTTTAAAGAAGATTCTTATTTGAAACTGGTGATAAAATCCAGGTCAGATACAGTTACATACAAGCATACAGTACACACTACTGCTCAAAGGTCAGAGGTCAGTTAGAAAAGACCCTGATTTTAATAGAAAATTGGCTTTAATGCAACATCACATGAAGTTTATCAGTAATGTTTCACAGCTTTAATCAAATCCTTCATCATCCATAAGTTGTGATGGAAAAATGTCTGCAAGCGTGCAGGAGCCCATTTTTAGAGACAATCATTCCTGTGTTATAATGCTCATTGAAGTTTATCAGGTCAGACGACCAACAGATGATAAGAAATATAATCTTACTAATTATTAGAGTTGAAAAGTACTTTGCTAAGCAAAATTCAATGAGGTTAGGCTGGAGATTGAGACGTTAACATAAAAGGGTCAGTTGGTGATGCATGAAAAAAAAGAATTTCTTCTAAAAATCTATTGGAGAATTCTGATTGTAAGAAATGAAAAATATTAAAACAGTGAAACTGTTAAAAAAAAGTGAAGGTTTTGTGCAGCTGGGTGTTGCAGCCCCTTTAGAGGAAAATGGAAACTTGGTTTCATGAGGTTAAAAACAAACACTGGGATGATCCAGACACATTTATTGTTTCTTTAATCACCACAATAGTTTCAGTTTGTGCTAAAATCTCTTAAAAAGCTGTTTGAGTGATAAGTTTGGCTTTAATGTGTTAAGCTTGCATTAGATAAGACAATGTACCACTGAACACAGGAGGGATTAATGCTGAAAATGGATCTCTGAACACCTCTGTAGATATTCTATTAAAAATCATTCATGATTTGTGATCAGTGTTAATATTAAGCATTTATATGATTATTTTGATAAATTGCTGTGATTCAATCTGAAACCAAATTTGAGTCTATTCTGAAAACAAGACATTTCTAATTCACCTCAGACTTTTGAGCTGTAGTCTACATTGTAATGATAGCGTATGGTTATTGATTAGAGCAGATGATATGAGGCTATCAGGAGAGACTGTTAAAAAGTTATGAGCTGTCTTGATGCAGAGAAAGTGGAGTTTGTCATCCTGGAGCTGTTGCCAAGATTGAACGATGCTCTGGCTCTGTGGTCAAGTTCAGACATAGGCTTTAAGCAACCATGAGCCACTGATAAGCGTGACAGATTAATAAGCATGTATAAAGTGGACTTGTTAAACAGCTCTGATAGGAGAAAGTCAATGAGCACGCAATAAAGTGGACTTGTTAGGGACAGTTTACCATCAGCCTTGATAAAGTTTAACTTCATTTGTATTGAAAGACAGACTTTAAAGAAGATTCTTATTTGAAACTGGTGATAAAATCCAGGTCAGATACAGTTACATACAAGCATACAGTACACACTACTGCTCAAAGGTCAGAGGTCAGTTAGAAAAGACCCTGATTTTAATAGAAAATTGGCTTTAATGCAACATCACATGAAGTTTATCAGTAATGTTTCACAGCTTTAATCAAATCCTTCATCATCCATAAGTTGTGATGGAAAAATGTCTGCAAGCGTGCAGGAGCCCATTTTTAGAGACAATCATTCCTGTGTTATAATGCTCATTGAAGTTTATCAGGTCAGACGACCAACAGATGATAAGAAATATAATCTTACTAATTATTAGAGTTGAAAAGTACTTTGCTAAGCAAAATTCAATGAGGTTAGGCTGGAGATTGAGACGTTAACATAAAAGGGTCAGTTGGTGATGCATGAAAAAAAAGAATTTCTTCTAAAAATCTATTGGAGAATTCTGATTGTAAGAAATGAAAAATATTAAAACAGTGAAACTGTTAAAAAAAAGTGAAGGTTTTGTGCAGCTGGGTGTTGCAGCCCCTTTAGAGGAAAATGGAAACTTGGTTTCATGAGGTTAAAAACAAACACTGGGATGATCCAGACACATTTATTGTTTCTTTAATCACCACAATAGTTTCAGTTTGTGCTAAAATCTCTTAAAAAGCTGTTTTGAGTGATAAGTTTGGCTTTAATGTGTTAAGCTTGCATTAGATAAGACAATGTACCACTGAACACAGGAGGGATTATTGCTGAAAATGGGTCTCTGAACACCTCTGTAGATATTCTATTAAAAATCATTCATGATTTGTGATCAGTGTTAATATTAAGCATTTATATGATTATTTTGATAAATTGCTGTGATTCAATCTGAAACCAAATTTGAGTCTATTCTGAAAACAAGACATTTCTAATTCACCTCAGACTTTTGAGCTGTAGTCTACATTGTAATGATAGTGTATGGTTATTGATTAGAGCAGATGATATGAGGCTATCAGGAGAGACTGTTAAAAAGTTATGAGCTGTCTTGATGCAGAGAAAGTGGAGTTTGTCATCCTGGAGCTGTTGCCAAGATTGAACGATGCTCTGGCTCTGTGGTCAAGTTCAGACATAGGCTTTAAGCAACCATGAGCCACTGATAAGCGTGATAGATTAATAAGCATGTATAAAGTGGACTTGTTAAACAGCTCTGATAGGAGAAAGTCAATGAGCACGCAATAAAGTGGACTTGTTAGGGACAGTTTACCATCAG
Source organism: Perissodus microlepis (assembly GCF_051167445.1). Lineage (NCBI taxonomy): Eukaryota > Metazoa > Chordata > Actinopteri > Cichliformes > Cichlidae > Perissodus > Perissodus microlepis. The sequence goes on along the minus strand of NC_140480.1, from coordinate 12,721,092 downwards.
CCTTGATAAAGTTTAACTTCATTTGTATTGAAAGACAGACTTTAAAGAAGATTCTTATTTGAAACTGGTGATAAAATCCAGGTCAGATACAGTTACATACAAGCATACAGTACACACTACTGCTCAAAGGTCAGAGGTCAGTTAGAAAAGACCCTGATTTTAATAGAAAATTGGCTTTAATGTAACATCACATGAAGTTTATCAGTAATGTTTCACAGCTTTAATCAAATCCTTCATCATCCATAAGTTGTGATGGAAAAATGTCTGCAAGCGTGCAGGAGCCCATTTTTAGAGACAATCATTCCTGTGTTATAATGCTCATTGAAGTTTATCAGGTCAGACGACCAACAGATGATAAGAAATATAATCTTACTAATTATTAGAGTTGAAAAGTACTTTGCTAAGCAAAATTCAATGAGGTTAGGCTGGAGATTGAGACGTTAACATAAAAGGGTCAGTTGGTGATGCATGAAAAAAAAGAATTTCTTCTAAAAATCTATTGGAGAATTCTGATTGTAAGAAATGAAAAATATTAAAACAGTGAAACTGTTAAAAAAAAGTGAAGGTTTTGTGCAGCTGGGTGTTGCAGCCCCTTTAGAGGAAAATGGAAACTTGGTTTCATGAGGTTAAAAACAAACACTGGGATGATCCAGACACATTTATTGTTTCTTTAATCACCACAATAGTTTCAGTTTGTGCTAAAATCTCTTAAAAAGCTGTTTTGAGTGATAAGTTTGGCTTTAATGTGTTAAGCTTGCATTAGATAAGACAATGTACCACTGAACACAGGAGGGATTATTGCTGAAAATGGGTCTCTGAACACCTCTGTAGATATTCTATTAAAAATCATTCATGATTTGTGATCAGTGTTAATATTAAGCATTTATATGATTATTTTTGATAAATTGCTGTGATTCAATCTGAAACCAAATTTGAGTCTATTCTGAAAACAAGACATTTCTAATTCACCTCAGACTTTTGAGCTGTAGTCTACATTGTAATGATAGTGTATGGTTATTGATTAGAGCAGATGATATGAGACTATCAGGAGAGACTGTTAAAAAGTTATGAGCTGTCTTGATGCAGAGAAAGTGGAGTTTGTCATCCTGGAGCTGTTGCCAAGATTGAACGATGCTCTGGCTCTGTGGTCAAGTTCAGACATAGGCTTTAAGCAACCATGAGCCACTGATAAGCGTGACAGATTAATAAGCATGTATAAAGTGGACTTGTTAAACAGCTCTGATAGGAGAAAGTCAATGAGCACGCAATAAAGTGGACTTGTTAGGGACAGTTTACCATCAGCCTTGATAAAGTTTAACTTCATTTGTATTGAAAGACAGACTTTAAAGAAGATTCTTATTTGAAACTGGTGATAAAATCCAGGTCAGATACAGTTACATACAAGCATACAGTACACACTACTGCTCAAAGGTCAGAGGTCAGTTAGAAAAGACCCTGATTTTAATAAAAAATTGGCTTTAATGCAACATCACATGAAGTTTATCAGTAATGTTTCACAGCTTTAATCAAATCCTTCATCATCCATAAGTTGTGATGGAAAAATGTCTGCAAGCGTGCAGGAGCCCATTTTTAGAGACAATCATTCCTGTGTTATAATGCTCATTGAAGTTTATCAGGTCAGACGACCAACAGATGATAAGAAATATAATCTTACTAATTATTAGAGTTGAAAAGTACTTTGCTAAGCAAAATTCAATGAGGTTAGGCTGGAGATTGAGACGTTAACATAAAAGGGTCAGTTGGTGATGCATGAAAAAAAAGAATTTCTTCTAAAAATCTATTGGAGAATTCTGATTGTAAGAAATGAAAAATATTAAAACAGTGAAACTGTTAAAAAAAAGTGAAGGTTTTGTGCAGCTGGGTGTTGCAGCCCCTTTAGAGGAAAATGGAAACTTGGTTTCATGAGGTTAAAAACAAACACTGGGATGATCCAGACACATTTATTGTTTCTTTAATCACCACAATAGTTTCAGTTTGTGCTAAAATCTCTTAAAAAGCTGTTTTGAGTGATAAGTTTGGCTTTAATGTGTTAAGCTTGCATTAGATAAGACAATGTACCACTGAACACAGGAGGGATTATTGCTGAAAATGGGTCTCTGAACACCTCTGTAGATATTCTATTAAAAATCATTCATGATTTGTGATCAGTGTTAATATTAAGCATTTATATGATTATTTTTGATAAATTGCTGTGATTCAATCTGAAACCAAATTTGAGTCTATTCTGAAAACAAGACATTTCTAATTCACCTCAGACTTTTGAGCTGTAGTCTACATTGTAATGATAGTGTATGGTTATTGATTAGAGCAGATGATATGAGACTATCAGGAGAGACTGTTAAAAAGTTATGAGCTGTCTTGATGCAGAGAAAGTGGAGTTTGTCATCCTGGAGCTGTTGCCAAGATTGAACGATGCTCTGGCTCTGTGGTCAAGTTCAGACATAGGCTTTAAGCAACCATGAGCCACTGATAAGCGTGACAGATTAATAAGCATGTATAAAGTGGACTTGTTAAACAGCTCTGATAGGAGAAAGTCAATGAGCACGCAATAAAGTGGACTTGTTAGGGACAGTTTACCATCAGCCTTGATAAAGTTTAACTTCATTTGTATTGAAAGACAGACTTTAAAGAAGATTCTTATTTGAAACTGGTGATAAAATCCAGGTCAGATACAGTTACATACAAGCATACAGTACACACTACTGCTCAAAGGTCAGAGGTCAGTTAGAAAAGACCCTGATTTTAATAGAAAATTGGCTTTAATGCAACATCACATGAAGTTTATCAGTAATGTTTCACAGCTTTAATCAAATCCTTCATCATCCATAAGTTGTGATGGAAAAATGTCTGCAAGCGTGCAGGAGCCCATTTTTAGAGACAATCATTCCTGTGTTATAATGCTCATTGAAGTTTATCAGGTCAGACAACCAACAGATGATAAGAAATATAATCTTACTAATTATTAGAGTTGAAAAGTACTTTGCTAAGCAAAATTCAATGAGGTTAGGCTGGAGATTGAGACGTTAACATAAAAGGGTCAGTTGGTGATGCATGAAAAAAAAGAATTTCTTCTAAAAATCTATTGGAGAATTTTGATTGTAAGAAATGAAAAATATTAAAACAGTGAAACTGTTAAAAAAAAGTGAAGGTTTTGTGCAGCTGGGTGTTGCAGCCCCTTTAGAGGAAAATGGAAACTTGGTTTCATGAGGTTAAAAACAAACACTGGGATGATCCAGACACATTTATTGTTTCTTTAATCACCACAATAGTTTCAGTTTGTGCTAAAATCTCTTAAAAAGCTGTTTTGAGTGATAAGTTTGGCTTTAATGTGTTAAGCTTGCATTAGATAAGACAATGTACCACTGAACACAGGAGGGATTATTGCTGAAAATGGGTCTCTGAACACCTCTGTAGATATTCTATTAAAAATCATTCATGATTTGTGATCAGTGTTAATATTAAGCATTTATATGATTATTTTTGATAAATTGCTGTGATTCAATCTGAAACCAAATTTGAGTCTATTCTGAAAACAAGACATTTCTAATTCACCTCAGACTTTTGAGCTGTAGTCTACATTGTAATGATAGTGTATGGTTATTGATTAGAGCAGATGATATGAGGCTATCAGGAGAGACTGTTAAAAAGTTATGAGCTGTCTTGATGCAGAGAAAGTGGAGTTTGTCATCCTGGAGCTGTTGCCAAGATTGAACGATGCTCTGGCTCTGTGGTCAAGTTCAGACATAGGCTTTAAGCAACCATGAGCCACTGATAAGCGTGATAGATTAATAAGCATGTATAAAGTGGACTTGTTAAACAGCTCTGATAGGAGAAAGTCAATGAGCACGCAATAAAGTGGACTTGTTAGGGACAGTTTACCATCAGCCTTGATAAAGTTTAACTTCATTTGTATTGAAAGACAGACTTTAAAGAAGATTCTTATTTGAAACTGGTGATAAAATCCAGGTCAGATACAGTTACATACAAGCATACAGTACACACTACTGCTCAAAGGTCAGAGGTCAGTTAGAAAAGACCCTGATTTTAATAGAAAATTGGCTTTAATGCAACATCACATGAAGTTTATCAGTAATGTTTCACAGCTTTAATCAAATCCTTCATCATCCATAAGTTGTGATGGAAAAATGTCTGCAAGCGTGCAGGAGCCCATTTTTAGAGACAATCATTCCTGTGTTATAATGCTCATTGAAGTTTATCAGGTCAGACGACCAACAGATGATAAGAAATATAATCTTACTAATTATTAGAGTTGAAAAGTACTTTGCTAAGCAAAATTCAATGAGGTTAGGCTGGAGATTGAGACGTTAACATAAAAGGGTCAGTTGGTGATGCATGAAAAAAAATAAATTTCTTCTAAAAATCTATTGGAGAATTCTGATTGTAAGAAATGAAAAATATTAAAACAGTGAAACTGTTAAAAAAAAGTGAAGGTTTTGTGCAGCTGGGTGTTGCAGCCCCTTTAGAGGAAAATGGAAACTTGGTTTCATGAGGTTAAAAACAAACACTGGGATGATCCAGACACATTTATTGTTTCTTTAATCACCACAATAGTTTCAGTTTGTGCTAAAATCTCTTAAAAAGCTGTTTTGAGTGATAAGTTTGGCTTTAATGTGTTAAGCTTGCATTAGATAAGACAATGTACCACTGAACACAGGAGGGATTAATGCTGAAAATGGATCTCTGAACACCTCTGTAGATATTCTATTAAAAATCATTCATGATTTGTGATCAGTGTTAATATTAAGCATTTATATGATTATTTTGATAAATTGCTGTGATTCAATCTGAAACCAAATTTGAGTCTATTCTGAAAACAAGACATTTCTAATTCACCTCAGACTTTTGAGCTGTAGTCTACATTGTAATGATAGTGTATGGTTATTGATTAGAGCAGATGATATGAGGCTATCAGGAGAGACTGTTAAAAAGTTATGAGCTGTCTTGATGCAGAGACAGTGGAGTTTGTCATCCTGGAGCTGTTGCCAAGATTGAACGATGCTCTGGCTCTGTGGTCAAGTTCAGACATAGGCTTTAAGCAACCATGAGCCACTGATAAGCGTGATAGATTAATAAGCATGTATAAAGTGGACTTGTTAAACAGCTCTGATAGGAGAAAGTCAATGAGCACGCAATAAAGTGGACTTGTTAGGGACAGTTTACCATCAGCCTTGATAAAGTTTAACTTCATTTGTATTGAAAGACAGACTTTAAAGAAGATTCTTATTTGAAACTGGTGATAAAATCCAGGTCAGATACAGTTACATACAAGCATACAGTACACACTACTGCTCAAAGGTCAGAGGTCAGTTAGAAAAGACCCTGATTTTAATAGAAAATTGGCTTTAATGCAACATCACATGAAGTTTATCAGTAATGTTTCACAGCTTTAATCAAATCCTTCATCATCCATAAGTTGTGATGGAAAAATGTCTGCAAGTGTGCAGGAGCCCATTTTTAGAGACAATCATTCCTGTGTTATAATGCTCATTGAAGTTTATCAGGTCAGACGACCAACAGATGATAAGAAATATAATCTTACTAATTATTAGAGTTGAAAAGTACTTTGCTAAGCAAAATTCAATGAGGTTAGGCTGGAGATTGAGACGTTAACATAAAAGGGTCAGTTGGTGATGCATGAAAAAAAAGAATTTCTTCTAAAAATCTATTGGAGAATTCTGATTGTAAGAAATGAAAAATATTAAAACAGTGAAACTGTTAAAAAAAAGTGAAGGTTTTGTGCAGCTGGGTGTTGCAGCCCCTTTAGAGGAAAATGGAAACTTGGTTTCATGAGGTTAAAAACAAACACTGGGATGATCCAGACACATTTATTGTTTCTTTAATCACCACAATAGTTTCAGTTTGTGCTAAAATCTCTTAAAAAGCTGTTTTGAGTGATAAGTTTGGCTTTAATGTGTTAAGCTTGCATTAGATAAGACAATGTACCACTGAACACAGGAGGGATTATTGCTGAAAATGGGTCTCTGAACACCTCTGTAGATATTCTATTAAAAATCATTCATGATTTGTGATCAGTGTTAATATTAAGCATTTATATGATTCTTTTTGATAAATTGCTGTGATTCAATCTGAAACCAAATTTGAGTCTATTCTGAAAACAAGACATTTCTAATTCACCTCAGACTTTTGAGCTGTAGTCTACATTGTAATGATAGTGTATGGTTATTGATTAGAGCAGATGATATGAGGCTATCAGGAGAGACTGTTAAAAAGTTATGAGCTGTCTTGATGCAGAGAAAGTGGAGTTTGTCATCCTGGAGCTGTTGCCAAGATTGAACGATGCTCTGGCTCTGTGGTCAAGTTCAGACATAGGCTTTAAGCAACCATGAGCCACTGATAAGCGTGATAGATTAATAAGCATGTATAAAGTGGACTTGTTAAACAGCTCTGATAGGAGAAAGTCAATGAGCACGCAATAAAGTGGACTTGTTAGGGACAGTTTACCATCAGCCTTGATAAAGTTTAACTTCATTTGTATTGAAAGACAGACTTTAAAGAAGATTCTTATTTGAAACTGGTGATAAAATCCAGGTCAGATACAGTTACATACAAGCATACAGTACACACTACTGCTCAAAGGTCAGAGGTCAGTTAGAAAAGACCCTGATTTTAATAGAAAATTGGCTTTAATGCAACATCACATGAAGTTTATCAGTAATGTTTCACAGCTTTAATCAAATCCTTCATCATCCATAAGTTGTGATGGAAAAATGTCTGCAAGCGTGCAGGAGCCCATTTTTAGAGACAATCATTCCTGTGTTATAATGCTCATTGAAGTTTATCAGGTCAGACGACCAACAGATGATAAGAAATATAATCTTACTAATTATTAGAGTTGAAAAGTACTTTGCTAAGCAAAATTCAATGAGGTTAGGCTGGAGATTGAGACGTTAACATAAAAGGGTCAGTTGGTGATGCATGAAAGAAAATAAATTTCTTCTAAAAATCTATTGGAGAATTCTGATTGTAAGAAATGAAAAATATTAAAACAGTGAAACTGTTAAAAAAAAGTGAAGGTTTTGTGCAGCTGGGTGTTGCAGCCCCTTTAGAGGAAAATGGAAACTTGGTTTCATGAGGTTAAAAACAAACACTGGGATGATCCAGACACATTTATTGTTTCTTTAATCACCACAATAGTTTCAGTTTGTGCTAAAATCTCTTAAAAAGCTGTTTGAGTGATAAGTTTGGCTTTAATGTGTTAAGCTTGCATTAGATAAGACAATGTACCACTGAACACAGGAGGGATTAATGCTGAAAATGGATCTCTGAACACCTCTGTAGATATTCTATTAAAAATCATTCATGATTTGTGATCAGTGTTAATATTAAGCATTTATATGATTATTTTGATAAATTGCTGTGATTCAATCTGAAACCAAATTTGAGTCTATTCTGAAAACAAGACATTTCTAATTCACCTCAGACTTTTGAGCTGTAGTCTACATTGTAATGATAGTGTATGGTTATTGATTAGAGCAGATGATATGAGGCTATCAGGAGAGACTGTTAAAAAGTTATGAGCTGTCTTGATGCAGAGAAAGTGGAGTTTGTCATCCTGGAGCTGTTGCCAAGATTGAACGATGCTCTGGCTCTGTGGTCAAGTTCAGACATAGGCTTTAAGCAACCATGAGCCACTGATAAGCGTGATAGATTAATAAGCATGTATAAAGTGGACTTGTTAAACAGCTCTGATAGGAGAAAGTCAATGAGCACGCAATAAAGTGGACTTGTTAGGGACAGTTTACCATCAGCCTTGATAAAGTTTAACTTCATTTGTATTGAAAGACAGACTTTAAAGAAGATTCTTATTTGAAACTGGTGATAAAATCCAGGTCAGATACAGTTACATACAAGCATACAGTACACACTACTGCTCAAAGGTCAGAGGTCAGTTAGAAAAGACCCTGATTTTAATAGAAAATTGGCTTTAATGCAACATCACATGAAGTTTATCAGTAATGTTTCACAGCTTTAATCAAATCCTTCATCATCCATAAGTTGTGATGGAAAAATGTCTGCAAGCGTGCAGGAGCCCATTTTTAGAGACAATCATTCCTGTGTTATAATGCTCATTGAAGTTTATCAGGTCAGACGACCAACAGATGATAAGAAATATAATCTTACTAATTATTAGAGTTGAAAAGTACTTTGCTAAGCAAAATTCAATGAGGTTAGGCTGGAGATTGAGACGTTAACATAAAAGGGTCAGTTGGTGATGCATGAAAGAAAATAAATTTCTTCTAAAAATCTATTGGAGAATTCTGATTGTAAGAAATGAAAAATATTAAAACAGTGAAACTGTTAAAAAAAAGTGAAGGTTTTGTGCAGCTGGGTGTTGCAGCCCCTTTAGAGGAAAATGGAAACTTGGTTTCATGAGGTTAAAAACAAACACTGGGATGATCCAGACACATTTATTGTTTCTTTAATCACCACAATAGTTTCAGTTTGTGCTAAAATCTCTTAAAAAGCTGTTTTGAGTGATAAGTTTGGCTTTAATGTGTTAAGCTTGCATTAGATAAGACAATGTACCACTGAACACAGGAGGGATTATTGCTGAAAATGGGTCTCTGAACACCTCTGTAGATATTCTATTAAAAATCATTCATGATTTGTGATCAGTGTTAATATTAAGCATTTATATGATTCTTTTTGATAAATTGCTGTGATTCAATCTGAAACCAAATTTGAGTCTATTCTGAAAACAAGACATTTCTAATTCACCTCAGACTTTTGAGCTGTAGTCTACATTGTAATGATAGTGTATGGTTATTGATTAGAGCAGATGATATGAGGCTATCAGGAGAGACTGTTAAAAAGTTATGAGCTGTCTTGATGCAGAGAAAGTGGAGTTTGTCATCCTGGAGCTGTTGCCAAGATTGAACGATGCTCTGGCTCTGTGGTCAAGTTCAGACATAGGCTTTAAGCAACCATGAGCCACTGATAAGCGTGATAGATTAATAAGCATGTATAAAGTGGACTTGTTAAACAGCTCTGATAGGAGAAAGTCAATGAGCACGCAATAAAGTGGAGTTGTTAGGGACAGTTTACCATCAGCCTTGATAAAGTTTAACTTCATTTGTATTGAAAGACAGACTTTAAAGAAGATTCTTATTTGAAACTGGTGATAAAATCCAGGTCAGATACAGTTACATACAAGCATACAGTACACACTACTGCTCAAAGGTCAGAGGTCAGTTAGAAAAGACCCTGATTTTAATAGAAAATTGGCTTTAATGTAACATCACATGAAGTTTATCAGTAATGTTTCACAGCTTTAATCAAATCCTTCATCATCCATAAGTTGTGATGGAAAAATGTCTGCAAGCGTGCAGGAGCCCATTTTTAGAGACAATCATTCCTGTGTTATAATGCTCATTGAAGTTTATCAGGTCAGACGACCAACAGATGATAAGAAATATAATCTTACTAATTATTCGAGTTGAAAAGTACTTTGCTAAGCAAAATTCAATGAGGTTAGGCTGGAGATTGAGACGTTAACATAAAAGGGTCAGTTGGTGATGCATGAAAGAAAATAAATTTCTTCTGAAAATCTATTGGAGAATTCTGATTGTAAGAAATGAAAAATATTCAAATAGTTAAACTGTTAAAAAAAAGTGAAGGTTTTGTGCAGCTGGGTGTTGCAGCCCATTTAGAGGAAAATGGAAACTTGGTTTCATGAGGTTAAAAACAAACACTGGGATGATCCAGACACATTTATTGTTTCTTTAATCACCACAATAGTTTCAGTTTGTGCTAAAATCTCTTAAAAAGCTGTTTTGAGTGATAAGTTTGGCTTTAATGTGTTAAGCTTGCATTAGATAAGACAATGTACCACTGAACACAGGAGGGATTATTGCTGAAAATGGGTCTCTGAACACCTCTGTAGATATTCTATTAAAAATCATTCATGATTTGTGATCAGTGTTAATATTAAGCATTTATATGATTATTTTGATAAATTGCTGTGATTCAATCTGAAACCAAATTTGAATCTATTCTGAAAACAAGACATTTCTAATTCACCTCAGACTTTTGAGCTGTAGTCTACATTGTAATGATAGTGTATGGTTATTGATTAGAGCAGATGATATGAGGCTATCAGGAGAGACTGTTAAAAAGTTATGAGCTGTCTTGATGCAGAGAAAGTGGAGTTTGTCATCCTGGAGCTGTTGCCAAGATTGAACGATGCTCTGGCTCTGTGGTCAAGTTCAGACATAGGCTTTAAGCAACCATGAGCCACTGATAAGCGTGATAGATTAATAAGCATGTATAAAGTGGACTTGTTAAACAGCTCTGATAGGAGAAAGTCAATGAGCACGCAATAAAGTGGACTTGTTAGGGACAGTTTACCATCAGCCTTGATAAAGTTTAACTTCATTTGTATTGAAAGACAGACTTTAAAGAAGATTCTTATTTGAAACTGGTGATAAAATCCAGGTCAGATACAGTTACATACAAGCATACAGTACACACTACTGCTCAAAGGTCAGAGGTCAGTTAGAAAAGACCCTGATTTTAATAGAAAATTGGCTTTAATGTAACATCACATGAAGTTTATCAGTAATGTTTCACAGCTTTAATCAAATCCTTCATCATCCATAAGTTGTGATGGAAAAATGTCTGCAAGCGTGCAGGAGCCCATTTTTAGAGACAATCATTCCTGTGTTATAATGCTCATTGAAGTTTATCAGGTCAGACGACCAACAGATGATAAGAAATATAATCTTACTAATTATTAGAGTTGAAAAGTACTTTGCTAAGCAAAATTCAATGAGGTTAGGCTGGAGATTGAGACGTTAACATAAAAGGGTCAGTTGGTGATGCATGAAAAAAAAGAATTTCTTCTGAAAATCTATTGGAGAATTCTGATTGTAAGAAATGAAAAATATTAAAACAGTGAAACTGTTAAAAAAAAGTGAAGGTTTTGTGCAGCTGGGTGTTGCAGCCCCTTTAGAGGAAAATGGAAACTTGGTTTCATGAGGTTAAAAACAAACACTGGGATGATCCAGACACATTTATTGTTTCTTTAATCACCACAATAGTTTCAGTTTGTGCTAAAATCTCTTAAAAAGCTGTTTTGAGTGATAAGTTTGGCTTTAATGTGTTAAGCTTGCATTAGATAAGACAATGTACCACTGAACACAGGAGGGATTATTGCTGAAAATGGGTCTCTGAACACCTCTGTAGATATTCTATTAAAAATCATTCATGATTTGTGATCAGTGTTAATATTAAGCATTTATATGATTCTTTTTGATAAATTGCTGTGATTCAATCTGAAACCAAATTTGAGTCTATTCTGAAAACAAGACATTTCTAATTCACCTCAGACTTTTGAGCTGTAGTCTACATTGTAATGATAGTGTATGGTTATTGATTAGAGCAGATGATATGAGGCTATCAGGAGAGACTGTTAAAAAGTTATGAGCTGTCTTGATGCAGAGAAAGTGGAGTTTGTCATCCTGGAGCTGTTGCCAAGATTGAACGATGCTCTGGCTCTGTGGTCAAGTTCAGACATAGGCTTTAAGCAACCATGAGCCACTGATAAGCGTGATAGATTAATAAGCATGTATAAAGTGGACTTGTTAAACAGCTCTGATAGGAGAAAGTCAATGAGCACGCAATAAAGTGGACTTGTTAGGGACAGTTTACCATCAGCCTTGATAAAGTTTAACTTCATTTGTATTGAAAGACAGACTTTAAAGAAGATTCTTATTTGAAACTGGTGATAAAATCCAGGTCAGATACAGTTACATACAAGCATACAGTACACACTACTGCTCAAAGGTCAGAGGTCAGTTAGAAAAGACCCTGATTTTAATAGAAAATTGGCTTTAATGCAAGATCACATGAAGTTTATCAGTAATGTTTCACAGCTTTAATCAAATCCTTCATCATCCATAAGTTGTGATGGAAAAATGTCTGCAAGTGTGCAGGAGCCCATTTTTAGAGACAATCATTCCTGTGTTATAATGCTCATTGAAGTTTATCAGGTCAGACGACCAACAGATGATAAGAAATATAATCTTACTAATTATTAGAGTTGAAAAGTACTTTGCTAAGCAAAATTCAATGAGGTTAGGCTGGAGATTGAGACGTTAACATAAAAGGGTCAGTTGGTGATGCATGAAAGAAAATAAATTTCTTCTAAAAATCTATTGGAGAATTCTGATTGTAAGAAATGAAAAATATTAAAACAGTGAAACTGTTAAAAAAAAGTGAAGGTTTTGTGCAGCTGGGTGTTGCAGCCCCTTTAGAGGAAAATGGAAACTTGGTTTCATGAGGTTAAAAACAAACACTGGGATGATCCAGACACATTTATTGTTTCTTTAATCACCACAATAGTTTCAGTTTGTGCTAAAATCTCTTAAAAAGCTGTTTGAGTGATAAGTTTGGCTTTAATGTGTTAAGCTTGCATTAGATAAGACAATGTACCACTGAACACAGGAGGGATTAATGCTGAAAATGGATCTCTGAACACCTCTGTAGATATTCTATTAAAAATCATTCATGATTTGTGATCAGTGTTAATATTAAGCATTTATATGATTATTTTGATAAATTGCTGTGATTCAATCTGAAACCAAATTTGAGTCTATTCTGAAAACAAGACATTTCTAATTCACCTCAGACTTTTGAGCTGTAGTCTACATTGTAATGATAGTGTATGGTTATTGATTAGAGCAGATGATATGAGACTATCAGGAGAGACTGTTAAAAAGTTATGAGCTGTCTTGATGCAGAGAAAGTGGAGTTTGTCATCCTGGAGCTGTTGCCAAGATTGAACGATGCTCTGGCTCTGTGGTCAAGTTCAGACATAGGCTTTAAGCAACCATGAGCCACTGATAAGCGTGATAGATTAATAAGCATGTATAAAGTGGACTTGTTAAACAGCTCTGATAGGAGAAAGTCAATGAGCACGCAATAAAGTGGACTTGTTAGGGACAGTTTACCATCAGCCTTGATAAAGTTTAACTTCATTTGTATTGAAAGACAGACTTTAAAGAAGATTCTTATTTGAAACTGGTGATAAAATCCAGGTCAGATACAGTTACATACAAGCATACAGTACACACTACTGCTCAAAGGTCAGAGGTCAGTTAGAAAAGACCCTGATTTTAATAGAAAATTGGCTTTAATGCAACATCACATGAAGTTTATCAGTAATGTTTCACAGCTTTAATCAAATCCTTCATCATCCATAAGTTGTGATGGAAAAATGTCTGCAAGCGTGCAGGAGCCCATTTTTAGAGACAATCATTCCTGTGTTATAATGCTCATTGAAGTTTATCAGGTCAGACGACCAACAGATGATAAGAAATATAATCTTACTAATTATTAGAGTTGAAAAGTACTTTGCTAAGCAAAATTCAATGAGGTTAGGCTGGAGATTGAGACGTTAACATAAAAGGGTCAGTTGGTGATGCATGAAAGAAAATAAATTTCTTCTAAAAATCTATTGGAGAATTCTGATTGTAAGAAATGAAAAATATTCAAAGAGTGAAACTGTTAAAAAAAAGTGAAGGTTTTGTGCAGCTGGGTGTTGCAGCCCCTTTAGAGGAAAATGGAAACTTGGTTTCATGAGGTTAAAAACAAACACTGGGATGATCCAGACACATTTATTGTTTCTTTAATCACCACAATAGTTTCAGTTTGTGCTAAAATCTCTTAAAAAGCTGTTTTGAGTGATAAGTTTGGCTTTAATGTGTTAAGCTTGCATTAGATAAGACAATGTACCACTGAACACAGGAGGGATTATTGCTGAAAATGGGTCTCTGAACACCTCTGTAGATATTCTATTAAAAATCATTCATGATTTGTGATCAGTGTTAATATTAAGCATTTATATGATTCTTTTTGATAAATTGCTGTGATTCAATCTGAAACCAAATTTGAGTCTATTCTGAAAACAAGACATTTCTAATTCACCTCAGACTTTTGAGCTGTAGTCTACATTGTAATGATAGTGTATGGTTATTGATTAGAGCAGATGATATGAGGCTATCAGGAGAGACTGTTAAAAAGTTATGAGCTGTCTTGATGCAGAGAAAGTGGAGTTTGTCATCCTGGAGCTGTTGCCAAGATTGAACGATGCTCTGGCTCTGTGGTCAAGTTCAGACATAGGCTTTAAGCAACCATGAGCCACTGATAAGCGTGATAGATTAATAAGCATGTATAAAGTGGACTTGTTAAACAGCTCTGATAGGAGAAAGTCAATGAGCACGCAATAAAGTGGACTTGTTAGGGACAGTTTACCATCAGCCTTGATAAAGTTTAACTTCATTTGTATTGAAAGACAGACTTTAAAGAAGATTCTTATTTGAAACTGGTGATAAAATCCAGGTCAGATACAGTTACATACAAGCATACAGTACACACTACTGCTCAAAGGTCAGAGGTCAGTTAGAAAAGACCCTGATTTTAATAGAAAATTGGCTTTAATGTAACATCACATGAAGTTTATCAGTAATGTTTCACAGCTTTAATCAAATCCTTCATCATCCATAAGTTGTGATGGAAAAATGTCTGCAAGCGTGCAGGAGCCCATTTTTAGAGACAATCATTCCTGTGTTATAATGCTCATTGAAGTTTATCAGGTCAGACGACCAACAGATGATAAGAAATATAATCTTACTAATTATTAGAGTTGAAAAGTACTTTGCTAAGCAAAATTCAATGAGGTTAGGCTGGAGATTGAGACGTTAACATAAAAGGGTCAGTTGGTGATGCATGAAAAAAAAGAATTTCTTCTAAAAATCTATTGGAGAATTCTGATTGTAAGAAATGAAAAATATTAAAACAGTGAAACTGTTAAAAAAAAGTGAAGGTTTTGTGCAGCTGGGTGTTGCAGCCCCTTTAGAGGAAAATGGAAACTTGGTTTCATGAGGTTAAAAACAAACACTGGGATGATCCAGACACATTTATTGTTTCTTTAATCACCACAATAGTTTCAGTTTGTGCTAAAATCTCTTAAAAAGCTGTTTTGAGTGATAAGTTTGGCTTTAATGTGTTAAGCTTGCATTAGATAAGACAATGTACCACTGAACACAGGAGGGATTATTGCTGAAAATGGGTCTCTGAACACCTCTGTAGATATTCTATTAAAAATCATTCATGATTTGTGATCAGTGTTAATATTAAGCATTTATATGATTATTTTGATAAATTGCTGTGATTCAATCTGAAACCAAATTTGAATCTATTCTGAAAACAAGACATTTCTAATTCACCTCAGACTTTTGAGCTGTAGTCTACATTGTAATGATAGTGTATGGTTATTGATTAGAGCAGATGATATGAGGCTATCAGGAGAGACTGTTAAAAAGTTATGAGCTGTCTTGATGCAGAGAAAGTGGAGTTTGTCATCCTGGAGCTGTTGCCAAGATTGAACGATGCTCTGGCTCTGTGGTCAAGTTCAGACATAGGCTTTAAGCAACCATGAGCCACTGATAAGCGTGATAGATTAATAAGCATGTATAAAGTGGACTTGTTAAACAGCTCTGATAGGAGAAAGTCAATGAGCACGCAATAAAGTGGACTTGTTAGGGACAGTTTACCATCAGCCTTGATAAAGTTTAACTTCATTTGTATTGAAAGACAGACTTTAAAGAAGATTCTTATTTGAAACTGGTGATAAAATCCAGGTCAGATACAGTTACATACAAGCATACAGTACACACTACTGCTCAAAGGTCAGAGGTCAGTTAGAAAAGACCCTGATTTTAATAAAAAATTGGCTTTAATGTAACATCACATGAAGTTTATCAGTAATGTTTCACAGCTTTAATCAAATCCTTCATCATCCATAAGTTGTGATGGAAAAATGTCTGCAAGCGTGCAGGAGCCCATTTTTAGAGACAATCATTCCTGTGTTATAATGCTCATTGAAGTTTATCAGGTCAGACGACCAACAGATGATAAGAAATATAATCTTACTAATTATTAGAGTTGAAAAGTACTTTGCTAAGCAAAATTCAATGAGGTTAGGCTGGAGATTGAGACGTTAACATAAAAGGGTCAGTTGGTGATGCATGAAAAAAAAGAATTTCTTCTAAAAATCTATTGGAGAATTCTGATTGTAAGAAATGAAAAATATTAAAACAGTGAAACTGTTAAAAAAAAGTGAAGGTTTTGTGCAGCTGGGTGTTGCAGCCCCTTTAGAGGAAAATGGAAACTTGGTTTCATGAGGTTAAAAACAAACACTGGGATGATCCAGACACATTTATTGTTTCTTTAATCACCACAATAGTTTCAGTTTGTGCTAAAATCTCTTAAAAAGCTGTTTTGAGTGATAAGTTTGGCTTTAATGTGTTAAGCTTGCATTAGATAAGACAATGTACCACTGAACACAGGAGGGATTATTGCTGAAAATGGGTCTCTGAACACCTCTGTAGATATTCTATTAAAAATCATTCATGATTTGTGATCAGTGTTAATATTAAGCATTTATATGATTATTTTTGATAAATTGCTGTGATTCAATCTGAAACCAAATTTGAGTCTATTCTGAAAACAAGACATTTCTAATTCACCTCAGACTTTTGAGCTGTAGTCTACATTGTAATGATAGTGTATGGTTATTGATTAGAGCAGATGATATGAGGCTATCAGGAGAGACTGTTAAAAAGTTATGAGCTGTCTTGATGCAGAGAAAGTGGAGTTTGTCATCCTGGAGCTGTTGCCAAGATTGAACGATGCTCTGGCTCTGTGGTCAAGTTCAGACATAGGCTTTAAGCAACCATGAGCCACTGATAAGCGTGATAGATTAATAAGCATGTATAAAGTGGACTTGTTAAACAGCTCTGATAGGAGAAAGTCAATGAGCACGCAATAAAGTGGACTTGTTAGGGACAGTTTACCATCAGCCTTGATAAAGTTTAACTTCATTTGTATTGAAAGACAGACTTTAAAGAAGATTCTTATTTGAAACTGGTGATAAAATCCAGGTCAGATACAGTTACATACAAGCATACAGTACACACTACTGCTCAAAGGTCAGAGGTCAGTTAGAAAAGACCCTGATTTTAATAGAAAATTGGCTTTAATGTAACATCACATGAAGTTTATCAGTAATGTTTCACAGCTTTAATCAAATCCTTCATCATCCATAAGTTGTGATGGAAAAATGTCTGCAAGCGTGCAGGAGCCCATTTTTAGAGACAATCATTCCTGTGTTATAATGCTCATTGAAGTTTATCAGGTCAGACGACCAACAGATGATAAGAAATATAATCTTACTAATTATTAGTTGAAAAGTACTTTGCTAAGCAAAATTCAATGAGGTTAGGCTGGAGATTGAGACGTTAACATAAAAGGGTCAGTTGGTGATGCATGAAAAAAAAGAATTTCTTCTGAAAATCTATTGGAGAATTCTGATTGTAAGAAATGAAAAATATTCAAATAGTTAAACTGTTAAAAAAAAGTGAAGGTTTTGTGCAGCTGGGTGTTGCAGCCCCTTTAGAGGAAAATGGAAACTTGGTTTCATGAGGTTAAAAACAAACACTGGGATGATCCAGACACATTTATTGTTTCTTTAATCACCACAATAGTTTCAGTTTGTGCTAAAATCTCTTAAAAAGCTGTTTTGAGTGATAAGTTTGGCTTTAATGTGTTAAGCTTGCATTAGATAAGACAATGTACCACTGAACACAGGAGGGATTATTGCTGAAAATGGGTCTCTGAACACCTCTGTAGATATTCTATTAAAAATCATTCATGATTTGTGATCAGTGTTAATATTAAGCATTTATATGATTATTTTGATAAATTGCTGTGATTCAATCTGAAACCAAATTTGAATCTATTCTGAAAACAAGACATTTCTAATTCACCTCAGACTTTTGAGCTGTAGTCTACATTGTAATGATAGTGTATGGTTATTGATTAGAGCAGATGATATGAGGCTATCAGGAGAGACTGTTAAAAAGTTATGAGCTGTCTTGATGCAGAGAAAGTGGAGTTTGTCATCCTGGAGCTGTTGCCAAGATTGAACGATGCTCTGGCTCTGTGGTCAAGTTCAGACATAGGCTTTAAGCAACCATGAGCCACTGATAAGCGTGATAGATTAATAAGCATGTATAAAGTGGACTTGTTAAACAGCTCTGATAGGAGAAAGTCAATGAGCACGCAATAAAGTGGACTTGTTAGGGACAGTTTACCATCAGCCTTGATAAAGTTTAACTTCATTTGTATTGAAAGACAGACTTTAAAGAAGATTCTTATTTGAAACTGGTGATAAAATCCAGGTCAGATACAGTTACATACAAGCATACAGTACACACTACTGCTCAAAGGTCAGAGGTCAGTTAGAAAAGACCCTGATTTTAATAGAAAATTGGCTTTAATGCAACATCACATGAAGTTTATCAGTAATGTTTCACAGCTTTAATCAAATCCTTCATCATCCATAAGTTGTGATGGAAAAATGTCTGCAAGTGTGCAGGAGCCCATTTTTAGAGACAATCATTCCTGTGTTATAATGCTCATTGAAGTTTATCAGGTCAGACGACCAACAGATGATAAGAAATATAATCTTACTAATTATTAGAGTTGAAAAGTACTTTGCTAAGCAAAATTCAATGAGGTTAGGCTGGAGAGGACGGAGGTTAGGCTCCGTCATTAAGAAAGCCCAGCAGAGGATGTACTTCCTGAGGCAGCTGAAGAAATTCAACCTGCCAACACGGACGATGATGCAATTCTACACTGCAATCATCGAGTCCATCCTCACCTCCTCCATCACCGTGTGGTACGCTGGAGCCACTATCAGGGACAAACAGAGACTGCAGCGTGTTGTGCGTTCTGCTGAGAAGGTGATTGGCTGCAGACTCCCATCTCTGCAGGACCTGTACACCTCCAGGACACTGGGGCGTGCAGCTCGGATCTCAGCTGACCCTTCTCATCCTGGACACAGTCTGTTTGACCTGCTCCCCTCAGGCAGGAGGCTCCGGTCCATTCGCACCAGAACCTCTCGCCATAAGAACAGTTTCTTCCCCTCTGCTGTTGGACACATGAACAATAACCGTATGACTGTTCCCACCACTAACACATGACCCTACGCTGTGTTCACTGCATCATTCCATGTTTGGCACTGATCACCACCTGCACTCATGTATATATCATGTATATATCTATCTACTTAGCACTTTTAATTCTTATTCTTATTTTTTTATTTTATTTTATTTCTCATGTCTATTTAAGCGTTATTTATGACAGTATGTTTGCACTAAGCACCGCAGCAATTTCCTAATGTTGTAAACCTGCTCAACATTTGGCAATAAAACCCTTTCTGATTCTGATTCTGATTCTGATTCTGAGATTGAGACGTTAACATAAAAGGGTCAGTTGGTGATGCATGAAAAAAAAGAATTTCTTCTAAAAATCTATTGGAGAATTCTGATTGTAAGAAATGAAAAATATTAAAACAGTGAAACTGTTAAAAAAAAGTGAAGGTTTTGTGCAGCTGGGTGTTGCAGCCCCTTTAGAGGAAAATGGAAACTTGGTTTCATGAGGTTAAAAACAAACACTGGGATGATCCAGACACATTTATTGTTTCTTTAATCACCACAATAGTTTCAGTTTGTGCTAAAATCTCTTAAAAAGCTGTTTTGAGTGATAAGTTTGGCTTTAATGTGTTAAGCTTGCATTAGATAAGACAATGTACCACTGAACACAGGAGGGATTATTGCTGAAAATGGGTCTCTGAACACCTCTGTAGATATTCTATTAAAAATCATTCATGATTTGTGATCAGTGTTAATATTAAGCATTTATATGATTATTTTTGATAAATTGCTGTGATTCAATCTGAAACCAAATTTGAGTCTATTCTGAAAACAAGACATTTCTAATTCACCTCAGACTTTTGAGCTGTAGTCTACATTGTAATGATAGTGTATGGTTATTGATTAGAGCAGATGATATGAGGCTATCAGGAGAGACTGTTAAAAAGTTATGAGCTGTCTTGATGCAGAGAAAGTGGAGTTTGTCATCCTGGAGCTGTTGCCAAGATTGAACGATGCTCTGGCTCTGTGGTCAAGTTCAGACATAGGCTTTAAGCAACCATGAGCCACTGATAAGCGTGATAGATTAATAAGCATGTATAAAGTGGACTTGTTAGGGACAGTTTACCATCAGCCTTGATAAAGTTTAACTTCATTTGTATTGAAAGACAGACTTTAAAGAAGATTCTTATTTGAAACTGGTGATAAAATCCAGGTCAGATACAGTTACATACAAGCATACAGTACACACTACTGCTCAAAGGTCAGAGGTCACTTAGAAAAGACCCTGATTTTAATAGAAAATTGGCTTTAATGTAACATCACATGAAGTTTATCAGTAATGTTTCACAGCTTTAATCAAATCCTTCATCATCCATAAGTTGTGATGGAAAAATGTCTGCAAGCGTGCAGGAGCCCATTTTTAGAGACAATCATTCCTGTGTTATAATGCTCATTGAAGTTTATCAGGTCAGACGACCAACAGATGATAAGAAATATAATCTTACTAATTATTAGAGTTGAAAAGTACTTTGCTAAGCAAAATTCAATGAGGTTAGGCTGGAGATTGAGACGTTAACATAAAAGGGTCAGTTGGTGATGCATGAAAGAAAATAAATTTCTTCTAAAAATCTATTGGAGAATTCTGATTGTAAGAAATGAAAAATATTCAAAGAGTGAAACTGTTAAAAAAAAGTGAAGGTTTTGTGCAGCTGGGTGTTGCAGCCCCTTTAGAGGAAAATGGAAACTTGGTTTCATGAGGTTAAAAACAAACACTGGGATGATCCAGACACATTTATTGTTTCTTTAATCACCACAATAGTTTCAGTTTGTGCTAAAATCTCTTAAAAAGCTGTTTTGAGTGATAAGTTTGGCTTTAATGTGTTAAGCTTGCATTAGATAAGACAATGTACCACTGAACACAGGAGGGATTAATGCTGAAAATGGATCTCTGAACACCTCTGTAGATATTCTATTAAAAATCATTCATGATTTGTGATCAGTGTTAATATTAAGCATTTATATGATTATTTTGATAAATTGCTGTGATTCAATCTGAAACCAAATTTGAATCTATTCTGAAAACAAGACATTTCTAATTCACCTCAGACTTTTGAGCTGTAGTCTACATTGTAATGATAGTGTATGGTTATTGATTAGAGCAGATGATATGAGGCTATCAGGAGAGACTGTTAAAAAGTTATGAGCTGTCTTGATGCAGAGAAAGTGGAGTTTGTCATCCTGGAGCTGTTGCCAAGATTGAACGATGCTCTGGCTCTGTGGTCAAGTTCAGACATAGGCTTTAAGCAACCATGAGCCACTGATAAGCGTGATAGATTAATAAGCATGTATAAAGTGGACTTGTTAAACAGCTCTGATAGGAGAAAGTCAATGAGCACGCAATAAAGTGGACTTGTTAGGGACAGTTTACCATCAGCCTTGATAAAGTTTAACTTCATTTGTATTGAAAGACAGACTTTAAAGAAGATTCTTATTTGAAACTGGTGATAAAATCCAGGTCAGATACAGTTACATACAAGCATACAGTACACACTACTGCTCAAAGGTCAGAGGTCAGTTAGAAAAGACCCTGATTTTAATAAAAAATTGGCTTTAATGCAACATCACATGAAGTTTATCAGTAATGTTTCACAGCTTTAATCAAATCCTTCATCATCCATAAGTTGTGATGGAAAAATGTCTGCAAGCGTGCAGGAGCCCATTTTTAGAGACAATCATTCCTGTGTTATAATGCTCATTGAAGTTTATCAGGTCAGACGACCAACAGATGATAAGAAATATAATCTTACTAATTATTAGAGTTGAAAAGTACTTTGCTAAGCAAAATTCAATGAGGTTAGGCTGGAGATTGAGACGTTAACATAAAAGGGTCAGTTGGTGACGCATGAAAGAAAATAAATTTCTTCTAAAAATCTATTGGAGAATTCTGATTGTAAGAAATGAAAAATATTCAAAGAGTGAAACTGTTTCACACAGTAGAAATTTGTATTCATCGTTTATATTGGTTTTTTTTCTGATTTTAGTGTTTATTTGTGAGTGTAGTTTTTATTTGCATGATTTTATTCTGTTTGTATCACATTGTTTCAGTGTGTTATTTTACATTGTTTTAATCCACTGTGGATTGGCTGGCAATGGGACAAATTAGCTGATAGTGATCACATGTTGAGGCATGGGTGTGTCCAGAGGTGTCCTTTCAGCTGTTTAAAGGTCGTATTAAAAGGAAGCAAGCTGAGCACTGGGAGGAGAGAGGCCCTAGATTGGAAGAGGAACGCATGAAGGCCAGGTGGAAAAGAGGGAGCCTCTGCGTGATCGTGGGGGGTGCGACGCCTCGTCTGGAGACCGGTCAGCGTGATGTGGTGACCCAGTCCCGACAGCAGGAACGGCGACAGTAGGAGACAACGTGTGTGATTGACATCAGGACAGATGTATACTGCCTGCATTTGTGAGTAGTGTCTCACTGTTGTTCACTGGGTGCAGCCATGTTGGGAGAGTGTCGCCATGGTTATAAGCCAGGGCAGCTTCCGGGATGATGGTTCTGGCTCCTATTTGTTTTTACTTATAGGTGATGACGTGAGGGGAGCCGCGGTGGTATCGAGCGACGGACTCCAATGCAGAATGCGAACTGGGTTGGGATGTGATGGACCCAGTTGACGGACGAGACTGGGACAGGAGGCTCCTCGTCTGCCTGACACGAGGCTGGCGTGGACCCCGCTCAGCAAGAGGAATTTCTGTCCAGCTCAAGAACACACAAGGAATATTTGTCCTGGGTTGTGGGACTGGGTGGGATTTCTGTGCATGAAGAGAATTGTATTTTGACCAGTTTTAGAATAATCTTATCCAGTCTCAGTGGGAATTTTAGCATATCGAGAATATTTCATTGTATACTTTATTTCTTAGTATCTGGTTTGTTCTATTCCTGCTGTCCACCTTGTGGAATAAACATGAATGAAACAATACTTTCCTGTCAAAAACAATATTTTAGTCAGGGCTAGCGGAAAGTTTCATATATATCATGAACATCTTTCCTCTTTGTCTTCCTATAGTTTCGTTTCATTTTCTTACCCCAACCGGTGGAGGCAGATGGCCGCCCCTCCCTGATTCTGGTTCTGCCGAAAATGGAGTTTTCTTGCTCATAGGGGGTCATTTGATCGTTTGGGCTTCCTCTGTATTATTGCACAACCTTTATCTTACCATATATTTCAAGTTTATATGTTGTGAATTGGCTTGATTTAAATCAAATTGAACTCATTCAATTAAAACCAAATATAACTTGTAATCGAATCTATTCAAATGTAAAGTCATCTCACTCAATTTGTACAACTAGCACTGAAACATACACTGACATCCTCTGTTTCCCAATTAGCAGATCAGAGGTTGCTGTTTTATTCATGACTCAATACTTGAATGGTTTTAATAAACATTTAAAAAGTACATTGCTTCATTGTATGATTAATTCTTTGTCTGTGTCAGTCCTTAATACACACATGTATACAATAATTCTAGTTGCCACAGTCTCCGGAGATCCTATGCTCCCTTTTCTCATACTTTTCTTCACTGTTTACCTCATTTTGCGGAATAAAATATATATTTTTGTAAACAATGACTTGTTTTGGGCCATTAAAAAAACTGTCTCCATATGAGGACGTACTTGAAGAGAAAAAGTCACCACTTTGCATTTTACAAATCAAGTAAACAAACACGGGGCTGTTTATCATATAACTAACTTTTAGGTCTGTGGGATGGAAGGACAGGAGCTTTAAATGTTGTGCCTCCATAATTATTCTAGAGTCTTTACATTGTTCAGCGCCTGCTGTGATTTAGTGCTACATACATAAACTTGAAATGAATGAATCCACCTGTTCACAGGAGATCACAGGAAGATGACACCAAACATCAGAAGATCTTATTGTGCGCCACAGGGTGGTTTCTTGGGGCTAAAAGCACATAATAAACTACAGCAGAAGCTCACATAAAGCAGGAAATAAGCAGGCAGCACTTGATCTGCTAATGCACGTTTCCCACTTTTATTGTTGCCTCATTCACTAACAGTTCAATGGTGCAAGATTACCATACACAGAATTAGGATATCTGCATGACACATCTATGCTGTACAGCTAATGGATTATAATTATTACAAATACAGTAAACATATTTATATTTTAGTTCAAGCTCCATACAACATAGATATTTACAAAGCATGAAAATGAAACCGGTCTGACAAATAATAAACAGCGTTAATGACGTTTTATTTTTATTTTCTTTTGGTGAACAAATCTGAAAGGGGGCGGGGTTAACTGATATTAATTGTCAGAGGGGGAAGGTGGAAAATATCATGGCTAGTTTTGTTTGAAAGGCATTGTGATGGCCAAACCCGTGGCCACACTCTAAAGTCGTTGCTGGACAAAAGATGGTAGCCAGGGTTTGAAACCATTAAATGCAAAGGAAGATAATTGGACCACACCACCACTTCCTGCTGAAGGGGGAATGTGTGTTTTCTTTACTTTAAAAACAAAGTATTTGTATTTAATTAAATATTTGAGTTTAGGGTTTAATGGGGTTTTTGATTTTCTTCTTTGGTGTTTAGTTTATTAACAAACTAGATTGTACTGCATTGTTTGTGATTTATGATTGTGTTTTGTTTGTTACCCCTCATGTGTCACAATGGTCTGATCAGCCATTATATATACCTTTGTATGTCATTTCATGTTTTAGGTCAGTTATGTTTGTTTGTAGCAGTCATTTGGTTTGTTAAGTTTGCAGTCTTTGCCTGAGTTCAGTTTTGTTTCTTTGACCTCTTTTATGAGCTCAACATTCATTACTCTTGTAAATATAATTTTGGGGGTTAAATAAATGGAAACTATATTTTTCTAATAATTCCTGGGACTCCTCCTGTTTTTCAACTCGGTCCATCACATGTGGTGTCAGAAGTGGGATCCTTCAGTTGAGGAGACAGGATTTTTTTTTTGCATTTTTCTGCCCTTTTTTGTCCCCTGACAAACTTTTTGAGCCATGCAGAATGCTGTGCGCCCAAAGAGAGGAAATAAAATGGAGGCCAAAGAGGCCTTGCAGCAGCCAGAGAGGGAGATGGAAGAAGGAATTTCAGTTGTGGCTGGAGACACTGAAGGAGAGGATACCAGGGAGCCAACTCTGCTTGATATTGCTGGGATTCTTCAGGCTTTCATGGGACAGCAGGAAGTTCGAGATAAAAAGCAGAGAGAGGATGCTATACTGCAAGAACAGCGTTTTAAGAGTTTGCAACACCAGTTTCGGCTTTTGCAAATGGAAGTGCAGGCCAGAACCACCCCACTTCCAGAGCCCACATCAACTGATCCAGAGCCTGTTGAAACTCCAGCTGATTATCAGACACAAGCAACATCTCAGCATGAGGGTTCTGGCTCAGCCTCCATATTAACAGGTCAGTCTGTGCATATTCATCATCCTAAACTAGAGAAACTAGCTGTTGAAGATGATGTTGAACATTTTCTGACCACTTTTGAGAGAATTGCAGCTGCTTGTCGCTGGCCAGAGTCAGACTGGATTTTTCACCTCATTCCTCTTCTTACTGGTAAGGCTCGAAGTGCCTATGTTAATATGGATGTGGACGATTCACTGCAATATGATAAGGTAAAAGCTGCCATTTTGCAAAAATATGATATAAACCCAGAAACATACAGGCAAAGATTTCGCTGTCTTGAAGTTTTTGATGAGAGTCCCAAGGAACTGTATGCAAGACTGAAAGAACTTTATGAAAAATGGATTCAGCCAAAAAACAGAACTGTAAAAGAAGTTGGTGAAATTATTATCTTGGAGCAGTTTTTAAGAATGCTGTGTCCTGAGCTTCAGGTCTGGATTAAGGAGCATAATCCAAAGTCTGCTGCAGAGGCTGCCACCCTGGCTGATGTGTTTGTAGCTGCCCGAAGTAAGAGTCAGCCATGGAGCAACAGTGCATGGAAGGCTGCCAGAGATTCACGTCGGTCGCAACCCCCTCAGCATCCTCAGAGGTCAGCGACGGGTGTGGGTAAGCCCTTTACAAGGGAAAAGCAGCCTCTGAATACCTTGAAGCCAGGTAAAAGGCCACCAGTGTGCTACCTTTGTGGACAGGAAGGTCACACTAAGCCCATGTGTCCTAATAATCAAAGCAAATTATCTCAGATGTGTTTTGTGCCTCACCAGAATGTGGATATTACATCTGAGAGAAAGCAGTCAAATAAAATCACCACAGTTAAGATTAATGGACAAGAAATTAATGCTTTAATAGATACTGGCAGCACACAGACTCTGGTACACAGGAAATATGTGTCAAACGATTACACATGCTCCTCTGAAACCATATCAGTTTGCTGTATACATGGTGATGAAAGACCATACCCTACTGCTGATCTGTTTATTGAAGTGCAGGGGACACCCTATCTGTTAAAGGTTGGTGTAGCTGATAATCTGCCCTATCCTGTAGTTCTTGGGGAGGATCTGCCAGTCATCTATGATCTGTTGAGGGAAGTACATGAGTGTAATGTTGCTATAACAAGGGCTCAAACTAAAAATCAGGATGAGCATTATGCAACCCTCAGTGCTTTACCCTTCTTTGAGGCTGAACTAGAGACAGAACCCGGGAAGTCTCGGAAGCCACGCAGTCAAAGAAGAAGTGAAAAATTTCAACACACTGTTGGAAATACATCAGTTCAGGCTGCTCCAGATATGCCTTTAGGTTTTTCAGTACCTACAAACATTAGACAAATGCAGCAGGCTGATCCAACTTTGTCTGCCATGTTGCTGAGGGCTAAGGAAAAGGACTCTGTTGAATCTGACACAAATAAAGAGCTGTACATTCTGCAAGATGGCATTTTATACCACCAGCACGGCCAGGTTAAACAGTTAGTGGTCCCTAAAGTAGCCCGTGAAACAGTGCTTACTTTGGGGCACTCTATTCCCTGGGCTGGCCACCTGGGGAAGCATAAGACCACCGCTCGCATCAAGCGATATTTTTTCTGGCCTGGTTTTTGCGCTCAGATGTTGCTATGTTTTGCAGGAGTTGTCCTCAATGTCAGAAGACTTCAATTAGGGTCCCCACCAAAGCACCACTCCAACCTCTCCCAATCATTGGTATACCATTTCAGCGTCTTGGCATGGACGTAGTTGGTCCTGTAGAAACAAGTAAATCTGGAAATCGCTTTATGCTAGTCATTACAGACTATGCTACGAGGTATCCTGAAGTCTTTCCACTAAAAACTGTTAAAGCAAAAACTGTAGCTTCCTCATTGATTCAACTGTTCTCAAGGGTTGGATTCCCACAGGAGATTTTAACTGACCAGGGCACTAATTTTATGTCCACACTGTTGAAAGAGGTCTATAAGCTGTTAGGCATCAGGAGTGTGCGGACAACCCCTTATCACCCACAGACAGATGGACTGACGGAGCGCTTCAACCAAACTCTCAAACAAATGCTCCGAAAGTTTGTCAATGATACAGGGTCTGATTGGGACCAGTGGCTGCCATACCTCCTTTTTGCCTACAGGGAAGTTCCTCAAGCCTCCACTTGCTTCTCCCCGTTTGAGCTTCTTTATGGCAATGAGGTGAGAGGCCCATTGACCCTGCTAAAGGACTCATGGGAGGGAGAGCAAGTTAAAGAGGAATCGGTCAATGTTATTTCATATGTCATTCATATGAGAGAAAAGCTTCAGCAGATGAGTGAACTGGCTCAGAGCCATATGGCAGCTGCTCAGAGGCAACAAAAGACTTTGTTTGATAAAAAAGCTCGCCACAGGAGTTTTGTCCCTGGCCAGAAGGTTTTGGTAATGTTGCCAACTTCTGACAGCAAGTTGCTGGCAAAGTGGCAGGGACCCTTTGAAGTACAGAAGAAACTTGGACCTACTACCTACAAAATTTCCACACCAGGTCTCCAGCGAGGGAGTAGAGTGCTCCATGTTAACCTTCTTAAGGAATGGATTCCACGCACTGAGAATAAAACGGAGGGTTTGCTTATTCACAGCGTGGATGAGGAGGAAGAAGTTAATGACTACTTGCCTTCAGTAACAGTCTCTGTCCTGGACCTGAGCCATCTCACCAGTGAGCAACAGTCTCAGGTAACACCTCTGATTAATTCAGACATATTTCAAAAGTACCCAGGTCGCACGAGTCTGGTGGAGCATGACATTGTTTTAAAACCTGATGCAGCTGTGAAGCGTATGAGTTACAGGATACCGGAACGCTTCCTGGTGGAGTTAAAGGAGGAGGTGGACCTCATGCTGTCTCTTGGAATCATCCAACCTTCAACAAGTGAGTGGTGCAACCCTGTTGTGTTGGCTCCGAAAAAGGATAGCACGATACGTTTCTGCATCGACTTCAGGTACCTCAATTCCATATCAAAATTTGACTCTTACCCGATGCCACGCATTGACGATCTCATTGAGCGTTTGGGGAAGGCAAAATATCTAACGACCATTGATCTCTCCAAGGGATACTGGCAAGTACCTCTCACTAAACAGTCTCAAGAGTTGACAGCATTCCGTACTCTGTGGGGATTGTTCGAGTTCACAGTCTTGCCATTTGGTCTGCATGGGGCCCCAGCAACATTTCAAAGACTAATGGATAAGATACTCTGTGGGCTCTCAGCATTCACCTGTGCGTACCTTGATGATGTTGTTGTTTTCAGTGGAACTTGGGAAGAGCATGTGGATCACCTAAGGATCGTGCTGGATCGGCTGTGTTCCGCAGGCCTTACCATCAATCCAGCAAAGTGTGCTCTTGCTAGGACTGAAGTCCAGTACCTCGGGTTTACTGTTGGAGGTGGGACAATTAAACCACAGGTTGACAAAATTAATGCAATTGCATCATGTCCTCTTCCACAAACCAGGAAACAGCTGCGATCCTTCCTCGGCATGGCTGCGTTCTACAACAGATTCATTCCCAACTTCTCAGCTAGAGCAGCCCCACTGACGGACAGGATTGGCTCAAGATGTCCCAATAAGATTCGGTGGACAGCTGAAGCCGTTGCAGCTTTCAAAGACCTTCGCCAGTCCCTGAGTAAGAACCCTGTTCTGCACTCACCAGATTTCACAAAAGACTTTACATTGCAGACTGATGCTTCTGAAAGGGGTTTGGGAGCAGTGCTTCTGCAGGGACCACCAGAGGATCGACATCCTGTCGCTTACATCAGCCGTAAGCTGCTACCAAGGGAGAGCCGCTACGCAACGGTTGAGAAGGAAGCCTTGGCCATTAAATGGGCACTTGACTCTTTCAAATATTATTTGCTGGGAAGAGAATTCATCCTTCAAACTGACCACAAAGCCCTGCAGTGGCTGGAAAGAATGAAAGACACTAATGGGAGAATCACCAGGTGGTATCTGGCTATGCAGCCATACCGGTTTAAGGTTCACTATATCCCTGGTAAAGACAACACCACTGCTGATTACCTCTCTCGCTGCCTGATGGAAGATCCAGAAGTGGGGGGGTGTGTGATGGCCAAACCCGTGGCCACACTC
Organism: Perissodus microlepis; assembly: GCF_051167445.1. Lineage (NCBI taxonomy): Eukaryota > Metazoa > Chordata > Actinopteri > Cichliformes > Cichlidae > Perissodus > Perissodus microlepis. The sequence continues at coordinate 12,691,535 of NC_140480.1, read as the reverse complement.
TAAAGTCGTTGCTGGACAAAAGATGGTAGCCAGGGTTTGAAACCATTAAATGCAAAGGAAGATAATTGGACCACACCACCACTTCCTGCTGAAGGGGGAATGTGTGTTTTCTTTACTTTAAAAACAAAGTATTTGTATTTAATTAAATATTTGAGTTTAGGGTTTAATGGGGTTTTTGATTTTCTTCTTTGGTGTTTAGTTTATTAACAAACTAGATTGTACTGCATTGTTTGTGATTTATGATTGTGTTTTGTTTGTTACCCCTCATGTGTCACAATGGTCTGATCAGCCATTATATATACCTTTGTATGTCATTTCATGTTTTAGGTCAGTTATGTTTGTTTGTAGCAGTCATTTGGTTTGTTAAGTTTGCAGTCTTTGCCTGAGTTCAGTTTTGTTTCTTTGACCTCTTTTATGAGCTCAACATTCATTACTCTTGTAAATATAATTTTGGGGGTTAAATAAATGGAAACTATATTTTTCTAATAATTCCTGGGACTCCTCCTGTTTTTCAACTCGGTCCATCACAGGCATCAACAGAAAAATAAACACACAGAAAAAAGTGATGAGGTGAAGAAAGACACAATAAGTCTGCTGTCGTTTTAGATGTCACCAGCTACTTTGTATAGTCCTATATCTCTGATATTAGAAAAAATTAAAATGAGTTCAAATACACCTTTATTTTGATAGAGCTCAGATGGATGCCTCGCATGACTAATGAGTAGATCTCCTCCAAAAAAATAACAGACTTCTAATTCACTCAAACCGCTTTCTAATAAAGAGGAAGCACTAATGTAACTCACCTCCTCAGTCGAGCTGCAGGGGTTACATGTTAGGTCTGCTTTTCCTTTCCCCCCTCTCTTACATTCAAAGCCTCTCTTAGTTCACACTAGAACAGGCCGCCACACCATCATTTGGTTTAATATGAGTGGAACAACTAAACCGCACAGACTTTATTTGATCAGTTAGTTGAACCTTTTATTAATATGTGCAAAGAGCTGCAAACTAATATTTAAAGATTGCAAACAATAAATACACAATCCAAAATAAAAACACCTCTGCAAATGCAGTGGAAACGTTTGCTCTGGCAGCGCTTCGCATCAACATGTATATGAGGTACATTGCACTTTTCAGACTTGATCTGTGCATAGGTGCATCTTTGATGTGCAGCTCAGAGATCCACAATCCAGCACGTTTCTGTTTCTCTGACCGTCAGGCTGGCTGACCCGAGGTCACGTCAGAGCTTTATTTTTTATCTATATGTAACAGACAGTTGGTACCTCTCCTTCCATCCATTTCATACGACACAGCAGGCAGACTGCTGGTTGGTTGACCAGAGTTTTTCAATACCTTTCTGCATTAACACATCTCGAGAGGCGTAGGTGCCAAAAAGTGAATCCGAAGCCGAATGTAGCAGCTGCAGCACGGCACACAGAGCAAATATTTTCATGGGGTAGTATCAGAAATAAGACCTTTGAATATGTAGTCCCTTTAACTTCTTTCCTTCTATTAAACCATTCATTCATTCTTTTTCCTTAAGTCCTTCTAACCTTTTCACTGTGTTTTCTTTGCGTCTTTACAAGAAGAGTGTACAGTTAATAGCAGTAAATGTCAAGGCTTTCTGATTCTCAGTGAGATAGAGCGAGCTAGAGGAGCAGAGAGGAATGTGTTAAATGAGGGTTAACTACCACACTGATCCCAGAACAGACTGCATGTACAAATCAAGTTCTCTCCTTAGTTTGTTTTCATCCTCCTAGTCCTCGTCCTCATCTCCTTGTAACCCTGTTTTTTTTCCTTGGGATGAAAAAGCAAAAAGGGGCCCAAATCTACTCCTGCAGGAACAATCGGTCATTGTTTGTTTTTTAAACTGCTGAGATATGAAGCGATCCGCGCTTGTTTGTCTCTAGTTAGTCTGCAGTTTTTATGTTAACACAAATGCATGAGTATTTTACTGACTCACTAACTGACACTGGCACTTTCGGGGGTTTAGAGGCGGCGTATGTACACAGATTGAGGAGGATCTAAGTATGACGTGGATGACAGTGGAAATCGGGCGTGGCCCTCCTGTCAAAGTTCATTCCCACTTTGAGTTTTTGTTTCAGAGACGGTTCAGCCTGATGCAAATTCACTGCGAGAAGAAAAATACCCTATAAATCTATTAGCAGCTATAGTTTAGGTAGCAGAGCGTAAACTAACACGTCACTTGGAGATGTAAGCTGTCTGATTTGGTTCATTTTTGTTTTTTGTTTGAAACTGAGCAAACCTGGTCTTCTCCTGAGGACTGCTGCAGGTATCATGCGAGCATGTTAATTTAATAAAAAACCAACAACAAAAAAACCCAAAATAGAATGAAACTCATTTCAGGAGACAAATAAAACTGATAGAGACATTTTTTTTGTACAGATGATTGGCAAACGGAAAGTTTCTAAAGAGTCGTGCACACACAAGTAGACTACTACAACATGCTACTTAGTTAGGGGAGTTTGGGAATGACAACCAAGCGGAACAAAATTAGACCCAAACATTGTCATCGAAACAAAAACACAAAAAGCTGAGGGGAGGGAATAGAGAGGAGGAAAGCTAAGCTGGCAGCGGGGTTGCTGGAGGGAAGCGGGGAGGCAAAAGTTCTGTGGAACTTAAACGTTTGAGTTGCATGAAAAGAGACTTAAGCCACAAGTCTACTTACAAGAGAAAACCGTCAAGAATCACAATGATTAATAAGTTTTAACACTTGGTATTTTCTGTATTTTCAAAGGCTTTTCAGAAAGGATGGAAGCGGTGGTTTTCCCGCGTACCGCTCCGCCCGATCAGTTCTTCGTCAGGCTGCCACGCCGCCTCGCCAGCTTAGATCTGCTGGGAGAGTTTTACGTCTATCCTGCCTCCGACGTTTTTCTCACCTTGGTGGCCAGCTCCTTCTCACGATCCACCAGCTCTCCATGTCAGCGGAATCGTAGCCGCTGCTCTCGCTCGGCGTGATGGCGCTTTCAAAGGTGGTGCTTGAGATCTGCAAGGAGATGGAGGTGGACGTGGACAGAGTACCCGAGCTCACACTGGGGGACAGAGACTCGCTCAGGGACTTGGAGGTGGGAGCTGTTCCCACGGGAGCCGCCTCTCCCAGCTTCTCTCTCAGCGCCAGAAGGTGACGGGTCTTTTCATCCACCTGGACGAAGGATGGGGGCGAATGTGAGGTGGGGAGAAAAGGGGAGGGTTAGTCATGTAAAGTCTGTACTCTAAAAAAAACTTTTTAGAATAGCACTTTGGTCTTTGAGTTGAAAAGTCTTTTTCCCTCTACGATATTAAACAGAGATTCATTTCTTTATAAATCTTTTAAGGCCCCACCTCCTGCAGCTGCTCCATCTTCTCTAGCTCCCACTGGTGCTCTAGGACAGCGGTCGCCAACCTTTTTTGCGCCACGGACCGGTTTATGCCCGACAATATTTTCACGGACCGGCCTTTAAGGTGTCACGGATAAATACAACAAAATAAAACCAGTACCGGTACCGAAAAAAATAAGATTTATTCAGAACACACGTGAAAAGACCCAGGAAAACCGAGTTAACGATAAAAACGATAACAAAATAACGCTGAAAACCGATAAAAACCCTGAAAACCATACATTTTTCACCCGAGCCTCAACTCTCGCGGCCCGGTACCAAACGACTCACGGACCGGTACCGGTCCGAGGCCCGGGGGTTGGGGACCGCTGCTCTAGGATGAGGCTATCTCCTCTGGGCCTCCAGCCAGCGAGGCTCTCCTCGCACGTAAGCCACTGATGTGTCCAAGACCTTCCTCCTCCTCCTCTGCATCCCTGCTCCGGACATGAGCCCTCATTAGGATGAAGCTCTCCACAGAATTATGATAAAACAGCTGCTGTTCTTTAAACATGTTTCATGGCCGCCCACCTGGGCTTTCAGTGTCAGACATCTTACACAAGCTCAGCTCGTAGATCCCAGTCACTCGGTTGCTATAATGAAGCAGAAGTTATGAACAAGGAAACTTTGTAACAGGGCAGATATCTTTGATTGTGAAACAGAGATGGCCACAGTGCAGCAGCCCAGATTTACCAGTCAGGAGTTTTGGAGTATCCAGTCCCAAAGAGGTTCTTGAGAGAACAGGTGGGGACAACTTGGCGTCTCGGGAGTAAAAGACCATGCAGATGTCTTTGGTGATAATGGCAGGCTGGATGCAATGGTCCAGCTGCAGAGAGGAGATAAAGGGTGTGTGTTAGACACGATGACATCAAGACACTTAAAAACACGTACAAACAGGTACAACACGGCGGAGCAGCGGCTGACCTCCAGATACGCAGATAAGGTCATGTAGATCTTCTCTCCATAGGGAGTGACGCGGTTGAGCAGGAGGGAGTTGTGCAGGGATCTGTCCCACACTGCCTCAAAGCGATAGAAAGTGCTGAAAAAGACAGAAAGCGGAAAAGTTAGCTTGACAGCATTATTTTTTATGAAGTCCTACTTGGTGCTAACATTACAGGGTCTCTGTTTACAGCAGTGTGTCATGCTGTTAAAAAAAAGTGAGTGACGTGAGCACAGTTCTGACATATCAGGAAGTGAACACAGTGACTGAAGCGGTGTTCACATTCATCCTTGAATCATGACAAAACGTGAGGAATCGCACTGAGGTGAGACCTTGACAACAGATAAATCAGGAGCCACAGAGTGTCAAGTGTCAGCCGACACCAATCGGGACAATGATAAGAAATTCATTTACAGACACGTGAAAAAGCAGTTTAAGGATCTGGATCTAGATTATTACACCACATCATCATTATACCTGTGATGCAGCAGCTGATGGAACCAACTTTAGCAGCACAAACTTGAGGTAATCATTTTTTATTAGTGTTTCACAGCAGTGTGGATGGATTTCTGGCCCATTTGTCTTTACAATGGTTCTTCGGTTCATTGAAGTTTGCAGATATTTATTCATTCACAGCTTTCTTAACATTCAATCATGTTAAAGTCTCAACTTTGAGCCACTGCAGCACCACTCTGTTGTTGCTTTGCTGCTGCGCTCTGGAGTCAGACCCAACGATGATCTCATTTGACTCTAGAGTACTTCATGGCTCACTCAGTGACCTGGACACTTTGCAGGTTGTTTAGCAGCAAAAAAAGCCCAAATAATCATCACCCGAGCAAAACCGTTGGTATGAGGTGTTTGTGCTGATATGCCGTGTTTGGTTTTTACCAATGTTGAAGCTGTGCATTAGGGCTTAGGTTTTCAACTTTGCAAACCTAACCCATGCTGCCATGTTGTATTTAGAGGGAAAATGGTTTCTCCTGGAAGCCTTTCCAAACAGGCCATATATGTTGAGTCTTTTTCTAATTGCACTGCCATGAACTCCAACATTTAGCATGCTAACTGTGGCCTGTAGAGCCTCAGATGTGTGGGGTGAATTTTCTGGGACGTCCACTCCTGGTAAGATTGGAAACAGTCTTTGATTTTTTGAACTTGCAAATAATCTTTCTTGCTGTAAAATGATGGACTTCAAAGCCTTCCCACATTCATGGGTATCAACAACTGCTTCTCTCCTCCTCAGTATGTTACCACTTACCTGAATACGCCACACCAGCAAACTGACAGTAGTGGTTACACTTACTGATGATCTATTGCATTTGATTAGCACCTGGCTGATACTGACCCTCTTAACTAATTATGGAAATAGTCTTGGATGTACTTAGTTTTTTAAACATCTGAATTTCGGCTCAGTGTTTGTTAAATAAATAATGACCTGGTATAATGTGTTATGTGTTGTTCATCTGAGGTTGCATTTACCTCATATTAAGACCTACTAAGGACCTGATTTTTTTTAATTATGTCCTGATACATAAAACCTGAGAGCTCACATAACTGCATATGCTCAGAATATACAGCACACATGGATACAAATTAGTGCCTTGCAGCAGCAATCTTAAGACCATCACTATGAGCTCTATACAAGGTTACACTGTTCCTGTTATTAACAGCAGGGGGCACTATCAGCCACAGACTGAGAGCCAGATATGCTCTGCTGGTGCCTCATTGTTACTGAGGTAAGACTCTATAGCAGGGGTAGGCAACGCCAGGCCTCGAGTGCCGGTGTCCTGCAGGTTTTAGATCTCACCTTGGGTCAACACACCTAAATCAAATGATTAGTTCATTACCAGCCCCCTGGAGAACTTCAAGACATGTTGAGGAGGTAATTTAGCCATTTGAATCAGCTGTGTTGGATCAAGGACACATCTAAAACCTGCAGGACACTGGCACTCGAGGCCTGGAGTTGCCTACCCCTGCTCTATAGTGAGAAACAGCTGAGGGGGAAAACATTGATCTGGAAACGTCTGAGTGTTACAGAGGATATACATAGCACTGTGGTTCAGTGTCACACAATCACAAACAAATACAGAAAAGTACTACAAAGGGTGTTGCCTCCAAAGATCGCTTTTACTGGTTTGGAGCTTAGGAGGCTTAATATCGACAGGCATGAATGAAGACAGATCAGAACAGCTGTTTGATCACAGCATCCAGTACCAACACAATCATCCACACTCAAGAGCCCTGTTGGCTTCAGAGTCAGCAGCTGAATGTCTAAAATATGAAATGTAATTCTTTTGGTCCATCAGCTACAGCTACAGCATGAACTGCTTAAAGTGAGAAGCAGCCTAAAGCCCGACAGATTCATCTTTCCAGACTGAAAATATCTCAGAGTGAACCGAGTGGTGCGTTTTCAGTGTGATCTCAATAAGTCAAATCCCTTTAATGATGTTCTGTCCTGTCTTCTTCTATCAAAAGCACACAAACACTATAAAACATTGTTTCTGAGCTTTGGGGTTTTTGTTTACTACAGAGAGGTATAGTACGACTAGACCCTAAAGGTAGGCTGCTCACCTACAAACAGCTCACGAACATCTTTCCAATGGAGCTCGCTGCCCTTCTCGTGGATGAGGGTCACTGTGATCCTCCGCTGGATCCCCTGCAGCAAACATAACAGGAGCTCAGGATCACAGTGGGCACAGCTAGAGCAACATTACGCTTTAAAAAAAGAGATTCAACTGTATACAAAGGAAGCAGTTACCACTGTGTGAGTAATAAGAAAACAACATGTGCACCAATCCTGTACCTGGTGCAGCAGGTAGGTCCCATGGCAGGGCAGGCCTCCACTGTGATCCACGATGGCTGGGATGTACCTGTGCATGGAGGGAGGAGGTGACACAACATCCATTCGAGGAGACAATATAATTTTTATGTTTTCTTTAAATCTTGCTGACACACTGACCCAGGTTGGATTTGGTGATGGTGTTCATTCAACTTGGTGGCTGGAACTTGCGCACACACACACACACACACACACACACACACACACACACACACACACACACACACACACACACACACACACACACACACACACACACACACACACACACACACAGAAGCTTTGTCACAAGGGAGCAACTAAAAGTAGCTATACATCCAAAACAATATTTAAAACATTACTTAAACCTTTAAACAAACTGCCCAGATTATTAACATTTAAATATCCACAACATTATCTATACCCATCACTATTTTATTAAGCTACATCATCACTTGATTTTATGCCATTTACAGTGTATAAGTACTTTAATACTACTTTAAATAACATAGATTCTGATTTACACACCACATGTATCAGTTACACATATATCAATGAAGGAAAAAAAACAGGCACAAACAGATTGTCAGTTGTCTAAGTAGCTGCAATCTGCAGATCAGTCTTTTGATAACTTTGCTTTATTTCTATCTTTAAGCGTGATAGCAGCAAAAGTGGCTGTCACTCAAGATTTGGAAAGGAAAAATAAGCCACCATATGTTGTTAACTACTGCTGAGGAAGGAACCAACACATAAATTATGTGCTGCTTATGTGAAAATGGGAGAAGGATTGATGATTGAATTTCCGTTTTTACAGTAAAATGTACCTGGTGCAGCAGGTAGGTACCATGACAGGGCAGGCCTCCACTGTGATCCACGATGGCTGGGATGTACCTGTGCACGGAGGGAGGAGGTGACACAACATCCCAACTTATAATATTCTTCGTGGAGATAATTTTTATGGTTCCTTTAAAGCTTGTGCGTGAATATAACACTCCAGGTGGATACTCACTCTCCAGTGGGCTCCAGCTCGCTGATCTCAAACCAGACCAGCAGGTCGTACTTGCTGACACACTGACCCAGGTTGGATTTGGTGATGGTGTTCAACTTGGTGGCTGGAACTGCCACACACACACACACACACACACACACACACACACACACACACACACACGCTCAATGTTAACAAGTGGGAATTTGTCTGAATTTAAGAGAAGATGAATAAAAGTGAGGAGTATTTACTACATGCTTTGGGTGACTAAATGGAGGATGGATAGGTGACATGAAAACACTACTGACCCTTTATACTGAGCCAATAGCTCACACACTTCTATTAAATCTGTCTAAAGAGCCAGTAATCACAGAGGATAGATACTGGAAGCAAACTGAAATGTTAGGAGGAACTAAATCACACATTACAACACCAGTGGCAGCACCCTGCTGTCTCACACATCATCCGTCATCATTTCTGCTACACTGGCAGGGCTAGGGGCCAGGACTCTCCTCTTTGGGTTTTTGGGGGATGTTGCTAACTCCAGGACTGATAACAGGCACCACACCCGCAGTAGATGTGCACGGTGTGAGGTCTCGCAGCAAGCTATCAAATACGGCGCATTTTTCGGCTTTTTAAAAAAAACGCTATGCGTCGCCAGGTGTTTCATCGGATTTGAGGTGTTACCTCCTTTGACAGTATCACAGTATCACCTTAAAGCACTTGTTGCAGGCTGCTGAGTTTCCATCTTTTGCTGTGAAGTACAGCCAGACTTTTGACCGCTTCGCCTTGGGCATTTTTAATCTGTAGCTCTGCTCTAAAAGAACGTACGTACCTGGGCCCGCCTACTATCCTCGGAAACGTAAGATGATTGGCTAGAATCTAAAGTGTATCACAGCTCAGGAAAAAAAAGCACCGAAATGTGCGCTGCTTTTCGGTCTGGTTACTACGGTTTATGTCAGAACCGGTGCCATCATGGCACCAGATACCGGTACCCATCCCTAGTTATTACTGTGTTTTTTGGAAAATACGGCACACTTAAAATCAATCCTTAGAATTTTCTGAAAATCGACAGTGCCCCTTATAATCCAATGGGCCTTATGTATAAATTCTGGTTGTGTTTACTGACCTCGAAACGATTGTATGTACATGGCGCTCGAAAATCTGTCAAATGTTTTAGTACGACTTTGCTAAGCTACGAACCCGCACCGCTTGATGGATTGTCGGAGCATTACGGCTATCGTAGGCAGGCGCCTTGCGGAGTGATACGTACTGTGCTTCAACATAATATTACCGTATTGTGTGTGTATAACCTCTTTTTAAGTTTTGTGGATATTATACATGGTTCTGCTGAGGATATGTCGGCCAATTTCCACTGGAAATGCCTTTTGGTCAAACTGTCAGCGAGGAATTTGCATTTGCACAGGAAATGGAGATCACTCACCCAGTGAAAGTGCAACTGTCATTTAAACTCAGTCTACAGTCAGACCAAGCCACCTCGCCAAATTTATTTACACAGCTGTGTGGCCAAAGGCAGGGGGCCAGCTTGGGTACAGCTCTAAACATTAACCTCTTTAACTGCAGCTGAACGCCATCCCTTATTATCTGCTACTTATAATGCAGTTATAAAATAAGATCTACGGGTTTTCCTAATATCATTCACCACTGAAAAATATTTTGGTCTGTTAGATATTTCAACAGCATACACAATTTACATCCAATACTGTAACAAGCTTACTTAGCAGCATTTTTTTAATCAGATAAACTCAAATGAAACAAGTTGGTTAATTGGTAACAATTTCAAGTTTCAAATCATGTCACTGTGTGTTTATTGTAAAGGAGATTAAAATGCATGATAGTTTGAACCCACCTGAGGGACTCATTAAGTTTGATCTATGAATTCCTCATACATTTTTGCTTTATAGTGGCAGAAATGTTGATCATGAAAGCTTTTTGTAGTGAACTATGCTGCTTTCACCTACAACATCCAGAGCACACAGTACATGTTGCTATAAGCTACACCACATAGCTGCTATAATTTAAACGCACCAACGAGACCAGACTATGTCTCAAGAGCATATGATCTGTTGACAAAACTCACTGTTATGAAGATAGATTGGTTCCAGTGTCTTCATGAAACGCTGGCTTTATCCATCTTCTGGGGCGTGCCTGCAGTGGAGTTCTGAAGAGTTCCTTGTGAGGGAGCTGCTGGTGAAGATCACAATGTCCTCCTTGATTCCTGCCATGAGCTTCAGTCTTTCTGATGTTTCTCAAAGATGCCTCTTTCAGTGGGTCAACAGAACATCTGGCACAGGACAGCTGTGATGAAAGAAAAGGAAGAAGTTTCTCCAAACCTCTGGGCTAACGAAACCCAGCTGGGTCCTGATGGTCTCCCACACTACTTTCACCCCGGGTGGATGTAGCTGTTCATAATAATCTGCACTCTCTTCACTATTATGAAATGAAAAGAACAAGTTACACTACAGTACTGATACCTTCTGCTGCTCTTTTCAAACTTTCCATGTTACCAGGCTGTAGAGTGCTCTGAACATTTTAACACTTTTAAATCCATTACACACTCACAGTCTTATGTGAAAATCTCCTAAGGACAGCATTACATTTTTGCTATTAACAGTAACTCTGGACCTCTGTGGAGTGTGCAGATGATCTCATTACTGTCTAAAAATCCAAGGAGTGCTGAATCATTGAAAAATACACAGTAACAGGTGTGTAGCATCGCTAACTAGGTAGCAACAAGCCTCTAACACAGTGTGTGTATGCTAGTGGCTAATCTAGCAAACAAATGAACAGAGTGGTTTTAGGTGTTGCCCAAGGATAAGATGATAAGCTGTGTGTCTTTTTTATAATGACCTGCTTGAATTTACCTTAATCGAAGGAGTGGTCAGTGTGGGTAAAGCCATGAGCAGATAAAGTGGATGAGTGGGACTAGGTAGGTGTGCCGAAAAGAGGCAACAAAGCTGAAGAGTGTGTTGAGAACATAGTGGCGCTGCCAGCAGGTTTCCGGCTAGCAGGAAGGCTCTGGGTACCACCTCCAACATTGGCAGTCCCATTTTGTGAAAGCCAATTAAAAAAATAACTAGGTTTCCATGTGTAATTTGTGTGGAACAATACTGCACAAGAAGCTAAATAGATTTAGAAAAACGAAAAAAAAAATTGTTGAAGAACAGAAGATAAATGTCCTTTTTTTATATCGTTAACTGGCCTGCTGTGTGGTGCACAGCATTAACAGGCCAGCATTCAGACCCCAGAGTTTAACGGCCAAGTTCGAGTCTCTGACGGTCTGTCTGCTACAGCGGGGTAGGCCGAGCGAAAGACGAAGCTCCGGGCTCCTCCTTTTTCCAGCTTTTTTTTCCATTACCATTTATTTAGATTTCAAGCTGCAAGTAAAAGCTCAGGGAAACACTTTTAAAGAGCACAACGTGCACATCGCGCAACCAGCCTTTCCAAATTAGCTGGAGACCACACATTTTTGCACTCAAATACTCAACAAATTTCACACACCCACACCTGCTTTTTTCCCTGCACACCTCTTTCTACACTTATTTCTCAACAACCACTCCTTTTTCATCTCTGCTACCGTGCCTTTATTACATCCTCTTAGCTAGCATCAATGACTCCCTTCTATGGATTAGCTAAACCAACTTTACATAACAAGTTTCCCCGAAGAGCCCACTTCTCATCTTACCTGCCTAGATTTCAGGACCTAGCAAGGACGGTAGTTACTGACAAACACATTTAACTTACCGGAAAAAACAAGCAGCGGACCTCCTCTCAGCATCCTGCTCTATCTGCCATTCCCGAACAGAGATAAGCAAGTTTCTCCATGACTGCAGCTTTGTTTGGCCTGCTAAATTGGCGCCCCGGCGGCCACGCCCCCTGCCGTGACATCACGCTCCAAAGCCCCATAGACAATAGAACCAAATTTTTAAAAAAAGAAGAAAAAAAGAATGTTGTTGTTACATTATGTTATGACATCATCATGATGTCATAACATGCCTTTGATCTGTGAATCCTTAAATCCGGGTAAGAAGCCCAAACTTTCATGCAGTTTACTTGTAACACTCGAGATTGCAGCATTCAAAGGTACGCCTGAGAAAAATTTTAAAACAGTTGAATCTTTAAGACAGTCACTTCATCAACACTCTGACATGTCTCAGAGTAAACACGGCAAAGGCTTTACTACAATGGACCACCAAAATCCAGAGCCAAATTCTGATGAAACACATTTCCAGCTTCCACTCAAGAGGAAGCGAGGCCCGAATTATGTTGCACAGAATTGCAGAAGTGACGACAGCTGCTCTCCACCAAGGAAAAAAAGACGAATCTGTGAAGAAAAAACTGTGTTGAAAAGAAAATACAGTCAGATTTCCAAAGGCAGCAAAAACAACTCTGAGAGCTACTCTCCAGAGAGAAAGAGGATGAGAATAGACACTGAGAAAAAAGAAACAGCAGTGACTCGGAGCATCCAAAAAAGTTCTTCTTCAAGGACTATCCAACTCCAAGTTCAGAAAAAGAACGATATGAACTTGAGTGATACCAAAAACTCTCAAAACACACCAAAAGACAACAAGAGGCCAGAACAAGCTGCAGTGACAAAGAGCAGCCAAAAAAGTTGTTCGCCAAGGACTATCCGACTCCTAGTTGAGAAAATGAACAATATGACCTTGAGTGATACCAAAACCTTTGAAAACACACCAAAAGACAGCAAGAGGCCAGAACAAGCAGCAGTGACACAGAGCATCCAGAAAAGTTCTTCGTCAAGGACTATCCAACACGTAGTTGAGAAAATGGACGTTACGACCTCGAGTGATACCAAAACCTCTGAAAACACTCCAAAATACAACAAGAGGCCAGAACAAGCAGCAGTTAGACAGAGCATCCAGAAAAGTTCTTCGTCAAGGACTATCCAACACGTAGTTGAGAAAATGGACGTTACGACCTCGAGTGATACCAAAACCTCTGAAAACACTCCAAAATACAACAAGAGGCCAGAACAAGCAGCAGTGACACAGAGCAGCCAAAAAAGTCCCTGGTCCAGGACTATCCGACTCCCAGGTCAGAAAACAAACGATACGGCCTTGAGTGATACCAAAACCTCTGAAAACACACTGAAAGACAACAAGAGGCCAGAACAAGCAGTAGTGACACAGAGCATCCAAAAAAGTCCCTGGTCCAGGACTATCCGACTCCCACGTCAGAAAACAAACGATACGGCCTTGAGTGATACCAACACCTGTGAAAACACACCGAAATAGAAAGAGAGCCCAGAAGACCAGAGAGAAACAAGTGTGTGGATCATTGGGTCCAGTTACATCAGACGAGCCGAGGGTGAAGCAAAAGAGATTTTCGGAGAAAATTTCGGACTTAATACCAAAGTCCAGTGGTTTGGCAAAGGAGGAATGCGCTGGTGGGGAGTCCTTCCTCGTTTTTATAAGGAGCTATCCACACAGAGCCCACCTGACATACTGGTAATCCATGCTGGGGGCAATGATTTGGGACTCTTTTCTGCTTATAAACTTTCTTCTGTCATTGAGAAGGAATTAATGCAATTGCACACAGAGTTCCCCCTCAATGACAATTGCATATTCATCCATCAACGAGCGTCAAGTGTGGATATATGGAAATCCAGGCAAAATCAATAAGGACAGGAAGACTGTGAATGCCAGCATTAGAAAGGCTGTCGACCGCTTCGATGGAGTGATTATTGAGCATCCGCATATCAGGTTTTTCGACAACTCCATTTTTTTGCGCAACGGAGTTCATTTCTCCAAGAAAGGAAATGAACAGTCCAGAAAACCATACGTTGTTCATTTTAGGCAATGTGAGCAACATATAGCTAACATGTGCTCTCTTTTTTCTTTTCCTCTGCCTCTCACCCCCCAACCAGTCACGACAGATGGCTGCCCCTTTCTTAGCCTGGTTCTGTCAAAGGTTTCTCCCTTTTTATAAGGGAGTTTTTCCTTTCCACCGTTGCCAAGCGCTTGCTATTAAAGGAGATCATTCGATTGTTGGGGTTGATAGTTTAGAATCTAAACTAAACTAATAAACATAAAACATCAGGTGAGGGGTTCACATAGTAGGGAGCACTACAAAAATTACAAATAAAAACATGTAATTGGCGGCAAATCAAAAATAAAAAAATAAAAAATTGAAAAATATCTCTTACTGCTCTGTTTATTTCCTTAAATGAACACTTGTACTTTTTGTCATAGAAGAATAAGAATATTAATATGAATATGAACACCAAAGCGTTCCCAGGCCAGCCGGGAGATATAATCTCTCAGCCTGTCTTGGGTCTGCCCCTGCCTCTATCAGTTTTATTTGTCTCCTGAAATGAGTTTCATTCTATTTTGGGTTTTTTTGTTGTTGGTTTTTTATTAAATTAACATGCTCGCATGATACCTGCAGCAGTCCTCAGGAGAAGACCAGGTTTACTCAGTTTCAAACAAAAAACAAAAATGAACCAAATCAGACAGCTTACATCTCCAAGTGACGTGTTAGTTTACGCTCTGCTACCTAAACTATAGCTGCTAATAGATTTATAGGGTATTTTTCTTCTCGCAGTGAATTTGCATCAGGCTGAACCGTCTCTGAAACAAAAACTCAAAGTGGGAATGAACTTTGACAGGAGGGCCACGCCCGATTTCCACTGTCATCCACGTCATACTTAGATCCTCCTCAATCTGTGTACATACGCCGCCTCTAAACCCCCGAAAGTGCCAGTGTCAGTTAGTGAGTCAGTAAAATACTCATGCATTTGTGTTAACATAAAAACTGCAGACTAACTAGAGACAAACAAGCGCGGATCGCTTCATATCTCAGCAGTTTAAAAAACAAACAATGACCGATTGTTCCTGCAGGAGTAGATTTGGGCCCCTTTTTGCTTTTTCATCCCAAGGAAAAAAAACAGGGTTACAAGGAGATGAGGACGAGGACTAGGAGGATGAAAACAAACTAAGGAGAGAACTTGATTTGTACATGCAGTCTGTTCTGGGATCAGTGTGGTAGTTAACCCTCATTTAACACATTCCTCTCTGCTCCTCTAGCTCGCTCTATCTCACTGAGAATCAGAAAGCCTTGACATTTACTGCTATTAACTTTACACTCTTCTTGTAAAGACGCAAAGAAAACACAGTGAAAAGGTTAGAAGGACTTAAGGAAAAAGAATGAATGAATGGTTTAATAGAAGGAAAGAAGTTAAAGGGACTACATATTCAAAGGTCTTATTTCTGATACTACCCCATGAAAATATTTGCTCTGTGTGCCGTGCTGCAGCTGCTACATTCGGCTTCGGATTCACTTTTTGGCACCTACGCCTCTCGAGATGTGTTAATGCAGAAAGGTATTGAAAAACTCTGGTCAACCAACCAGCAGTCTGCCTGCTGTGTCGTATGAAATGGATGGAAGGAGAGGTACCAACTGTCTGTTACATATAGATAAAAAATAAAGCTCTGACGTGACCTCGGGTCAGCCAGCCTGACGGTCAGAGAAACAGAAACGTGCTGGATTGTGGATCTCTGAGCTGCACATCAAAGATGCACCTATGCACAGATCAAGTCTGAAAAGTGCAATGTACCTCATATACATGTTGATGCGAAGCGCTGCCAGAGCAAACGTTTCCACTGCATTTGCAGAGGTGTTTTTATTTTGGATTGTGTATTTATTGTTTGCAATCTTTAAATATTAGTTTGCAGCTCTTTGCACATATTAATAAAAGGTTCAACTAACTGATCAAATAAAGTCTGTGCGGTTTAGTTGTTCCACTCATATTAAACCAAATGATGGTGTGGCGGCCTGTTCTAGTGTGAACTAAGAGAGGCTTTGAATGTAAGAGAGGGGGGAAAGGAAAAGCAGACCTAACATGTAACCCCTGCAGCTCGACTGAGGAGGTGAGTTACATTAGTGCTTCCTCTTTATTAGAAAGCGGTTTGAGTGAATTAGAAGTCTGTTATTTTTTTGGAGGAGATCTACTCATTAGTCATGCGAGGCATCCATCTGAGCTCTATCAAAATAAAGGTGTATTTGAACTCATTTTAATTTTTTCTAATATCAGAGATATAGGACTATACAAAGTAGCTGGTGACATCTAAAACGACAGCAGACTTATTGTGTCTTTCTTCACCTCATCACTTTTTTCTGTGTGTTTATTTTTCTGTTGATGCCTTTCAAACAAAACTAGCCATGATATTTTCCACCTTCCCCCTCTGACAATTAATATCAGTTAACCCCGCCCCCTTTCAGATTTGTTCACCAAAAGAAAATAAAAATAAAACGTCATTAACGCTGTTTATTATTTGTCAGACCGGTTTCATTTTCATGCTTTGTAAATATCTATGTTGTATGGAGCTTGAACTAAAATGTAAATATGTTTACTGTATTTGTAATAATTATAATCCATTAGCTGTACAGCATAGATGTGTCATGCAGATATCCTAATTCTGTGTATGGTAATCTTGCACCATTGAACTGTTAGTGAATGAGGCAACAATAAAAGTGGGAAACGTGCATTAGCAGATCAAGTGCTGCCTGCTTATTTCCTGCTTTATGTGAGCTTCTGCTGTAGTTTATTATGTGCTTTTAGCCCCAAGAAACCACCCTGTGGCGCACAATAAGATCTTCTGATGTTTGGTGTCATCTTCCTGTGATCTCCTGTGAACAGGTGGATTCATTCATTTCAAGTTTATGTATGTAGCACTAAATCACAGCAGGCGCTGAACAATGTAAAGACTCTAGAATAATTATGGAGGCACAACATTTAAAGCTCCTGTCCTTCCATCCCACAGACCTAAAAGTTAGTTATATGATAAACAGCCCCGTGTTTGTTTACTTGATTTGTAAAATGCAAAGTGGTGACTTTTTCTCTTCAAGTACGTCCTCATATGGAGACAGTTTTTTTAATGGCCCAAAACAAGTCATTGTTTACAAAAATATATATTTTATTCCGCAAAATGAGGTAAACAGTGAAGAAAAGTATGAGAAAAGGGAGCATAGGATCTCCGGAGACTGTGGCAACTAGAATTATTGTATACATGTGTGTATTAAGGACTGACACAGACAAAGAATTAATCATACAATGAAGCAATGTACTTTTTAAATGTTTATTAAAACCATTCAAGTATTGAGTCATGAATAAAACAGCAACCTCTGATCTGCTAATTGGGAAACAGAGGATGTCAGTGTATGTTTCAGTGCTAGTTGTACAAATTGAGTGAGATGACTTTACATTTGAATAGATTCGATTACAAGTTATATTTGGTTTTAATTGAATGAGTTCAATTTGATTTAAATCAAGCCAATTCACAACATATAAACTTGAAATATATGGTAAGATAAAGGTTGTGCAATAATACAGAGGAAGCCCAAACGATCAAATGACCCCCTATGAGCAAGAAAACTCCATTTTCGGCAGAACCAGAATCAGGGAGGGGCGGCCATCTGCCTCCACCGGTTGGGGTAAGAAAATGAAACGAAACTATAGGAAGACAAAGAGGAAAGATGTTCATGATATATATGAAACTTTCCGCTAGCCCTGACTAAAATATTGTTTTTGACAGGAAAGTATTGTTTCATTCATGTTTATTCCACGAGGTGGACAGCAGGAATAGAACAAACCAGATACTAAGAAATAAAGTATACAATGAAATATTCTCGATATGCTAAAATTCCCACTGAGACTGGATAAGATTATTCTAAAACTGGTCAAAATACAATTCTCTTCATGCACAGAAATCCCACCCAGTCCCACAACCCAGGACAAATATTCCTTGTGTGTTCTTGAGCTGGACAGAAATTCCTCTTGCTGAGCGGGGTCCACGCCAGCCTCGTGTCAGGCAGGCGAGGAGCCTCCTGTCCCAGTCTCGTCCGTCAACTGGGTCCATCACATCCCAACCCAGTTCGCATTCTGCATTGGAGTCCGTCGCTCGATACCACCGCGGCTCCCCTCACGTCATCACCTATAAGTAAAAACAAATAGGAGCCAGAACCATCATCCCGGAAGCTGCCCTGGCTTATAACCATGGCGACACTCTCCCAACACGGCTGCACCCAGTGAACAACAGTGAGACACTACTCACAAATGCAGGCAGTATACATCTGTCCTGATGTCAATCACACACGTTGTCTCCTACTGTCGCCGTTCCTGCTGTCGGGACTGGGTCACCACATCACGCTGACCGGTCTCCAGACGAGGCGTCGCACCCCCCACGATCACGCAGCGGCTCCCTCTTTTCCACCTGGCCTTCATGCGTTCCTCTTCCAATCTAGGGCCTCTCTCCTCCCAGTGCTCAGCTTGCTTCCTTTTAATACGACCTTTAAACAGCTGAAAGGACACCTCTGGACACACCCATGCCTCAACATGTGATCACTATCAGCTAATTTGTCCCATTGCCAAGCCAATCCACAGTGGATTAAAACAATGTAAAATAACACACTGAAACAATGTGATACAAACAGAATAAAATCATGCAAATAAAAACTACACTCACAAATAAACACTAAAATCAGAAAAAAAACCAATATAAACGATGAATACAAATTTCTACTGTGTGAAACAGTTTCACTCTTTGAATATTTTTCATTTCTTACAATCAGAATTCTCCAATAGATTTTTAGAAGAAATTTATTTTCTTTCATGCATCACCAACTGACCCTTTTATGTTAACGTCTCAATCTCCAGCCTAACCTCATTGAATTTTGCTTAGCAAAGTACTTTTCAACTCTAATAATTAGTAAGATTATATTTCTTATCATCTGTTGGTCGTCTGACCTGATAAACTTCAATGAGCATTATAACACAGGAATGATTGTCTCTAAAAATGGGCTCCTGCACGCTTGCAGACATTTTTCCATCACAACTTATGGATGATGAAGGATTTGATTAAAGCTGTGAAACATTACTGATAAACTTCATGTGATGTTACATTAAAGCCAATTTTCTATTAAAATCAGGGTCTTTTCTAACTGACCTCTGACCTTTGAGCAGTAGTGTGTACTGTATGCTTGTATGTAACTGTATCTGACCTGGATTTTATCACCAGTTTCAAATAAGAATCTTCTTTAAAGTCTGTCTTTCAATACAAATGAAGTTAAACTTTATCAAGGCTGATGGTAAACTGTCCCTAACAAGTCCACTTTATTGCGTGCTCATTGACTTTCTCCTATCAGAGCTGTTTAACAAGTCCACTTTATACATGCTTATTAATCTATCACGCTTATCAGTGGCTCATGGTTGCTTAAAGCCTATGTCTGAACTTGACCACAGAGCCAGAGCATCGTTCAATCTTGGCAACAGCTCCAGGATGACAAACTCCACTTTCTCTGCATCAAGACAGCTCATAACTTTTTAACAGTCTCTCCTGATAGCCTCATATCATCTGCTCTAATCAATAACCATACACTATCATTACAATGTAGACTACAGCTCAAAAGTCTGAGGTGAATTAGAAATGTCTTGTTTTCAGAATAGACTCAAATTTGGTTTCAGATTGAATCACAGCAATTTATCAAAAATAATCATATAAATGCTTAATATTAACACTGATCACAAATCATGAATGATTTTTAATAGAATATCTACAGAGGTGTTCAGAGACCCATTTTCAGCAATAATCCCTCCTGTGTTCAGTGGTACATTGTCTTATCTAATGCAAGCTTAACACATTAAAGCCAAACTTATCACTCAAAACAGCTTTTTAAGAGATTTTAGCACAAACTGAAACTATTGTGGTGATTAAAGAAACAATAAATGTGTCTGGATCATCCCAGTGTTTGTTTTTAACCTCATGAAACCAAGTTTCCATTTTCCTCTAAAGGGGCTGCAACACCCAGCTGCACAAAACCTTCACTTTTTTTAACAGTTTCACTGTTTTAATATTTTTCATTTCTTACAATCAGAATTCTCCAATAGATTTTTAGAAGAAATTCTTTTTTTTCATGCATCACCAACTGACCCTTTTATGTTAACATCTCAATCTCCAGCCTAACCTCATTGAATTTTGCTTAGCAAAGTACTTTTCAACTCTAATAATTAGTAAGATTATATTTCTTATCATCTGTTGGTCGTCTGACCTGATAAACTTCAATGAGCATTATAACACAGGAATGATTGTCTCTAAAAATGGGCTCCTGCACGCTTGCAGACATTTTTCCATCACAACTTATGGATGATGAAGGATTTGATTAAAGCTGTGAAACATTACTGATAAACTTCATGTGATGTTGCATTAAAGCCAATTTTCTATTAAAATCAGGGTCTTTTCTAACTGACCTCTGACCTTTGAGCAGTAGTGTGTACTGTATGCTTGTATGTAACTGTATCTGACCTGGATTTTATCACCAGTTTCAAATAAGAATCTTCTTTAAAGTCTGTCTTTCAATACAAATGAAGTTAAACTTTATCAAGGCTGATGGTAAACTGTCCCTAACAAGTCCACTTTATTGCGTGCTCATTGACTTTCTCCTATCAGAGCTGTTTAACAAGTCCACTTTATACATGCTTATTAATCTATCACGCTTATCAGTGGCTCATGGTTGCTTAAAGCCTATGTCTGAACTTGACCACAGAGCCAGAGCATCGTTCAATCTTGGCAACAGCTCCAGGATGACAAACTCCACTTTCTCTGCATCAAGACAGCTCATAACTTTTTAACAGTCTCTCCTGATAGTCTCATATCATCTGCTCTAATCAATAACCATACACTATCATTACAATGTAGACTACAGCTCAAAAGTCTGAGGTGAATTAGAAATGTCTTGTTTTCAGAATAGACTCAAATTTGGTTTCAGATTGAATCACAGCAATTTATCAAAATAATCATATAAATGCTTAATATTAACACTGATCACAAATCATGAATGATTTTTAATAGAATATCTACAGAGGTGTTCAGAGACCCATTTTCAGCAATAATCCCTCCTGTGTTCAGTGGTACATTGTCTTATCTAATGCAAGCTTAACACATTAAAGCCAAACTTATCACTCAAAACAGCTTTTTAAGAGATTTTAGCACAAACTGAAACTATTGTGGTGATTAAAGAAACAATAAATGTGTCTGGATCATCCCAGTGTTTGTTTTTAACCTCATGAAACCAAGTTTCCATTTTCCTCTAAAGGGGCTGCAACACCCAGCTGCACAAAACCTTCACTTTTTTTTAACAGTTTAACTATTTGAATATTTTTCATTTCTTACAATCAGAATTCTCCAATAGATTTTTAGAAGAAATTCTTTTTTTTTCATGCATCACCAACTGACCCTTTTATGTTAACGTCTCAATCTCCAGTCTAACCTCATTGAATTTTGCTTAGCAAAGTACTTTTCAACTCTAATAATTAGTAAGATTATATTTCTTATCATCTGTTGGTCGTCTGACCTGATAAACTTCAATGAGCATTATAACACAGGAATTATTGTCTCTAAAAATGGGCTCCTGCACGCTTGCAGACATTTTTCCATCACAACTTATGGATGATGAAGGATTTGATTAAAGCTGTGAAACATTACTGATAAACTTCATGTGATGTTGCATTAAAGCCAATTTTCTATTAAAATCAGGGTCTTTTCTAAGTGACCTCTGACCTTTGAGCAGTAGTGTGTACTGTATGCTTGTATGTAACTGTATCTGACCTGGATTTTATCACCAGTTTCAAATAAGAATCTTCTTTAAAGTCTGTCTTTCAATACAAATGAAGTTAAACTTTATCAAGGCTGATGGTAAACTGTCCCTAACAAGTCCACTTTATTGCGTGCTCATTGACTTTCTCCTATCAGAGCTGTTTAACAAGTCCACTTTATACATGCTTATTAATCTATCACGCTTATCAGTGGCTCATGGTTGCTTAAAGCCTATGTCTGAACTTGACCACAGAGCCAGAGCATCGTTCAATCTTGGCAACAGCTCCAGGATGACAAACTCCACTTTCTCTGCATCAAGACAGCTCATAACTTTTTAACAGTCTCTCCTGATAGCCTCATATCATCTGCTCTAATCAATAACCATACACTATCATTACAATGTAGACTACAGCTCAAAAGTCTGAGGTGAATTAGAAATGTCTTGTTTTCAGAATAGACTCAAATTTGGTTTCAGATTGAATCACAGCAATTTATCAAAAATAATCATATAAATGCTTAATATTAACACTGATCACAAATCATGAATGATTTTTAATAGAATATCTACAGAGGTGTTCAGAGACCCATTTTCAGCAATAATCCCTCCTGTGTTCAGTGGTACATTGTCTTATCTAATGCAAGCTTAACACATTAAAGCCAAACTTATCACTCAAAACAGCTTTTTAAGAGATTTTAGCACAAACTGAAACTATTGTGGTGATTAAAGAAACAATAAATGTGTCTGGATCATCCCAGTGTTTGTTTTTAACCTCATGAAACCAAGTTTCCATTTTCCTCTAAAGGGGCTGCAACACCCAGCTGCACAAAACCTTCACTTTTTTTTAACAGTTTCACTGTTTTAATATTTTTCATTTCTTACAATCAGAATTCTCCAATAGATTTTTAGAAGAAATTCTTTTTTTTCATGCATCACCAACTGACCCTTTTATGTTAACGTCTCAATCTCCAGTCTAACCTCATTGAATTTTGCTTAGCAAAGTACTTTTCAACTCTAATAATTAGTAAGATTATATTTCTTATCATCTGTTGGTCGTCTGACCTGATAAACTTCAATGAGCATTATAACACAGGAATGATTGTCTCTAAAAATGGGCTCCTGCACGCTTGCAGACATTTTTCCATCACAACTTATGGATGATGAAGGATTTGATTAAAGCTGTGAAACATTACTGATAAACTTCATGTGATGTTACATTAAAGCCAATTTTCTATTAAAATCAGGGTCTTTTCTAACTGACCTCTGACCTTTGAGCAGTAGTGTGTACTGTATGCTTGTATGTAACTGTATCTGACCTGGATTTTATCACCAGTTTCAAATAAGAATCTTCTTTAAAGTCTGTCTTTCAATACAAATGAAGTTAAACTTTATCAAGGCTGATGGTAAACTGTCCCTAACAAGTCCACTTTATTGCGTGCTCATTGACTTTCTCCTATCAGAGCTGTTTAACAAGTCCACTTTATACATGCTTATTAATCTATCACGCTTATCAGTGGCTCATGGTTGCTTAAAGCCTATGTCTGAACTTGACCACAGAGCCAGAGCATCGTTCAATCTTGGCAACAGCTCCAGGATGACAAACTCCACTTTCTCTGCATCAAGACAGCTCATAACTTTTTAACAGTCTCTCCTGATAGTCTCATATCATCTGCTCTAATCAATAACCATACACTATCATTACAATGTAGACTACAGCTCAAAAGTCTGAGGTGAATTAGAAATGTCTTGTTTTCAGAATAGACTCAAATTTGGTTTCAGATTGAATCACAGCAATTTATCAAAATAATCATATAAATGCTTAATATTAACACTGATCACAAATCATGAATGATTTTTAATAGAATATCTACAGAGGTGTTCAGAGACCCATTTTCAGCAATAATCCCTCCTGTGTTCAGTGGTACATTGTCTTATCTAATGCAAGCTTAACACATTAAAGCCAAACTTATCACTCAAAACAGCTTTTTAAGAGATTTTAGCACAAACTGAAACTATTGTGGTGATTAAAGAAACAATAAATGTGTCTGGATCATCCCAGTGTTTGTTTTTAACCTCATGAAACCAAGTTTCCATTTTCCTCTAAAGGGGCTGCAACACCCAGCTGCACAAAACCTTCACTTTTTTTTAACAGTTTAACTATTTGAATATTTTTCATTTCTTACAATCAGAATTCTCCAATAGATTTTCAGAAGAAATTTTTTTTTTTCATGCATCACCAACTGACCCTTTTATGTTAACATCTCAATCTCCAGCCTAACCTCATTGAATTTTTCTTAGCAAAGTACTTTTCAACTCTAATAATTAGTAAGATTATATTTCTTATCATCTGTTGGTCGTCTGACCTGATAAACTTCAATGAGCATTATAACACAGGAATGATTGTCTCTAAAAATGGGCTCCTGCACGCTTGCAGACATTTTTCCATCACAACTTATGGATGATGAAGGATTTGATTAAAGCTGTGAAACATTACTGATAAACTTCATGTGATGTTGCATTAAAGCCAATTTTCTATTAAAATCAGGGTCTTTTCTAACTGACCTCTGACCTTTGAGCAGTAGTGTGTACTGTATGCTTGTATGTAACTGTATCTGACCTGGATTTTATCACCAGTTTCAAATAAGAATCTTCTTTAAAGTCTGTCTTTCAATACAAATGAAGTTAAACTTTATCAAGGCTGATGGTAAACTGTCCCTAACAAGTCCACTTTATTGCGTGCTCATTGACTTTCTCCTATCAGAGCTGTTTAACAAGTCCACTTTATACATGCTTATTAATCTATCACGCTTATCAGTGGCTCATGGTTGCTTAAAGCCTATGTCTGAACTTGACCACAGAGCCAGAGCATCGTTCAATCTTGGCAACAGCTCCAGGATGACAAACTCCACTTTCTCTGCATCAAGACAGCTCATAACTTTTTAACAGTCTCTCCTGATAGCCTCATATCATCTGCTCTAATCAATAACCATACACTATCATTACAATGTAGACTACAGCTCAAAAGTCTGAGGTGAATTAGAAATGTCTTGTTTTCAGAATAGACTCAAATTTGGTTTCAGATTGAATCACAGCAATTTATCAAAAATAATCATATAAATGCTTAATATTAACACTGATCACAAATCATGAATGATTTTTAATAGAATATCTACAGAGGTGTTCAGAGACCCATTTTCAGCAATAATCCCTCCTGTGTTCAGTGGTACATTGTCTTATCTAATGCAAGCTTAACACATTAAAGCCAAACTTATCACTCAAAACAGCTTTTTAAGAGATTTTAGCACAAACTGAAACTATTGTGGTGATTAAAGAAACAATAAATGTGTCTGGATCATCCCAGTGTTTGTTTTTAACCTCATGAAACCAAGTTTCCATTTTCCTCTAAAGGGGCTGCAACACCCAGCTGCACAAAACCTTCACTTTTTTTTAACAGTTTCACTGTTTTAATATTTTTCATTTCTTACAATCAGAATTCTCCAATAGATTTTTAGAAGAAATTCTTTTTTTTCATGCATCACCAACTGACCCTTTTATGTTAACGTCTCAATCTCCAGCCTAACCTCATTGAATTTTGCTTAGCAAAGTACTTTTCAACTCTAATAATTAGTAAGATTATATTTCTTATCATCTGTTGGTCGTCTGACCTGATAAACTTCAATGAGCATTATAACACAGGAATGATTGTCTCTAAAAATGGGCTCCTGCACGCTTGCAGACATTTTTCCATCACAACTTATGGATGATGAAGGATTTGATTAAAGCTGTGAAACATTACTGATAAACTTCATGTGATGTTGCATTAAAGCCAATTTTCTATTAAAATCAGGGTCTTTTCTAACTGACCTCTGACCTTTGAGCAGTAGTGTGTACTGTATGCTTGTATGTAACTGTATCTGACCTGGATTTTATCACCAGTTTCAAATAAGAATCTTCTTTAAAGTCTGTCTTTCAATACAAATGAAGTTAAACTTTATCAAGGCTGATGGTAAACTGTCCCTAACAAGTCCACTTTATTGCGTGCTCATTGACTTTCTCCTATCAGAGCTGTTTAACAAGTCCACTTTATACATGCTTATTAATCTATCACGCTTATCAGTGGCTCATGGTTGCTTAAAGCCTATGTCTGAACTTGACCACAGAGCCAGAGCATCGTTCAATCTTGGCAACAGCTCCAGGATGACAAACTCCACTTTCTCTGCATCAAGACAGCTCATAACTTTTTAACAGTCTCTCCTGATAGTCTCATATCATCTGCTCTAATCAATAACCATACACTATCATTACAATGTAGACTACAGCTCAAAAGTCTGAGGTGAATTAGAAATGTCTTGTTTTCAGAATAGACTCAAATTTGGTTTCAGATTGAATCACAGCAATTTATCAAAATAATCATATAAATGCTTAATATTAACACTGATCACAAATCATGAATGATTTTTAATAGAATATCTACAGAGGTGTTCAGAGATCCATTTTCAGCATTAATCCCTCCTGTGTTCAGTGGTACATTGTCTTATCTAATGCAAGCTTAACACATTAAAGCCAAACTTATCACTCAAAACAGCTTTTTAAGAGATTTTAGCACAAACTGAAACTATTGTGGTGATTAAAGAAACAATAAATGTGTCTGGATCATCCCAGTGTTTGTTTTTAACCTCATGAAACCAAGTTTCCATTTTCCTCTAAAGGGGCTGCAACACCCAGCTGCACAAAACCTTCACTTTTTTTTAACAGTTTAACTATTTGAATATTTTTCATTTCTTACAATCAGAATTCTCCAATAGATTTTCAGAAGAAATTTTTTTTTTTCATGCATCACCAACTGACCCTTTTATGTTAACGTCTCAATCTCCAGCCTAACCTCATTGAATTTTTCTTAGCAAAGTACTTTTCAACTCTAATAATTAGTAAGATTATATTTCTTATCATCTGTTGGTCGTCTGACCTGATAAACTTCAATGAGCATTATAACACAGGAATGATTGTCTCTAAAAATGGGCTCCTGCACGCTTGCAGACATTTTTCCATCACAACTTATGGATGATGAAGGATTTGATTAAAGCTGTGAAACATTACTGATAAACTTCATGTGATGTTACATTAAAGCCAATTTTCTATTAAAATCAGGGTCTTTTCTAACTGACCTCTGACCTTTGAGCAGTAGTGTGTACTGTATGCTTGTATGTAACTGTATCTGACCTGGATTTTATCACCAGTTTCAAATAAGAATCTTCTTTAAAGTCTGTCTTTCAATACAAATGAAGTTAAACTTTATCAAGGCTGATGGTAAACTGTCCCTAACAAGTCCACTTTATACATGCTTATTAATCTATCACGCTTATCAGTGGCTCATGGTTGCTTAAAGCCTATGTCTGAACTTGACCACAGAGCCAGAGCATCGTTCAATCTTGGCAACAGCTCCAGGATGACAAACTCCACTTTCTCTGCATCAAGACAGCTCATAACTTTTTAACAGTCTCTCCTGATAGCCTCATATCATCTGCTTCAATCAATAACCATACACTATCATTACAATGTAGACTACAGCTCAAAAGTCTGAGGTGAATTAGAAATGTCTTGTTTTCAGAATAGACTCAAATTTGGTTTCAGATTGAATCACAGCAATTTATCAAAAATAATCATATAAATGCTTAATATTAACACTGATCACAAATCATGAATGATTTTTAATAGAATATCTACAGAGGTGTTCAGAGACCCATTTTCAGCATTAATCCCTCCTGTGTTCAGTGGTACATTGTCTTATCTAATGCAAGCTTAACACATTAAAGCCAAACTTATCACTCAAAACAGCTTTTTAAGAGATTTTAGCACAAACTGAAACTATTGTGGTGATTAAAGAAACAATAAATGTGTCTGGATCATCCCAGTGTTTGTTTTTAACCTCATGAAACCAAGTTTCCATTTTCCTCTAAAGGGGCTGCAACACCCAGCTGCACAAAACCTTCACTTTTTTTTAACAGTTTCACTGTTTTAATATTTTTCATTTCTTACAATCAGAATTCTCCAATAGATTTTTAGAAGAAATTCTTTTTTTTCATGCATCACCAACTGACCCTTTTATGTTAACGTCTCAATCTCCAGCCTAACCTCATTGAATTTTGCTTAGCAAAGTACTTTTCAACTCTAATAATTAGTAAGATTATATTTCTTATCATCTGTTGGTCGTCTGACCTGATAAACTTCAATGAGCATTATAACACAGGAATGATTGTCTCTAAAAATGGGCTCCTGCACGCTTGCAGACATTTTTCCATCACAACTTATGGATGATGAAGGATTTGATTAAAGCTGTGAAACATTACTGATAAACTTCATGTGATGTTGCATTAAAGCCAATTTTCTATTAAAATCAGGGTCTTTTCTAACTGACCTCTGACCTTTGAGCAGTAGTGTGTACTGTATGCTTGTATGTAACTGTATCTGACCTGGATTTTATCACCAGTTTCAAATAAGAATCTTCTTTAAAGTCTGTCTTTCAATACAAATGAAGTTAAACTTTATCAAGGCTGATGGTAAACTGTCCCTAACAAGTCCACTTTATTGCGTGCTCATTGACTTTCTCCTATCAGAGCTGTTTAACAAGTCCACTTTATACATGCTTATTAATCTATCACGCTTATCAGTGGCTCATGGTTGCTTAAAGCCTATGTCTGAACTTGACCACAGAGCCAGAGCATCGTTCAATCTTGGCAACAGCTCCAGGATGACAAACTCCACTTTCTCTGCATCAAGACAGCTCATAACTTTTTAACAGTCTCTTCTGATAGTCTCATATCATCTGCTCTAATCAATAACCATACACTATCATTACAATGTAGACTACAGCTCAAAAGTCTGAGGTGAATTAGAAATGTCTTGTTTTCAGAATAGACTCAAATTTGGTTTCAGATTGAATCACAGCAATTTATCAAAAATAATCATATAAATGCTTAATATTAACACTGATCACAAATCATGAATGATTTTTAATAGAATATCTACAGAGGTGTTCAGAGACCCATTTTCAGCAATAATCCCTCCTGTGTTCAGTGGTACATTGTCTTATCTAATGCAAGCTTAACACATTAAAGCCAAACTTATCACTCAAAACAGCTTTTTAAGAGATTTTAGCACAAACTGAAACTATTGTGGTGATTAAAGAAACAATAAATGTGTCTGGATCATCCCAGTGTTTGTTTTTAACCTCATGAAACCAAGTTTCCATTTTCCTCTAAAGGGGCTGCAACACCCAGCTGCACAAAACCTTCACTTTTTTTTAACAGTTTCACTGTTTTAATATTTTTCATTTCTTACAATCAGAATTCTCCAATAGATTTTTAGAAGAAATTCTTTTTTTTCATGCATCACCAACTGACCCTTTTATGTTAACGTCTCAATCTCCAGCCTAACCTCATTGAATTTTGCTTAGCAAAGTACTTTTCAACTCTAATAATTAGTAAGATTATATTTCTTATCATCTGTTGGTCGTCTGACCTGATAAACTTCAATGAGCATTATAACACAGGAATGATTGTCTCTAAAAATGGGCTCCTGCACGCTTGCAGACATTTTTCCATCACAACTTATGGATGATGAAGGATTTGATTAAAGCTGTGAAACATTACTGATAAACTTCATGTGATGTTGCATTAAAGCCAATTTTCTATTAAAATCAGGGTCTTTTCTAAGTGACCTCTGACCTTTGAGCAGTAGTGTGTACTGTATGCTTGTATGTAACTGTATCTGACCTGGATTTTATCACCAGTTTCAAATAAGAATCTTCTTTAAAGTCTGTCTTTCAATACAAATGAAGTTAAACTTTATCAAGGCTGATGGTAAACTGTCCCTAACAAGTCCACTTTATTGCGTGCTCATTGACTTTCTCCTATCAGAGCTGTTTAACAAGTCCACTTTATACATGCTTATTAATCTATCACGCTTATCAGTGGCTCATGGTTGCTTAAAGCCTATGTCTGAACTTGACCACAGAGCCAGAGCATCGTTCAATCTTGGCAACAGCTCCAGGATGACAAACTCCACTTTCTCTGCATCAAGACAGCTCATAACTTTTTAACAGTCTCTCCTGATAGCCTCATATCATCTGCTCTAATCAATAACCATACACTATCATTACAATGTAGACTACAGCTCAAAAGTCTGAGGTGAATTAGAAATGTCTTGTTTTCAGAATAGACTCAAATTTGGTTTCAGATTGAATCACAGCAATTTATCAAAAATAATCATATAAATGCTTAATATTAACACTGATCACAAATCATGAATGATTTTTAATAGAATATCTACAGAGGTGTTCAGAGACCCATTTTCAGCAATAATCCCTCCTGTGTTCAGTGGTACATTGTCTTATCTAATGCAAGCTTAACACATTAAAGCCAAACTTATCACTCAAAACAGCTTTTTAAGAGATTTTAGCACAAACTGAAACTATTGTGGTGATTAAAGAAACAATAAATGTGTCTGGATCATCCCAGTGTTTGTTTTTAACCTCATGAAACCAAGTTTCCATTTTCCTCTAAAGGGGCTGCAACACCCAGCTGCACAAAACCTTCACTTTTTTTTAACAGTTTAACTATTTGAATATTTTTCATTTCTTACAATCAGAATTCTCCAATAGATTTTCAGAAGAAATTTTTTTTTTTCATGCATCACCAACTGACCCTTTTATGTTAACATCTCAATCTCCAGCCTAACCTCATGGAATTTTTCTTAGCAAAGTACTTTTCAACTCTAATAATTAGTAAGATTATATTTCTTATCATCTGTTGGTCGTCTGACCTGATAAACTTCAATGAGCATTATAACACAGGAATGATTGTCTCTAAAAATGGGCTCCTGCACGCTTGCAGACATTTTTCCATCACAACTTATGGATGATGAAGGATTTGATTAAAGCTGTGAAACATTACTGATAAACTTCATGTGATGTTGCATTAAAGCCAATTTTCTATTAAAATCAGGGTCTTTTCTAACTGACCTCTGACCTTTGAGCAGTAGTGTGTACTGTATGCTTGTATGTAACTGTATCTGACCTGGATTTTATCACCAGTTTCAAATAAGAATCTTCTTTAAAGTCTGTCTTTCAATACAAATGAAGTTAAACTTTATCAAGGCTGATGGTAAACTGTCCCTAACAAGTCCACTTTATTGCGTGCTCATTGACTTTCTCCTATCAGAGCTGTTTAACAAGTCCACTTTATACATGCTTATTAATCTATCACGCTTATCAGTGGCTCATGGTTGCTTAAAGCCTATGTCTGAACTTGACCACAGAGCCAGAGCATCGTTCAATCTTGGCAACAGCTCCAGGATGACAAACTCCACTTTCTCTGCATCAAGACAGCTCATAACTTTTTAACAGTCTCTCCTGATAGCCTCATATCATCTGCTCTAATCAATAACCATACACTATCATTACAATGTAGACTACAGCTCAAAAGTCTGAGGTGAATTAGAAATGTCTTGTTTTCAGAATAGACTCAAATTTGGTTTCAGATTGAATCACAGCAATTTATCAAAAATAATCATATAAATGCTTAATATTAACACTGATCACAAATCATGAATGATTTTTAATAGAATATCTACAGAGGTGTTCAGAGACCCATTTTCAGCAATAATCCCTCCTGTGTTCAGTGGTACATTGTCTTATCTAATGCAAGCTTAACACATTAAAGCCAAACTTATCACTCAAAACAGCTTTTTAAGAGATTTTAGCACAAACTGAAACTATTGTGGTGATTAAAGAAACAATAAATGTGTCTGGATCATCCCAGTGTTTGTTTTTAACCTCATGAAACCAAGTTTCCATTTTCCTCTAAAGGGGCTGCAACACCCAGCTGCACAAAACCTTCACTTTTTTTTAACAGTTTCACTGTTTTAATATTTTTCATTTCTTACAATCAGAATTCTCCAATAGATTTTTAGAAGAAATTCTTTTTTTTCATGCATCACCAACTGACCCTTTTATGTTAACGTCTCAATCTCCAGCCTAACCTCATTGAATTTTGCTTAGAAAAGTACTTTTCAACTCTAATAATTAGTAAGATTATATTTCTTATCATCTGTTGGTCGTCTGACCTGATAAACTTCAATGAGCATTATAACACAGGAATGATTGTCTCTAAAAATGGGCTCCTGCACGCTTGCAGACATTTTTCCATCACAACTTATGGATGATGAAGGATTTGATTAAAGCTGTGAAACATTACTGATAAACTTCATGTGATGTTGCATTAAAGCCAATTTTCTATTAAAATCAGGGTCTTTTCTAACTGACCTCTGACCTTTGAGCAGTAGTGTGTACTGTATGCTTGTATGTAACTGTATCTGACCTGGATTTTATCACCAGTTTCAAATAAGAATCTTCTTTAAAGTCTGTCTTTCAATACAAATGAAGTTAAACTTTATCAAGGCTGATGGTAAACTGTCCCTAACAAGTCCACTTTATTGCGTGCTCATTGACTTTCTCCTATCAGAGCTGTTTAACAAGTCCACTTTATACATGCTTATTAATCTATCACGCTTATCAGTGGCTCATGGTTGCTTAAAGCCTATGTCTGAACTTGACCACAGAGCCAGAGCATCGTTCAATCTTGGCAACAGCTCCAGGATGACAAACTCCACTTTCTCTGCATCAAGACAGCTCATAACTTTTTAACAGTCTCTCCTGACAGTCTCATATCATCTGCTCTAATCAATAACCATACACTATCATTACAATGTAGACTACAGCTCAAAAGTCTGAGGTGAATTAGAAATGTCTTGTTTTCAGAATAGATTCAAATTTGGTTTCAGATTGAATCACAGCAATTTATCAAAATAATCATATAAATGCTTAATATTAACACTGATCACAAATCATGAATGATTTTTAATAGAATATCTACAGAGGTGTTCAGAGACCCATTTTCAGCAATAATCCCTCCTGTGTTCAGTGGTACATTGTCTTATCTAATGCAAGCTTAACACATTAAAGCCAAACTTATCACTCAAAACAGCTTTTTAAGAGATTTTAGCACAAACTGAAACTATTGTGGTGATTAAAGAAACAATAAATGTGTCTGGATCATCCCAGTGTTTGTTTTTAACCTCATGAAACCAAGTTTCCATTTTCCTCTAAAGGGGCTGCAACACCCAGCTGCACAAAACCTTCACTTTTTTTTAACAGTTTAACTATTTGAATATTTTTCATTTCTTACAATCAGAATTCTCCAATAGATTTTCAGAAGAAATTTTTTTTTTTCATGCATCACCAACTGACCCTTTTATGTTAACGTCTCAATCTCCAGCCTAACCTCATTGAATTTTGCTTAGCAAAGTACTTTTCAACTAATAATTAGTAAGATTATATTTCTTATCATCTGTTGGTCGTCTGACCTGATAAACTTCTATGAGCATTATAACACAGGAATGATTGTCTCTAAAAATGGGCTCCTGCACGCTTGCAGACATTTTTCCATCACAACTTATGGATGATGAAGGATTTGATTAAAGCTGTGAAACATTACTGATAAACTTCATGTGATGTTGCATTAAAGCCAATTTTCTATTAAAATCAGGGTCTTTTCTAACTGACCTCTGACCTTTGAGCAGTAGTGTGTACTGTATGCTTGTATGTAACTGTATCTGACCTGGATTTTATCACCAGTTTCAAATAAGAATCTTCTTTAAAGTCTGTCTTTCAATACAAATGAAGTTAAACTTTATCAAGGCTGATGGTAAACTGTCCCTAACAAGTCCACTTTATTGCGTGCTCATTGACTTTCTCCTATCAGAGCTGTTTAACAAGTCCACTTTATACATGCTTATTAATCTATCACGCTTATCAGTGGCTCATGGTTGCTTAAAGCCTATGTCTGAACTTGACCACAGAGCCAGAGCATCGTTCAATCTTGGCAACAGCTCCAGGATGACAAACTCCACTTTCTCTGCATCAAGACAGCTCATAACTTTTTAACAGTCTCTCCTGATAGTCTCATATCATCTGCTCTAATCAATAACCATACACTATCATTACAATGTAGACTACAGCTCAAAAGTCTGAGGTGAATTAGAAATGTCTTGTTTTCAGAATAGACTCAAATTTGGTTTCAGATTGAATCACAGCAATTTATCAAAATAATCATATAAATGCTTAATATTAACACTGATCACAAATCATGAATGATTTTTAATAGAATATCTACAGAGGTGTTCAGAGATCCATTTTCAGCATTAATCCCTCCTGTGTTCAGTGGTACATTGTCTTATCTAATGCAAGCTTAACACATTAAAGCCAAACTTATCACTCAAACAGCTTTTTAAGAGATTTTAGCACAAACTGAAACTATTGTGGTGATTAAAGAAACAATAAATGTGTCTGGATCATCCCAGTGTTTGTTTTTAACCTCATGAAACCAAGTTTCCATTTTCCTCTAAAGGGGCTGCAACACCCAGCTGCACAAAACCTTCACTTTTTTTTAACAGTTTCACTGTTTTAATATTTTTCATTTCTTACAATCAGAATTCTCCAATAGATTTTTAGAAGAAATTCTTTTTTTTCATGCATCACCAACTGACCCTTTTATGTTAACGTCTCAATCTCCAGCCTAACCTCATTGAATTTTGCTTAGCAAAGTACTTTTCAACTCTAATAATTAGTAAGATTATATTTCTTATCATCTGTTGGTCGTCTGACCTGATAAACTTCAATGAGCATTATAACACAGGAATGATTGTCTCTAAAAATGGGCTCCTGCACGCTTGCAGACATTTTTCCATCACAACTTATGGATGATGAAGGATTTGATTAAAGCTGTGAAACATTACTGATAAACTTCATGTGATGTTGCATTAAAGCCAATTTTCTATTAAAATCAGGGTCTTTTCTAACTGACCTCTGACCTTTGAGCAGTAGTGTGTACTGTATGCTTGTATGTAACTGTATCTGACCTGGATTTTATCACCAGTTTCAAATAAGAATCTTCTTTAAAGTCTGTCTTTCAATACAAATGAAGTTAAACTTTATCAAGGCTGATGGTAAACTGTCCCTAACAAGTCCACTTTATTGCGTGCTCATTGACTTTCTCCTATCAGAGCTGTTTAACAAGTCCACTTTATACATGCTTATTAATCTATCACGCTTATCAGTGGCTCATGGTTGCTTAAAGCCTATGTCTGAACTTGACCACAGAGCCAGAGCATCATTCAATCTTGGCAACAGCTCCAGGATGACAAACTCCACTTTCTCTGCATCAAGACAGCTCATAACTTTTTAACAGTCTCTCCTGATAGCCTCATATCATCTGCTCTAATCAATAACCATACACTATCATTACAATGTAGACTACAGCTCAAAAGTCTGAGGTGAATTAGAAATGTCTTGTTTTCAGAATAGACTCAAATTTGGTTTCAGATTGAATCACAGCAATTTATCAAAAATAATCATATAAATGCTTAATATTAACACTGATCACAAATCATGAATGATTTTTAATAGAATATCTACAGAGGTGTTCAGAGACCCATTTTCAGCAATAATCCCTCCTGTGTTCAGTGGTACATTGTCTTATCTAATGCAAGCTTAACACATTAAAGCCAAACTTATCACTCAAAACAGCTTTTTAAGAGATTTTAGCACAAACTGAAACTATTGTGGTGATTAAAGAAACAATAAATGTGTCTGGATCATCCCAGTGTTTGTTTTTAACCTCATGAAACCAAGTTTCCATTTTCCTCTAAAGGGGCTGCAACACCCAGCTGCACAAAACCTTCACTTTTTTTTAACAGTTTCACTGTTTTAATATTTTTCATTTCTTACAATCAGAATTCTCCAATAGATTTTTAGAAGAAATTCTTTTTTTTCATGCATCACCAACTGACCCTTTTATGTTAACATCTCAATCTCCAGCCTAACCTCATTGAATTTTGCTTAGCAAAGTACTTTTCAACTCTAATAATTAGTAAGATTATATTTCTTATCATCTGTTGGTCGTCTGACCTGATAAACTTCAATGAGCATTATAACACAGGAATGATTGTCTCTAAAAATGGGCTCCTGCACGCTTGCAGACATTTTTCCATCACAACTTATGGATGATGAAGGATTTGATTAAAGCTGTGAAACATTACTGATAAACTTCATGTGATGTTGCATTAAAGCCAATTTTCTATTAAAATCAGGGTCTTTTCTAACTGACCTCTGACCTTTGAGCAGTAGTGTGTACTGTATGCTTGTATGTAACTGTATCTGACCTGGATTTTATCACCAGTTTCAAATAAGAATCTTCTTTAAAGTCTGTCTTTCAATACAAATGAAGTTAAACTTTATCAAGGCTGATGGTAAACTGTCCCTAACAAGTCCACTTTATTGCGTGCTCATTGACTTTCTCCTATCAGAGCTGTTTAACAAGTCCACTTTATACATGCTTATTAATCTATCACGCTTATCAGTGGCTCATGGTTGCTTAAAGCCTATGTCTGAACTTGACCACAGAGCCAGAGCATCGTTCAATCTTGGCAACAGCTCCAGGATGACAAACTCCACTTTCTCTGCATCAAGACAGCTCATAACTTTTTAACAGTCTCTCCTGATAGTCTCATATCATCTGCTCTAATCAATAACCATACACTATCATTACAATGTAGACTACAGCTCAAAAGTCTGAGGTGAATTAGAAATGTCTTGTTTTCAGAATAGACTCAAATTTGGTTTCAGATTGAATCACAGCAATTTATCAAAATAATCATATAAATGCTTAATATTAACACTGATCACAAATCATGAATGATTTTTAATAGAATATCTACAGAGGTGTTCAGAGATCCATTTTCAGCATTAATCCCTCCTGTGTTCAGTGGTACATTGTCTTATCTAATGCAAGCTTAACACATTAAAGCCAAACTTATCACTCAAACAGCTTTTTAAGAGATTTTAGCACAAACTGAAACTATTGTGGTGATTAAAGAAACAATAAATGTGTCTGGATCATCCCAGTGTTTGTTTTTAACCTCATGAAACCAAGTTTCCATTTTCCTCTAAAGGGGCTGCAACACCCAGCTGCACAAAACCTTCACTTTTTTTTAACAGTTTCACTGTTTTAATATTTTTCATTTCTTACAATCAGAATTCTCCAATAGATTTTTAGAAGAAATTCTTTTTTTTCATGCATCACCAACTGACCCTTTTATGTTAACGTCTCAATCTCCAGCCTAACCTCATTGAATTTTGCTTAGAAAAGTACTTTTCAACTCTAATAATTAGTAAGATTATATTTCTTATCATCTGTTGGTCGTCTGACCTGATAAACTTCAATGAGCATTATAACACAGGAATGATTGTCTCTAAAAATGGGCTCCTGCACGCTTGCAGACATTTTTCCATCACAACTTATGGATGATGAAGGATTTGATTAAAGCTGTGAAACATTACTGATAAACTTCATGTGATGTTGCATTAAAGCCAATTTTCTATTAAAATCAGGGTCTTTTCTAACTGACCTCTGACCTTTGAGCAGTAGTGTGTACTGTATGCTTGTATGTAACTGTATCTGACCTGGATTTTATCACCAGTTTCAAATAAGAATCTTCTTTAAAGTCTGTCTTTCAATACAAATGAAGTTAAACTTTATCAAGGCTGATGGTAAACTGTCCCTAACAAGTCCACTTTATTGCGTGCTCATTGACTTTCTCCTATCAGAGCTGTTTAACAAGTCCACTTTATACATGCTTATTAATCTATCACGCTTATCAGTGGCTCGTGGTTGCTTAAAGCCTATGTCTGAACTTGACCACAGAGCCAGAGCATCATTCAATCTTGGCAACAGCTCCAGGATGACAAACTCCACTTTCTCTGCATCAAGACAGCTCATAACTTTTTAACAGTCTCTCCTGATAGCCTCATATCATCTGCTCTAATCAATAACCATACACTATCATTACAATGTAGACTACAGCTCAAAAGTCTGAGGTGAATTAGAAATGTCTTGTTTTCAGAATAGACTCAAATTTGGTTTCAGATTGAATCACAGCAATTTATCAAAAATAATCATATAAATGCTTAATATTAACACTGATCACAAATCATGAATGATTTTTAATAGAATATCTACAGAGGTGTTCAGAGACCCATTTTCAGCAATAATCCCTCCTGTGTTCAGTGGTACATTGTCTTATCTAATGCAAGCTTAACACATTAAAGCCAAACTTATCACTCAAAACAGCTTTTTAAGAGATTTTAGCACAAACTGAAACTATTGTGGTGATTAAAGAAACAATAAATGTGTCTGGATCATCCCAGTGTTTGTTTTTAACCTCATGAAACCAAGTTTCCATTTTCCTCTAAAGGGGCTGCAACACCCAGCTGCACAAAACCTTCACTTTTTTTTAACAGTTTCACTGTTTTAATATTTTTCATTTCTTACAATCAGAATTCTCCAATAGATTTTTAGAAGAAATTCTTTTTTTTCATGCATCACCAACTGACCCTTTTATGTTAACATCTCAATCTCCAGCCTAACCTCATTGAATTTTGCTTAGCAAAGTACTTTTCAACTCTAATAATTAGTAAGATTATATTTCTTATCATCTGTTGGTCGTCTGACCTGATAAACTTCAATGAGCATTATAACACAGGAATGATTGTCTCTAAAAATGGGCTCCTGCACGCTTGCAGACATTTTTCCATCACAACTTATGGATGATGAAGGATTTGATTAAAGCTGTGAAACATTACTGATAAACTTCATGTGATGTTGCATTAAAGCCAATTTTCTATTAAAATCAGGGTCTTTTCTAACTGACCTCTGACCTTTGAGCAGTAGTGTGTACTGTATGCTTGTATGTAACTGTATCTGACCTGGATTTTATCACCAGTTTCAAATAAGAATCTTCTTTAAAGTCTGTCTTTCAATACAAATGAAGTTAAACTTTATCAAGGCTGATGGTAAACTGTCCCTAACAAGTCCACTTTATTGCGTGCTCATTGACTTTCTCCTATCAGAGCTGTTTAACAAGTCCACTTTATACATGCTTATTAATCTATCACGCTTATCAGTGGCTCATGGTTGCTTAAAGCCTATGTCTGAACTTGACCACAGAGCCAGAGCATCGTTCAATCTTGGCAACAGCTCCAGGATGACAAACTCCACTTTCTCTGCATCAAGACAGCTCATAACCTTTTAACAGTGTCTGTCTGTCCTCATACTTCTATATATTCTTCTGTAATAGATAACTATACGCTATCATTGTAATCAATCTACACCACAGCTCAAAAGTTTGAAGTCAATTTTCACCTGGTTTATAACCATGTGATCGGTCCACACATCAGTGTCTAAAAAAACGCTCATTTTTATCTGTGTCTATCATCAAAATTTGAGTTGATTGCAAACTCTCCCTAACAAGTTCACTTTATTGCGTGCTCATCAATCTCCTCTACAGCTCAGCTAACTGAAGTCAGTTAGAAACGTCTTTTTATCTTAAAAAAAACAAGATTCTTTTTTATATTTTGTAAATTGGTTTTGAATCCAAATAAATATAATTGCTTAAAACTTGCATTGGTCACCAATTATGATTAATGTTTGATAAAACATTAGCTGGTGTATGGATGCAACAATAATGGTGGTGTGTGGATTACAACAATAATAGCGAGTGTGCAGATTATATTACCTATCCTCAGTTTATCACATTAAATCTCATCTTACTAGTGACCCAGTAGCTTTTCCAAATACAGCTGAACTAACCAACATCATTTTTTCAAGTAATATAAAAATCGTTTTTATTTATTACCTTTTTAAACATCCCATTTTTTCTTTCTAATGTCATTAAATCAAGTTTGCCCATTTTTATAAAACATTTGGACCTCCACATCTTTTTAGCGTTCAGTTATTTCCTCAGTGTCACACATGGATTAGTTTTCGTCTCTTTCAATAAGAAAGTCAAATCTTCAGACCTTAAAGCAATCTTTGTTTCTTTCAATCATCTTAATATTTTTAATCTCCTGTAATATAATTGCAGTTAACCAGAGCTTAGCTACTCTGATCTACAGTGATTTTGGGGGTTTGGATTTGTTTTTCACAGGTGCAGAGCCTTTTTCTACAAAATTATGAATAAACTGCATTTTTTAAAAGTACCATTAATCATGTAGACTGACAAGTAACTAAACATGTAACACAGTGATCAGTAGAGAAGAAAGAAAATAACCCATTTACACATTTCTAGTTCAGATCAAAATTATTGTTCTGATTAAGGAAACAGTAAATTTGGCCACGTTACTGTCCTGATCCTCCAATTTTCCCTTTTCAATGTGACTAAATAAAATTCAACTTTTTTTTTTTTTTTTTAAATAAAAGCAGATGCACACCCAGATATTTCTTACAGTAAGAATCCTCCAACAACCTTTCAAAAGAAACATTTTTTGTCTTTCCTCAATTTTGAGAGCAACTGAACCCACAAACCTGAAGCTCGAGACCCCAAACTAACCAAATGTAATGTTTCCTTAATCAGCACAGTCATTTTTAACTTTTTGTGTGTTATGTTTACTCACAGTTTTGATGCTTGCTTCTTCGACTTGATCCATGATTAGCTTTTCACCGTCGCTCTGCTGTTTTCTCTCTCCTCATGCTTCTCCTTCATGCGTCCTGTCCTCAAATATAATCCAACCTGCCTCCTTGTTTCCTCCTTGACTTGTATTAGCAAAATTTCCAGGTAAATTAAGAGAAATCCAAAAAAGTTTTCCTGTTTCAAAAGCTCTTCCAGTTGCCTGTCTTCTTGTCCTCCTTCAAATGTGCATTTTTCGACTTATGTATTTATTTGAATTCATATTGCCATGACAACATAGCACAGAGCATCATGGTAGTTTAAAGCAGGTGGTTCTGTCCTCTGCAGAAATGCTGGTGTTCCATAGTGATGTAGAAGTATGTTAATAGTCTTGAAACAGACACTCACTGATCCGGTAAGAGCAGGAATTTAACTACAAACCCTCATAGTCCCCATCAGTATTCTTCATTTTGCTCTGTAGCAATGGTCACAGTGGCTGCTTTAAGTACGTTTGCCCCATAGAAATCCACTGATGTTCAGTGAGTCCCTTTGATACATATTTAGACCTTCATAATTTTCAGGGTGCATGAGTGTTATATCTCCATCTCATCCTAAACATTTTACCAACCAACACGTTCTCACTCCCAACTCGTCAAACGTGTGACGCATGGTCAGGCTCCCTCTGCTTCACTTATTGACGTGCAGGGTCCTCTCATTGAATACTATAGAGCTCCCTTAACGTTGCTTATTGACGACAAGAGATTGCCGCGGAAGAGCCTGTTGTCCGTATATTTATATATTTCCGAAATCACATTGTATTTATAGAATGACTATTAAAAGTCAGCGAGTGTCAGTAATGTTAATGTGGTTATGTTAGTAATACACCGAGTGCTAATATAACAGCTTTAAGATGCATTTGTAGATATTATTACGTGTTTTACCGTCTTTATGGTGCTAGCTTAAAGTTACAGTGTAAACGTTAGCTTATATTGTAGTAAAGCTGTTACTGTTTAAACGATGTTAGCACAGAAATATTCGCTTCTGTCATGACTGATGAAGTTACTAGTTAATAAAGTTTTCAGTAAAGTGTTTAATCGCAGCCACAGATTGACAGCAAATATCTCGATTAGCTTCAGTGCATCTATAATAAATATGTGCAAGTTTCAGTGCTTCGTTTAAACTGTATGATACTTATACTGATCCAGGGTCAGTGTAAAATACAATCCTAGCTGTGTGAACAAAGCCTGGCTCCTTTAATCCTGCATGACAAACCTCAGAATGCAGGTTATTATTACTCTTTCCTGCTGGCACACCTGTCACACCTGAGAGTCAGCTAGAAACTTACAGTGACGTGGACATCATGCAAAGACTGCCAGACTCTGTAATACTGCAAATGATCAGTGACTCATGTTAACACTAAACTTTAAACGGTATCTCTGTGTCTCTCTGTGTGTGCTGAACATTTAGGATTGAGTCAGGCTGCATCAGCTGAAGCTGTTATTTGTATATATCAGTATTTTTTTCATTCAGGTGTGGGGAAAATATGTAAGACTGCAGTGAAGCGATGTACCAGATTAATCCCTGGCCAAAGGTATCGTACTTAAATCAGACTACTGATCCAGCCACATCAGCCTTTTGTGAGGTCTGTTTAAAGTAGACTAAAAATGAACTGCAGGTTCCTGAGAGGTGGACTGTGAGCACAGAAACACATGTTCATACATACAGCTGCAGCAAACTTACATTAATTTTAAATAGATTTGTTACTCTGATGTCTGTCTCTGTGTTTGTCCTCTGACAGACTGGTGACCTGTCCAGGTGTGCTCTACCTATGACTACTGGGACAGGCTCTAGCCTCTGTAAAAGAAATTTTCTGTTATTCTCATTTAAAGTATTTAAGTGCTTATGCATATGCTTAGTTGTGACACTGTTATAGACTGTTCAGTGAAAGTTTCTAAAACTAGATGAACTTACTTCAGCGTCAGCAGTTTGAGAAAACAACTCCCTTTACAGGTGCTGATAAGGCCAAGGGCACAAAACAGCATAACCATTGATCCGTTAGGTTTCATAGCGAGACACGTGAAGTGTGGTAGGATCAGTTTGTAACTTCCTCCCTCTTCCTTGGAATGCATAAAGGAGTAGGAGCACAACTTCTGTGGCAGCGCTGACATGACTGAACTGTGATGTTTGATGTGTGTTGGCGCAGTAATAAATAGCTTGATCACAGCTCTTTCTGTGTTGCAGACTTTATTTAAAAAATTCCACGACACCCCCCACCCTCCCACTGTGAACCTGAATTGAATATTCAGAAGACATTTGTTTAAATAGTTCTACAAATCTGAGCTGTTGGTGTGTCCTTGGATTGTGTGGTAATAATATTAGAGCTAGCAATCTTTCTTACTGAATCTCTACTATGAGTCATGTTACCTGAGATTAATTCTATGTTTACCTGTCAGCCTGGACAAATGTGCTGTGTGAAGGAAATTAAATTAAATCAGATCTGAACTGCGTACATTTAAGGAACCTGTTCATATTTAATTGAAATATGAACCAGTGATTTTTTGATTGCTGATTCCAAGAGAGTCTTTGTGGAAATCCTGTTTGGCTTTTTGTTATTTTAATTCTCTTCTCTGTTTTCCAGAACAGTTCTCCACAGTCGCTGTCCACATGGGTCAGTGGGACCAAGAAGCACTCTGCTAATGTGTGGACTCTGACCAGCAACATCCAGCAAGACCCAGACAGCGTTTTCTATCTCCCAGCTGGAGTTTTTTGTTTGTCTGTGACTGGAGAGTCAGATTTTTGTTGAGCTTCACACTTGCAGAGGTAAGTCAGTTTGCAGAGATCCCTCCCACCCTGGCTTTTATGTCCTAGATTTCTTATCTGAAACAGTAATATTTCAGTGACTGCTGCTTATACCACAGGTTAATACACGCTACTGATCCCTGATAGGAGAATCATCAATTTTGGCAACAAAGAAGCCTGGTGGATGTTTGTTTGCAGTCTGATGATGGGACATCATGCTCTGCATCTTCAAAGTTTGCCCCCTCATTATTATTCATACCCAGTAATGTGAAGTATGCTTATATCTACTATAACTGAACCAACCTGGTGCTCTTCATTTATGGAGGCTGTTGAGTCTGAATGTTGGATGTTGTGTATCTCGTGTTCTCTGGGCTTCGTTGTCCTCAGTCTTTTTGCAGGATCAGAAAACAAAACCAGGAGGCGTGTAAATGTTTCTTCTCCATGATGTTTCTTCAAATGTTTCTTCTGGATGATGATAAGACTGTGACACGGGATGCCACCTTTGGTCTTGTGATGAAGCAAAGCTCAGGAAGAAGTGGGATTAAATGGTACCCACATGTGTGCTGCTGAGAAGGATGTACAGGGGCACCTGCAGCCAAATCCAAGCTTCAGGTTAGTTGTAGTTGCAGAACGCTATAGGACTGAGACAGCTGAGGCATCAAATGTTTGATTAAACGGATGAAAAAGAGAAGTTTTTTCCCTATAATTATCACTTCTTAAAATCTGTAGCAACTTCAAGTCTGTCAGCGTGCTGAGCATGCTCAGAATGTGACAATATATTTTTGTTCAATATTTAATTTCTTTCAGTTGCAATTGTTAAATGAAAAAAAAATAAAAATATATTCTTATAATTTAGCAAACTAATTTATCAAAAAATATATATACATATATCTGTATTAGTTTTAATAAACTAATTTGACACCTGTATTGAAAATACCATATTGTATTCA
This sequence comes from Perissodus microlepis, assembly GCF_051167445.1. Taxonomy (NCBI): domain Eukaryota; kingdom Metazoa; phylum Chordata; class Actinopteri; order Cichliformes; family Cichlidae; genus Perissodus; species Perissodus microlepis. The sequence continues at coordinate 12,647,485 of NC_140480.1, read as the reverse complement.
TACAGAATCAGTATGGTATCATTGTTTGTCTGCTCACTGATTGTTGAAACTAAGAGCTACTTTGATCTGTTTAGATCTAAAGTATCCAAAGTTGAGCTCTAATGTTTCTTCACCCCTGTGTGTGTGATATCTGATTTCCTACATGCTGGCAGAGCAGCAGTTTGTGCTCACAGATGGTGACGGTGTGGAGAGACGGTGGTGTTTCCTCAGAAGAACCAGCAGAGTCACAAAGGACACCAGTCCATCTCACCACCTTGACTTGCTGACTGATGTTCGTCTGCACTGCACAGAGGAAATCAACTGACCGAGGTTTGTCCAGTGACGTGTTATGAAATGTATATTTGTTTTATGCTTACAGATATGTTTTTCTTGACAGAGGCTCTGCAGAGGTTAGACAAAGCAGAGAAAATATGTGCTTTACATTTTACTGTGATTTATTGAGATATTTGTTGCCTGATGTTCAGCAGGAATGGAGAAATAGAATCAAAGGGAGATGTTTTTGATGTTTTTGTAATGATGTAAGTAAATCTTCAATATTATTTATTTGCTTGGTTATATTAGGAGTGTTTCTGAGTGAGGGAGAGAGGAGTCATCATCCAGTTTAAGTGACGTAGATCAGTGGATACACTTGTCTCCCCTTTAAAGGAGACAATCCAAGTCATCCTTAAATGTTAGTGCTTTCAAATACACAAACATTTTTAAAGGACAAAAATGAACATCCAACTTTGACTGTAATACAAAATAAATCTTTGCATGTGTGTTTTCAAACTCTCAGATGGGCAGGATATCAGTCTTGGACTGTCTAACCTGCCGGAGCAGCACTGAATGACCACCACACATGAGCATGTTCCTGCAACATTCAGCATCTGATCTGTCATCTGTGTGCTTCTGCTTTTGGTAAGTAGAGTTACCCAACTCCAGTAACTCTAAACACATGCCATCCATTTCTAACGGCCTGGTTACTTCCTGTCAGTTACTTTAGAAACCATGTGGTCACCTGACCTAACACTGTTTCTTCTTCTTCCCCTTAATGTTCAAGTGTCAAATGTCCAACAGCTGGAGAGGAAACTACACCAGTGTACTGGGATGTTTCAGCAACACGTGCCAGATGCTGTTCCTTCATGGTGACATCACCAGAGACAGCCCCACCCACCTAAGGACCTCGCCATTGATCATGATGATTATAATGATGACAGCGAGCGGAACTAAGACTGTAAAAATCCACGACCACAATTTTTCTTTCTAATTATTAATGAATACTGAGAGCCTCTTTCTGTGTTTTGTCTGTTTTGGGGTTGTTGTTTTTTACCTCATTTGTTACTAACAAAGTTCACCAAACTCACACAGTTTACATTCTGTATGTTTCCATCTTTACCAGCCACACTCTAACTGCATTTAAGAAAATAATCCTTAGAAATCGTCGTTTTTCTCTTTCGTAATTGATGATAATTCAGTGAATATACTGCGCTGCTTCCTTTTATTGCGTCACACATTGCTTTAAGTTTTTCAGTGTCCAGTTATTTTTTACGGCTGTTTGAATTCTCTGTATGTTTGACCCTGTAGACTGTTTGATGGACTGCTTGTCTTCCTGTTTGTTACCGCTGCCTGTTTTTGACTAAAGATTTGGATTTCTGACTTCAACACAGCCTCTGCGTGTCCTCCCTTTGTGTCCTCTTCCTCTGTGAATGTGTTGCATGTGTCACAGATTCATTTTATTAACAGTTTTCACACAGTGAGTTGCATCAGCATTCATCCACAGCACATTTCAGAAGGATTCAGATTAATACAGTGATCTTATAGTCAGAATTATCCTGACAGACTGCCACTGTAAATTATCTTTCATCAGGTAAATTTTCAAATAAAGTCAAATAAAGTTCAGTATTTCAAAGCAGGAGTTATGAAGAATCATACTGGCATTAGGACTAATAATATGTACTTACAAAGTCAAAGTTTTTTAATTATGCTAGAATACTGGAAGACAATCAACTTTTAGTGTTTTCCGCATATTAATTATTCCGAAATAGAGATGGTGACCCTAACCGTACAGAAGCACACTAAACAACTGACAATCTAACAGACATCATTGGCCTGAGCTGTCATGCACAGTGAGTCTGATCCTTTGCTGTGAGAGTCTGACAAGCATGTTTCTGGTCAGTTTGGAAGAAATAATATCACAATGTTGATCTTTTTTTCCAATATTCCTTCTCTTTTACAACATAAACTGTGATCAAAGCTACTTATGTTCACAGCATGTAATAATACTGACAGTCCAGGGCATTGTGGTCTGTTGAGCTAGGGTTAGGGTTAGCAATTCAGACATATGTAATCAATATTAAACGTCTCTGACGTGGGCCACTGTCCGCAGTGTTGGGAAATCCATACCAGGCTGGAACGAGTCAAGGTAGGTGAGCATCCACGAGAAGACACAGCAGATGCATCCTACTAATACTGACAGGACCAGGAGACTCCAGAAACCGAGCATCTTCTCTTCAGTGCCATCCTCTCCTGTCACCCTCTCTGCCCGCAGCTCTTTGAGTATGGGGTAGATAAGGGCGCAGAGAAAGCCTCATTACTAATTTATATTATAATTCAATTTTCATGAAATATTCATATTCAGTATTGGTCCTTTTATATTATAACCACGTATCCACCCAGGCTCATGGTGGGGCAGGGCTCTGTCCTGGGATGCTTGAGTACAAGGTAATGTACACCCTGACCAGGTATCCAGTCTGTCAGAATTGTTTTCAATATTTGGTTCAAAAACATGAGTGACAACAAAAATCCAACTAGGATTCTTGCATATGATGAATGAAGTCTGTCTTTGACTGTATTGTCCAGCTGATCCATCAAACCCCCAGCAGGTGAACCTTATTCATGACATAACACGGCAACAATGTAAAAAATTAGACAGCAACAGTCTAAATGTAAAGTGCATTCTAAACTCCTCTTCAATAAATTATATGCAAAGAGTCATTCAGGACTGTAAAACGTGAACTACAGAACCCAGAGTATTCATCATTAAATCTCTGGTTGCTTCATTTTTCTATCTATCCTATATCAGATACTTTAAAGGTTAGGTTAGGTAAAGTTGCATTCTCATGGTGAGGCAAAGTGCTTTATGTGTGTGTGTGCGTGTCATGAACGGCTATAAAAGGCCTATAATTAAAGAACAAAGCGGGGTTTGAGTTCGAGTTGCGGCAGACTGTCACTACTTGTAAATGGAACGCAGCCTTCCTACGGCGGACAGCTAATAACAGGAATCGGACGCGGTCCACCCAAGTCCACAGCAACCACCATAGCAACCGCCTAGCATGACCTTAAAAACATATTCTGTCTTCATAACTATCAAAAACATGAAATGATTTGCAAAGTGTTTAAGTGTTACAGCTGCAGAGAGCTATGGCGGTATCTTTGGAAGCTGTTTACATAGCTAATAATATACGATGTAACCATGGAGACAGTCAGTCACGTGAGCTAGCGGTGCATGTTTACTACAGTGAATAAGGTGATTGCGTGCACAGCGTCCACACGCTGCAGGGGGTAAAGACATTACTTCAATATTGTTTTATATTGATATATATTTGCCTTCTGTTGACCATCACCTCAGGTTCACCATTACAGTTTCAGCATACAGATGCACACTGTCTAAATATCAACACATTCAAAAACTTATGTCTCAGAAATAAGCACAGCTGTTCATGTTTGTCATTAGAGTTTTATTTGTAAGAAAATTATGAACTTCATATTGTGTATCAAATAAAAGAACATTTCACAACTCTGAGTCAACAGAAACAGGTAACAGAAATGTCTCTAATGTAGACATGTACAGTGTAGTGTAAGCATTAAAAGATCATAAAGGAAAAACTAACATTTATGTGAAACTAATTGTAATAAAAAAAATGAACAGGTGGTTTATAGATGTAAAAGAAAGAATCTGAAAACAACACTTTTTTGGTCTAAGTGATCAAAGTAGAAAACAGAACTGATGTTCAAAAACAAACCGTAGCTGCACTAATATTACACATCTCCATTGTTGTGGTGAACAGACATGTTGCTTTTAAAACCACATGCAGTGTGTGACCGTGACTGTTCACTGAGACCATGAACGCCACTTCGCTGAAGCCTTCGCCTTCTTCTTCTTCTTCTAAAATGGAAGCAGAAGGAGCACGAGCTGCTTTGATCTACTGAAAGGAAAAAGCAGAACATCTGAGCTGAAACCAGTCAGCTGAAATCATTAAGACAGGAACAATCATTCAATGCAGTGTCTCAGGTGGCTTAGCCTGTTACAACTGTTGATACAAGCTAAATACGGTTAACACACAGTGTCAGGGAGCTCCAGTGTGGGAACTAGTGGCTTTAGGTTTGTAGTCATTTAACTTTCATCCATTCATTCATTTAATTCAGGAGGAAGAAATGTCAGGTTGATGCAGGCTGGTTACATGCATTTGGTCCCATGCTGTCTTTAACTAAATGACTTGGTTCATTTTATGGCTGGGCTGTACGTGGGGTTATATCATGTTATTTGGGCAGGAGTACCTGTCCCCTGTTAGACTTAGAAAGTTTCTCCATAAGTAGAGTTTCTAACTCTTCTAGCACATCTGTTGCTGACAGCTTTTTGGTGGCTCTTTTTACCCCACACTGGTTGTGAGTGTGTAAATAGCCCCACTAGTTCTTTTGGGTTGCAGTTAACTTGGGAGGAAGAGGTAGGTCTGCCATGACTAGATGAATAACAATTATCTGGGATACATAAATTTCATAATGCATGCATATATCTCTCTAAACCTGGCCTGAGGGCTGCCATTTTTTACATTCAGTTATTTCTTTGTTGAATCTAAATAATGAATGTGTTACAGTTAAACTGACACTGATCAGTGTAAATGGCTCATTGGGACACAGAAACCTTTAAATTAAACCCTATCACCTGATATCGAGTGTCAAACAATATCAAAGCTGTAAAAGCTGTTTACAGTCAGAATTTATAAAGCTATGATTGTAAATAAATTCAAACAAGTGAGCTTTTCTCTTTGTGCTGAATATCAACACTGTGATTTCTTAGACTGCAAGCTTTACTTTAGCACAACCAGTTGTAGAAGCTGCCACTCCAAATGTCTTTTGATAGCAAGAAAAAAATACCTTTTCAGTACACGGCCTGAAGTTCTTCTCTGACATCTTCTGCAATCGGCTTTGTCTGCTGGTTTGAAGACAATAAACCACAAAAAGATGATTTAGTCACTTTGTCTGCGTCATGCAGCTCGAATGTGTCGTGTAACGATGTTGAATAGCCGTCGTTATCCCTCTGCTGTGTCAGTAGGATTGTACTGTACAGCATCTCATTGATATGTGAGGAATGCTAATGTAACACGATTAGAGACTTACATCATTAAAACATAAAGGACAGGAGATATTTACATATTTTTATATTTATATTACATTTTATAGCTGACGGATATTACTAAATAGATAGAATTTACTAAATAGCTGGATGAACATGAAAAATATGTCTATAATAACAAATGACCATGAGAGCCAGTAGAATTAATTCAACTGGACACTCAAAAGATGTCCTTAAATGCTCTTTAAGTGGCAGAACAAACAAACAAACAGTTAATTGCTTACTTGAGATGAAATCTGCTCAGCTACTTTGAAAACAGCTTCTAAGTGGTTCCTCCTTTAACAGGATGACTGCTCAGGGGTAAGGCCATCATGCAATCCAGCAACCTTTATGGTTCTGCTTTGATTCACCAGGAACTATTAGGGAAACCTTCCAGCGCCTCCTGTGAAAGACACAGGCATAAACACACAAACATTTATTAACATGTTCCACAGTCTTCCAGTTTGATTTTCTCATCCTGTGGACAACAACGTACATGGATGCAGGTTTATTGTTAACTTTTGTAAGGTTTATTTAGTGAACATATCCAGCTGCAGCTCCACTGTGATCCTGAACTGGATAAGCACTTAAGAAAATGTGTCAATAAATGGACATACATCAACTTACTATATTTATCCAAACAGACGGGACCAATAATGCTTCACTGAGTTAGAGACTTTAACAGTCTCTTCTATGTAAGAATGTCTCGTGCTGATATACCTGCAAACTTGACAACAAAGGTTTTTCAGACTACATTTAGCTGTCCTCTATGTCAGCTCACACATTTACATTCATGTCACACTTATTTCTGCTTTCCCATTTTATAATTATTACTTACATTTTGATTAGATACCTTGAGTTTGTAAATGATCAGATTACATAATTGGAATACAATGTATCCAATTCAGGGTTGCGGGAGGATGAAGCCTATCCCAGCTGATACAGGACAAAGACAGGCTGCCAGTTTATTGCAGGGCTAACACAATATGTGTAACAGAAAATCCACTTAAATGTTTGATATTTCTTATAATAATCATAATTATGACTATTATTTAAAGGTTTCTTTATAAATACATTTTGATTTTTTATAACACCTAAAATCCAAACCTGAGCTGTTTCAGATTCTGACCTCTGACCTCAGTGACCTGGCTGTGTCCTCACTGCAGCTCCCTCTTGGAAGTACGTCTGCTTCTTGTCTACCCCCAGTGTTGACCGCCTGCCCTTGATATCACGTACTGTACCTGAGGAACAAAAAAGGACAAACACTTGCCTTCATTTAAGAAGTACATTCATACAGAGGTAATCTATGGAAACACACTAGTTCACCCTTTGGGAGAAATCAGTTCCTGTGAAACATTTCTGTAAATGAACATCATGTGGAGAATGAATGAAATGAGTTCTTCAGGTGACTCAGCAGACCCACACTGACAAATGAAATCTAGTTAAACTATTAAGCATATTTGCTCTTCTGAAATCTGTGTTAAACAACAACAAACATAAATTAGTAACAAAAATACAGCTGAGTAGAGGCTTTACAAACCACCAGCAGCCATAATGCTAAATTTTAATCTTCAAATGTTTCTGAGCCGTCTTCAACCTGCTTTTAACACATTAAAGTCCCACAGTCAATGCAGCCTGACTCAATCCTAGATGTTCAGCACACAGAGACACAGAGGTACCGTTTAAAGTTTAGTGTTAACATGAGTCACTGATCATTTGCAGTATTACAGAGTCTGGCAGTCTTTGCATGATGTCCACGTCACTGTAAGTTTCTAGCTGACTCTCAGGTGTGACAGGTGTGCCAGCAGGAAAGAGTAATAATAACCTGCATTCTGAGGTTTGTCATGCAGGATTAAAGGAGCCAGGCTTTGTTCACACAGCTAGGATTGTATTTTACACTGACCCTGGGTCAGTATAAGTATCATACAGTTTAAACGAAGCACTGAAACTTGCACATATTTATTATAGATGCACTGAAGCTAATCGAGATATTTGCTGTCAATCTGTGGCTGCGATTAAACACTTTACTGAAAACTTTATTAACTAGTAACTTCATCAGTCATGACAGAAGCTAATATTTCTGTGCTAACATCGTTTAAACAGTAACAGCTTTACTACAATATAAGCTAACGTTTACACCGTAACTTTAAGCTAGCACCATAAAGACGGTAAAACACGTAATAATATCTACAAATGCATCTTAAAGCTGTTATATTAGCACTCGGTGTATTACTAACATAAGCACATTAACATTACTGACACTCGCTGACTTTTAATAGTCATTCTATAAATGCTGTCCGTTTAAATGGTCTTACCTGTACACACTGCTGTATCCACATGTATTCCATAAGTTCCAAAAGTTTAAATGAGTTCTGACTGTGTTGGGATGATAGTGTTGTTTGTTGTCTGCAGTTGCTGGTCCCTGGTGGAGAGAAGCAGGTGATGCTGGAGTCACTGCAGCCAGATGCACGTTACAGCATCTTGGTCACCGCTGAGTACCACAACAGAGAAGGAGGCAGCGGTTCAGCTCAGGGCAAAACTGGTGAGTCAAACAAGGGAAAGATGCCAAGACAGCTCAAGTGCAACTTCCAGTTAAGACCGACAGGCTTACATGCAAAAAGTGCAAATGTCCCATTACTTTACCCTTACAGGAGGATATGCATACTTGAAGGTTTCCACATATAGAAACATCAAGGTTTTTGGGCAGTATTGTTTCTACAGCACTACACGTACAGTCATTTTGGTCCAGAGACACAGATTCCTTTCTCTGCATAATGATGGGCTGTCTGAACAATGAGACAGAAGCCAGTGCCGGTACAATGACAGTACTGCTCTTGATACTTGGTTGGAAGTTCAAAAATTACTGGGTGCACTGTGTCTACGGTTATTGTCCAAGCTAGTGTGCAGATGACATTCTTTGGCTTTGTGTTTTTTGTTTGTTTTCTGGCTTTTTTCTGTTTCTCTAGACACTTTGTGGGTAAGCAGTGCGAGTGTGGTCAGGTCTGACCACTCCAGTATCTGTGTGTCATGGAGACCAGTATCTGCCGTTGATGGATATCCTATTGTAATCCAGGATGTAAAAGGTATTCTGTAATCACGTCTACAGTGATGTGAAAAGGTGTTTCCCCCCAAGTTAATACAAAATGCAGTTTTTAAATGATGATTTCATAGATTAGGGAGAAAGATTATCCAAACCTCCCTGGTCCTGTGTAAAAACAAATTGCCCCCCTTGTTAAATCACGAGTTAACTGTGATTAACCAATTTTGGAAACCTCAGTTCAGTGTTACTAGACACACTCAGGCCTGATTAATTGCAGACTTGTGAATCAAGAAATCAGTTAAATAGAACCTGTCTGACAAAGTGAAACAGGCTAAAAGACCTCAAAAAGCAACACATCGTGTCACCAGCCATCCTCCTGGTCCTCAGTGTTAATGCCCACTTAACTGGGTCCTTCAGTGGAAAGGCTCAAGCAGATGAAGCCTAATATAACAAGATGAGACTGACAAATATTCTATTTGAATGTTTAAAAAGAAAAATATCACAGTATCTATGCTTTCACTGAGCATATACCTGCATCACGAGTGTCAATGATGAACTCTGCAGCCTGAAAAGTCCTGGCCTCGGTCAGCCCCGGTCCACTCACACGCACACGGCTCACATCACCAATCCCTGACTGCTTGATCATAACAGCAATTGGGCTGCTGGGAACATGACGGCCGTTCTTCTTGATGTTAACAAGGTGCTCACCAATGTCCCTGGGTTACAAATGAGATTCCTAACACAGACAGACAAAACAGATGAGGGTTAACGCTTATTCTTGTGTGTGCACGCAGCCCGTTTCAGTTGCTCCTGCTTCTTTCTCCATGTTTTAACTTTATTACTTTCCCCCTCTGTCTTTTACTTAGGGGTTAATAAAGTATTTGGATTCTGATGAGTCTCATTGTTTTGCAAACTTCTCACTTATCAGACGGACACTCACCAATGTGAGCATCTCAAACACACAACGTGTATCGTGCCTGTTTATCTGCACACTATACTGTATGACAGAGTTTGCTGCACAGAAAGTGCCGTAAGCTATTTTAAAGGAACAGTTTCACAAACAACCTGATTTCTTACAAAATGAAACAATTGTCTTTACACTGCAGTCCTTGTCACTGTTAGATGTAACGCTGGCTCTGGAAAGGCTGCTGACAGCTCTGTCACCTTTGTGACTCTTTTCCTCTGTCAGCGATGAACCTCAGTGGGAGTGACATTCGTGATGTTCACTCTGTCACTCAGTCAAAGAAAAAATAACTATACATTCAGACGTGAGGTTGAGCTGAACACAATGATACCAAGCAAGGCGAAAAAACCTGAAGGTGAAATACAAATGCAAAATTAAAAGTAGTCAAAAATGGCCAGTTATATTTTGGACCTCAGAGGGTTAACCCAACAAATCATGAAAAATTAGGTTTAAATTTTTATTCATGACAGTGCAGATTTCTCACATTTCAATTTAAGCATGTAACAATTTGATTTTTTCTAACACAAAAAGAGTGAAACTTAGGTTAGACTTGTGTTTGCAAATGACCCACCCCATGTTTTGTAGCTTTCTGGATTTCATACTTATTGGGCTATATATTAATTTATTATACAGACTTATACAGTACATTAAATCAAAATTCATGTTTTATGTAACTGAAATGTTTAATTATGTGGGCTACAGAAAATAATTAAGTTATAGACTATATTTATAAGAAACATGTACACTTACACGAGGAAGTGGTGTCCCAGAAACGATGTGGGCTCCATAGATAATTGGCAAACCTTCTGGAGGAAACCTGGTCTTGTTAGGAGAGACGGCATCCATCCCACTTTGGATGGAGCAGCTCTCATTTCTAGAAATATGGACAAATTTATTAAACCCCCCAAAATATGACTATCCAGAGTTGGGACCAGGAAGCAGAGTTGCAGTCTTACACGCCTCTCTGCAGCTTCTCTCCTCCTGCTACCCCCCCAAAAAACCCATCACCATAGAGACTGTGTCAGCTTCCAAAAAGACAAAAAACAAACTAAAAACCAGCAACAAACAACTTAAACATAAACAATTACAAAGAAAGAACAATACAGTATCCACATCTGAACCAAAGAGTAAAACAGTGAAATGTGGATTATTAAATATTAGGTCTCTCTCATCCAAGTCTCTGTTAGTACATGACTTAATAATTGATCAACAAATTGATTTACTCTGCCTTACAGAAACCTGGTTGCAGCAGGATGATTATGTTAGTTTAAATGAATCAACACCCCCGAGTCATTCTAACTACCAGAAATCTCGAAGCACAGGCCGAGGGGGCGGTGTGGCAGCAATTTTTCACACCAGCCTATTAATTAATGAAAGACCAAGACAGACTTTTAATTCATTTGAAAGCCTGATGCTTAACATTGTCCACCCCAGCTGTGAAACTCAGAAACCAGTCTTACTTGTTATCATCTATCGTCCACCTGGGCCTTATACAGAGTTTCTGTCTGATTTCTCAGACTTTATATCTAATTTAGTTCTGAGCTCAGATAAAATAATTATTGTGGGTGATTTTAACATCCATGTAGATGCTAAAAATGACAGCCTCAACATGGCATTTAATCTGTTATTAGACTCAATTGGTTTCTCTCAAAATGTAAAAGAACCCACCCACCACTTTTATCACACTCTAGATCTTGTTTTAACATATGGCATAGAAACTGAACATTTAACAGTGTTTCCTGAAAACCCTCTCCTGTCTGATCATTTCCTGATAACATTTACATTTACAATAATTGATTACACAGCGGTGGAGAGTAGACTTTATCAAAGTAGATGTCTTTCTGAAAGCGCTGTAACTAAGTTTAAGAATATAATCCACCCACTGTTATCATCTTCAATGCCCTGTACCAACACAGAGCAGAGCAGCTATCTGAACGCTACTCCAACAGAGGTCGATTATCTTCAGAAGTACCTGACTGGTGGTATAATTCTCAAACACGTAGCCTAAAGCAGATGACTCGTAATCTGGAGCAGAGATGGGCAGTAACGCGTTACTTGTAATGCGTTACTGTAATCTGATTACTTTTTTCAAGTAACGAGTAAAGTAAGGGATTACTATTGCAAAAACGGTAATTAGATTACCGTTACTTTCCCGTAGGAACGCTGCCTTACTGCGTTACTAAAACCGTGATTTTTTTTGCAAGAATGTCTCATGACAGTGACGTAAGCAAGTGCGACGTTCGTGACAACAGCTGTCTGCAGATCAACAATGGATCATATATCAGGTGCAGGAGAGAGTATGAGCGTGCAGCGTTTAAAGCGTGGAAGTACTGACCTTACTTTGAATTTGATTCCATAAAAAGTGACAAAAACATTAGTGTCCGTTGTGCGTGGGAAGAAAACTTCTTTTTACACCGAAAAAAACCCCTAAACAAGCTTCGAGTGGGCAACGTCTTAATGGGAAATTCACAGAGAAACTCGCGGATTCTTCCACTGACCGCTGCGCCACACCTGCACCAGGGTAAACCTCCGCCTACCCAACTCCTGCTTTACAGGTGAAAATAGAGCAACAGGACCGCTAGTCTTTGATTTTATTTACTTTCTGCTGTGTTTTACTTGCATCTATTTGAAAGACTGAGTGTAAACACAAAAAATATTTTATTTTATGTGCTGGAATGTGCAGAAAATAGGTTTAAATGTTAAACTAATTTCTTCAAGTCAGAGAATGGTGCATATAATTTAATTTTTGCTTGATGCATAAAGTTAAAAGATTAAACTGATAAAACAAGTTTAAAAAAAAGAGACTTTTCCATTTGATTACATTTTGTATGATGGATTATGCAGAAAAAGTAGAATTGGGTTGACAGATCTATCGCTTTATCACCTATTCAGGTTGTAAATCGTGTTTTTAAAAAGTAACTAAGTAACTAAGTAATTAATTACTTTTGAAAATAAGTAATCAGTAAAGTAACGGGATTACTTTTTTGGGGAAGTAATCAGTAATTAGTTACTGATTACTTTCTTCAAGTAACTTGACCAACACTGGTTGAGAGTGAATTGATTTAAACAGCACAATACGCTGCTGAATCACTCTCATTGTTATTGTTATTTTATTTCCTGTCAATAGCTGAAGTACTGGTGACAAAAGAGAACGGTTGAGTTTCATCTCATAAAATTGACACCGCTCCAGAATAGCTGGAGTAGAAGGGCGTGTTAATAACCACTCTTATTCGTCTAATACCAGAGAAGGCTCTGCAGTTTCTGTTTAATGGGTAATCAGCCCACTAAGTTTACTGTTGACGAACAGTGGTTAGAAAAAAAATGTCCAGGCGCCGGACAAATTAGTGTGCAAGGATGGAGAAATCCATCTGCACTATTACAACTTAAAGAAGTAGGAGAAAGAAAAGATTTAAAGAAAGAAGGAAAACGCACATAAGAATTAGAATATTTCCAAGTGTGGAAGCGAGAGGTAACAGACAGGGACAGAGGAGAGGAAATAGAGGCAGAGGAAGAGGAGGATTTAGAGGAAAGGGCCAGAGATACGTAGGGCAGACAGACTTACGCGAAAGAAGTGAAGAAAGAGATAATACGTGCTGGAATTGTGGCAAGGAAGGGCATTTCGCCAGAGATTGCAGACATAAAACAGACAAACGGCAATATTCAAAAGAATGACTAAATGAGAAAAAGCCAAATGAAAATGACAAAAGTGACGCAGAAGTATTTAATGTCTATCAATTAGTGTCTGAAGTAAAAGGCAAACTTACGCTGACAGTATATGTTAATGGCAAACCAGTGCAGATGTTATGTGATACAGGAGTATGTAAAACCGTTTTGAACAGAAAACCACGGGAAGTACAATTCTCAGAAGATACTTTAATAGTAAAATCAGCATCAGGTCACACTACAGTGCAGTGACTGATAAAACCCTTATTAAGTGAAAACCAGAGATCAAAATAGTTTAAAGTAGTTTAAAAAGGTTGGAAACAGACCCCACCGAACAGATATAAATATAAGAAGTACAAAAATAAAATAAACAAAGACAAAATTACATTAGAACTTATTTTTAACGTATTGAAACTAATAATAGCAAGGATAACAACCTGCAAACTGATATTAACAATGAAACATAGTTGGCATGACGACCATGCCCAGAATGTATAAAATGAATAAAAGGAAATAATTCACACGAAAACCTTTTAAATAAAATAGAGAGATGCATAAGGTACATTAGGGCTGTGTCATTGTTCAGCCAAGGAAAGTGTGTGAAAAGGTAAATGTCTCCAGCTTGGGAAAAGGTGAAACTGCAGATCACCCGAAGCCCTTGATGGATACAAAATAAAATATAAAATATATAATAATAAATTGCTTGGTTCGTCACGCAAAAGAGAGAATGAATGTGACTGAAGGTTGGATCTGAGATGAGACAAACAGAAGACCAGTCTAAAAAGTAGGCACAAACCTGTTCAGAGAAAAAGCAAATTTGTACAGATTGGATGAATTCTAAATTATCTGTTTGCTGAGTAAGATGATCCTAACTATTAAATTGGCTCAGTAGTAGTATAGTGGTATACACTAATAAAATATTGTAATATACTATTGTTATTATATAGAAAGAAAAAGATGATAATATTAATAATGACATAATATTAATAATAAGAAGCAACCTAGTCAGTTATGATGTGAGGTGGATGATTGTTATGAAGTAATCTGCATCAAGCTTAAGGTTTGCTCAAACTCAGTATAATGACATATGAGATGAAGAAAATAAAGAAACTATCTAAACTAATTAAGTGCATAGAGGCACTTGACCTGCTTGAAAACCTGTCATTTATCCTGGATAAAACATTACTGAGATATAGAGCACACCTATAATAACAACTAATAAGCCAAACCCTGTAGACAACAGCTAAAGCTACAGGATTGAGAAGCTGAATTAAATATGTGGACACCGCTAAGTTGATGAGCATGTTACACATTTTCTTTTATTTTTATTTGTTTGTTTTTAGAGCAGAAGCTGCATAAAAGCCAATACATGCAGCTGTCTGTGAGCTCAGTTTTTCCCTCACACTTCTGCTCTGTTTCAGTAGCAGCATTTTTCTTTTTGTGTCCTGACTCATGTATGTTTTCTGTTTTGTTTGATTATTTTATTTTGTTGATTTGGAAACGAATTTGTGACCATACTTGTGGATCACAGTGACACATAGTGATTAGGCATATGATTTATAAATGCCTAGTTTTAGAACTGTGGGCAATTCAAAGTTTAAAAAAATATATATATATAAAAAACCCTAACTTCAGAGTTTGAAATATGTAAGATGTGTGAGATGGGTGAATTCTTTGAAAAACTAGAAATGATCTAAAAATGCATTAAGTGAAAATATAATGTTGCATCTATAGAGAAGAAAGAAGAAGCATTCAGTTATTTAAAAATAGGCATTACAGACAGATACAGTTTTAGCACTGCCTGACTATGATAAGCCTTTCTACTTACGTGTAGATAGAGGAGCAGGTTATATGAAAGCTGTGATAACACAGGCATTTGGAGAAAAATAACACCTGTTAACATTCCTGGTGAAATTTAGACTCGTGTAAATTAGACTCTGTAGCGTCAGGCCTGCCTGCATGTGCAAGCCTGTGTAGCCGCAGCAGAGGCAGTAAAAGAGTCAGCTGCACGTATGTAGTCATATGTGCATATGAATTGCACGCAGGCCAAGATATAAATATATACACTGACAGCCAGTTTGTTTTTTCAGCAGTGCACCACTTTGCAAAAATTTGGCATAATAGAGGTATGGTCACCTCTACGGATAACCCCGTGCAACACGGCAGCTTATTAAAAATCTTATTGGAAGTGATCAGCTTGCCAAAACAATTGGCACTTTGCAAATGTGCAGCAAATCAAAAAGACAATTTTATTGTCAAAAAAGGAAATAATTTTGCAGATCAAGCAGCAAAACAGGCTGCACAACAATCGGCAGAGCTACTAGTATCCGACTACTGCCCACAAATACCACTTGACGTACTAAAAACCGAACAAAAAGCTGCAACAACCACTGAACAGAACAAGTGGCTGAAATGTGGAGCACAACTGAAAGATGACTTAATGGTCTGTGATGGAAAACCAATATTACCAGAGTCGTTACACAGGACAGCGGCTGTAGTGACACATGAAGTAATACATGTGTCAACAGGAGGGAAATATAGTATAGATAAACAATACACACTTTTACACTATAAATTTTGAAACTTCAGCGAAAAATTTGTAAGAACATGCCTATTCTGTCAAAAACACAACTCACAAGGAAACTTAAGACCTAAGAGAGGCCAGTTCTCCACACCATCCACATGGATTTTATTGAATTGAATGAATGTCAAGGATCAAAATATACCTTAGTGATCATAGATGTGTTTTCAAACTGACCAGAGATATATCCAGTAAAAAGCAGAGGCAATCTCCATTGCAAAATGTTTATGTAATCATTTTATTCCAACATATGGTATCCCTTCTCTGATAAGATCAGACAATGGGACACATTTTGTCAATGATGTGATCAGTAAGGTCTCTGAAGCACTAGGATTCAGCATAAGAAATCACTGTGCTTATCATCTATGGAGTGCAGGGTTAGTAGAGAGAACTAACGGCACCATAAAACAGAGACTCAGAAAATGCCTGAAATAGATAAAAATGCAAAGAGTTTAGTTTATTTAAAAGGCAGTGTGTGTGAGAGGAATATGAAATTATTGTGTGAATGATGCTACATTTTAGATTAAAAGTTAGTAGAATTACAGAGGGTTTGTAGATTGTAAATACAAAATGAGTTTGATTAGCCTGTAGAAACACAAAAGAGAGTAACAGGAAGTGTGTGTGTGACAGGACCTTTGCATGCCCATAGAGGGAGTGAGCACCCAGAGAGAAAAACAGAAGAGACAGACTCTAGCCAGATGAAGCAAATGGAGGCTTTAAGAAAAGAAATGAAAATGATATTAATGGTATGGTTTAGTGTGTCAATATAGGTCACAAATAAATAAAGGTGGACTTTTCTCAACCTAGGATTTTGAGCACAGCAGCAAAACCATAGATCAACATAATTGGGAGAAAACAAGCCAAAGTTTGGCTTAAAATTTTACAGCTTGACCTCCCACTTGTCCCGATCCTGAGAAGAAGCTCAAAGGACAGTCAATCTCCTGATGAAGACCAACGGAACATCGTGGACTTGAAGAATTAACAGCAGGCTGGTAAGAACAGTGTGACATAACTGTTTAAAGGCACTGAATGTGATATTTTGCCTGGCTGGGACTTAATCTAAAAGGAAGAAACAGAGAAGAAACAGATTGTGTTTGCTGGAGATTTAAGACAACAAAGGACACTTTGAGAAGGGTACAGGGGCCAGTGGGAAGGTGAAGCCCAGAGGAGTATAATTGGGTTGAAATTGAAGCCTGAACTCATGATGGTGTTTAGAGATGTCCACCAGATCACAACAAAGAGGTAAACAAAAATAGAAAACACACATATATAAATTGTTACATGTGAAATTATTTTTGGAAAGAATCAGAAGTAAGATAGTTTGAATCAGACCTCAGTGAAAAGATGCATGAATTGATGCAAGTGAACTAATAGATAAATCTGTTAGAAAGACAACTTTAGTAGAATGAATGGCAAAACTAGTAGAAAATAGGGATATTGTTTTGAACTGCCGTGCGACACTTCTCAAGTCTTTTGCAGATTAAAACCAGGTGAAGGTCCATACCAAGTACTCCTAACGACGCCAACAGCTTGCAAAATCGCTGAGAGGCCCTCTTGGATCCACCAGAGCCATTGCAAAAAGTGGAAGTGAGTGATAGCACAACCTAAAGACACCACCACCCCGACTCTTTGGTGATCTACAGGTGAAGGGAGGGCTGATTGGGTATATCCCGCCTTCTACTTCTCGCCTGTAGTCTACTCACCAGAGTAAATCGGTGTGTCTGGTCATCATGAAGATTATTCTGTTTACCACCTTGGCCCTGCTGCTTACAGCATGGACCCTGATGCACTTAAAGGATCAAGAAGCCAACTTGCATAGAAGGGCATGGATATATGACAACTCACACCTGACTGAAGTGACACAGGACTACATCCATCCCTGGATGAACAACGCCTGGTATAGAAAATATATAATCGCACAGAAGGCAAAGATTGTTATATATGCTCACACATGCCTGCTACAACACAGCATGCTACATTATATGGCAGACTTATGAACATGACTCAAGTGACATGCGCAGCAAGCTTTGCCAGTCTAGGTTATCAATATTTAGGAATTGTCCTAAACCACAGCGACTTCCTGACTATTGGACTATCGTTTTGGACTGTTTTTAAATGCATTGACCAGCATCAACAAAGAACAAAATCAGGAAAT
The DNA here is from genome assembly GCF_051167445.1 of Perissodus microlepis. Lineage (NCBI taxonomy): Eukaryota > Metazoa > Chordata > Actinopteri > Cichliformes > Cichlidae > Perissodus > Perissodus microlepis. The sequence continues at coordinate 12,629,711 of NC_140480.1, read as the reverse complement.
TGATGCCATGAGAATAACTGTTATGCAACACCGAGTTGCCCTGGACATGATCTTGGCAGAAAAGGGCGGACTGTGTGTTTTGTTTAATATAACTTGTTGTACATATATTCCAGACAATGTGCATTCTGATAATATGACAAATGCTCTACAATTACTTAGAAACGTTCAACAGGCACAGGTAACCGATTGGGCAAATTTACAAAGTAATTGGTGGGATTGGTTTATGAGCGGCTCATGGAGAACATTGATGTTTAAGGTTTTGATGTTTATTGGCCTAATACTTATCATGTTTTGTATCTTTACTACATGCATTATCCCCTGTGTAAGAGGAATGGTATCAAGAATGATATCCCAATCTCTTGTTGCATATGTCACTGTGCCAGACGAGGAGGAAGGAGAAGATGATGAGTATGAAACTAATGTGATGAATGATTATATTTGAATGATACACATTTTATGACGACCAGACCGAAAGCACTCACAATGTAGGGTCTGTGTCTGAAACACATTGATGTATCTGTTTAATTTCAGCTACAAACAGGAGGGAATGATGAAAGATTTTTAATTTTGTGATTATTGTTTAGTTGTAGCTTCATTTAAGATAGGAGAGCTTGTGAGTTGGAACCACCACAGGAAAGGAAAGTGGAACCAGATGTGTAGAGGAATGCGGTGACATACGATACTACCTCCTGAGTTAATGGTCTCTCTCTCTCTCTCTCTCTCTCCTTATATGGGAATGTTTAAATTTCTATACATACCAAGCTATCTCCTGTTTCAACAGACAAGCTAAAGGTCTCTCCTTTTATGGAAATGTTTTTGTATTCTGAACATGCCACTCCTACTTCCTTGGAAACTTGCTTGAAGTATAAATAAAGGATGTGCTAAGAGCCCTGGGCGGTTTTCCTCTGGGTCACATCTGTTCTGCACACAGTTGGTGCAGAGCAGATCGGACCGTGATGGGGGATCGCCCATGTATATGTACATGTAAATAGATATCTGAGTTTGAGTATCTTTGCCTTCTAACAATTTTCTCTTCACAATAGGCCTTTTATAGCCGTTCATGACACGCATGCACACACACACACATAAAGCACTTTGCCTCACCATGAGAATGCAACTTTACCTAACCTAACCTTTAAAGTATCTGATATAGGATAGATAGAAAAATGAAGCAACCAGAGATTTAATGATGAATACTCTGGGTTCTGTAGTTCACGTTTTACAGTCCTGAATGACTCTTTGCATATAATTTATTGAAGAGGAGTTTAGAATGCACTTTACATTTAGACTGTTGCTGTTTAATTTTTTACATTGTTGCCGTGTTATGTCATGAATAAGGTTCACCTGCTGGGGGTTTGATGGATCAGCTGGACAATACAGTCAAAGACAGACTTCATTCATCATATGCAAGAATCCTAGTTGGATTTTTGTTGTCACTCATGTTTTTGAACCAAATATTGAAAACAATTCTGACAGACTGGATACCTGGTCAGGGTGTACATTACCTTGTACTCAAGCATCCCAGGACAGAGCCCTGCCCCACCATGAGCCTGGGTGGATACGTGGTTATAATATAAAAGGACCAATACTGAATATGAATATTTCATGAAAATTGAATTAGAATACAAATTAGTAATAAGGGTTTCTCTGCGCCCTTATCTACCCCATACTCAAAGAGCTGCGGGCAGAGAGGGTGACAGGAGAGGATGGCACTGAAGAGAAGATGCTCGGTTTCTGGAGTCTCCTGGTCCTGTCAGTATTAGTAGGATGCATCTGCTGTGTCTTCTCGTGGATGCTCACCTACCTTGACTCGTTCCAGCCTGGTATGGATTTCCCAACACTGCGGACAGTGGCCCACGTCAGAGACGTTTAATATTGATTACATATGTCTGAATTGCTAACCCTAACCCTAGCTCAACAGACCACAATGCCCTGGACTGTCAGTATTATTACATGCTGTGAACATAAGTAGCTTTGATCACAGTTTATGTTGTAAAAGAGAAGGAATATTGGAAAAAAAGATCAACATTGTGATATTATTTCTTCCAAACTGACCAGAAACATGCTTGTCAGACTCTCACAGCAAAGGATCAGACTCACTGTGCATGACAGCTCAGGCCAATGATGTCTGTTAGATTGTCAGTTGTTTAGTGTGCTTCTGTACGGTTAGGGTCACCATCTCTATTTCAGAATAATTAATATGCGGAAAACACTAAAAGTTGATTGTCTTCCAGTATTCTAGCATAATTAAAAAACTTTGACTTTGTAAGTACATATTATTAGTCCTAATGCCAGTATGATTCTTCATAACTCCTGCTTTGAAATACTGAACTTTATTTGACTTTATTTGAAAATTTACCTGATGAAAGATAATTTACAGTGGCAGTCTGTCAGGATAATTCTGACTATAAGATCACTGTATTAATCTGAATCCTTCTGAAATGTGCTGTGGATGAATGCTGATGCAACTCACTGTGTGAAAACTGTTAATAAAATGAATCTGTGACACATGCAACACATTCACAGAGGAAGAGGACACAAAGGGAGGACACGCAGAGGCTGTGTTGAAGTCAGAAATCCAAATCTTTAGTCAAAAACAGGCGGCGGTAACAAACAGGAAGACAAGCAGTCCATCAAACAGTCTACAGGGTCAAACATACAGAGAATTCAAACAGCCGTAAAAAATAACTGGACACTGAAAAACTTAAAGCAATGTGTGACGCAATAAAAGGAAGCAGTGCAGTATATTCACTGAATTATCATCAATTACGAAAGAGAAAAACGACGATTTCTAAGGATTATTTTCTTAAATGCAGTTAGAGTGTGGCTGGTAAAGATGGAAACATACAGAATGTAAACTGTGTGAGTTTGGTGAACTTTGTTAGTAACAAATGAGGTAAAAAACAACAACCCCAAAACAGACAAAACACAGAAAGAGGCTCTCAGTATTCATTAATAATTAGAAAGAAAAATTGTGGTCGTGGATTTTTAATTTTTAATCCACTGTGGATTGGCTGGCAATGGGACAAATTAGCTGATAGTGATCACATGTTGAGGCATGGGTGTGTCCAGAGGTGTCCTTTCAGCTGTTTAAAGGTCGTATTAAAAGGAAGCAAGCTGAGCACTGGGAGGAGAGAGGCCCTAGATTGGAAGAGGAACGCATGAAGGCCAGGTGGAAAAGAGGGAGCCGCTGCGTGATCGTGGGGGGTGCGACGCCTCGTCTGGAGACCGGTCAGCGTGATGTGGTGACCCAGTCCCGACAGCAGGAACGGCGACAGTAGGAGACAACGTGTGTGATTGACATCAGGGCAGATGTATACTGCCTGCATTTGTGAGTAGTGTCTCACTGTTGTTCACTGGGTGCAGCCGTGTTGGGAGAGGGTCGCCATGGCTATAAGCCAGGGCAGCTTCCGGGATGATGGTTCTGGCTCCTATTTGTTTTTACTTATAGGTGATGACGTGAAGGGAGCCGCGGTGGTATCGAGCGACGGACTCTAATGCAGAATGCGAACTGGGTTGGGATGTGATGGACCCAGTTGACGGACGAGACTGGGACAGGAGGCTCCTCGTCTGCCTGACACGAGGCTGGCGTGGACCCCGCTCAGCAAGAGGAATTTCTGTCCAGCTCAAGAACACACCAGGAATATTTGTCCTGGGTTGTGGGACTGGGTGGGATTTCTGTGCATGAAGAGAATTGTATTTTGACCAGTTTTAGAATAATCTTATCCAGTCTCAATGGGAATTTTAGCATATCGAGAATATTTCATTGTATACTTTATTTCTTAGTATCTGGTTTGTTCTATTCCTGCTGTCCACCTCGTGGAATAAACATGAATGAAACAATACTTTCCTGTCAAAAACAATATTTTAGTCAGGGCTAGCGGAAAGTTTCATATATATCATGAACATCTTTCCTCTTTGTCTTCCTATAGTTTAGTTTCATTTTCTTACCCCAACCGGTGGAGGCAGATGGCCGCCCCTCCCTGATTCTGGTTCTGCCGAAAATGGAGTTTTCTTGCTCATAGGGGGTCATTTGATCGTTTGGGCTTCCTCTGTATTATTGCACAACCTTTATCTTACCATATATTTCAAGTTTATATGTTGTGAATTGGCTTGATTTAAATCAAATTTAAAACCAAATATAACTTGTAATCGAATCTATTCAAATGTAAAGTCATCTCACTCAATTTGTACAACTAGCACTGAAACATACACTGACATCCTCTGTTTCCCAATTAGCAGATCAGAGGTTGCTGTTTTATTCATGACTCAATACTTGAATGGTTTTAATAAACATTTAAAAAGTACATTGCTTCATTGTATGATTAATTCTTTGTCTGTGTCAGTCCTTAATACACACACGTATACAATAATTCTAGTTGCCACAGTCTCCGGAGATCCTATGCTCCCTTTTCTCATACTTTTCTTCACTGTTTACCTCATTTTGCGGAATAAAATGTATATTTTTGTAAACAATGACTTGTTTTGGGCCATTAAAAAAAACTGTCTCCATATGAGGACGTACTTGAAGAGAAAAAGTCACCACTTTGCATTTTACAAATCAAGTAAACAAACACGGGGCTGTTTATCATATAACTAACTTTTAGGTCTGTGGGATGGAAGGACAGGAGCTTTAAATGTTGTGCCTCCATAATTATTCTAGAGTCTTTACAGTGTTCAGCGCCTGCTGTGATTTAGTGCTACATACATAAACTTGAAATGAATGAATCCACCTGTTCACAGGAGATCACAGGAAGATGACACCAAACATCAGAAGATCTTATTGTGCGCCACAGGGTGGTTTCTTGGGGCTAAAAGCACATAATAAACTACAGCAGAAGCTCACATAAAGCAGGAAATAAGCAGGCACCACTTGATCTGCTAATGCACGTTTCCCACTTTTATTGTTGCCTCATTCACTAACAGTTCAATGGCGCAAGATTACCATACACAGAATTAGGATATCTACATGACACATCTATGCTGTACAGCTAATGGATTATAATTATTACAAATACAGTAAACATATTTACATTTTAGTTCAAGCTCCATACAACATAGATATTTACAAAGCATGAAAATGAAACCGGTCTGACAAATAATAAACAGCGTTAATGACGTTTTATTTTTATTTTCTTTTGGTGAACAAATCTGAAAGGGGGCGGGGTTAACTGATATTAATTGTCAGAGGGGGAAGGTGGAAAATATCATGGCTAGTTTTGTTTGAAAGGCATCAACAGAAAAATAAACACACAGAAAAAAGTGATGAGGTGAAGAAAGACACAATAAGTCTGCTGTCGTTTTAGATGTCACCAGCTACTTTGTATAGTCCTATATCTCTGATATTAGAAAAAATTAAAATGAGTTCAAATACACCTTTATTTTGATAGAGCTCAGATGGATGCCTCGCATGACTAATGAGTAGATCTCCTCCAAAAAAATAACAGACTTCTAATTCACTCAAACCGCTTTCTAATAAAGAGGAAGCACTAATGTAACTCACCTCCTCAGTCGAGCTGCAGGGGTTACATGTTAGGTCTGCTTTTCCTTTCCCCCCTCTCTTACATTCAAAGCCTCTCTTAGTTCACACTAGAACAGGCCGCCACACCATCATTTGGTTTAATATGAGTGGAACAACTAAACCGCACAGACTTTATTTGATCAGTTAGTTGAACCTTTTATTAATATGTGCAAAGAGCTGCAAACTAATATTTAAAGATTGCAAACAATAAATACACAATCCAAAATAAAAACACCTCTGCAAATGCAGTGGAAACGTTTGCTCTGGCAGCGCTTCGCATCAACATGTATATGAGGTACATTGCACTTTTCAGACTTGATCTGTGCATAGGTGCATCTTTGATGTGCAGCTCAGAGATCCACAATCCAGCACGTTTCTGTTTCTCTGACCGTCAGGCTGGCTGACCCGAGGTCACGTCAGAGCTTTATTTTTTATCTATATGTAACAGACAGTTGGTACCTCTCCTTCCATCCATTTCATACGACACAGCAGGCAGACTGCTGGTTGGTTGACCAGAGTTTTTCAATACCTTTCTGCATTAACACATCTCGAGAGGCGTAGGTGCCAAAAAGTGAATCCGAAGCCGAATGTAGCAGCTGCAGCACGGCACACAGAGCAAATATTTTCATGGGGTAGTATCAGAAATAAGACCTTTGAATATGTAGTCCCTTTAACTTCTTTCCTTCTATTAAACCATTCATTCATTCTTTTTCCTTAAGTCCTTCTAACCTTTTCACTGTGTTTTCTTTGCGTCTTTACAAGAAGAGTGTAAAGTTAATAGCAGTAAATGTCAAGGCTTTCTGATTCTCAGTGAGATAGAGCGAGCTAGAGGAGCAGAGAGGAATGTGTTAAATGAGGGTTAACTACCACACTGATCCCAGAACAGACTGCATGTACAAATCAAGTTCTCTCCTTAGTTTGTTTTCATCCTCCTAGTCCTCGTCCTCATCTCCTTGTAACCCTGTTTTTTTTCCTTGGGATGAAAAAGCAAAAAGGGGCCCAAATCTACTCCTGCAGGAACAATCGGTCATTGTTTGTTTTTTAAACTGCTGAGATATGAAGCGATCCGCGCTTGTTTGTCTCTAGTTAGTTAGTCTGCAGTTTTTATGTTAACACAAATGCATGAGTATTTTACTGACTCACTAACTGACACTGGCACTTTCGGGGGTTTAGAGGCGGCGTATGTACACAGATTGAGGAGGATCTAAGTATGACGTGGATGACAGTGGAAATCGGGCGTGGCCCTCCTGTCAAAGTTCATTCCCACTTTGAGTTTTTGTTTCAGAGACGGTTCAGCCTGATGCAAATTCACTGCGAGAAGAAAAATACCCTATAAATCTATTAGCAGCTATAGTTTAGGTAGCAGAGCGTAAACTAACACGTCACTTGGAGATGTAAGCTGTCTGATTTGGTTCATTTTTGTTTTTTGTTTGAAACTGAGCAAACCTGGTCTTCTCCTGAGGACTGCTGCAGGTATCATGCGAGCATGTTAATTTAATAAAAAACCAACAACAAAAAAACCCAAAATAGAATGAAACTCATTTCAGGAGACAAATAAAACTGATAGAGGCAGGGGCAGACCCAAGACAGGCTGAGAGATTATATCTCCCGGCTGGCCTGGGAACGCTTTGGTGTTCATATTCATATTAATATTCTTATTCTTCTATGACAAAAAGTACAAGTGTTCATTTAAGGAAATAAACAGAGCAGTAAGAGATATTTTTCAATTTTTTATTTTTTTATTTTTGATTTGCCGCCAATTACATGTTTTTATTTGTAATTTTTGTAGTGCTCCCTACTATGTGAACCCCTCACCTGATGTTTTATGTTTATTAGTTTAGTTTAGATTCTAAACTATCAACCCCAACAATCGAATGATCTCCTTTAATAGCAAGCGCTTGGCAACGGTGGAAAGGAAAAACTCCCTTATAAAAAGGGAGAAACCTTTGACAGAACCAGGCTAAGAAAGGGGCAGCCATCTGTCGTGACTGGTTGGGGGGTGAGAGGCAGAGGAAAAGAAAAAAGAGAGCACATGTTAGCTATATGTTGCTCACATTGCCTAAAATGAACAACGTATGGTTTTCTGGACTGTTCATTTCCTTTCTTGGAGAAATGAACTCCGTTGCGCAAAAAAATGGAGTTGTCGAAAAACCTGATATGCGGATGCTCAATAATCACTCCATCGAAGCGGTCGACAGCCTTTCTAATGCTGGCATTCACAGTCTTCCTGTCCTTATTGATTTTGCCTGGATTTCCATATATCCACACTTGACGCTCGTTGATGGATGAATATGCAATTGTCATTGAGGGGAACTCTGTGTGCAATTGCATTAATTCCTTCTCAATGACAGAAGAAAGTTTATAAGCAGAAAAGAGTCCCAAATCATTGCCCCCAGCATAGATTACCAGTATGTCAGGTGGGCTCTGTGTGGATAGCTCCTTATAAAAACGAGGAAGGACTCCCCACCAGCGCATTCCTCCTTTGCCAAACCACTGGACTTTGGTATTAAGTCCGAAATTTTCTCCGAAAATCTCTTTTGCTTCACCCTCGGCTCGTCTGATGTAACTGGACCCAATGATCCACACATTTGTTTCTCTCTGGTCTTCTGGGCTCTCTTTCTATTTCGGTGTGTTTTCACAGGTGTTGGTATCACTCAAGGCCGTATCGTTTGTTTTCTGACGTGGGAGTCGGATAGTCCTGGACCAGGGACTTTTTTGGATGCTCTGTGTCACTACTGCTTGTTCTGGCCTCTTGTTGTCTTTCAGTGTGTTTTCAGAGGTTTTGGTATCACTCAAGGCCGTATCGTTTGTTTTCTGACCTGGGAGTCGGATAGTCCTGGACCAGGGACTTTTTTGGCTGCTCTGTGTCACTGCTGCTTGTTCTGGCCTCTTGTTGTATTTTGGAGTGTTTTCAGAGGTTTTGGTATCACTCGAGGTCGTAACGTCCATTTTCTCAACTACGTGTTGGATAGTCCTTGACGAAGAACTTTTCTGGATGCTCTGTCTAACTGCTGCTTGTTCTGGCCTCTTGTTGTATTTTGGAGTGTTTTCAGAGGTTTTGGTATCACTCGAGGTCGTAACGTCCATTTTCTCAACTACGTGTTGGATAGTCCTTGACGAAGAACTTTTCTGGATGCTCTGTGTCACTGCTGCTTGTTCTGGCCTCTTGTTGTCTTTTGGTGTGTTTTCAAAGGTTTTGGTATCACTCAAGGTCATATTGTTCATTTTCTCAACTAGGAGTCGGATAGTCCTTGGCGAACAACTTTTTTGGCTGCTCTTTGTCACTGCAGCTTGTTCTGGCCTCTTGTTGTCTTTTGGTGTGTTTTGAGAGTTTTTGGTATCACTCAAGTTCATATCGTTCTTTTTCTGAACTTGGAGTTGGATAGTCCTTGAAGAAGAACTTTTTTGGATGCTCCGAGTCACTGCTGTTTCTTTTTTCTCAGTGTCTATTCTCATCCTCTTTCTCTCTGGAGAGTAGCTCTCAGAGTTGTTTTTGCTGCCTTTGGAAATCTGACTGTATTTTCTTTTCAACACAGTTTTTTCTTCACAGATTCGTCTTTTTTTCCTTGGTGGAGAGCAGCTGTCGTCACTTCTGCAATTCTGTGCAACATAATTCGGGCCTCGCTTCCTCTTGAGTGGAAGCTGGAAATGTGTTTCATCAGAATTTGGCTCTGGATTTTGGTGGTCCATTGTAGTAAAGCCTTTGCCGTGTTTACTCTGAGACATGTCAGAGTGTTGATGAAGTGACTGTCTTAAAGATTCAACTGTTTTAAAATTTTTCTCAGGCGTACCTTTGAATGCTGCAATCTCGAGTGTTACAAGTAAACTGCATGAAAGTTTGGGCTTCTTACCCGGATTTAAGGATTCACAGATCAAAGGCATGTTATGACATCATGATGATGTCATAACATAATGTAACAACAACATTCTTTTTTTCTTCTTTTTTTAAAAATTTGGTTCTATTGTCTATGGGGCTTTGGAGCGTGATGTCACGGCAGGGGGCGTGGCCGCCGGGGCGCCAATTTAGCAGGCCAAACAAAGCTGCAGTCATGGAGAAACTTGCTTATCTCTGTTCGGGAATGGCAGATAGAGCAGGACGCTGAGAGGAGGTCCGCTGCTTGTTTTTTCTGGTAAGTTAAATGTGTTTGTCAGTAACTACCGTCCTTGCTAGGTCCTGAAATCTAGGCAGGTAAGATGAGAAGTGGGCTCTTCGGGGAAACTTGTTATGTAAAGTTGGTTTAGCTAATCCATAGAAGGGAGTCATTGATGCTAGCTAAGAGGATGTAATAAAGGCACGGTAGCAGAGATGAAAAAGGAGTGGTTGTTGAGAAATAAGTGTAGAAAGAGGTGTGCAGGGAAAAAAGCAGGTGTGGGTGTGTGAAATTTGTTGAGTATTTGAGTGCAAAAATGTGTGGTCTCCAGCTAATTTGGAAAGGCTGGTTGCGCGATGTGCACGTTGTGCTCTTTAAAAGTGTTTCCCTGAGCTTTTACTTGCAGCTTGAAATCTAAATAAATGGTAATGGAAAAAAAAGCTGGAAAAAGGAGGAGCCCGGAGCTTCGTCTTTCGCTCGGCCTACCCCGCTGTAGCAGACAGACCGTCAGAGACTCGAACTTGGCCGTTAAACTCTGGGGTCTGAATGCTGGCCTGTTAACGCTGTGCACCACACAGCAGGCCAGTTAACGATATAAAAAAAGGACATTTATCTTCTGTTCTTCAACAATTTTTTTTTTCGTTTTTCTAAATCTATTTAGCTTCTTGTGCAGTATTGTTCCACACAAATTACACATGGAAACCTAGTTATTTTTTTAATTGGCTTTCACAAAATGGGACTGCCAATGTTGGAGGTGGTACCCAGAGCCTTCCTGCTAGCCGGAAACCTGCTGGCAGCGCCACTATGTTCTCAACACACTCTTCAGCTTTGTTGCCTCTTTTCGGCACACCTACCTAGTCCCACTCATCCACTTTATCTGCTCATGGCTTTACCCACACTGACCACTCCTTCGATTAAGGTAAATTCAAGCAGGTCATTATAAAAAAGACACACAGCTTATCATCTTATCCTTGGGCAACACCTAAAACCACTCTGTTCATTTGTTTGCTAGATTAGCCGCTAGCATACACACACTGTGTTAGAGGCTTGTTGCTACCTAGTTAGCGATGCTACACACCTGTTACTGTGTATTTTTCAATGATTCAGCACTCCTTGGATTTTTAGACAGTAATGAGATCATCTGCACACTCCACAGAGGTCCAGAGTTACTGTTAATAGCAAAAATGTAATGCTGTCCTTAGGAGATTTTCACATAAGACTGTGAGTGTGTAATGGATTTAAAAGTGTTAAAATGTTCAGAGCACTCTACAGCCCGGTAACATGGAAAGTTTGAAAAGAGCAGCAGAAGGTATCAGTACTGTAGTGTAACTTGTTCTTTTCATTTCATAATAGTGAAGAGAGTGCAGATTATTATGAACAGCTACATCCACCCGGGGTGAAAGTAGTGTGGGAGACCATCAGGACCCAGCTGGGTTTCGTTAGCCCAGAGGTTTGGAGAAACTTCTTCCTTTTCTTTCATCACAGCTGTCCTGTGCCAGATGTTCTGTTGACCCACTGAAAGAGGCATCTTTGAGAAACATCAGAAAGACTGAAGCTCATGGCAGGAATCAAGGAGGACATTGTGATCTTCACCAGCAGCTCCCTCACAAGGAACTCTTCAGAACTCCACTGCAGGCACGCCCCAGAAGATGGATAAAGCCAGCGTTTCATGAAGACACTGGAACCAATCTATCTTCATAACAGTGAGTTTTGTCAACAGATCATATGCTCTTGAGACATAGTCTGGTGATAACGATTATACACAAATCGTTGGTGCGTTTAAATTATAGCAGCTATGTGGTGTAGCTTATAGCAACATGTACTGTGTGCTCTGGATGTTGTAGGTGAAAGCAGCATAGTTCACTACAAAAAGCTTTCATGATCAACATTTCTGCCACTATAAAGCAAAAATGTATGAGGAATTCATAGATCAAACTTAATGAGTCCCTCAGGTGGGTTCAAACTATCATGCATTTTAATCTCCTTTACAATAAACACACAGTGACATGATTTGAAACTTGAAATTGTTACCAATTAACCAACTTGTTTCATTTGAGTTTATCTGATTAAAAAAATGCTGCTAAGTAAGCTTGTTACAGTATTGGATGTAAATTGTGTATGCTGTTGAAATATCTAACAGACCAAAATATTTTTCAGTGGTGAATGATATTAGGAAAACCCGTAGATCTTATTTTATAACTGCATTATAAGTAGCAGATAATAAGGGATGGCGTTCAGCTGCAGTTAAAGAGGTTAATGTTTAGAGCTGTACCCAAGCTGGCCCCCTGCCTTTGGCCACACAGCTGTGTAAATAAATTTGGCAAGGTGGCTTGGTCTGACTGTAGACTGAGTTTAAATGACAGTTGCACTTTCACTGGGTGAGTGATCTCCATTTCCTGTGCAAATGCAAATTCCTCGCTGACAGTTTGACCAAAAGGCATTTCCAGTGGAAATTGGCCGACATATCCTCAGCATAACCATGTATAATATCCACAAAACTTAAAAAGAGGTTATACACACACAATACGGTAATATTATGTTGAAGCACAGTACGTATCACTCCGCAAGGCGCCTGCCTACGATAGCCGTAATGCTCCGACAATCCATCAAGCGGTGCGGGTTCGTAGCTTAGCAAAGTCGTACTAAAACATTTGACAGATTTTCGAGCGCCATGTACATACAATCGTTCCGAGGTCAGTAAACACAACCAGAATTTATACATAAGGCCCATTGGATTATAAGGGGCACTGTCGATTTTCAGAAAATTCTAAGGATTGATTTTAAGTGTGCCGTATTTTCCAAAAAACACAGTAATAACTAGGGATGGGTACCGGTATCCGGTGCCATGATGGCACCGGTTCTGACATAAACCGTAGTAACCAGACCGAAAAGCAGCGCACATTTCGGTGCTTTTTTTTCCTGAGCTGTGATACACTTTAGATTCTAGCCAATCATCTTACGTTTCCGAGGATAGTAGGCGGGCCCAGGTACGTACGTTCTTTTAGAGCAGAGCTACAGATTAAAAATGCCCAAGGCGAAGCGGTCAAAAGTCTGGCTGTACTTCACAGCAAAAGATGGAAACTCAGCAGCCTGCAACAAGTGCTTTAAGGTGATACTGTGATACTGTCAAAGGAGGTAACACCTCAAATCCGATGAAACACCTGGCGACGCATAGCGTTTTTTTTAAAAAGCCGAAAAATGCGCCGTATTTGATAGCTTGCTGCGAGACCTCACACCGTGCGCATCTACTGCGGGTGTGGTGCCTGTTATCGGTCCTGGAGTTAGCAACATCCCCCAAAATCCCGAAGAGGAGAGTCCTGGCCCCTAGCCCTGCCAGTGTAGCAGAAATGATGACGGATGATGATGGCAGCAGCAGCCGTTCTTCTCTGCGTGAGTAGCTTAATGTTGTTCGTGTATAATTTACGTTGAGTAGGCTAACCACGTTATTACATTAATGCATGTAAGGTGAACTAGCAAACATCATCATAGCTACATGCGGCTGTCTTCTTGTTTGATGGCAGATACTCCCTTCACCCTGGCCAAAAAGGCTAAAATGACCAAAGAAAAAGTGGAAAACAGTTAAACATGAGAGGTTTTTGGACAAAGTTTTTTCCATTGTTTAAGCACTGCTTCCAGCCAAGAGTGATACCATATATGCCCCATAGCTGCAGAAAAGGCTAACATTGTTATCTTTTTACAAAAAAACAGCTGAACATGAGAGGTTTTTGGACCAAGTTTGTGTTCTCCATTCTTTAAGCATCGGTTTAAGCACCGGCACCGTTTCAAAAGTACCGGTTTGGCACCGGTATCGGATAAAACCTAAACGATACCCATCCCTAGTAATAACGACGGCCCGCTAGCATGCGCTACCAAAAATAGTGCTTTGTTGTGTATCTGACGGACGAAAGCCAAACCAGTTCCACACCACTGAAGTTGCAGCATTTTTACAAACCAATTCTGGTTCATCCGTTTCATTCAACGATTTGCTTTCGCCGCCATGCTTTTTCCGACGTGTGCATATGAAAACAAAGGCACTGCGCGTGCGCGTTTTACCCAGATTCTATCGCGATATTTCATTTTTCTATCGTTGCCCAAAATTATACCGGTATTACCGTTAACAGTATGATATGGCCCAGCCCTACTGACAACTACACTTCTGAACAGGTCCAACTTTTGATTTGCACTCAGAATGATTACATCAAAGAGTTTAGTTAAAAACACTAAAATGAAACCTGCAGACTTGCGATTCATGATTCGTATTCATGAGCAACTGGAACGACATTATCATTGAGTTTATTTTTTTCACGTCTAAGCAACACCAAGTCTAGCCCTGATTGGATGATATAAGTGACAACAGACCTGTCGCTGTGTCAGTCTGTGTACATAATCCTCACCTGGGTGTTGCTGTTCAGTGTAAGCAATATCATTTGCATTTTATTCCTCTGATTTATTTCTCTGTGGTTGCGCTCGTCTACAGGGTCCAGAGAGGGACAAAACAGTATCAATGGCCTTGTCAGCAGCAGAACGGTTTGTCTTGAAGTCTCAGCGAGAAGGAGGAGGTACAGCGGGGGGATAGAAGCATCTTTAAAAATGTTGAAAACTTCTGTTTATTGCTCACCCTTTGTTAAACTTGGGAAGTTTAAGCAGTGCATGTGTGGATCTGCACACACATGCAGCATTTTTCTTGCATTCCATGTATGAGCTAGCCTCAGTCAAAACAGTGACGACACATACATGACTGCCTGCTGTTTTGCATTACTGTGTATCTACTGTGATTCATGCATGCTGTACTGTGACTGAGATAATAGTGTATGTGAGACACACTTGACAACAACATTGATCAGGATGTGAAAAAGCTACCAGATACAAGTTGTCAGCAGGTTATGGCTGACTAACCACCCTGCCTTACATCACTCTGGGCTAATACTGTAAAAAGCAATCATTAGTTTGTAATATCAGATCATTTGTTTTGATAAATACATAGTCCAGTATCAGGGTTCATATGAGCTATTTTAGCAGTAATTTTACACCTCCACTATGATAGTATTTAGCTGTTAATCATGTTAGCAAGGAAGCTCGGGTTTGCAATTCATTCTTAATTTAGCCACGCTGCATGAATTTGGATGATACGATTTTTGAAAATGACAGTTTCATTTATCGGGCGTTTATAAAATCGTATTTCTTAGGCTGGCTTTTAAGGAAGGAGAAAAGGTATGTATCAGTTGGCTGGGAAGAAAGATGGAGGTGGAAAGGATGTGCGAGCTATGGGACAAAGTTGCTGAGACTAGGTTAAAAAGAGGTGAGGATCAGTGAGCAGGAGTGTGGCTTTGTGCTGAAAAGAGCACAACAGATTGTCTGGAGAGAAGGTGAAGGAAAGTCAGCTGAAGCAAGACAGTTTGTGGAGTTTGTGTTGGACTGTATGTTATGCTGGGAGCCTGGGGATTAGTGGACTTTGATTCCAAGTCAATACTAGCTAGTGTTTCTCACTGGTTTTGGGGTGGTGGAGTAAAAGGGATTGGTTGGTGGCTGTTTCTAATGTTAGCCTTTTCTTGCTTTTCTTACAGGCAGGGTAAAGACATGGTGATGAATGAGTGTGTGGGCCGTCTGCTGAGGACCAAGAGCTCAGGACAGTCAGACGGGGGCGTCGCAGCAGGAGTCACCGTGCTCGACAATCCTCTGCTGTTCTGAGATGTCACACTCCTGCCTGCACATACAAACCACAGTGAAGTCAAAGTTCCACCTGCACCTCCACCTGTTCTTGCAAAAGCATGAAAACTGACAGAGGTGAGACAGCAGAAAAGTTCTTGTTTATTTCTTTTTTTACTAAGTTAAGGAATTAAGTTAAGAAGAGTGATTAAATAAATTGTTTCTTGCATTTTTGGTTTAATGATTGTGTTTAGGATTATTTCAGAAACATGTTAAGAGGATCTTTGTAAGCCTGTATTTACTTTAAAAGAAGGGAAGCACTTCTTCATTCTACAGAAAAGGTGACACATTACAGATGAGTTCATAAAAAGTGTCACTGTCACTCTTTCAGGGCTCTGTCACTTTTTCTTTTTTACTGGAACAGCATGGTAAAGTAGGCCTAGGCTGCCATCTTGTGGCAGTGTGTTGTTACTACAACATATGAAATTGTGTTTCTATTGGAAATATAATTCAGCACCACCGAGCCGCTCTCTCAGTTACAAACTGAACCTGTTTTTTAGACATATAAATCACTAAGTACAGTGAAGCTTTTGGTTTTGTAAAAGTGTTTCTTATTCTAAATGCATGTTGATTTTTATAAGGGTGAAGAGCAGTTAGCAGTGCATTCATGGACATCTTTAAACTATTAACTGAAGAATCTTTGGTCATGATGGCATGAACTAGAAACGTGAGCTCCAGGTGAGACTGCACAGAAGAACAAGTGTCCTTAAACTGCATCAACTGATGACGTCTTACAATTTTATTCTACTGTGTGTTTTTATCATTGAACGTTTCTGTCTTCAGGTTTCTCTCAGATCAAGATTGAATGTGATGACAAGGGTGATGGATGGTGTGACATGTGCTGCTGGCCCACAGAACCAGGTGAGTATGCTGTCCATGTGCTCTGCAACAATGAGGACATCCAACACTCTCAGTTAAGATTAGTTTTCATGATTGTTGCTTCAAGGCCTGAGATCATGGTGGTGGGCTTGTGATGGACACACTTTTCATGGCTGAAACCTCTCCTGTAGAGGCTAAGCCTAGGCTTGAAGCCACTGGGGTGTTCGTTGGCGACGGTGACGCGATGTCACTGGTATGCATGAAGTTATTAAACTTGATAGAGTCCAATAACTCCAGCCTTACTCATCTTGTCCTTCAGATTCTTTATTTCCAGGATTTAACAGCAGCTCAGTGGTCACAAACTGTTTGCTTCCCCCCGATCAACAACACAGCTGCCGCTAATTACGTGTGTCTACCTTAAATATCTTCACAAACTCAAAATGTGACCTCTAGCACCAAACGCTTGCTGCAGTTCTTGGTGTCAGAGGTGACACACAAGGTATCGGGTTTTCACTGCAATTACTTTTTCATATAGGACCAAGTATGTTTGGATAGCTTTTTGCCCTTGAAAACTGCCGTTTCATATTAGACATTCTTGTCTAATGTTATAAATGTATTGATCTGAAAGGTGTAAGTGTGACAAATATGCAATAAGATACAAAATCAGAAAGGAGGCAAATACTTTTTCACAGCGCTATAGTCTGTAAATGGTCTTCTTTTGGCTATAGTAGATCTTTTACTTGTTCCTTTCTTAATTGTTTGTTTGAAATTGTTTTTTCGATCATATTGAGTATAGACGAATGCAACTGTGAGCTTTAGCGATTAGCCCGTTTCAACAGGACCGTGATCCTGATGTGTGAGACAGCAGGGTGCTGCCACTGGTGTTGTAATGTGTGATTTAGTTCCTCCTAACATTTCAGTTTGCTTCCAGTATCTATCCTCTGTGATTACTGGCTCTTTAGACAGATTTAATAGAAGTGTGTGAGCTATTGGCTCAGTATAAAGTATATAAATAAATAATATAAATAATATAATAATATAAAATTCCCACTTGTTAACATTGAGCTTGTGTGTGTGTGTGTGCGTGCAAGTTCCAGCCACCAAGTTGAATGAACACCATCACCAAATCCAACCTGGGTCAGTGTGTCAGCAAGATTTAAAGAAAACATAAAAATTATATTGTCTCCTCGAACGGATGTTGTGTCACCTCCTCCCTCCATGCACAGGTACATCCCAGCCATCGTGGATCACAGTGGAGGCCTGCCCTGCCATGGTACCTACCTGCTGCACCAGGTACAGGATTGGTGCACATGTTGTTTTCTTATTACTCACACAGTGGTAACTGCTTCCTTTGTATACAGTTGAATCTCTTCTTTTAAAGCGTAATGTTGCTCTAGCTGTGCCCACTGTGATCCTGAGCTCCTGTTATGTTTGCTGCAGGGGATCCAGCGGAGGATCACAGTGACCCTCATCCACGAGAAGGGCAGCGAGCTCCATTGGAAAGATGTTCGTGAGCTGCTTGTAGGTGAGCAGCCTACCTTTAGGGTCTAGTCGTACTATACCTCTCTGTAGTAAACAAAAACCCCAAAGCTCAGAAACAATGTTTTATAGTGTTTGTGTGCTTTTGATAGAAGAAGACAGGACAGAACATCATTAAAGGGATTTGACTTTGTGAGATCACACTGAAAACGCACCACTCGGTTCACTCTGAGATATTTTCAGTCTGGAAAGATGAATCTGTCGGGCTTTAGGCTGCTTCTCACTTTAAGCAGTTCATGCTGTAGCTGTAGCTGATGGACCAAAAAAATTACATTTCATATTTTAGACATTCAGCTGCTGACTCTGAAGCCAACAGGGCTCTTGAGTGTGGATGATTGTGTTGGTACTGGATGCTGTGATCAAACAGCTGTTCTGATCTGTCTTCATTCATGCCTGTCGATATTAAGCCTCCTAAGCTCCAAACCAGTAAAAGCGATCTTTGGAGGCAACACCCTTTGTAGTACTTTTCTGTATTTGTTTGTGATTGTGTGACACTGAACCACAGTGCTATGTATATCCTCTGTAACACTCAGACGTTTCCAGATCAATGTTTTCCCCCTCAGCTGTTTCTCACTATAGAGCAGGGGTAGGCAACTCCAGGCCTCGAGTGCCGGTGTCCTGCAGGTTTTAGATGTGTCCTTGATCCAACACAGCTGATTCAAATGGCTAAATTACCTCCTCAACATGTCTTGAAGTTCTCCAGGGGGCTGGTAATGAACTAATCATTTGATTTAGGTGTGTTGACCCAAGGTGAGATCTAAAACCTGCAGGACACCGGCACTCGAGGCCTGGCGTTGCCTACCCCTGCTATAGAGTCTTACCTCAGTAACAATGAGGCACCAGCAGAGCATATCTGGCTCTCAGTCTGTGGCTGATAGTGCCCCCTGCTGTTAATAACAGGAACAGTGTAACCTTGTATAGAGCTCATAGTGATGGTCTTAAGATTGCTGCTGCAAGGCACTAATTTGTATCCATGTGTGCTGTATATTCTGAGCATATGCAGTTATGTGAGCTCTCAGGTTTTATGTATCAGGACATAATTAAAAAAAATCAGGTCCTTAGTAGGTCTTAATATGAGGTAAATGCAACCTCAGATGAACAACACATAACACATTATACCAGGTCATTATTTATTTAACAAACACTGAGCCGAAATTCAGATGTTTAAAAAACTAAGTACATCCAAGACTATTTCCATAATTAGTTAAGAGGGTCAGTATCAGCCAGGTGCTAATCAAATGCAATAGATCATCAGTAAGTGTAACCACTACTGTCAGTTTGCTGGTGTGGCGTATTCAGGTAAGTGGTAACATACTGAGGAGGAGAGAAGCAGTTGTTGATACCCATGAATGTGGGAAGGCTTTGAAGTCCATCATTTTACAGCAAGAAAGATTATTTGCAAGTTCAAAAAATCAAAGACTGTTTCCAATCTTACCAGGAGTGGACGTCCCAGAAAATTCACCCCACACATCTGAGGCTCTACAGGCCACAGTTAGCATGCTAAATGTTGGAGTTCATGGCAGTGCAATTAGAAAAAGACTCAACATATATGGCCTGTTTGGAAAGGCTTCCAGGAGAAACCATTTTCCCTCTAAATACAACATGGCAGCATGGGTTAGGTTTGCAAAGTTGAAAACCTAAGCCCTAATGCACAGCTTCAACATTGGTAAAAACCAAACACGGCATATCAGCACAAACACCTCATACCAACGGTTTTGCTCGGGTGATGATTATTTGGGCTTTTTTTTGCTGGCAAAGAACCTGCAAAGTGTCCAGGTCACTGAGTGAGCCATGAAGTACTCTAGAGTCAAAGAGATCATCGTTGGGTCTGACTCCAGAGCGCAGCAGCAAAGCAACAACAGAGTGGTGCTGCAGTGGCTCAAAGTTGAGACTTTAACATGATTGAATGTTAAGAAAGCTGTGAATGAATAAATATCTGCAAACTTCAATGAACCGAAGAACCATTGTAAAGACAAATGGGCCAGAAATCCATCCACACTGCTGTGAAACACTAATAAAAAATGATTACCTCAAGTTTGTGCTGCTAAAGTTGGTTCCATCAGCTGCTGCATCACAGGTATAATGATGATGTGGTGTAATAATCTAGATCCAGATCCTTAAACTGCTTTTTCACGTGTCTGTAAATGAATTTCTTATCATTGTCCCGATTGGTGTCGGCTGACACTTGACACTCTGTGGCTCCTGATTTATCTGTTGTCAAGGTCTCACCTCAGTGCGATTCCTCACGTTTTGTCATGATTCAAGGATGAATGTGAACACCGCTTCAGTCACTGTGTTCACTTCCTGATATGTCAGAACTGTGCTCACGTCACTCACTTTTTTTTAACAGCATGACACACTGCTGTAAACAGAGACCCTGTAATGTTAGCACCAAGTAGGACTTCATAAAAAATAATGCTGTCAAGCTAACTTTTCCTCTTTCTGTCTTTTTCAGCACTTTCTATCGCTTTGAGGCAGTGTGGGACAGATCCCTGCACAACTCCCTCCTGCTCAACCGCGTCACTCCCTATGGAGAGAAGATCTACATGACCTTATCTGCGTATCTGGAGGTCAGCCGCTGCTCCGCCGTGTTGTACCTGTTTGTACGTGTTTTTAAGTGTCTTGATGTCATCGTGTCTAACACACACCCTTTATCTCCTCTCTGCAGCTGGACCATTGCATCCAGCCTGCCATTATCACCAAAGACATCTGCATGGTCTTTTACTCCCGAGACGCCAAGTTGTCCCCACCTGTTCTCTCAAGAACCTCTTTGGGACTGGATACTCCAAAACTCCTGACTGGTAAATCTGGGCTGCTGCACTGTGGCCATCTCTGTTTCACAATCAAAGATATCTGCCCTGTTACAAAGTTTCCTTGTTCATAACTTCTGCTTCATTATAGCAACCGAGTGACTGGGATCTACGAGCTGAGCTTGTGTAAGATGTCTGACACTGAAAGCCCAGGTGGGCGGCCATGAAACATGTTTAAAGAACAGCAGCTGTTTTATCATAATTCTGTGGAGAGCTTCATCCTAATGAGGGCTCATGTCCGGAGCAGGGATGCAGAGGAGGAGGAGGAAGGTCTTGGACACATCAGTGGCTTACGTGCGAGGAGAGCCTCGCTGGCTGGAGGCCCAGAGGAGATAGCCTCATCCTAGAGCAGCGGTCCCCAACCCCCGGGCCTCGGACCGGTACCGGTCCGTGAGTCGTTTGGTACCGGGCCGCGAGAGTTGAGGCTCGGGTGAAAAATGTATGGTTTTCAGGGTTTTTATCGGTTTTCAGCGTTATTTTGTTATCGTTTTTATCGTTAACTCGGTTTTCCTGGGTCTTTTCACGTGTGTTCTGAATAAATCTTCTTTTTTTCGGTACCGGTACTGGTTTTATTTTGTTGTATTTATCCGTGACACCTTAAAGGCCGGTCCGTGAAAATATTGTCGGGCATAAACCGGTCCGTGGCGCAAAAAAGGTTGGCGACCGCTGTCCTAGAGCACCAGTGGGAGCTAGAGAAGATGGAGCAGCTGCAGGAGGTGGGGCCTTAAAAGATTTATAAAGAAATGAATCTCTGTTTAATATCGTAGAGGGAAAAAGACTTTTCAACTCAAAGACCAAAGTGCTATTCTAAAAAGTTTTTTTTAGAGTACAGACTTTACATGACTAACCCTCCCCTTTTCTCCCCACCTCACATTCGCCCCCATCCTTCGTCCAGGTGGATGAAAAGACCCGTCACCTTCTGGCGCTGAGAGAGAAGCTGGGAGAGGCGGCTCCCGTGGGAACAGCTCCCACCTCCAAGTCCCTGAGCGAGTCTCTGTCCCCCAGTGTGAGCTCGGGTACTCTGTCCACGTCCACCTCCATCTCCTTGCAGATCTCAAGCACCACCTTTGAAAGCGCCATCACGCCGAGCGAGAGCAGCGGCTACGATTCCGCTGACATGGAGAGCTGGTGGATCGTGAGAAGGAGCTGGCCACCAAGGTGAGAAAAACGTCGGAGGCAGGATAGACGTAAAACTCTCCCAGCAGATCTAAGCTGGCGAGGCGGCGTGGCAGCCTGACGAAGAACTGATCGGGCGGAGCGGTACGCGGGAAAACCACCGCTTCCATCCTTTCTGAAAAGCCTTTGAAAATACAGAAAATACCAAGTGTTAAAACTTATTAATCATTGTGATTCTTGACGGTTTTCTCTTGTAAGTAGACTTGTGGCTTAAGTCTCTTTTCATGCAACTCAAACGTTTAAGTTCCACAGAACTTTTGCCTCCCCGCTTCCCTCCAGCAACCCCGCTGCCAGCTTAGCTTTCCTCCTCTCTATTCCCTCCCCTCAGCTTTTTGTGTTTTTGTTTCGATGACAATGTTTGGGTCTAATTTTGTTCCGCTTGGTTGTCATTCCCAAACTCCCCTAACTAAGTAGCATGTTGTAGTAGTCTACTTGTGTGTGCACGACTCTTTAGAAACTTTCCGTTTGCCAATCATCTGTACAAAAAAAATGTCTCTATCAGTTTTATTTGTCTCCTGAAATGAGTTTCATTCTATTTTGGGTTTTTTTGTTGTTGGTTTTTTATTAAATTAACATGCTCGCATGATACCTGCAGCAGTCCTCAGGAGAAGACCAGGTTTGCTCAGTTTCAAACAAAAAACAAAAATGAACCAAATGAGACAGCTTACATCTCCAAGTGACGTGTTAGTTTACGCTCTGCTACCTAAACTATAGCTGCTAATAGATTTATAGGGTATTTTTCTTCTCGCAGTGAATTTGCATCAGGCTGAACCGTCTCTGAAACAAAAACTCAAAGTGGGAATGAACTTTGACAGGAGGGCCACGCCCGATTTCCACTGTCATCCACGTCATACTTAGATCCTCCTCAATCTGTGTACATACGCCGCCTCTAAACCCCCGAAAGTGCCAGTGTCAGTTAGTGAGTCAGTAAAATACTCATGCATTTGTGTTAACATAAAAACTGCAGACTAACTAGAGACAAACAAGCGCGGATCGCTTCATATCTCAGCAGTTTAAAAAACAAACAATGACCGATTGTTCCTGCAGGAGTAGATTTGGGCCCCTTTTTGCTTTTTCATCCCAAGGAAAAAAAACAGGGTTACAAGGAGATGAGGACGAGGACTAGGAGGATGAAAACAAACTAAGGAGAGAACTTGATTTGTACATGCAGTCTGTTCTGGGATCAGTGTGGTAGTTAACCCTCATTTAACACATTCCTCTCTGCTCCTCTAGCTCGCTCTATCTCACTGAGAATCAGAAAGCCTTGACATTTACTGCTATTAACTTTACACTCTTCTTGTAAAGACGCAAAGAAAACACAGTGAAAAGGTTAGAAGGACTTAAGGAAAAAGAATGAATGAATGGTTTAATAGAAGGAAAGAAGTTAAAGGGACTACATATTCAAAGGTCTTATTTCTGATACTACCCCATGAAAATATTTGCTCTGTGTGCCGTGCTGCAGCTGCTACATTTGGCTTCGGATTCACTTTTTGGCACCTACGCCTCTCGAGATGTGTTAATGCAGAAAGGTATTGAAAAACTCTGGTCAACCAACCAGCAGTCTGCCTGCTGTGTCGTATGAAATGGATGGAAGGAGAGGTACCAACTGTCTGTTACATATAGATAAAAAATAAAGCTCTGACGTGACCTCGGGTCAGCCAGCCTGACGGTCAGAGAAACAGAAACGTGCTGGATTGTGGATCTCTGAGCTGCACATCAAAGATGCACCTATGCACAGATCAAGTCTGAAAAGTGCAATGTACCTCATATACATGTTGATGCGAAGCGCTGCCAGAGCAAACGTTTCCACTGCATTTGCAGAGATGTTTTTATTTTGGATTGTGTATTTATTGTTTGCAATCTTTAAATATTAGTTTGCAGCTCTTTGCACATATTAATAAAAGGTTCAACTAACTGATCAAATAAAGTCTGTGCGGTTTAGTTGTTCCACTCATATTAAACCAAATGATGGTGTGGCGGCCTGTTCTAGTGTGAACTAAGAGAGGCTTTGAATGTAAGAGAGGGGGGAAAGGAAAAGCAGACCTAACATGTAACCCCTGCAGCTCGACTGAGGAGGTGAGTTACATTAGTGCTTCCTCTTTATTAGAAAGCGGTTTGAGTGAATTAGAAGTCTGTTATTTTTTTGGAGGAGATCTACTCATTAGTCATGCGAGGCATCCATCTGAGCTCTATCAAAATAAAGGTGTATTTGAACTCATTTTAATTTTTTCTAATATCAGAGATATAGGACTATACAAAGTAGCTGGTGACATCTAAAACGACAGCAGACTTATTGTGTCTTTCTTCACCTCATCACTTTTTTCTGTGTGTTTATTTTTCTGTTGATGCCTGTGATGGACCGAGTTGAAAAACAGGAGGAGTCCCAGGAATTATTAGAAAAATATAGTTTCCATTTATTTAACCCCCAAAATTATATTTACAAGAGTAATGAATGTTGAGCTCATAAAAGAGGTCAAAGAAACAAAACTGAACTCAGGCAAAGACTGCAAACTTAACAAACCAAATGACTGCTACAAACAAACATAACTGACCTAAAACATGAAATGACATACAAAGGTATATATAATGGCTGATCAGACCATTGTGACACATGAGGGGTAACAAACAAAACACAATCATAAATCACAAACAATGCAGTACAATCTAGTTTGTTAATAAACTAAACACCAAAGAAGAAAATCAAAAACCCCATTAAACCCTAAACTCAAATATTTAATTAAATACAAATACTTTGTTTTTAAAGTAAAGAAAACACACATTCCCCCTTCAGCAGGAAGTGGTGGTGTGGTCCAATTATCTTCCTTTGCATTTAATGGTTTCAAACCCTGGCTACCATCTTTTGTCCAGCAACGACTTTAGAGTGTGGCCACGGGTTTGGCCATCACACACCCCCCCACTTCTGGATCTTCCATCAGGCAGCGAGAGAGGTAATCAGCAGTGGTGTTGTCTTTACCAGGGATATAGTGAACCTTAAACCGGTATGGCTGCATAGCCAGATACCACCTGGTGATTCTCCCATTAGTGTCTTTCATTCTTTCCAGCCACTGCAGGGCTTTGTGGTCAGTTTGAAGGATGAATTCTCTTCCCAGCAAATAATATTTGAAAGAGTCAAGTGCCCATTTAATGGCCAAGGCTTCCTTCTCAACCGTTGCGTAGCGGCTCTCCCTTGGTAGCAGCTTACGGCTGATGTAAGCGACAGGATGTCGATCCTCTGGTGGTCCCTGCAGAAGCACTGCTCCCAAACCCCTTTCAGAAGCATCAGTCTGCAATGTAAAGTCTTTTGTGAAATCTGGTGAGTGCAGAACAGGGTTCTTACTCAGGGACTGGCGAAGGTCTTTGAAAGCTGCAACGGCTTCAGCTGTCCACCGAATCTTATTGGGACATCTTGAGCCAATCCTGTCCGTCAGTGGGGCTGCTCTAGCTGAGAAGTTGGGAATGAATCTGTTGTAGAACGCAGCCATGCCGAGGAAGGATCGCAGCTGTTTCCTGGTTTGTGGAAGAGGACATGATGCAATTGCATTAATTTTGTCAACCTGTGGTTTAATTGTCCCACCTCCAACAGTAAACCCGAGGTACTGGACTTCAGTCCTAGCAAGAGCACACTTTGCTGGATTGATGGTAAGGCCTGCGGAACACAGCCGATCCAGCACGATCCTTAGGTGATCCACATGCTCTTCCCAAGTTCCACTGAAAACAACAACATCATCAAGGTACGCACAGGTGAATGCTGAGAGCCCACAGAGTATCTTATCCATTAGTCTTTGAAATGTTGCTGGGGCCCCATGCAGACCAAATGGCAAGACTGTGAACTCGAACAATCCCCACAGAGTACGGAATGCTGTCAACTCTTGAGACTGTTTAGTGAGAGGTACTTGCCAGTATCCCTTGGAGAGATCAATGGTCGTTAGATATTTTGCCTTCCCCAAACGCTCAATGAGATCGTCAATGCGTGGCATCGGGTAAGAGTCAAATTTTGATATGGAATTGAGGTACCTGAAGTCGATGCAGAAACGTATCGTGCTATCCTTTTTCGGAGCCAACACAACAGGGTTGCACCACTCACTTGTTGAAGGTTGGATGATTCCAAGAGACAGCATGAGGTCCACCTCCTCCTTTAACTCCACCAGGAAGCGTTCCGGTATCCTGTAACTCATACGCTTCACAGCTGCATCAGGTTTTAAAACAATGTCATGCTCCACCAGACTCGTGCGACCTGGGTACTTTTGAAATATGTCTGAATTAATCAGAGGTGTTACCTGAGACTGTTGCTCACTGGTGAGATGGCTCAGGTCCAGGACAGAGACTGTTACTGAAGGCAAGTAGTCATTAACTTCTTCCTCCTCATCCACGCTGTGAATAAGCAAACCCTCCGTTTTATTCTCAGTGCGTGGAATCCATTCCTTAAGAAGGTTAACATGGAGCACTCTACTCCCTCGCTGGAGACCTGGTGTGGAAACTTTGTAGGTAGTAGGTCCAAGTTTCTTCTGTACTTCAAAGGGTCCCTGCCACTTTGCCAGCAACTTGCTGTCAGAAGTTGGCAACATTACCAAAACCTTCTGGCCAGGGACAAAACTCCTGTGGCGAGCTTTTTTATCAAACAAAGTCTTTTGTTGCCTCTGAGCAGCTGCCATATGGCTCTGAGCCAGTTCACTCATCTGCTGAAGCTTTTCTCTCATATGAATGACATATGAAATAACATTGACCGATTCCTCTTTAACTTGCTCTCCCTCCCATGAGTCCTTTAGCAGGGTCAATGGGCCTCTCACCTCATTGCCATAAAGAAGCTCAAACGGGGAGAAGCAAGTGGAGGCTTGAGGAACTTCCCTGTAGGCAAAAAGGAGGTATGGCAGCCACTGGTCCCAATCAGACCCTGTATCATTGACAAACTTTCGGAGCATTTGTTTGAGAGTTTGGTTGAAGCGCTCCGTCAGTCCATCTGTCTGTGGGTGATAAGGGGTTGTCCGCACACTCCTGATGCCTAACAGCTTATAGACCTCTTTCAACAGTGTGGACATAAAATTAGTGCCCTGGTCAGTTAAAATCTCCTGTGGGAATCCAACCCTTGAGAACAGTTGAATCAATGAGGAAGCTACAGTTTTTGCTTTAACAGTTTTTAGTGGAAAGACTTCAGGATACCTCGTAGCATAGTCTGTAATGACTAGCATAAAGCGATTTCCAGATTTACTTGTTTCTACAGGACCAACTACGTCCATGCCAAGACGCTGAAATGGTATACCAATGATTGGGAGAGGTTGGAGTGGTGCTTTGGTGGGGACCCTAATTGAAGTCTTCTGACATTGAGGACAACTCCTGCAAAACATAGCAACATCTGAGCGCAAAAACCAGGCCAGAAAAAATATCGCTTGATGCGAGCGGTGGTCTTATGCTTCCCCAGGTGGCCAGCCCAGGGAATAGAGTGCCCCAAAGTAAGCACTGTTTCACGGGCTACTTTAGGGACCACTAACTGTTTAACCTGGCCGTGCTGGTGGTATAAAATGCCATCTTGCAGAATGTACAGCTCTTTATTTGTGTCAGATTCAACAGAGTCCTTTTCCTTAGCCCTCAGCAACATGGCAGACAAAGTTGGATCAGCCTGCTGCATTTGTCTAATGTTTGTAGGTACTGAAAAACCTAAAGGCATATCTGGAGCAGCCTGAACTGATGTATTTCCAACAGTGTGTTGAAATTTTTCACTTCTTCTTTGACTGCGTGGCTTCCGAGACTTCCCGGGTTCTGTCTCTAGTTCAGCCTCAAAGAAGGGTAAAGCACTGAGGGTTGCATAATGCTCATCCTGATTTTTAGTTTGAGCCCTTGTTATAGCAACATTACACTCATGTACTTCCCTCAACAGATCATAGATGACTGGCAGATCCTCCCCAAGAACTACAGGATAGGGCAGATTATCAGCTACACCAACCTTTAACAGATAGGGTGTCCCCTGCACTTCAATAAACAGATCAGCAGTAGGGTATGGTCTTTCATCACCATGTATACAGCAAACTGATATGGTTTCAGAGGAGCATGTGTAATCGTTTGACACATATTTCCTGTGTACCAGAGTCTGTGTGCTGCCAGTATCTATTAAAGCATTAATTTCTTGTCCATTAATCTTAACTGTGGTGATTTTATTTGACTGCTTTCTCTCAGATGTAATATCCACATTCTGGTGAGGCACAAAACACATCTGAGATAATTTGCTTTGATTATTAGGACACATGGGCTTAGTGTGACCTTCCTGTCCACAAAGGTAGCACACTGGTGGCCTTTTACCTGGCTTCAAGGTATTCAGAGGCTGCTTTTCCCTTGTAAAGGGCTTACCCACACCCGTCGCTGACCTCTGAGGATGCTGAGGGGGTTGCGACCGACGTGAATCTCTGGCAGCCTTCCATGCACTGTTGCTCCATGGCTGACTCTTACTTCGGGCAGCTACAAACACATCAGCCAGGGTGGCAGCCTCTGCAGCAGACTTTGGATTATGCTCCTTAATCCAGACCTGAAGCTCAGGACACAGCATTCTTAAAAACTGCTCCAAGATAATAATTTCACCAACTTCTTTTACAGTTCTGTTTTTTGGCTGAATCCATTTTTCATAAAGTTCTTTCAGTCTTGCATACAGTTCCTTGGGACTCTCATCAAAAACTTCAAGACAGCGAAATCTTTGCCTGTATGTTTCTGGGTTTATATCATATTTTTGCAAAATGGCAGCTTTTACCTTATCATATTGCAGTGAATCGTCCACATCCATATTAACATAGGCACTTCGAGCCTTACCAGTAAGAAGAGGAATGAGGTGAAAAATCCAGTCTGACTCTGGCCAGCGACAAGCAGCTGCAATTCTCTCAAAAGTGGTCAGAAAATGTTCAACATCATCTTCAACAGCTAGTTTCTCTAGTTTAGGATGATGAATATGCACAGACTGACCTGTTAATATGGAGGCTGAGCCAGAACCCTCATGCTGAGATGTTGCTTGTGTCTGATAATCAGCTGGAGTTTCAACAGGCTCTGGATCAGTTGATGTGGGCTCTGGAAGTGGGGTGGTTCTGGCCTGCACTTCCATTTGCAAAAGCCGAAACTGGTGTTGCAAACTCTTAAAACGCTGTTCTTGCAGTATAGCATCCTCTCTCTGCTTTTTATCTCGAACTTCCTGCTGTCCCATGAAAGCCTGAAGAATCCCAGCAATATCAAGCAGAGTTGGCTCCCTGGTATCCTCTCCTTCAGTGTCTCCAGCCACAACTGAAATTCCTTCTTCCATCTCCCTCTCTGGCTGCTGCAAGGCCTCTTTGGCCTCCATTTTATTTCCTCTCTTTGGGCGCACAGCATTCTGCATGGCTCAAAAAGTTTGTCAGGGGACAAAAAAGGGCAGAAAAATGCAAAAAAAAAATCCTGTCTCCTCAACTGAAGGATCCCACTTCTGACACCACATGTGATGGACCGAGTTGAAAAACAGGAGGAGTCCCAGGAATTATTAGAAAAATATAGTTTCCATTTATTTAACCCCCAAAATTATATTTACAAGAGTAATGAATGTTGAGCTCATAAAAGAGGTCAAAGAAACAAAACTGAACTCAGGCAAAGACTGCAAACTTAACAAACCAAATGACTGCTACAAACAAACATAACTGACCTAAAACATGAAATGACATACAAAGGTATATATAATGGCTGATCAGACCATTGTGACACATGAGGGGTAACAAACAAAACACAATCAAACAATGCAGTACAATCTAGTTTGTTAATAAACTAAACACCAAAGAAGAAAATCAAAAACCCCATTAAACCCTAAACTCAAATATTTAATTAAATACAAATACTTTGTTTTTAAAGTAAAGAAAACACACATTCCCCCTTCAGCAGGAAGTGGTGGTGTGGTCCAATTATCTTCCTTTGCATTTAATGGTTTCAAACCCTGGCTACCATCTTTTGTCCAGCAACGACTTTAGAGTGTGGCCACGGGTTTGGCCATCACAATGCCTTTCAAACAAAACTAGCCATGATATTTTCCACCTTCCCCCTCTGACAATTAATATCAGTTAACCCCGCCCCCTTTCAGATTTGTTCACCAAAAGAAAATAAAAATAAAACGTCATTAACGCTGTTTATTATTTGTCAGACCGGTTTCATTTTCATGCTTTGTAAATATCTATGTTGTATGGAGCTTGAACTAAAATATAAATATGTTTACTGTATTTGTAATAATTATAATCCATTAGCTGTACAGCATAGATGTGTCATGCAGATATCCTAATTCTGTGTATGGTAATCTTGCACCATTGAACTGTTAGTGAATGAGGCAACAATAAAAGTGGGAAACGTGCATTAGCAGATCAAGTGCTGCCTGCTTATTTCCTGCTTTATGTGAGCTTCTGCTGTAGTTTATTATGTGCTTTTAGCCCCAAGAAACCACCCTGTGGCGCACAATAAGATCTTCTGATGTTTGGTGTCATCTTCCTGTGATCTCCTGTGAACAGGTGGATTCATTCATTTCAAGTTTATGTATGTAGCACTAAATCACAGCAGGCGCTGAACACTGTAAAGACTCTAGAATAATTATGGAGGCACAACATTTAAAGCTCCTGTCCTTCCATCCCACAGACCTAAAAGTTAGTTATATGATAAACAGCCCCGTGTTTGTTTACTTGATTTGTAAAATGCAAAGTGGTGACTTTTTCTCTTCAAGTACGTCCTCATATGGAGACAGTTTTTTTTAATGGCCCAAAACAAGTCATTGTTTACAAAAATATACATTTTATTCCGCAAAATGAGGTAAACAGTGAAGAAAAGTATGAGAAAAGGGAGCATAGGATCTCCGGAGACTGTGGCAACTAGAATTATTGTATACGTGTGTGTATTAAGGACTGACACAGACAAAGAATTAATCATACAATGAAGCAATGTACTTTTTAAATGTTTATTAAAACCATTCAAGTATTGAGTCATGAATAAAACAGCAACCTCTGATCTGCTAATTGGGAAACAGAGGATGTCAGTGTATGTTTCAGTGCTAGTTGTACAAATTGAGTGAGATGACTTTACATTTGAATAGATTCGATTACAAGTTATATTTGGTTCTAATTGAATGAGTTCAATTTGATTTAAATCAAGCCAATTCACAACATATAAACTTGAAATATATGGTAAGATAAAGGTTGTGCAATAATACAGAGGAAGCCCAAACGATCAAATGACCCCCTATGAGCAAGAAAACTCCATTTTCGGCAGAACCAGAATCAGGGAGGGGCGGCCATCTGCCTCCACCGGTTGGGGTAAGAAAATGAAACGAAACTATAGGAAGACAAAGAGGAAAGATGTTCATGATATATATGAAACTTTCCGCTAGCCCTGACTAAAATATTGTTTTTGACAGGAAAGTATTGTTTCATTCATGTTTATTCCATGAGGTGGACAGCAGGAATAGAACAAACCAGATACTAAGAAATAAAGTATACAATGAAATATTCTCGATATGCTAAAATTCCCACTGAGACTGGATAAGATTATTCTAAAACTGGTCAAAATACAATTCTCTTCATGCACAGAAATCCCACCCAGTCCCACAACCCAGGACAAATATTCCTTGTGTGTTCTTGAGCTGGACAGAAATTCCTCTTGCTGAGCGGGGTCCACGCCAGCCTCGTGTCAGGCAGACGAGGAGCCTCCTGTCCCAGTCTCGTCCGTCAACTGGGTCCATCACATCCCAACCCAGTTCGCATTCTGCATTGGAGTCCGTCGCTCGATACCACCGCGGCTCCCCTCACGTCATCACCTGTAAGTAAAAACAAATAGGAGCCAGAACCATCATCCCGGAAGCTGCCCTGGCTTATAGCCATGGCGACCCTCTCCCAACACGGCTGCACCCAGTGAACAACAGTGAGACACTACTCACAAATGCAGGCAGTATACATCTGCCCTGATGTCAATCACACACGTTGTCTCCTACTGTCGCCGTTCCTGCTGTCGGGACTGGGTCACCACATCACGCTGACCGGTCTCCAGACGAGGCGTCGCACCCCCCACGATCACGCAGCGGCTCCCTCTTTTCCACCTGGCCTTCATGCGTTCCTCTTCCAATCTAGGGCCTCTCTCCTCCCAGTGCTCAGCTTGCTTCCTTTTAATACGACCTTTAAACAGCTGAAAGGACACCTCTGGACACACCCATGCCTCAACATGTGATCACTATCAGCTAATTTGTCCCATTGCCAGCCAATCCACAGTGGATTAAAACAATGTAAAATAACACACTGAAACAATGTGATACAAACAGAATAAAATCATGCAAATAAAAACTACACTCACAAATAAACACTAAAATCAGAAAAAAAAACCAATATAAACGATGAATACAAATTTCTACTGTGTGAAACAGTTTCACTCTTTGAATATTTTTCATTTCTTACAATCAGAATTCTCCAATAGATTTTTAGAAGAAATTTATTTTCTTTCATGCATCACCAACTGACCCTTTTATGTTAACGTCTCAATCTCCAGCCTAACCTCATTGAATTTTGCTTAGCAAAGTACTTTTCAACTCTAATAATTAGTAAGATTATATTTCTTATCATCTGTTGGTCGTCTGACCTGATAAACTTCAATGAGCATTATAACACAGGAATGATTGTCTCTAAAAATGGGCTCCTGCACGCTTGCAGACATTTTTCCATCACAACTTATGGATGATGAAGGATTTGATTAAAGCTGTGAAACATTACTGATAAACTTCATGTGATGTTACATTAAAGCCAATTTTCTATTAAAATCAGGGTCTTTTCTAACTGACCTCTGACCTTTGAGCAGTAGTGTGTACTGTATGCTTGTATGTAACTGTATCTGACCTGGATTTTATCACCAGTTTCAAATAAGAATCTTCTTTAAAGTCTGTCTTTCAATACAAATGAAGTTAAACTTTATCAAGGCTGATGGTAAACTGTCCCTAACAAGTCCACTTTATTGCGTGCTCATTGACTTTCTCCTATCAGAGCTGTTTAACAAGTCCACTTTATACATGCTTATTAATCTGTCACGCTTATCAGTGGCTCATGGTTGCTTAAAGCCTATGTCTGAACTTGACCACAGAGCCAGAGCATCGTTCAATCTTGGCAACAGCTCCAGGATGACAAACTCCACTTTCTCTGCATCAAGACAGCTCATAACTTTTTAACAGTCTCTCCTGATAGCCTCATATCATCTGCTCTAATCAATAACCATACACTATCATTACAATGTAGACTACAGCTCAAAAGTCTGAGGTGAATTAGAAATGTCTTGTTTTCAGAATAGACTCAAATTTGGTTTCAGATTGAATCACAGCAATTTATCAAAAATAATCATATAAATGCTTAATATTAACACTGATCACAAATCATGAATGATTTTTAATAGAATATCTACAGAGGTGTTCAGAGACCCATTTTCAGCAATAATCCCTCCTGTGTTCAGTGGTACATTGTCTTATCTAATGCAAGCTTAACACATTAAAGCCAAACTTATCACTCAAAACAGCTTTTTAAGAGATTTTAGCACAAACTGAAACTATTGTGGTGATTAAAGAAACAATAAATGTGTCTGGATCATCCCAGTGTTTGTTTTTAACCTCATGAAACCAAGTTTCCATTTTCCTCTAAAGGGGCTGCAACACCCAGCTGCACAAAACCTTCACTTTTTTTTAACAGTTTCACTGTTTTAATATTTTTCATTTCTTACAATCAGAATTCTCCAATAGATTTTTAGAAGAAATTCTTTTTTTTCATGCATCACCAACTGACCCTTTTATGTTAACGTCTCAATCTCCAGCCTAACCTCATTGAATTTTGCTTAGCAAAGTACTTTTCAACTCTAATAATTAGTAAGATTATATTTCTTATCATCTGTTGGTCGTCTGACCTGATAAACTTCAATGAGCATTATAACACAGGAATGATTGTCTCTAAAAATGGGCTCCTGCACGCTTGCAGACATTTTTCCATCACAACTTATGGATGATGAAGGATTTGATTAAAGCTGTGAAACATTACTGATAAACTTCATGTGATGTTGCATTAAAGCCAATTTTCTATTAAAATCAGGGTCTTTTCTAAGTGACCTCTGACCTTTGAGCAGTAGTGTGTACTGTATGCTTGTATGTAACTGTATCTGACCTGGATTTTATCACCAGTTTCAAATAAGAATCTTCTTTAAAGTCTGTCTTTCAATACAAATGAAGTTAAACTTTATCAAGGCTGATGGTAAACTGTCCCTAACAAGTCCACTTTATTGCGTGCTCATTGACTTTCTCCTATCAGAGCTGTTTAACAAGTCCACTTTATACATGCTTATTAATCTATCACGCTTATCAGTGGCTCATGGTTGCTTAAAGCCTATGTCTGAACTTGACCACAGAGCCAGAGCATCGTTCAATCTTGGCAACAGCTCCAGGATGACAAACTCCACTTTCTCTGCATCAAGACAGCTCATAACTTTTTAACAGTCTCTCCTGATAGCCTCATATCATCTGCTCTAATCAATAACCATACACTATCATTACAATGTAGACTACAGCTCAAAAGTCTGAGGTGAATTAGAAATGTCTTGTTTTCAGAATAGACTCAAATTTGGTTTCAGATTGAATCACAGCAATTTATCAAAAATAATCATATAAATGCTTAATATTAACACTGATCACAAATCATGAATGATTTTTAATAGAATATCTACAGAGGTGTTCAGAGACCCATTTTCAGCAATAATCCCTCCTGTGTTCAGTGGTACATTGTCTTATCTAATGCAAGCTTAACACATTAAAGCCAAACTTATCACTCAAAACAGCTTTTTAAGAGATTTTAGCACAAACTGAAACTATTGTGGTGATTAAAGAAACAATAAATGTGTCTGGATCATCCCAGTGTTTGTTTTTAACCTCATGAAACCAAGTTTCCATTTTCCTCTAAAGGGGCTGCAACACCCAGCTGCACAAAACCTTCACTTTTTTTTAACAGTTTCACTGTTTTAATATTTTTCATTTCTTACAATCAGAATTCTCCAATAGATTTTTAGAAGAAATTCTTTTTTTTCATGCATCACCAACTGACCCTTTTATGTTAACGTCTCAATCTCCAGCCTAACCTCATTGAATTTTGCTTAGCAAAGTACTTTTCAACTCTAATAATTAGTAAGATTATATTTCTTATCATCTGTTGGTCGTCTGACCTGATAAACTTCAATGAGCATTATAACACAGGAATGATTGTCTCTAAAAATGGGCTCCTGCACGCTTGCAGACATTTTTCCATCACAACTTATGGATGATGAAGGATTTGATTAAAGCTGTGAAACATTACTGATAAACTTCATGTGATGTTGCATTAAAGCCAATTTTCTATTAAAATCAGGGTCTTTTCTAACTGACCTCTGACCTTTGAGCAGTAGTGTGTACTGTATGCTTGTATGTAACTGTATCTGACCTGGATTTTATCACCAGTTTCACATAAGAATCTTCTTTAAAGTCTGTCTTTCAATACAAATGAAGTTAAACTTTATCAAGGCTGATGGTAAACTGTCCCTAACAAGTCCACTTTATTGCGTGCTCATTGACTTTCTCCTATCAGAGCTGTTTAACAAGTCCACTTTATACATGCTTATTAATCTATCACGCTTATCAGTGGCTCATGGTTGCTTAAAGCCTATGTCTGAACTTGACCACAGAGCCAGAGCATCGTTCAATCTTGGCAACAGCTCCAGGATGACAAACTCCACTTTCTCTGCATCAAGACAGCTCATAACTTTTTAACAGTCTCTCCTGATAGCCTCATATCATCTGCTCTAATCAATAACCATACACTATCATTACAATGTAGACTACAGCTCAAAAGTCTGAGGTGAATTAGAAATGTCTTGTTTTCAGAATAGACTCAAATTTGGTTTCAGATTGAATCACAGCAATTTATCAAAATAATCATATAAATGCTTAATATTAACACTGATCACAAATCATGAATGATTTTTAATAGAATATCTACAGAGGTGTTCAGAGACCCATTTTCAGCAATAATCCCTCCTGTGTTCAGTGGTACATTGTCTTATCTAATGCAAGCTTAACACATTAAAGCCAAACTTATCACTCAAAACAGCTTTTTAAGAGATTTTAGCACAAACTGAAACTATTGTGGTGATTAAAGAAACAATAAATGTGTCTGGATCATCCCAGTGTTTGTTTTTAACCTCATGAAACCAAGTTTCCATTTTCCTCTAAAGGGGCTGCAACACCCAGCTGCACAAAACCTTCACTTTTTTTTAACAGTTTCACTGTTTTAATATTTTTCATTTCTTACAATCAGAATTCTCCAATAGATTTTTAGAAGAAATTCTTTTTTTTCATGCATCACCAACTGACCCTTTTATGTTAACGTCTCAATCTCCAGCCTAACCTCATTGAATTTTGCTTAGCAAAGTACTTTTCAACTCTAATAATTAGTAAGATTATATTTCTTATCATCTGTTGGTCGTCTGACCTGATAAACTTCAATGAGCATTATAACACAGGAATGATTGTCTCTAAAAATGGGCTCCTGCACGCTTGCAGACATTTTTCCATCACAACTTATGGATGATGAAGGATTTGATTAAAGCTGTGAAACATTACTGATAAACTTCATGTGATGTTGCATTAAAGCCAATTTTCTATTAAAATCAGGGTCTTTTCTAACTGACCTCTGACCTTTGAGCAGTAGTGTGT
The DNA here is from genome assembly GCF_051167445.1 of Perissodus microlepis. Taxonomy (NCBI): domain Eukaryota; kingdom Metazoa; phylum Chordata; class Actinopteri; order Cichliformes; family Cichlidae; genus Perissodus; species Perissodus microlepis. The sequence continues at coordinate 12,593,321 of NC_140480.1, read as the reverse complement.
ACTGTATGCTTGTATGTAACTGTATCTGACCTGGATTTTATCACCAGTTTCAAATAAGAATCTTCTTTAAAGTCTGTCTTTCAATACAAATGAAGTTAAACTTTATCAAGGCTGATGGTAAACTGTCCCTAACAAGTCCACTTTATTGCGTGCTCATTGACTTTCTCCTATCAGAGCTGTTTAACAAGTCCACTTTATACATGCTTATTAATCTATCACGCTTATCAGTGGCTCATGGTTGCTTAAAGCCTATGTCTGAACTTGACCACAGAGCCAGAGCATCGTTCAATCTTGGCAACAGCTCCAGGATGACAAACTCCACTTTCTCTGCATCAAGACAGCTCATAACTTTTTAACAGTCTCTCCTGATAGCCTCATATCATCTGCTCTAATCAATAACCATACGCTATCATTACAATGTAGACTACAGCTCAAAAGTCTGAGGTGAATTAGAAATGTCTTGTTTTCAGAATAGACTCAAATTTGGTTTCAGATTGAATCACAGCAATTTATCAAAAATGATCATATAAATGCTTAATATTAACACTGATCACAAATCATGAATGATTTTTAATAGAATATCTACAGAGGTGTTCAGAGACCCATTTTCAGCAATAATCCCTCCTGTGTTCAGTGGTACATTGTCTTATCTAATGCAAGCTTAACACATTAAAGCCAAACTTATCACTCAAAACAGCTTTTTAAGAGATTTTAGCACAAACTGAAACTATTGTGGTGATTAAAGAAACAATAAATGTGTCTGGATCATCCCAGTGTTTGTTTTTAACCTCATGAAACCAAGTTTCCATTTTCCTCTAAAGGGGCTGCAACACCCAGCTGCACAAAACCTTCACTTTTTTTTAACAGTTTCACTGTTTTAATATTTTTCATTTCTTACAATCAGAATTCTCCAATAGATTTTTAGAAGAAATTCTTTTTTTTCATGCATCACCAACTGACCCTTTTATGTTAACGTCTCAATCTCCAGCCTAACCTCATTGAATTTTGCTTAGCAAAGTACTTTTCAACTCTAATAATTAGTAAGATTATATTTCTTATCATCTGTTGGTCGTCTGACCTGATAAACTTCAATGAGCATTATAACACAGGAATGATTGTCTCTAAAAATGGGCTCCTGCACGCTTGCAGACATTTTTCCATCACAACTTATGGATGATGAAGGATTTGATTAAAGCTGTGAAACATTACTGATAAACTTCATGTGATGTTACATTAAAGCCAATTTTTTATTAAAATCAGGGTCTTTTCTAACTGACCTCTGACCTTTGAGCAGTAGTGTGTACTGTATGCTTGTATGTAACTGTATCTGACCTGGATTTTATCACCAGTTTCAAATAAGAATCTTCTTTAAAGTCTGTCTTTCAATACAAATGAAGTTAAACTTTATCAAGGCTGATGGTAAACTGTCCCTAACAAGTCCACTTTATTGCGTGCTCATTGACTTTCTCCTATCAGAGCTGTTTAACAAGTCCACTTTATACATGCTTATTAATCTATCACGCTTATCAGTGGCTCATGGTTGCTTAAAGCCTATGTCTGAACTTGACCACAGAGCCAGAGCATCGTTCAATCTTGGCAACAGCTCCAGGATGACAAACTCCACTTTCTCTGCATCAAGACAGCTCATAACTTTTTAACAGTCTCTCCTGATAGCCTCATATCATCTGCTCTAATCAATAACCATACGCTATCATTACAATGTAGACTACAGCTCAAAAGTCTGAGGTGAATTAGAAATGTCTTGTTTTCAGAATAGACTCAAATTTGGTTTCAGATTGAATCACAGCAATTTATCAAAAATAATCATATAAATGCTTAATATTAACACTGATCACAAATCATGAATGATTTTTAATAGAATATCTACAGAGGTGTTCAGAGACCCATTTTCAGCAATAATCCCTCCTGTGTTCAGTGGTACATTGTCTTATCTAATGCAAGCTTAACACATTAAAGCCAAACTTATCACTCAAAACAGCTTTTTAAGAGATTTTAGCACAAACTGAAACTATTGTGGTGATTAAAGAAACAATAAATGTGTCTGGATCATCCCAGTGTTTGTTTTTAACCTCATGAAACCAAGTTTCCATTTTCCTCTAAAGGGGCTGCAACACCCAGCTGCACAAAACCTTCACTTTTTTTTAACAGTTTCACTGTTTTAATATTTTTCATTTCTTACAATCAGAATTCTCCAATAGATTTTTAGAAGAAATTCTTTTTTTTCATGCATCACCAACTGACCCTTTTATGTTAACGTCTCAATCTCCAGCCTAACCTCATTGAATTTTGCTTAGCAAAGTACTTTTCAACTCTAATAATTAGTAAGATTATATTTCTTATCATCTGTTGGTCGTCTGACCTGATAAACTTCAATGAGCATTATAACACAGGAATGATTGTCTCTAAAAATGGGCTCCTGCACGCTTGCAGACATTTTTCCATCACAACTTATGGATGATGAAGGATTTGATTAAAGCTGTGAAACATTACTGATAAACTTCATGTGATGTTGCATTAAAGCCAATTTTCTATTAAAATCAGGGTCTTTTCTAACTGACCTCTGACCTTTGAGCAGTAGTGTGTACTGTATGCTTGTATGTAACTGTATCTGACCTGGATTTTATCACCAGTTTCAAATAAGAATCTTCTTTAAAGTCTGTCTTTCAATACAAATGAAGTTAAACTTTATCAAGGCTGATGGTAAACTGTCCCTAACAAGTCCACTTTATTGCGTGCTCATTGACTTTCTCCTATCAGAGCTGTTTAACAAGTCCACTTTATACATGCTTATTAATCTATCACGCTTATCAGTGGCTCATGGTTGCTTAAAGCCTATGTCTGAACTTGACCACAGAGCCAGAGCAACGTTCAATCTTGGCAACAGCTCCAGGATGACAAACTCCACTTTCTCTGCATCAAGACAGCTCATAACTTTTTAACAGTCTCTCCTGATAGCCTCATATCATCTGCTCTAATCAATAACCATACGCTATCATTACAATGTAGACTACAGCTCAAAAGTCTGAGGTGAATTAGAAATGTCTTGTTTTCAGAATAGACTCAAATTTGGTTTCAGATTGAATCACAGCAATTTATCAAAAATGATCATATAAATGCTTAATATTAACACTGATCACAAATCATGAATGATTTTTAATAGAATATCTACAGAGGTGTTCAGAGACCCATTTTCAGCAATAATCCCTCCTGTGTTCAGTGGTACATTGTCTTATCTAATGCAAGCTTAACACATTAAAGCCAAACTTATCACTCAAAACAGCTTTTTAAGAGATTTTAGCACAAACTGAAACTATTGTGGTGATTAAAGAAACAATAAATGTGTCTGGATCATCCCAGTGTTTGTTTTTAACCTCATGAAACCAAGTTTCCATTTTCCTCTAAAGGGGCTGCAACACCCAGCTGCACAAAACCTTCACTTTTTTTTAACAGTTTCACTGTTTTAATATTTTTCATTTCTTACAATCAGAATTCTCCAATAGATTTTTAGAAGAAATTCTTTTTTTTCATGCATCACCAACTGACCCTTTTATGTTAACGTCTCAATCTCCAGCCTAACCTCATTGAATTTTGCTTAGCAAAGTACTTTTCAACTCTAATAATTAGTAAGATTATATTTCTTATCATCTGTTGGTCGTCTGACCTGATAAACTTCAATGAGCATTATAACACAGGAATGATTGTCTCTAAAAATGGGCTCCTGCACGCTTGCAGACATTTTTCCATCACAACTTATGGATGATGAAGGATTTGATTAAAGCTGTGAAACATTACTGATAAACTTCATGTGATGTTACATTAAAGCCAATTTTTTATTAAAATCAGGGTCTTTTCTAACTGACCTCTGACCTTTGAGCAGTAGTGTGTACTGTATGCTTGTATGTAACTGTATCTGACCTGGATTTTATCACCAGTTTCAAATAAGAATCTTCTTTAAAGTCTGTCTTTCAATACAAATGAAGTTAAACTTTATCAAGGCTGATGGTAAACTGTCCCTAACAAGTCCACTTTATTGCGTGCTCATTGACTTTCTCCTATCAGAGCTGTTTAACAAGTCCACTTTATACATGCTTATTAATCTATCACGCTTATCAGTGGCTCATGGTTGCTTAAAGCCTATGTCTGAACTTGACCACAGAGCCAGAGCATCGTTCAATCTTGGCAACAGCTCCAGGATGACAAACTCCACTTTCTCTGCATCAAGACAGCTCATAACTTTTTAACAGTCTCTCCTGATAGCCTCATATCATCTGCTCTAATCAATAACCATACACTATCATTACAATGTAGACTACAGCTCAAAAGTCTGAGGTGAATTAGAAATGTCTTGTTTTCAGAATAGACTCAAATTTGGTTTCAGATTGAATCACAGCAATTTATCAAAATAATCATATAAATGCTTAATATTAACACTGATCACAAATCATGAATGATTTTTAATAGAATATCTACAGAGGTGTTCAGAGACCCATTTTCAGCAATAATCCCTCCTGTGTTCAGTGGTACATTGTCTTATCTAATGCAAGCTTAACACATTAAAGCCAAACTTATCACTCAAAACAGCTTTTTAAGAGATTTTAGCACAAACTGAAACTATTGTGGTGATTAAAGAAACAATAAATGTGTCTGGATCATCCCAGTGTTTGTTTTTAACCTCATGAAACCAAGTTTCCATTTTCCTCTAAAGGGGCTGCAACACCCAGCTGCACAAAACCTTCACTTTTTTTTAACAGTTTCACTCTTTGAATATTTTTCATTTCTTACAATCAGAATTCTCCAATAGATTTTTAGAAGAAATTCTTTTTTTTCATGCATCACCAACTGACCCTTTTATGTTAACGTCTCAATCTCCAGCCTAACCTCATTGAATTTTGCTTAGCAAAGTACTTTTCAACTCTAATAATTAGTAAGATTATATTTCTTATCATCTGTTGGTCGTCTGACCTGATAAACTTCAATGAGCATTATAACACAGGAATGATTGTCTCTAAAAATGGGCTCCTGCACGCTTGCAGACATTTTTCCATCACAACTTATGGATGATGAAGGATTTGATTAAAGCTGTGAAACATTACTGATAAACTTCATGTGATGTTGCATTAAAGCCAATTTTCTATTAAAATCAGGGTCTTTTCTAACTGACCTCTGACCTTTGAGCAGTAGTGTGTACTGTATGCTTGTATGTAACTGTATCTGACCTGGATTTTATCACCAGTTTCAAATAAGAATCTTCTTTAAAGTCTGTCTTTCAATACAAATGAAGTTAAACTTTATCAAGGCTGATGGTAAACTGTCCCTAACAAGTCCACTTTATTGCGTGCTCATTGACTTTCTCCTATCAGAGCTGTTTAACAAGTCCACTTTATACATGCTTATTAATCTATCACGCTTATCAGTGGCTCATGGTTGCTTAAAGCCTATGTCTGAACTTGACCACAGAGCCAGAGCATCGTTCAATCTTGGCAACAGCTCCAGGATGACAAACTCCACTTTCTCTGCATCAAGACAGCTCATAACTTTTTAACAGTCTCTCCTGATAGCCTCATATCATCTGCTCTAATCAATAACCATACACTATCATTACAATGTAGACTACAGCTCAAAAGTCTGAGGTGAATTAGAAATGTCTTGTTTTCAGAATAGACTCAAATTTGGTTTCAGATTGAATCACAGCAATTTATCAAAAATAATCATATAAATGCTTAATATTAACACTGATCACAAATCATGAATGATTTTTAATAGAATATCTACAGAGGTGTTCAGAGACCCATTTTCAGCAATAATCCCTCCTGTGTTCAGTGGTACATTGTCTTATCTAATGCAAGCTTAACACATTAAAGCCAAACTTATCACTCAAAACAGCTTTTTAAGAGATTTTAGCACAAACTGAAACTATTGTGGTGATTAAAGAAACAATAAATGTGTCTGGATCATCCCAGTGTTTGTTTTTAACCTCATGAAACCAAGTTTCCATTTTCCTCTAAAGGGGCTGCAACACCCAGCTGCACAAAACCTTCACTTTTTTTTAACAGTTTAACTATTTGAATATTTTTCATTTCTTACAATCAGAATTCTCCAATAGATTTTCAGAAGAAATTTTTTTTTTTCATGCATCACCAACTGACCCTTTTATGTTAACGTCTCAATCTCCAGCCTAACCTCATTGAATTTTGCTTAGCAAAGTACTTTTCAACTAATAATTAGTAAGATTATATTTCTTATCATCTGTTGGTCGTCTGACCTGATAAACTTCAATGAGCATTATAACACAGGAATGATTGTCTCTAAAAATGGGCTCCTGCACGCTTGCAGACATTTTTCCATCACAACTTATGGATGATGAAGGATTTGATTAAAGCTGTGAAACATTACTGATAAACTTCATGTGATGTTACATTAAAGCCAATTTTCTATTAAAATCAGGGTCTTTTCTAACTGACCTCTGACCTTTGAGCAGTAGTGTGTACTGTATGCTTGTATGTAACTGTATCTGACCTGGATTTTATCACCAGTTTCAAATAAGAATCTTCTTTAAAGTCTGTCTTTCAATACAAATGAAGTTAAACTTTATCAAGGCTGATGGTAAACTGTCCCTAACAAGTCCACTTTATTGCGTGCTCATTGACTTTCTCCTATCAGAGCTGTTTAACAAGTCCACTTTATACATGCTTATTAATCTATCACGCTTATCAGTGGCTCATGGTTGCTTAAAGCCTATGTCTGAACTTGACCACAGAGCCAGAGCATCGTTCAATCTTGGCAACAGCTCCAGGATGACAAACTCCACTTTCTCTGCATCAAGACAGCTCATAACCTTTTAACAGTGTCTCTCTGTCCTCATACTTCTATATATTCTTCTGTAATAGATAACTATACGCTATCATTGTAATCAATCTACACCACAGCTCAAAAGTTTGAAGTCAATTTTCACCTGGTTTATAACCATGTGATCGGTCCACACATCAGTGTCTAAAAAAACGCTCATTTTTATCTGTGTCTATCATCAAAATTTGAGTTGATTGCAAACTCTCCCTAACAAGTTCACTTTATTGCGTGCTCATCAATCTCCTCTACAGCTCAGCTAACTGAAGTCAGTTAGAAACGTCTTTTTATCTTAAAAAAAACAAGATTCTTTTTTATATTTTGTAAATTGGTTTTGAATCCAAATAAATATAATTGCTTAAAACTTGCATTGATCACCAATTATGATTAATGTTTGATAAAACATTAGCTGGTGTATGGATGCAACAATAATGGTGGTGTGTGGATTACAACAATAATAGCGAGTGTGCAGATTATATTACCTATCCTCAGTTTATCACATTAAATCTCATCTTACTAGTGACCCAGTAGCTTTTCCAAATACAGCTGCACTAACCAACATCATTTTTTCAAGTAATATAAAAATCGTTTTTATTTATTACCTTTTTAAACATCCCATTTTTTCTTTCTAATGTCATTAAATCAAGTTTGCCCATTTTTATAAAACATTTGGACCTCCACATCTTTTTAGCGTTCAGTTATTTCCTCAGTGTCACACATGGATTAGTTTTCGTCTCTTTCAATAAGAAAGTCAAATCTTCAGACCTTAAAGCAATCTTTGTTTCTTTCAATCATCTTAATATTTTTAATCTCCTGTAATATAATTGCAGTTAACCAGAGCTTAGCTACTCTGATCTACAGTGATTTTGGGGGTTTGGATTTGTTTTTCACAGGTGCAGAGCCTTTTTCTACAAAATTATGAATAAACTGCATTTTTTAAAAGTACCATTAATCATGTAGACTGACAAGTAACTAAACATGTAACACAGTGATCAGTAGAGAAGAAAGAAAATAACCCATTTACACATTTCTAGTTCAGATCAAAATTATTGTTCTGATTAAGGAAACAGTAAATTTGGCCACGTTATTGTCCTGATCCTCCAATTTTCCCTTTTCAATGTGAAAAAATTCAACTTTTTTTTTTTTTTTTAAATAAAAGCAGATGCACACCCAGATATTTCTTACAGTAAGAATCCTCCAACAACCTTTCAAAAGAAACATTTTTTGTCTTTCCTCAATTTTGAGAGCAACTGAACCCACAAACCTGAAGCTCGAGACCCCAAACTAACCAAATGTAATGTTTCCTTAATCAGCACAGTCATTTTTAACTTTTTGTGTGTTATGTTTACTCACAGTTTTGATGCTTGCTTCTTCGACTTGATCCATGATTAGCTTTTCACCGTCGCTCTGCTGTTTTCTCTCTCCTCATGCTTCTCCTTCATGCGTCCTGTCCTCAAATATAATCCAACCTGCCTCCTTGTTTCCTCCTTGACTTGTATTAGCAAAATTTCCAGGTAAATTAAGAGAAATCCAAAAAAGTTTTCCTGTTTCAAAAGCTCTTCCAGTTGCCTGTCTTCTTGTCCTCCTTCAAATGTGCATTTTTTGACTTATGTATTTATTTGAATTCATATTGCCATGACAACATAGCACAGAGCATCATGGTAGTTTAAAGCAGGTGGTTCTGTCCTCTGCAGAAATGCTGGTGTTCCATAGTGATGTAGAAGTATGTTAATAGTCTTGAAACAGACACTCACTGATCCGGTAAGAGCAGGAATTTAACTACAAACCCTCATAGTCCCCATCAGTATTCTTCATTTTGCTCTGCAGCAATGGTCACAGTGGCTGCTTTAAGTACGTTTGCCCCATAGAAATCCACTGATGTTCAGTGAGTCCCTTTGATACATATTTAGACCTTCATAATTTTCAGGGTGCATGAGTGTTATATCTCCATCTCATCCTAAACATTTTACCAACCAACACGTTCTCACTCCCAACTCGTCAAACGTGTGACGCATGGTCAGGCTCCCTCTGCTTCACTTATTGACATGCAGGGTCCTCTCATTGAATACTATAGAGCTCCCTTAACGTTGCTTATTGACGACAAGAGATTGCCGCGGAAGAGCCTGTTGTCCGTATATTTATATATTTCCGAAATCACATTGTAGTGACGTATACTGAACACAATAAATTATATAATGTAAACAACTACCTGGAAAAACAGGTAGAACGATACTTTTGTATCGTTTATTGCATTTATGGAGGGAGTGATGTATGCTGGGTAATGGCACAGCTAGCGACTGGGTGACTTTATTCACCCGCTTCGGATGTTATCAGTCCATACAATGGGCGTTATTAGCACAAATCAGTCCCATAGATATGGGCCATCTCCTGCTAGATTGTTCAGAAGGTTGTTCTCATCCATCCAGATGGAGGATCCAGAATCCACTCTGGCTGGAATCCGGTGGATACAGCAGTGTGTACAGGTAAGACCATTTAAACAGACAGCATTTATAGAATGACTATTAAAAGTCAGCCAGTGTCAGTAATGTTAATGTGCTTATGTTAGTAATACACCGAGTGCTAATATAACAGCTTTAAGATGCATTTGTAGATATTATTACGTGTTTTACCGTCTTTATGGTGCTAGCTTAAAGTTACGGTGTAAACGTTAGCTTATATTGTAGTAAAGCTGTTACTGTTTAAACGATGTTAGCACAGAAATATTAGCTTCTGTCATGACTGATGAAGTTACTAGTTAATAAAGTTTTCAGTAAAGTGTTTAATCGCAGCCACAGATTGACAGCAAATATCTCGATTAGCTTCAGTGCATCTATAATAAATATGTGCAAGTTTCAGTGCTTCGTTTAAACTGTATGATACTTATACTGACCCAAGGTCAGTGTAAAATACAATCCTAGCTGTGTGAACAAAGCCTGGCTCCTTTAATCCTGCATGACAAACCTCAGAATGCAGGTTATTATTACTCTTTCCTGCTGGCACACCTGTCACACCTGAGAGTCAGCTAGAAACTTACAGTGACGTGGACATCATGCAAAGACTGCCAGACTCTGTAATACTGCAAATGATCAGTGACTCATGTTAACACTAAACTTTAAACGGTATCTCTGTGTCTCTCTGTGTGTGCTGAACATTTAGGATTGAGTCAGGCTGCATCAGCTGAAGCTGTTATTTGTATATATCAGTATTTTTTTCATTCAGGTGTGGGGAAAATACGTAAGACTGCAGTGAAGCGATGTACCAGATTAATCCCTGGCCAAAGGTATCGTACTTAAATCAGACTACTGATCCAGCCACATCAGCCTTTTGTGAGGTCTGTTTAAAGTAGACTAAAAATGAACTGCAGGTTCCTGAGAGGTGGACTGTGAGCACAGAAACACATGTTCATACATACAGCTGCAGCAAACTTACATTAATTTTAAATAGATTTGTTACTCTGATGTCTGTCTCTGTGTTTGTCCTCTGACAGACTGGTGACCTGTCCAGGTGTGCTCTACCTATGACTACTGGGACAGGCTCTAGCCTCTGTAAAAGAAATTTTCTGTTATTCTCATTTAAAGTATTTAAGTGCTTATGCATATGCTTAGTTGTGACACTGTTATAGACTGTTCAGTGAAAGTTTCTAAAACTAGATGAACTTACTTCAGCGTCAGCAGTTTGAGAAAACAACTCCCTTTACAGGTGCTGATAAGGCCAAGGGCACAAAACAGCATAACCATTGATCCGTTAGGTTTCATAGCGAGACACGTGAAGTGTGGTAGGATCAGTTTGTAACTTCCTCCCTCTTCCTTGGAATGCATAAAGGAGTAGGAGCACAACTTCTGTGGCAGCGCTGACATGACTGAACTGTGATGTTTGATGTGTGTTGGCGCAGTAATAAATAGCTTGATCACAGCTCTTTCTGTGTTGCAGACTTTATTTAAAAAATTCCACGACACCCCCCACCCTCCCACTGTGAACCTGAATTGAATATTCAGAAGACATTTGTTTAAATAGTTCTACAAATCTGAGCTGTTGGTGTGTCCTTGGATTGTGTGGTAATAATATTAGAGCTAGCAATCTTTCTTACTGAATCTCTACTATGAGTCATGTTACCTGAGATTAATTCTATGTTTACCTGTCAGCCTGGACAAATGTGCTGTGTGAAGGAAATTAAATTAAATCAGATCTGAACTGCATACATTTAAGGAATCTGTTCATATTTAATTGAAATATGAACCAGTGATTTTTTGATTGCTGATTCCAAGAGAGTCTTTGTGGAAATCCTGTTTGGCTTTTTGTTATTTTAATTCTCTTCTCTGTTTTCCAGAACAGTTCTCCACAGTCGCTGTCCACATGGGTCAGTGGGACCAAGAAGCACTCTGCTAATGTGTGGACTCTGACCAGCAACATCCAGCAAGACCCAGACAGCGTTTTCTATCTCCCAGCTGGAGTTTTTTGTTTGTCTGTGACTGGAGAGTCAGATTTTTGTTGAGCTTCACACTTGCAGAGGTAAGTCAGTTTGCAGAGATCCCTCCCACCCTGGCTTTTATGTCCTAGATTTCTTATCTGAAACAGTAATATTTCAGTGACTGCTGCTTATACCACAGGTTAATACACGCTACTGATCCCTGATAGGAGAATCATCAATTTTGGCAACAAAGAAGCCTGGTGGATGTTTGTTTGCAGTCTGATGATGGGACATCATGCTCTGCATCTTCAAAGTTTGCCCCCTCATTATTATTCATACCCAGTAATGTGAAGTATGCTTATATCTACTATAACTGAACCAACCTGGTGCTCTTCATTTATGGAGGCTGTTGAGTCTGAATGTTGGATGTTGTGTATCTCGTGTTCTCTGGGCTTCGTTGTCCTCAGTCTTTTTGCAGGATCAGAAAACAAAACCAGGAGGCGTGTAAATGTTTCTTCTCCATGATGTTTCTTCAAATGTTTCTTCTGGATGATGATAAGACTGTGACACGGGATGCCACCTTTGGTCTTGTGATGAAGCAAAGCTCAGGAAGAAGTGGGATTAAATGGTACCCACATGTGTGCTGCTGAGAAGGATGTACAGGGGCACCTGCAGCCAAATCCAAGCTTCAGGTTAGTTGTAGTTGCAGAACGCTATAGGACTGAGACAGCTGAGGCATCAAATGTTTGATTAAACGGATGAAAAAGAGAAGTTTTTTCCCTATAATTATCACTTCTTAAAATCTGTAGCAACTTCAAGTCTGTCAGCGTGCTGAGCATGCTCAGAATGTGACAATATATTTTTGTTCAATATTTAATTTCTTTCAGTTGCAATTGTTAAATGAAAAAAAAATAGATATATATTCTTATAATTTAGCAAACTAATTTATCAAAAAATATATATACATATATCTGTATTAGTTTTAATAAATTAATTTGACACCTGTATTGAAAATACCATATTGTATTCATACAGAATCAGTATGGTATCATTGTTTGTCTGCTCACTGATTGTTGAAACTAAGAGCTACTTTGATCTGTTTAGATCTAAAGTATCCAAAGTTGAGCTCTAATGTTTCTTCACCCCTGTGTGTGTGATATCTGATTTCCTACATGCTGGCAGAGCAGCAGTTTGTGCTCACAGATGGTGACGGTGTGGAGAGACGGTGGTGTTTCCTCAGAAGAACCAGCAGAGTCACAAAGGACACCAGTCCATCTCACCACCTTGACTTGCTGACTGATGTTCGTCTGCACTGCACAGAGGAAATCAACTGACCGAGGTTTGTCCAGTGACGTGTTATGAAATGTATATTTGTTTTATGCTTACAGATATGTTTTTCTTGACAGAGGCTCTGCAGAGGTTAGACAAAGCAGAGAAAATATGTGCTTTACATTTTACTGTGATTTATTGAGATATTTGTTGCCTGATGTTCAGCAGGAATGGAGAAATAGAATCAAAGGGAGATGTTTTTGATGTTTTTGTAATGATGTAAGTAAATCTTCAATATTATTTATTTGCTTGGTTATATTAGGAGTGTTTCTGAGTGAGGGAGAGAGGAGTCATCATCCAGTTTAAGTGACGTAGATCAGTGGATACACTTGTCTCCCCTTTAAAGGAGACAATCCAAGTCATCCTTAAATGTTAGTGCTTTCAAATACACAAACATTTTTAAAGGACAAAAATGAACATCCAACTTTGACTGTAATACAAAATAAATCTTTGCATGTGTGTTTTCAAACTCTCAGATGGGCAGGATATCAGTCTTGGACTGTCTAACCTGCCGGAGCAGCACTGAATGACCACCACACATGAGCATGTTCCTGCAACATTCAGCATCTGATCTGTCATCTGTGTGCTTCTGCTTTTGGTAAGTAGAGTTACCCAACTCCAGTAACTCTAAACACATGCCATCCATTTCTAACGGCCTGGTTACTTCCTGTCAGTTACTTTAGAAACCATGTGGTCACCTGACCTAACACTGTTTCTTCTTCTTCCCCTTAATGTTCAAGTGTCAAATGTCCAACAGCTGGAGAGGAAACTACACCAGTGTACTGGGATGTTTCAGCAACACGTGCCAGATGCTGTTCCTTCATGGTGACATCACCAGAGACAGCCCCACCCACCTAAGGACCTCGCCATTGATCATGATGATTATAATGATGACAGCGAGCGGAACTAAGACTGTAAAAATCCACGACCACAATTTTTCTTTCTAATTATTAATGAATACTGAGAGCCTCTTTCTGTGTTTTGTCTGTTTTGGGGTTGTTGTTTTTTACCTCATTTGTTACTAACAAAGTTCACCAAACTCACACAGTTTACATTCTGTATGTTTCCATCTTTACCAGCCACACTCTAACTGCATTTAAGAAAATAATCCTTAGAAATCGTCGTTTTTCTCTTTCGTAATTGATGATAATTCAGTGAATATACTGCGCTGCTTCCTTTTATTGCGTCACACATTGCTTTAAGTTTTTCAGTGTCCAGTTATTTTTTACGGCTGTTTGAATTCTCTGTATGTTTGACCCTGTAGACTGTTTGATGGACTGCTTGTCTTCCTGTTTGTTACCGCCGCCTGTTTTTGACTAAAGATTTGGATTTCTGACTTCAACACAGCCTCTGCGTGTCCTCCCTTTGTGTCCTCTTCCTCTGTGAATGTGTTGCATGTGTCACAGATTCATTTTATTAACAGTTTTCACACAGTGAGTTGCATCAGCATTCATCCACAGCACATTTCAGAAGGATTCAGATTAATACAGTGATCTTATAGTCAGAATTATCCTGACAGACTGCCACTGTAAATTATCTTTCATCAGGTAAATTTTCAAATAAAGTTCAGTATTTCAAAGCAGGAGTTATGAAGAATCATACTGGCATTAGGACTAATAATATGTACTTACAAAGTCAAAGTTTTTTAATTATGCTAGAATACTGGAAGACAATCAACTTTTAGTGTTTTCCGCATATTAATTATTCTGAAATAGAGATGGTGACCCTAACCGTACAGAAGCACACTAAACAACTGACAATCTAACAGACATCATTGGCCTGAGCTGTCATGCACAGTGAGTCTGATCCTTTGCTGTGAGAGTCTGACAAGCATGTTTCTGGTCAGTTTGGAAGAAATAATATCACAATGTTGATCTTTTTTTCCAATATTCCTTCTCTTTTACAACATAAACTGTGATCAAAGCTACTTGTGTTCACAGCATGTAATAATACTGACAGTCCAGGGCATTGTGGTCTGTTGAGCTAGGGTTAGGGTTAGCAATTCAGACATATGTAATCAATATTAAACGTCTCTGACGTGGGCCACTGTCCGCAGTGTTGGGAAATCCATACCAGGCTGGAACGAGTCAAGGTAGGTGAGCATCCACGAGAAGACACAGCAGATGCATCCTACTAATACTGACAGGACCAGGAGACTCCAGAAACCGAGCATCTTCTCTTCAGTGCCATCCTCTCCTGTCACCCTCTCTGCCCGCAGCTCTTTGAGTATGGGGTAGATAAGGGCGCAGAGAAAGCCTCATTACTAATTTGTATTATAATTCAATTTTCATGAAATATTCATATTCAGTATTGGTCCTTTTATATTATAACCACGTATCCACCCAGGCTCATGGTGGGGCAGGGCTCTGTCCTGGGATGCTTGAGTACAAGGTAATGTACACCCTGACCAGGTATCCAGTCTGTCAGAATTGTTTTCAATATTTGGTTCAAAAACATGAGTGACAACAAAAATCCAACTAGGATTCTTGCATATGATGAATGAAGTCTGTCTTTGACTGTATTGTCCAGCTGATCCATCAAACCCCCAGCAGGTGAACCTTATTCATGACATAACACGGCAACAATGTAAAAAATTAGACAGCAACAGTCTAAATGTAAAGTGCATTCTAAACTCCTCTTCAATAAATTATATGCAAAGAGTCATTCAGGACTGTAAAACGTGAACTACAGAACCCAGAGTATTCATCATTAAATCTCTGGTTGCTTCATTTTTCTATCTATCCTATATCAGATACTTTAAAGGTTAGGTTAGGTAAAGTTGCATTCTCATGGTGAGGCAAAGTGCTTTATGTGTGTGTGTGCGTGTCATGAACGGCTATAAAAGGCCTATTGTGAAGAGAAAATTGTTAGAAGGCAAAGATACTCAAACTCAGATATCTATTTACATGTACATATACATGGGCGATCCCCCATCACGGTCCAATCTGCTCTGCACCAACTGTGTGCAGAACAGATGTGACCCAGAGGAAAACCGCCCAGGGCTCTTAGCACATCCTTTATTTATACTTCAAGCAAGTTTCCAAGGAAGTAGGAGTGGCATGTTCAGAATACAAAAACATTTCCATAAAAGGAGAGACCTTTAGCTTGTCTGTTGAAACAGGAGATAGCTTGGTATGTATAGAAATTTAAACATTCCCATATAAGGAGAGAGAGAGAGAGAGAGAGACCATTAACTCAGGAGGTAGTATCGTATGTCACCGCATTCCTCTACACATCTGGTTCCACTTTCCTTTCCTGTGGTGGTTCCAACTCACAAGCTCTCCTATCTTAAATGAAGCTACAACTAAACAATAATCACAAAATTAAAAATCTTTCATCATTCCCTCCTGTTTGTAGCTGAAATTAAACAGATACATCAATGTGTTTCAGACACAGACCCTACATTGTGAGTGCTTTCGGTCTGGTCGTCATAAAATGTGTATCATTCAAATATAATCATTCATCACATTAGTTTCATACTCATCGTCTTCTCCTTCCTCCTCGTCTGGCACAGTGACATATGCAACAAGAGATTGGGATATCATTCTTGATACCATTCCTCTTACACAGGGGATAATGCATGTAGTAAAGATACAAAACATGATAAGTATTAGGCCAATAAACATCAAAACCTTAAACATCAATGTTCTCCATGAGCCGCTCATAAACCAATCCCACCAATTACTTTGTAAATTTGCCCAATCGGTTACCTGTGCCTGTTGAACGTTTCTAAGTAATTGTAGAGCATTTGTCATATTATCAGAATGCACATTGTCTGGAATATATGTACAACAAGTTATATTAAACAAAACACACAGTCCGCCCTTTTCTGCCAAGATCATGTCCAGGGCAACTCGGTGTTGCATAACAGTTATTCTCATGGCATCAATTTCCTGATTTTGTTCTTTGTTGATGCTGGTCAATGCATTTAAAAACAGCCCAAAACGATAGTCCAATAGTCAGGAAGTCGCTGTGGTTTAGGACAATTCCTAAATATTGATAACCTAGACTGGCAAAGCTTGCTGCGCATGTCACTTGAGTCATGTTCATAAGTCTGCCATATAATGTAGCATGCTGTGTTGTAGCAGGCATGTGTGAGCATATATATCAATCTTTGCCTTCTGTGCGATTATATATTTTCTATACCAGGCGTTGTTCATCCAGGGATGGATGTAGTCCTGTGTCACTTCAGTCAGGTGTGAGTTGTCATATATCCATGCCCTTCTATGCAAGTTGGCTTCTTGATCCTTTAAGTGCATCAGGGTCCATGCTGTAAGCAGCAGGGCCAAGGTGGTAAACAGAATAATCTTCATGATGACCAGACACACCGATTTACTCTGGTGAGTAGACTACAGGCGAGAAGTAGAAGGCGGGATATACCCAATCAGCCCTCCCTTCACCTGTAGATCACCAAAGAGTCGGGGTGGTGGTGTCTTTAGGTTGTGCTATCACTCACTTCCACTTTTTGCAATGGCTCTGGTGGATCCAAGAGGGCCTCTCAGCGTAAAGTTGTCTTTCTAACAGATTTATCTATTAGTTCACTTGCATCAATTCATGCATCTTTTCACTGAGGTCTGATTCAAACTATCTTACTTCTGATTCTTTCCAAAAATAATTTCACATGTAACAATTTATATATGTGTGTTTTCTATTTTTGTTTACCTCTTTGTTGTGATCTGGTGGACATCTCTAAACACCATCATGAGTTCAGGCTTCAATTTCAACCCAATTATACTCCTCTGGGCTTCACCTTCCCACTGGCCCCTGTACCCTTCTCAAAGTGTCCTTTGTTGTCTTAAATCTCCAGCAAACACAATCTGTTTCTTCTCTGTTTCTTCCTTTTAGATTAAGTCCCAGCCAGGCAAAATATCACATTCAGTGCCTTTAAACAGTTATGTCACACTGTTCTTACCAGCCTGCTGTTAATTCTTCAAGTCCACGATGTTCCGTTGGTCTTCATCAGGAGATTGACTGTCCTTTGAGCTTCTTCTCAGGATCGGGACAAGTGGGAGGTCAAGCTGTAAAATTTTAAGCCAAACTTTGGCTTGTTTTCTCCCAATTATGTTGATCTATGGTTTTGCTGCTATGCTCGAAATCCTAGGTTGAGAAAAGTCCACCTTTATTTATTTGTGACCTATATTGACACACTAAACCATACCATTAATATCATTTTCATTTCTTTTCTTAAAGCCTCCATTTGCTTCATCTGGCTAGAGTCTGTCTCTTCTGTTTTTCTCTCTGGGTGCTCACTCCCTCTATGGGCATGCAAAGGTCCTGTCACACACACACTTCCTGTTACTCTCTTTTGTGTTTCTACAGGCTAATCAAACTCATTTTGTATTTACAATCTACAAACCCTCTGTAATTCTACTAACTTTTAATCTAAAATGTAGCATCATTCACACAATAATTTCATATTCCTCTCACACACACTGCCTTTTAAATAAACTAAACTCTTTGCATTTTTATCTATTTCAGGCATTTTCTGAGTCTCTGTTTTATGGTGCCGTTAGTTCTCTCTACTAACCCTGCACTCCATAGATGATAAGCACAGTGATTTCTTATGCTGAATCCTAGTGCTTCAGAGACCTTACTGATCACATCATTGACAAAATGTGTCCCATTGTCTGATCTTATCAGAGAAGGGATACCATATGTTGGAATAAAATGATTACATAAACATTTTGCAATGGAGATTGCCTCTGCTTTTTACTGGATATATCTCTGGTCAGTTTG
The DNA here is from genome assembly GCF_051167445.1 of Perissodus microlepis. NCBI lineage: Eukaryota > Metazoa > Chordata > Actinopteri > Cichliformes > Cichlidae > Perissodus > Perissodus microlepis. The sequence goes on along the minus strand of NC_140480.1, from coordinate 12,574,984 downwards.
AAAACACATCTATGATCACTAAGGTATATTTTGATCCTTGACATTCATTCAATTCAATAAAATCCATGTGGATGGTGTGGAGAACTGGCCTCTCTTAGGTCTTAAGTTTCCTTGTGAGTTGTGTTTTTGACAGAATAGGCATGTTCTTACAAATTTTTCGCTGAAGTTTCAAAATTTATAGTGTAAAAGTGTGTATTGTTTATCTATACTATATTTCCCTCCTGTTGACACATGTATTACTTCATGTGTCACTACAGCCGCTGTCCTGTGTAACGACTCTGGTAATATTGGTTTTCCATCACAGACCATTAAGTCATCTTTCAGTTGTGCTCCACATTTCAGCCACTTGTTCTGTTCAGTGGTTGTTGCAGCTTTTTGTTCGGTTTTTAGTACGTCAAGTGGTATTTGTGGGCAGTAGTCGGATACTAGTAGCTCTGCCGATTGTTGTGCAGCCTGTTTTGCTGCTTGATCTGCAAAATTATTTCCTTTTGTGACAATAAAATTGTCTTTTTGATTTGCTGCACATTTGCAAAGTGCCAATTGTTTTGGCAAGCTGATCACTTCCAATAAGATTTTTAATAAGCTGCCGTGTTGCACGGGGTTATCCGTAGAGGTGACCATACCTCTATTATGCCAAATTTTTGCAAAGTGGTGCACTGCTGAAAAAACAAACTGGCTGTCAGTGTATATATTTATATCTTGGCCTGCGTGCAATTCATATGCACATATGACTACATACGTGCAGCTGACTCTTTTACTGCCTCTGCTGCGGCTACACAGGCTTGCACATGCAGGCAGGCCTGACGCTACAGAGTCTAATTTACACGAGTCTAAATTTCACCAGGAATGTTAACAGGTGTTATTTTTCTCCAAATGCCTGTGTTATCACAGCTTTCATATAACCTGCTCCTCTATCTACACGTAAGTAGAAAGGCTTATCATAGTCAGGCAGTGCTAAAACTGTATCTGTCTGTAATGCCTATTTTTAAATAACTGAATGCTTCTTCTTTCTTCTCTATAGATGCAACATTATATTTTCACTTAATGCATTTTTAGATCATTTCTAGTTTTTCAAAGAATTCACCCATCTCACACATCTTACATATTTCAAACTTTGAAGTTAGGGTTTTTTATATATATATTTTTTTTTAAACTTTGAATTGCCCACAATTCTAAAACTAGGCATTTATAAATCATATGCCTAATCACTATGTGTCACTGTGATCCACAAGTATGGTCACAAATTCGTTTCCAAATCAACAAAATAAAATAATCAAACAAAACAGAAAACATACATGAGTCAGGACACAAAAAGAAAAATGCTGCTACTGAAACAGAGCAGAAGTGTGAGGGAAAAACTGAGCTCACAGACAGCTGCATGTATTGGCTTTTATGCAGCTTCTGCTCTAAAAACAAACAAATAAAAATAAAAGAAAATGTGTAACATGCTCATCAACTTAGCGGTGTCCACATATTTAATTCAGCTTCTCAATCCTGTAGCTTTAGCTGTTGTCTACAGGGTTTGGCTTATTAGTTGTTATTATAGGTGTGCTCTATATCTCAGTAATGTTTTATCCAGGATAAATGACAGGTTTTCAAGCAGGTCAAGTGCCTCTATGCACTTAATTAGTTTAGATAGTTTCTTTATTTTCTTCATCTCATATGTCATTATACTGAGTTTGAGCAAACCTTAAGCTTGATGCAGATTACTTCATAACAATCATCCACCTCACATCATAACTGACTAGGTTGCTTCTTATTATTAATATTATGTCATTATTAATATTATCATCTTTTTCTTTCTATATAATAACAATAGTATATTACAATATTTTATTAGTGTATACCACTATACTACTACTGAGCCAATTTAATAGTTAGGATCATCTTACTCAGCAAACAGATAATTTAGAATTCATCCAATCTGTACAAATTTGCTTTTTCTCTGAACAGGTTTGTGCCTACTTTTTAGACTGGTCTTCTGTTTGTCTCATCTCCGATCCAACCTTCAGTCACATTCATTCTCTCTTTTGCGTGACGAACCAAGCAATTTATTATTATATATTTTATATTTTATTTTGTATCCATCAAGGGCTTCGGGTGATCTGCAGTTTCACCTTTTCCCAAGCTGGAGACATTTACCTTTTCACACACTTTCCTTGGCTGAACAATGACACAGCCCTAATGTACCTTATGCATCTCTCTATTTTATTTAAAAGGTTTTCGTGTGAATTATTTCCTTTTATTCATTTTATACATTCTGGGCATGGTCGTCATGCCAACTATGTTTCATTGTTAATATCAGTTTACAGGTTGTTATCCTTGCTATTATTAGTTTCAATACGTTAAAAATAAGTTCTAATGTAATTTTGTCTTTGTTTATTTTATTTTTGTACTTCTTATATTTATATCTGTTCGGTGGGGTCTGTTTCCAACCTTTTTAAACTACTTTAAACTATTTTGATCTCTGGTTTTCACTTAATAAGGGTTTTATCAGTCACTGCACTGTAGTGTGACCTGATGCTGATTTTACTATTAAAGTATCTTCTGAGAATTGTACTTCCCGTGGTTTTCTGTTCAAAACGGTTTTACATACTCCTGTATCACATAACATCTGCAGTGGTTTTCCATTAACATATACTGTCAGCGTAAGTTTGCCTTTTACTTCAGACACTAATTGATAGACATTAAATACTTCTGCGTCACTTTTGTCATTTTCATTTGGCTTTTTCTCATTTAGTCATTCTTTTGAATATTGCCGTTTGTCTGTTTTATGTCTGCAATCTCTGGCGAAATGCCCTTCCTTGCCACAATTCCAGCACGTATTATCTCTTTCTTCACTTCTTTCGCGTAAGTCTGTCTGCCCTACGTATCTCTGGCCCTTTCCTCTAAATCCTCCTCTTCCTCTGCCTCTATTTCCTCTCCTCTGTCCCTGTCTGTTACCTCTCGCTTCCACACTTGGAAATATTCTAATTCTTATGTGCGTTTTCCTTCTTTCTTTAAATCTTTTCTTTCTCCTACTTCTTTAAGTTGTAATAGTGCAGATGGATTTCTCCATCCTTGCACACTAATTTGTCCGGCGCCTGGACATTTTTTTTCTAACCACTGTTCGTCAACAGTAAACTTAGTGGGCTGATTACCCATTAAACAGAAACTGCAGAGCCTTCTCTGGTATTAGACGAATAAGAGTGGTTATTAACACGCCCTTCTACTCCAGCTATTCTGGAGCGGTGTCAATTTTATGAGATGAAACTCAACCGTTCTCTTTTGTCACCAGTACTTCAGCTACTGACAGGAAATAAAATAACAATAACAATGAGAGTGATTCAGCAGCGTATTGTGCTGTTTAAATCAATTCACTCTCAACCAGTGTTGGTCAAGTTACTTGAAAAAAGTAATCAGTAACTAATTACTGATTACTTCCCCAAAAAAGTAATCCCGTTACTTTACTGATTACTTATTTTCAAAAGTAATTAATTACTTAGTTACTTAGTTACTTAGTTACTTTTTAAAAACACGATTTACAACCTGAATAGGTGATAAAGCGATAGATCTGTCAACCCAATTCTACTTTTTCTGCATAATCCATCATACAAAATGTAATCAAATGGAAAAGTCTCTTTTTTTTAAACTTGTTTTATCAGTTTAATCTTTTAACTTTATGCATCAAGCAAAAATTAAATTATATGCACCATTCTCTGACTTGAAGAAATTAGTTTAACATTTAAACCTATTTTCTGCACATTCCAGCACATAAAATAAAATATTTTTTGTGTTTACACTCAGTCTTTCAAATAGATGCAAGTAAAACACAGCAGAAAGTAAATAAAATCAAAGACTAGCGGTCCTGTTGCTCTATTTTCACCTGTAAAGCAGGAGTAGGGTAGGCGGAGGTTTACCCTGGTGCAGGTGTGGCGCAGCGGTCAGTGGAAGAATCCGCCAGTTTCTCTGTGAATTTCCCATTACCACGTTGGACACTCGGAGCTTGTTTAGGGGTTTTTTTCGGTGTAAAAAGAAGTTTCCTTCCCACGCACAATGGACACTAATGTTTTTGTCACTTTTTATGGAATCAAATTCAAAGTAGTAAGTAAGTAAAAAGTAAGTAAAATTTATTTATATAGCGCTTTTCACAGATAAAAATCACAAAGTGCTTTACAACACAGGAAATGGGAATATAAAAACAATATAACAGTAAATAAAACAATGTAAAACAATAAAACTATAAAAACAGCATAAGAAGAAATTAATCAAATGCTTTTCTAAATAAAAATGTCTTCAGCTGTTTCTTAAAAGAATCAATGGAGTCCGTGCAGCGAAGAGACAGTGGGAGAGAATTCCACAACCGTGGTGCCACAGTATGAAAGGCCCGATCACCACGAGTTTTAAAACGAGTGTGCGGTACCACCAGCAGTCTCTGATCTAATGACCTTAAAGCCCGAGAAGATGTATGTGGTTTCAGCAGGTCAGATAAATATTGAGGAGCCTGACCATGTAGGGCCCTAAAGGTTAGAACTAAAATTTTAAAATGAAACCTAAAATTTACAGGCAACCAGTGAAGGGAGGCCAAGACTGGAGTGATATGCGATCTTCTCCTGGTGCCTGTTAAGAGACGTGCTGCAGCATTCTGCACAGTCTGAAGACGATTTAAGGCTGATTTGTTAAAACAAGTAAAAAGGCCATTACAATAGTCTAAACGAGAAGAAATAAAAGCATGAATAATCATCTCAAGTTCAAGCTTTGATACCATTAGTCTGAGTTTAGAAATATTCCGTAAATGATAAAAACAGTTTCGGACCAGCTGCTTAGAATGCTGCTGGAGCGACATCGAGCTGTCAAATATGACACCGAGATTTCTAAGGCTTGATTTTACATAAGGGTCTAAGAAGCTGATATGCTGTCTAATTTCTGGGACCATGTGGTCTGGAGCAATAATTAGAGTTTCTGTTTTATCAGAGTTTAGTTGGAGAAAATTGTCATATAACCATTTGTTGATTTCTGTCAGGCAATTACTTAAATTAGACAATTTATAAAACTCAGACATTTTGAAGGAACAGTATAGTTGGATGTCGTCAGCATAGAGATGATAGGAGATATATTTATAGCGCTTAATAATTTGGCCTAGGGGAAATACATAAAGTAAAAAGAGAATTGGACCCAGGACAGATCCCTGAGGTACCCCACACGGCAAAACTGTTGATTCTGATGTGACATGATTCATGCAAACAGTAAAAGATCTCTCAGACAGATATGATATAAACCATTTTAAAACAACACCAGTAATCCCAAACAAGTTCTCGAGTCTGTTTATCATGATACTGTGATCTACAGTGTCAAAAGCAGAGCTGAGATCCAACAGGACCAGCACTGTATATTCTCCAGAGTCTGCTGCCATCAAGATATCACTAGATACTCTAAGTAAGGCCGTTTCAGTGGAATGCAATTTACGAAAACCAGACTGGAAAGTGTCCATAACAGCATTTTTATCCAGGAAATAGTTAAGTTGTTCTAGTACTACTTTTTCTAAAATTTTCGATATAAAAGGCAATTTGGATATTGGCCTATAACTGTTAGGAAGAGATGGATCCAGCTGGGGTTTCTTTAATATTGGCTCAACAATAGCTTGTTTAAAGAAGCTGGGGACTGAGCCAGTATGAAGAGAAGTATTTATCATTTCCACAATACAGGGGCCAATTGAATCAAACACACTAGTGAAAAATGAAGATGGAAGGACATCAAGGGGGCTTGAAGTCTGTTTTATATGACAAAGCAGGCCTCTGATGTCTTGTAATGTAACAGGAGTAAAAGAGGACCGAGTATCAGAGGAGAGCAAGTTAAAAGTTTGATATTGAGAAGATGATGGAGAGATATTAGACCTGATGGCAATGACCTTATTTCTGAAATAGTTCATAAACTCATTGCATTCGGATGTTGAGTGAACTGGTGCACAAGGAGCATCAGGAGAAACAATACTCTTAATTGTTTTAAACAAGAATTTAGGATCTTTCTTTTTTGAAGCTATGAGGTGTGAAAAATACTCTGTTCTGGCATTTTTCCACATGTCATTTAGCAAGAGGATAGATTCTTTAAGGTGTAACTTATAAACCTCAAGCTTGGAAGCCTTCCACAAACGTTCTAGCTTGCGACAGTATCTCCTGAAATTACGAATGTTTTCATTTAACCAAGGATGAGATTTCAAATGTAGGACAGTACTTTTTTTCAGAGGTGCCACTATGTCTAAAATAGAATTACACTGGTTATTAAAGGATGAGACAAGAGAGTCCAAATCATTGTAAGTCATTTCAGCGTCGAACATGGCAGAGAACCTTTTGCCGGCGTTCTGGTTTATGATTCGCCTTTCAATCGTTATTTTGGGAGCCAGGGGATCCAAATAAAACGACAAGTTAAAATATATGCAGCTATGGTCACTCACATGGACATTTTCCACACGAATGTCATTTATATTTAAACCCAAGGAGAAAACAAGGTCCAATGTGTGACCCTTTACATGTGTAGGGCCAGAAACATGCTGCATAAAATTAAAAGACTCTGTGATAGTCATGAAGTCAGCAGCCATATTACAGGATGCATCATCAATATGAAGGTTAAAATCTCCCAACATTACCACCTTCTCTAATTTAATAATGGATGATAGGAGGTCGTTAAATTCAGTTAAAAAGACTCCGGCAGGGCCAGGAGGTCGGTAGATTAAAATACAATAAAAGGTGCGCAAAGAGCCGACCTTGATCATCTGAACTTCAAATGAAGTAAAAGAATCCGAGTTCATCAGTCTGCATGTGAATCTGTCCTGGTGCACAACAGCGAGACCTCCGCCACGTCCCGAAAGACGTGGAGTTCCGATGACGGAGCAGCCAGTCGAACAAATTTCCTTCAGATGTATATAATCCATGTTTTGTTGCCACGTCTCAGTTAAACACAAGAAGTTGAGAGATTCCTTTATAAAAAGATCGTTTAAAATAAACGATTTGTTTGTGACTGAGCGAGTGTTGAGCAGGGCAAACCTGATTGAAGACGTTTGGTTGGTGCAGTCAACAGCTGAGGTCAGCTAAGGTCAGTACTTCCACGCTTTAAACGCTGCACGCTCATACTCTCTCCTGCACTCGATATATGATCCATTGTTGATCTGCAGACAGCTGTTGTCACAAACGTCGCACTTGCTTACATCACTGTCATGAGACATTCTCGCAAAAAAATCACCGTTTTAGTAACGCAGTAACGCAGCGTTCCTACGGGAAAGTAACGGTAATCTAATTACCGTTTTTGCAATAGTAATCCCTTACTTTACTCGTTACTTGAAAAAAGTAATCAGATTACAGTAACGCGTTACAAGTAACGCGTTACTGCCCATCTCTGCTCCAGATTACGAGTCATCTGCTTTAGGCTACGTGTTTGAGAATTATACCACTGAGTCAGGTACTTCTGATTAGAGACCTTGGTTTTCACTGGAGCTACAGTATCCAGAGTCCTACGTAGTGAGGAGGTAAAATTATTAACAAGATAATCGACCTCTGTTGGAGTAGCGTTCAGATAGCTGCTCTGCTCTGTGTTGGTACAGGGCATTGAAGATGATAACAGTGGGTGGATTATATTCTTAAACTTAGTTACAGCGCTTTCAGAAAGACATCTACTTTGATAAAGTCTACTCTCCACCGCTGTGTAATCAATTATTGTAAATGTAAATGTTATCAGGAAATGATCAGACAGGAGAGGGTTTTCAGGAAACACTGTTAAATGTTCAGTTTCTATGCCATATGTTAAAACAAGATCTAGAGTGTGATAAAAGTGGTGGGTGGGTTCTTTTACATTTTGAGAGAAACCAATTGAGTCTAATAACAGATTAAATGCCATGTTGAGGCTGTCATTTTTAGCATCTACATGGATGTTAAAATCACCCACAATAATTATTTTATCTGAGCTCAGAACTAAATTAGATATAAAGTCTGAGAAATCAGACAGAAACTCTGTATTAGGCCCAGGTGGACGATAGATGATAACAAGTAAGACTGGTTTCTGAGTTTCACAGCTGGGGTGGACAATGTTAAGCATCAGGCTTTCAAATGAATTAAAAGTCTGTCTTGGTCTTTCATTAATTAATAGGCTGGTGTGAAAAATTGCTGCCACACCGCCCCCTCGGCCTGTGCTTCGAGATTTCTGGTAGTTAGAATGACTCGGGGGTGTTGATTCATTTAAACTAACATAATCATCCTGCTGCAACCAGGTTTCTGTAAGGCAGAGTAAATCAATTTGTTGATCAATTATTAAGTCATGTACTAACAGAGACTTGGAGGAGAGAGACCTAATATTTAATAATCCACATTTCACTGTTTTACTCTTTGGTTCAGATGTGGATACTGTATTGTTCTTTCTTTGTAATTGTTTATGTTTAAGTTGTTTGTTGCTGGTTTTTAGTTTGTTTTTTGTCTTTTTGGAAGCTGACACAGTCTCTATGGTGATGGGTTTTTGGGGGGGTAGCAGGAGGAGAGAAGCTGCAGAGAGGCGTGTAAGACTGCAACTCTGCTTCCTGGTCCCAACTCTGGATAGTCATATTTTGGGGGGTTTAATAAATTTGTCCATATTTCTAGAAATGAGAGCTGCTCCATCCAAAGTGGGATGGATGCCGTCTCTCCTAACAAGACCAGGTTTCCTCCAGAAGGTTTGCCAATTATCTATGGAGCCCACATCGTTTCTGGGACACCACTTCCTCGTGTAAGTGTACATGTTTCTTATAAATATAGTCTATAACTTAATTATTTTCTGTAGCCCACATAATTAAACATTTCAGTTACATAAAACGTGAATTTTGATTTAATGTACTGTATAAGTCTGTATAATAAATTAATATATAGCCCAATAAGTATGAAATCCAGAAAGCTACAAAACATGGGGTGGGTCATTTGCAAACACAAGTCTAACCTAAGTTTCACTCCTTTTGTGTTAGAAAAAATCAAATTGTTACATGCTTAAATTGAAATGTGAGAAATCTGCACTGTCATGAATAAAAATTTAAACCTAATTTTTCATGATTTGTTGGGTTAACCCTCTGAGGTCCAAAATATAACTGGCCATTTTTGACTACTTTTAATTTTGCATTTGTATTTCACCTTCAGGTTTTTTCGCCTTGCTTGGTATCATTGTGTTCAGCTCAACCTCACGTCTGAATGTATAGTTTTTTTTTCTTTGACTGAGTGACAGAGTGAACATCACGAATGTCACTCCCACTGAGGTTCATCGCTGACAGAGGAAAAGAATCACAAAGGTGACAGAGCTGTCAGCAGCCTTTCCAGAGCCAGCGTTACATCTAACAGTGACAAGGACTGCAGTGTAAAGACAATTGTTTCATTTTGTAAGAAATCAGGTTGTTTGTGAAACTGTTCCTTTAAAATAGCTTACGGCACTTTCTGTGCAGCAAACTCTGTCATACAGTATAGTGTGCAGATAAACAGGCACGATACACGTTGTGTGTTTGAGATGCTCACATTGGTGAGTGTCCGTCTGATAAGTGAGAAGTTTGCAAAACAATGAGACTCATCAGAATCCAAATACTTTATTAACCCCTAAGTAAAAGACAGAGGGGGAAAGTAATAAAGTTAAAACATGGAGAAAGAAGCAGGAGCAACTGAAACGGGCTGCGTGCACACACAAGAATAAGCGTTAACCCTCATCTGTTTTGTCTGTCTGTGTTAGGAATCTCATTTGTAACCCAGGGACATTGGTGAGCACCTTGTTAACATCAAGAAGAACGGCCGTCATGTTCCCAGCAGCCCAATTGCTGTTATGATCAAGCAGTCAGGGATTGGTGATGTGAGCCGTGTGCGTGTGAGTGGACCGGGGCTGACCGAGGCCAGGACTTTTCAGGCTGCAGAGTTCATCATTGACACTCGTGATGCAGGTATATGCTCAGTGAAAGCATAGATACTGTGATATTTTTCTTTTTAAACATTCAAATAGAATATTTGTCAGTCTCATCTTGTTATATTAGGCTTCATCTGCTTGAGCCTTTCCACTGAAGGACCCAGTTAAGTGGGCATTAACACTGAGGACCAGGAGGATGGCTGGTGACACGATGTGTTGCTTTTTGAGGTCTTTTAGCCTGTTTCACTTTGTCAGACAGGTTCTATTTAACTGATTTCTTGATTCACAAGTCTGCAATTAATCAGGCCTGAGTGTGTCTAGTAACACTGAACTGAGGTTTCCAAAATTGGTTAATCACAGTTAACTCGTGATTTAACAAGGGGGGCAATTTGTTTTTACACAGGACCAGGGAGGTTTGGATAATCTTTCTCCCTAATCTATGAAATCATCATTTAAAAACTGCATTTTGTATTAACTTGGGGGGAAACACCTTTTCACATCACTGATTACAGAATACCTTTTACATCCTGGATTACAATAGGATATCCATCAACGGCAGATACTGGTCTCCATGACACACAGATACTGGAGTGGTCTGACCTGACCACACTCGCACTGCTTACCCACAAAGTGTCTAGAGAAACAGAAAAAAGCCAGAAAACAAACAAAAAACACAAAGCCAAAGAATGTCATCTGCACACTAGCTTGGACAATAACCGTAGACACAGTGCACCCAGTAATTTTTGAACTTCCAACCAAGTATCAAGAGCAGTACTGTCATTGTACCGGCACTGGCTTCTGTCTCATTGTTCAGACAGCCCATCATTATGCAGAGAAAGGAATCTGTGTCTCTGGACCAAAATGACTGTACGTGTAGTGCTGTAGAAACAATACTGCCCAAAAACCTTGATGTTTCTATATGTGGAAACCTTCAAGTATGCATATCCTCCTGTAAGGGTAAAGTAATGGGACATTTGCACTTTTTGCATGTAAGCCTGTCGGTCTTAACTGGAAGTTGCACTTGAGCTGTCTTGGCATCTTTCCCTTGTTTGACTCACCAGTTTTGCCCTGAGCTGAACCGCTGCCTCCTTCTCTGTTGTGGTACTCAGCGGTGACCAAGATGCTGTAACGTGCATCTGGCTGCAGTGACTCCAGCATCACCTGCTTCTCTCCACCAGGGACCAGCAACTGCAGACAACAAACAACACTATCATCCCAACACAGTCAGAACTCATTTAAATTTTTGGAACTTATGGAATACATGTGGATACAGCAGTGTGTACAGGTAAGACCATTTAAACGGACAGCATTTATAGAATGACTATTAAAAGTCAGCGAGTGTCAGTAATGTTAATGTGGTTATGTTAGTAATACACCGAGTGCTAATATAACAGCTTTAAGATGCATTTGTAGATATTATTACGTGTTTTACCGTCTTTATGGTGCTAGCTTAAAGTTACGGTGTAAACGTTAGCTTATATTGTAGTAAAGCTGTTACTGTTTAAACGATATTAGCACAGAAATATTAGCTTCTGTCATGACTGATGAAGTTACTAGTTAATAAAGTTTTCAGTAAAGTGTTTAATCGCAGCCACAGATTGACAGCAAATATCTCGATTAGCTTCAGTGCATCTATAATAAATATGTGCAAGTTTCAGTGCTTCGTTTAAACTGTATGATACTTATACTGATCCAGGGTCAGTGTAAAATACAATCCTAGCTGTGTGAACAAAGCCTGGCTCCTTTAATCCTGCATGACAAACCTCAGAATGCAGGTTATTATTACTCTTTCCTGCTGGCACACCTGTCACACCTGAGAGTCAGCTAGAAACTTACAGTGACGTGGACATCATGCAAAGACTGCCAGACTCTGTAATACTGCAAATGATCAGTGACTCATGTTAACACTAAACTTTAAACAGTACCTCTGTGTCTCTGTGTGCTGAACATCTAGGATTGAGTCAGGCTGCATTGACTGTGGGACTTTAATGTGTTAAAAGCAGGTTGAAGACGGCTCAGAAACATTTGAAGATTAAAATTTTGCATTATGGCTGCTGGTGGTTTGTAAAGCCTCTACTCAGCTGTATTTTTGTTACTAATTTATGTTTGTTGTTGTTTAACACAGATTTCAGAAGAGCAAATATGCTTAATAGTTTAACTAGATTTCATTTGTCAGTGTGGGTCTGCTGAGTCACCTGAAGAACTCATTTCATTCATTCTCCACATGATGTTCATTTACAGAAATGTTTCACAGGAACTGATTTCTCCCAAAGGGTGAACTAGTGTGTTTCCATAGATTACCTCTGTATGAATGTACTTCTTAAATGAAGGCAAGTGTTTGTCCTTTTTTGTTCCTCAGGTACAGTACGTGATATCAAGGGCAGGCGGTCAACACTGGGGGTAGACAAGAAGCAGACGTACTTCCAAGAGGGAGCTGCAGTGAGGACACAGCCAGGTCACTGAGGTCAGAGGTCAGAATCTGAAACAGCTCAGGTTTGGATTTTAGGTGTTATAAAAAATCAAAATGTATTTATAAAGAAACCTTTAAATAATAGTCATAATTATGATTATTATAAGAAATATCAAACATTTAAGTGGATTTTCTGTTACACATATTGTGTTAGCCCTGCAATAAACTGGCAGCCTGTCTTTGTCCTGTATCAGCTGGGATAGGCTTCATCCTCCCGCAACCCTGAATTGGATACATTGTATTCCAATTATGTAATCTGATCATTTACAAACTCAAGGTATCTAATCAAAATGTAAGTAATAATTATAAAATGGGAAAGCAGAAATAAGTGTGACATGAATGTGATTGTGTGAGCTGACATAGAGGACAGCTAAATGTAGTCTGAAAAACCTTTGTTGTCAAGTTTGCAGGTATATCAGCACGAGACATTCTTACATAGAAGAGACTGTTAAAGTCTCTAACTCAGTGAAGCATTATTGGTCCCGTCTGTTTGGATAAATATAGTAAGTTGATGTATGTCCATTTATTGACACATTTTCTTAAGTGCTTATCCAGTTCAGGATCACAGTGGAGCTGCAGCTGGATATGTTCACTAAATAAACCTTACAAAAGTTAACAATAAACCTGCATCCATGTACGTTGTTGTCCACAGGATGAGAAAATCAAACTGGAAGACTGTGGAACATGTTAATAAATGTTTGTGTGTTTATGCCTGTGTCTTTCACAGGAGGCGCTGGAAGGTTTCCCTAATAGTTCCTGGTGAATCAAAGCAGAACCATAAAGGTTGCTGGATTGCATGATGGCCTTACCCCTGAGCAGTCATCCTGTTAAAGGAGGAACCACTTAGAAGCTGTTTTCAAAGTAGCTGAGCAGATTTCATCTCAAGTAAGCAATTAACTGTTTGTTCGTTTGTTCTGCCACTTAAAGAGCATTTAAGGACATCTTTTGAGTGTCCAGTTGAATTAATTCTACTGGCTCTCATGGTCATTTGTTATTATAGACATATTTTTCATGTTCATCCAGCTATTTAGTAAATTCTATCTATTTAGTAATATCCGTCAGCTATAAAATGTAATATAAATATAAAAATATGTAAATATCTCCTGTCCTTTATGTTTTAATGATGGAAGTCTGTTATCGTGTTACATTAGCATTCCTCACATATCAATGAGATGCTGTACAGTACAATCCTACTGACACAGCAGAGGGATAACGACGGCTATTCAACATCGTTACACGACACATTCGAGCTGCATGACGCAGACAAAGTGACTAAATCATCTTTTTGTGGTTTATTGTCTTCAAACCAGCAGACAAAGCCGATTGCAGAAGATGTCAGAGAAGAACTTCAGGCCGTGTACTGAAAAGGTATTTTTTCTTGCTATCAAAAGACATTTGGAGTGGCAGCTTCTACAACTGGTTGTGCTAAAGTAAAGCTTGCAGTCTAAGAAATCACAGTGTTGATATTCAGCACAAAGAGAAAAGCTCACTTGTTTGAATTTATTTACAATCATAGCTTTATAAATTCTGACTGTAAACAGCTTTTACAGCTTTGATATTGTTTGACACTCGATATCAGGTGATAGGGTTTAATTTAAAGGTTTCTGTGTCCCAATGAGCCATTTACACTGATCAGTGTCAGTTTAACTGTAACACATTCATTATTTAGATTCAACAAAGAAATAACTGAATGTAAAAAATGGCAGCCCTCAGGCCAGGTTTAGAGAGATATATGCATGCATTATGAAATTTATGTATCCCAGATAATTGTTATTCATCTAGTCATGGCAGACCTACCTCTTCCTCCCAAGTTAACTGCAACCCAAAAGAACTAGTGGGGCTATTTACACACTCACAACCAGTGTGGGGTAAAAAGAGCCACCAAAAAGCTGTCAGCAACAGATGTGCTAGAAGAGTTAGAAACTCTACTTATGGAGAAACTTTCTAAGTCTAACAGGGGACAGGTACTCCTGCCCAAATAACATGATATAACCCCACGTACAGCCCAGCCATAAAATGAACCAAGTCATTTAGTTAAAGACAGCATGGGACCAAATGCATGTAACCAGCCTGCATCAACCTGACATTTCTTCCTCCTGAATTAAATGAATGAATGGATGAAAGTTAAATGACTACAAACCTAAAGCCACTAGTTCCCACACTGGAGCTCCCTGACACTGTGTGTTAACCGTATTTAGCTTGTATCAACAGTTGTAACAGGCTAAGCCACCTGAGACACTGCATTGAATGATTGTTCCTGTCTTAATGATTTCAGCTGACTGGTTTCAGCTCAGATGTTCTGCTTTTTCCTTTCAGTAGATCAAAGCAGCTCGTGCTCCTTCTGCTTCCATTTTAGAAGAAGAAGAAGAAGGCGAAGGCTTCAGCGAAGTGGCGTTCATGGTCTCAGTGAACAGTCACGGTCACACACTGCATGTGGTTTTAAAAGCAACATGTCTGTTCACCACAACAATGGAGATGTGTAATATTAGTGCAGCTACGGTTTGTTTTTGAACATCAGTTCTGTTTTCTACTTTGATCACTTAGACCAAAAAAGTGTTGTTTTCAGATTCTTTCTTTTACATCTATAAACCACCTGTTCATTTTTTTATTACAATTAGTTTCACATAAATGTTAGTTTTTCCTTTATGATCTTTTAATGCTTACACTACACTGTACATGTCTACATTAGAGACATTTCTGTTACCTGTTTCTGTTGACTCAGAGTTGTGAAATGTTCTTTTATTTGATACACAATATGAAGTTCATAATTTTCTTACAAATAAAACTCTAATGACAAACATGAACAGCTGTGCTTATTTCTGAGACATGAGTTTTTGAATGTGTTGATATTTAGACAGTGTGCATCTGTATGCTGAAACTGTAATGGTGAACCTGAGGTGATGGTCAACAGAAGGCAAATATATATCAATATAAAACAATATTGAAGTAATGTCTTTACCCCCTGCAGCGTGTGGACGCTGTGCACGTAATCACCTTATTCACTGTAGTAAACATGCACCGCTAGCTCACGTGACTGACTGTCCATGGTTACATCGTATATTATTAGCTATGTAAACAGCTTCCAAAGATACCGCCATAGCTCTCTGCAGCTGTAACACTTAAACACTTTGCAAATCATTTCATGTTTTTGATAGTTATGAAGACAGAATATGTTTTTAAGGTCATGCTAGGCGGTTGCTATGGTGGTTGCTGTGGACTTGGGTGGACCGCGTCCGATTCCTGTTATTAGCTGTCCGCCGTAGGAAGGCTGCGTTCCATTTACAAGTAGTGACAGTCTGCCGCAACTCGAACTCAAACCCCGCTTTGTTCTTTAATTATAGGCCTTTTATAGCCGTTCATGACACGCACACACACACATAAAGCACTTTGCCTCACCATGAGAATGCAACTTTACCTAACCTTTAAAGTATCTGATATAGGATAGATAGAAAAATGAAGCAACCAGAGATTTAATGATGAAGACTCTGGGTTCTGTAGTTCACGTTTTACAGTCCTGAATGACTCTTTGCATATAATTTATTGAAGAGGAGTTTAGAATGCACTTTACATTTAGACTGTTGCTGTTTAATTTTTTACATTGTTGCCGTGTTATGTCATGAATAAGGTTCACCTGCTGGGGGTTTGATGGATCAGCTGGACAATACAGTCAAAGACAGACTTCATTCATCATATGCAAGAATCCTAGTTGGATTTTTGTTGTCACTCATGTTTTTGAACCAAATATTGAAAACAATTCTGACAGACTGGATACCTGGTCAGGGTGTACATTACCTTGTACTCAAGCATCCCAGGACAGAGCCCTGCCCTACCATGAGCCTGGGTGGATACGTGGTTATAATATAAAAGGACCAATACTGAATATGAATATTTCATGAAAATTGAATTATAATACAAATTAGTAATAAGGCTTTCTCTGCGCCCTTATCTACCCCATACTCAAAGAGCTGCGGGCAGAGAGGGTGACAGGAGAGGATGGCACTGAAGAGAAGATGCTCGGTTTCTGGAGTCTCCTGGTCCTGTCAGTATTAGTAGGATGCATCTGCTGTGTCTTCTCGTGGATGCTCACCTACCTTGACTCGTTCCAGCCTGGTATGGATTTCCCAACACTGCGGACAGTGGCCCACGTCAGAGACGTTTAATATTGATTACATATGTCTGAATTGCTAACCCTAACCCTAGCTCAACAGACCACAATGCCCTGGACTGTCAGTATTATTACATGCTGTGAACATAAGTAGCTTTGATCACAGTTTATGTTGTAAAAGAGAAGGAATATTGGAAAAAAAGATCAACATTGTGATATTATTTCTTCCAAACTGACCAGAAACATGCTTGTCAGACTCTCACAGCAAAGGATCAGACTCACTGTGCATGACAGCTCAGGCCAATGATGTCTGTTAGATTGTCAGTTGTTTAGTGTGCGTCTGTACAGTTAGGGTCACCATCTCTATTTCAGAATAATTAATATGCGGAAAACACTAAAAGTTGATTGTCTTCCAGTATTCTAGCATAATTAAAAAACTTTGACTTTGTAAGTACATATTATTAGTCCTAATGCCAGTATGATTCTTCATAACTCCTGCTTTGAAATACTGAACTTTATTTGACTTTATTTGAAAATTTACCTGATGAAAGATAATTTACAGTGGCAGTCTGTCAGGATAATTCTGACTATAAGATCACTGTATTAATCTGAATCCTTCTGAAATGTGCTGTGGATGAATGCTGATGCAACTCACTGTGTGAAAACTGTTAATAAAATGAATCTGTGACACATGCAACACATTCACAGAGGAAGAGGACACAAAGGGAGGACACGCAGAGGCTGTGTTGAAGTCAGAAATCCAAATCTTTAGTCAAAAACAGGCGGCGGTAACAAACAGGAAGACAAGCAGTCCATCAAACAGTCTACAGGGTCAAACATACAGAGAATTCAAACAGCCGTAAAAAATAACTGGACACTGAAAAACTTAAAGCAATGTGTGACGCAATAAAAGGAAGCAGCGCAGTATATTCACTGAATTATCATCAATTACGAAAGAGAAAAACGACGATTTCTAAGGATTATTTTCTTAAATGCAGTTAGAGTGTGGCTGGTAAAGATGGAAACATACAGAATGTAAACTGTGTGAGTTTGGTGAACTTTGTTAGTAACAAATGAGGTAAAAAACAACAACCCCAAAACAGACAAAACACAGAAAGAGGCTCTCAGTATTCATTAATAATTAGAAAGAAAAATTGTGGTCGTGGATTTTTACAGTCTTAGTTCCGCTCGCTGTCATCATTATAATCATCATGATCAATGGCGAGGTCCTTAGGTGGGTGGGGCTGTCTCTGGTGATGTCACCATGAAGGAACAGCATCTGGCACGTGTTGCTGAAACATCCCAGTACACTGGTGTAGTTTCCTCTCCAGCTGTTGGACATTTGACACTTGAACATTAAGGGGAAGAAGAAGAAACAGTGTTAGGTCAGGTGACCACATGGTTTCTAAAGTAACTGACAGGAAGTAACCAGGCCGTTAGAAATGGATGGCATGTGTTTAGAGTTACTGGAGTTGGGTAACTCTACTTACCAAAAGCAGAAGCACACAGATGACAGATCAGATGCTGAATGTTGCAGGAACATGCTCATGTGTGGTGGTCATTCAGTGCTGCTCCGGCAGGTTAGACAGTCCAAGACTGATATCCTGCCCATCTGAGAGTTTGAAAACACACATGCAAAGATTTATTTTGTATTACAGTCAAAGTTGGATGTTCATTTTTGTCCTTTAAAAATGTTTGTGTATTTGAAAGCACTAACATTTAAGGATGACTTGGATTGTCTCCTTTAAAGGGGAGACAAGTGTATCCACTGATCTACGTCACTTAAACTGGATGATGACTCCTCTCCCCCTCACTCAGAAACACTCCTAATATAACCAAGAAAATAAATAATATTGAAGATTTACTTACATCATTACAAAAACATCAAAAACATCTCCCTTTGATTCTATTTCTCCATTCCTGCTGAACATCAGGCAACAAATATCTCAATAAATCACAGTAAAATGTAAAGCACATATTTTCTCTGCTTTGTCTAACCTCTGCAGAGCCTTTGTCAAGAAAAACATATCTGTAAGCATAAAACAAATATACATTTCATAACACGTCACTGGACAAACCTCGGTCAGTTGATTTCCTCTGTGCAGTGCAGACGAACATCAGTCAGCAAGTCAAGGTGGTGAGATGGACTGGTGTCCTTTGTGACTCTGCTGGTTCTTCTGAGGAAACACCACCGTCTCTCCACACCGTCACCATCTGTGAGCACAAACTGCTGCTCTGCCAGCATGTAGGAAATCAGATATCACACACACAGGGGTGAAGAAACATTAGAGCTCAACTTTGGATACTTTAGATCTAAACAGATCAAAGTAGCTCTTAGTTTCAACAATCAGTGAGCAGACAAACAATGATACCATACTGATTCTGTATGAATACAATATGGTATTTTCAATACAGGTGTCAAATTAATTTATTAAAACTAATACAGATATATGTATATATATTTTTTGATAAATTAGTTTGCTAAATTATAAGAATATATTTTTATTTTTTTTTCATTTAACAATTGCAACTGAAAGAAATTAAATATTGAACAAAAATATATTGTCACATTCTGAGCATGCTCAGCACGCTGACAGACTTGAAGTTGCTACAGATTTTAAGAAGTGATAATTATAGGGAAAAAACTTCTCTTTTTCATCCGTTTAATCAAACATTTGATGCCTCAGCTGTCTCAGTCCTATAGCGTTCTGCAACTACAACTAACCTGAAGCTTGGATTTGGCTGCAGGTGCCCCTGTACATCCTTCTCAGCAGCACACATGTGGGTACCATTTAATCCCACTTCTTCCTGAGCTTTGCTTCATCACAAGACCAAAGGTGGCATCCCGTGTCACAGTCTTATCATCATCCAGAAGAAACATTTGAAGAAACATCATGGAGAAGAAACATTTACACGCCTCCTGGTTTTGTTTTCTGATCCTGCAAAAAGACTGAGGACAACAAAGCCCAGAGAACACGAGATACACAACATCCAACATTCAGACTCAACAGCCTCCATAAATGAAGAGCACCAGGTTGGTTCAGTTATAGTAGATATAAGCATACTTCACATTACTGGGTATGAATAATAATGAGGGGGCAAACTTTGAAGATGCAGAGCATGATGTCCCATCATCAGACTGCAAACAAACATCCACCAGGCTTCTTTGTTGCCAAAATTGATGATTCTCCTATCAGGGATCAGTAGCGTGTATTAACCTGTGGTATAAGCAGCAGTCACTGAAATATTACTGTTTCAGATAAGAAATCTAGGACATAAAAGCCAGGGTGGGAGGGATCTCTGCAAACTGACTTACCTCTGCAAGTGTGAAGCTCAACAAAAATCTGACTCTCCAGTCACAGACAAACAAAAAACTCCAGCTGGGAGATAGAAAACGCTGTCTGGGTCTTGCTGGATGTTGCTGGTCAGAGTCCACACATTAGCAGAGTGCTTCTTGGTCCCACTGACCCATGTGGACAGCGACTGTGGAGAACTGTTCTGGAAAACAGAGAAGAGAATTAAAATAACAAAAAGCCAAACAGGATTTCCACAAAGACTCTCTTGGAATCAGCAATCAAAAAATCACTGGTTCATATTTCAATTAAATATGAACAGGTTCCTTAAATGTATGCAGTTAAGATCTGATTTAATTTAATTTCCTTCACACAGCACATTTGTCCAGGCTGACAGGTAAACATAGAATTAATCTCAGGTAACATGACTCATAGTAGAGATTCAGTAAGAAAGATTGCTAGCTCTAATATTATTACCACACAATCCAAGGACACACCAACAGCTCAGATTTGTAGAACTATTTAAACAAATGTCTTCTGAATATTCAATTCAGGTTCACAGTGGGAGGGTGGGGGGTGTCGTGGAATTTTTTAAATAAAGTCTGCAACACAGAAAGAGCTGTGATCAAGCTATTTATTACTGCGCCAACACACATCAAACATCACAGTTCAGTCATGTCAGCGCTGCCACAGAAGTTGTGCTCCTACTCCTTTATGCATTCCAAGGAAGAGGGAGGAAGTTACAAACTGATCCTACCACACTTCACGTGTCTCGCTATGAAACCTAACGGATCAATGGTTATGCTGTTTTGTGCCCTTGGCCTTATCAGCACCTGTAAAGGGAGTTGTTTTCTCAAACTGCTGACGCTGAAGTAAGTTCATCTAGTTTTAGAAACTTTCACTGAACAGTCTATAACAGTGTCACAACTAAGCATATGCATAAGCACTTAAATACTTTAAATGAGAATAACAGAAAATTTCTTTTACAGAGGCTAGAGCCTGTCCCAGTAGTCATAGGTAGAGCACACCTGGACAGGTCACCAGTCTGTCAGAGGACAAACACAGAGACAGACATCAGAGTAACAAATCTATTTAAAATTAATGTAAGTTTGCTGCAGCTGTATGTATGAACATGTGTTTCTGTGCTCACAGTCCACCTCTCAGGAACCTGCAGTTCATTTTTAGTCTACTTTAAACAGACCTCACAAAAGGCTGATGTGGCTGGATCAGTAGTCTGATTTAAGTACGATACCTTTGGCCAGGGATTAATCTGGTACATCGCTTCACTGCAGTCTTACGTATTTTCCCCACACCTGAATGAAAAAAATACTGATATATACAAATAACAGCTTCAGCTGATGCAGCCTGACTCAATCCTAAATGTTCAGCACACACAGAGAGACACAGAGATACCGTTTAAAGTTTAGTGTTAACATGAGTCACTGATCATTTGCAGTATTACAGAGTCTGGCAGTCTTTGCATGATGTCCACGTCACTGTGAGTTTCTAGCTGACTCTCAGGTGTGACAGGTGTGCCAGCAGGAAAGAGTAATAATAACCTGCATTCTGAGGTTTGTCATGCAGGATTAAAGGAGCCAGGCTTTGTTCACACAGCTAGGATTGTATTTTACACTGACCTTGGGTCAGTATAAGTATCATACAGTTTAAACGAAGCACTGAAACTTGCACATATTTATTATAGATGCACTGAAGCTAATCGAGATATTTGCTGTCAATCTGTGGCTGCGATTAAACACTTTACTGAAAACTTTATTAACTAGTAACTTCATCAGTCATGACAGAAGCTAATATTTCTGTGCTAACATCGTTTAAACAGTAACAGCTTTACTACAATATAAGCTAACGTTTACACCGTAACTTTAAGCTAGCACCATAAAGACGGTAAAACACGTAATAATATCTACAAATGCATCTTAAAGCTGTTATATTAGCACTCGGTGTATTACTAACATAAGCACATTAACATTACTGACACTGGCTGACTTTTAATAGTCATTCTATAAATGCTGTCTGTTTAAATGGTCTTACCTGTACACACTGCTGTATCCACCGGATTCCAGCCAGAGTGGATTCTGGATCCTCCATCTGGATGGATGAGAACAACCTTCTGAACAATCTAGCAGGAGATGGCCCATATCTATGGGACTGATTTGTGCTAATAACGCCCATTGTATGGACTGATAACATCCGAAGCGGGTGAATAAAGTCACCCAGTCGCTAGCTGTGCCATTACCCAGCATACATCACTCCCTCCATAAATGCAATAAACGATACAAAAGTATCGTTCTACCTGTTTTTCCAGGTAGTTGTTTACATTATATAATTTATTGTGTTCAGTATACGTCACTACAATGTGATTTCGGAAATATATAAATATACGGACAACAGGCTCTTCCGCGGCAATCTCTTGTCGTCAATAAGCAACGTTAAGGGAGCTCTATAGTATTCAATGAGAGGACCCTGCATGTCAATAAGTGAAGCAGAGGGAGCCTGACCATGCGTCACACGTTTGACGAGTTGGGAGTGAGAACGTGTTGGTTGGTAAAATGTTTAGGATGAGATGGAGATATAACACTCATGCACCCTGAAAATTATGAAGGTCTAAATATGTATCAAAGGGACTCACTGAACATCAGTGGATTTCTATGGGGCAAACGTACTTAAAGCAGCCACTGTGACCATTGCTGCAGAGCAAAATGAAGAATACTGATGGGGACTATGAGGGTTTGTAGTTAAATTCCTGCTCTTACCGGATCAGTGAGTGTCTGTTTCAAGACTATTAACATACTTCTACATCACTATGGAACACCAGCATTTCTGCAGAGGACAGAACCACCTGCTTTAAACTACCATGATGCTCTGTGCTATGTTGTCATGGCAATATGAATTCAAATAAATACATAAGTCGAAAAATGCACATTTGAAGGAGGACAAGAAGACAGGCAACTGGAAGAGCTTTTGAAACAGGAAAACTTTTTTGGATTTCTCTTAATTTACCTGGAAATTTTGCTAATACAAGTCAAGGAGGAAACAAGGAGGCAGGTTGGATTATATTTGAGGACAGGACGCATGAAGGAGAAGCATGAGGAGAGAGAAAACAGCAGAGCGACGGTGAAAAGCTAATCATGGATCAAGTCGAAGAAGCAAGCATCAAAACTGTGAGTAAACATAACACACAAAAAGTTAAAAATGACTGTGCTGATTAAGGAAACATTACATTTGGTTAGTTTGGGGTCTCGAGCTTCAGGTTTGTGGGTTCAGTTGCTCTCAAAATTGAGGAAAGACAAAAAATGTTTCTTTTGAAAGGTTGTTGGAGGATTCTTACTGTAAGAAATATCTGGGTGTGCATCTGCTTTTATTTAAAAAAAAAAAAAAAAGTTGAATTTTTTCACATTGAAAAGGGAAAATTGGAGGATCAGGACAATAACGTGGCCAAATTTACTGTTTCCTTAATCAGAACAATAATTTTGATCTGAACTAGAAATGTGTAAATGGGTTATTTTCTTTCTTCTCTACTGATCACTGTGTTACATGTTTAGTTACTTGTCAGTCTACATGATTAATGGTACTTTTAAAAAATGCAGTTTATTCATAATTTTGTAGAAAAAGGCTCTGCACCTGTGAAAAACAAATCCAAACCCCCAAAATCACTGTAGATCAGAGTAGCTAAGCTCTGGTTAACTGCAATTATATTACAGGAGATTAAAAATATTAAGATGATTGAAAGAAACAAAGATTGCTTTAAGGTCTGAAGATTTGACTTTCTTATTGAAAGAGACGAAAACTAATCCATGTGTGACACTGAGGAAATAACTTAACGCTAAAAAGATGTGGAGGTCCAAATGTTTTATAAAAATGGGCAAACTTGATTTAATGACATTAGAAAGAAAAAATGGGATGTTTAAAAAGGTAATAAATAAAAATGATTTTTATATTACTTGAAAAAATGATGTTGGTTAGTGCAGCTGTATTTGGAAAAACTGCTGGGTCACTAGTAAGATGAGATTTAATGTGATAAACTGAGGATAGGTAATATAATCTGCACACTCGCTATTATTGTTGTAATCCACACACCACCATTATTGTTGCATCCATACACCAGCTAATGTTTTATCAAACATTAATCATAATTGGTGATCAATGCAAGTTTTAAGCAATTATATTTATTTGGATTCAAAACCAATTTACAAAATATAAAAAAGAATCTTGTTTTTTTTAAGATAAAAAGACGTTTCTAACTGACTTCAGTTAGCTGAGCTGTAGAGGAGATTGATGAGCACGCAATAAAGTGAACTTGTTAGGGAGAGTTTGCAATCAACTCAAATTTTGATGATAGACACAGATAAAAATGAGCGTTTTTTTAGACACTGATGTGTGGACCGATCACATGGTTATAAACCAGGTGAAAATTGACTTCAAACTTTTGAGCTGTGCTGTAGATTGATTACAATGATAGCGTATAGTTATCTATTACAGAAGAATATATAGAAGTATGAGGACAGAGAGACACTGTTAAAAGGTTATGAGCTGTCTTGATGCAGAGAAAGTGGAGTTTGTCATCCTGGAGCTGTTGCCAAGATTGAACGATGCTCTGGCTCTGTGGTCAAGTTCAGACATAGGCTTTAAGCAACCATGAGCCACTGATAAGCGTGATAGATTAATAAGCATGTATAAAGTGGACTTGTTAAACAGCTCTGATAGGAGAAAGTCAATGAGCACGCAATAAAGTGGACTTGTTAGGGACAGTTTACCATCAGCCTTGATAAAGTTTAACTTCATTTGTATTGAAAGACAGACTTTAAAGAAGATTCTTATTTGAAACTGGTGATAACATCCAGGTCAGATACAGTTACATACAAGCATACAGTACACACTACTGCTCAAAGGTCAGAGGTCAGTTAGAAAAGACCCTGATTTTAATAGAAAATTGGCTTTAATGCAACATCACATGAAGTTTATCAGTAATGTTTCACAGCTTTAATCAAATCCTTCATCATCCATAAATTGTGAAGGAAAAATGTCTGCAAGCGTGCAGGAGCCCATTTTTAGAGACAATCATTCCTGTGTTATAATGCTCATTGAAGTTTATCAGGTCAGACGACCAACAGATGATAAGAAATATAATCTTACTAATTATTCGAGTTGAAAAGTACTTTGCTAAGAAAAATTCAATGAGGTTAGGCTGGAGATTGAGACGTTAACATAAAAGGGTCAGTTGGTGATGCATGAAAAAAAAGAATTTCTTCTAAAAATCTATTGGAGAATTCTGATTGTAAGAAATGAAAAATATTCAAATACTTAAACTGTTAAAAAAAGTGAAGGTTTTGTGCAGCTGGGTGTTGCAGCCCCTTTAGAGGAAAATGGAAACTTGGTTTCATGAGGGTAAAAACAAACACTGGGATGATCCAGACACATTTATTGTTTCTTTAATCACCACAATAGTTTCAGTTTGTGCTAAAATCTCTTAAAAAGCTGTTTTGAGTGATAAGTTTGGCTTTAATGTGTTAAGCTTGCATTAGATAAGACAACGTACCACTGAACACAGGAGGGATTATTGCTGAAAATGGGTCTCTGAACACCTCTGTAGATATTCTATTAAAAATCATTCATGATTTGTGATCAGTGTTAATATTAAGCATTTATATGATTATTTTGATAAATTGCTGTGATTCAATCTGAAACCAAATTTGAGTCTATTCTGAAAACAAGACATTTCTAATTCACCTCTGACTTTTGAGCTGTAGTCTACATTGTAATGATAGTGTATGGTTATTGATTAGAGCAGATGATATGAGACTATCAGAAGAGACTGTTAAAAAGTTATGAGCTGTCTTGATGCAGAGAAAGTGGAGTTTGTCATCCTGGAGCTGTTGCCAAGATTGAACGATGCTCTGGCTCTGTGGTCAAGTTCAGACATAGGCTTTAAGCAACCATGAGCCACTGATAAGCGTGATAGATTAATAAGCATGTATAAAGTGGACTTGTTAAACAGCTCTGATAGGAGAAAGTCAATGAGCACGCAATAAAGTGGACTTGTTAGGGACAGTTTACCATCAGCCTTGATAAAGTTTAACTTCATTTGTATTGAAAGACAGACTTTAAAGAAGATTCTTATTTGAAACTGGTGATAAAATCCAGGTCAGATACAGTTACATACAAGCATACAGTACACACTACTGCTCAAAGGTCAGAGGTCAGTTAGAAAAGACCCTGATTTTAATAGAAAATTGGCTTTAATGCAACATCACATGAAGTTTATCAGTAATGTTTCACAGCTTTAATCAAATCCTTCATCATCCATAAATTGTGAAGGAAAAATGTCTGCAAGCGTGCAGGAGCCCATTTTTAGAGACAATCATTCCTGTGTTATAATGCTCATTGAAGTTTATCAGGTCAGACGACCAACAGATGATAAGAAATATAATCTTACTAATTATTCGAGTTGAAAAGTACTTTGCTAAGCAAAATTCAATGAGGTTAGGCTGGAGATTGAGACGTTAACATAAAAGGGTCAGTTGGTGATGCATGAAAGAAAATAAATTTCTTCTAAAAATCTATTGGAGAATTCTGATTGTAAGAAATGAAAAATATTCAAATACTTAAACTGTTAAAAAAAGTGAAGGTTTTGTGCAGCTGGGTGTTGCAGCCCCTTTAGAGGAAAATGGAAACTTGGTTTCATGAGGTTAAAAACAAACACTGGGATGATCCAGACACATTTATTGTTTCTTTAATCACCACAATAGTTTCAGTTTGTGCTAAAATCTCTTAAAAAGCTGTTTTGAGTGATAAGTTTGGCTTTAATGTGTTAAGCTTGCATTAGATAAGACAATGTACCACTGAACACAGGAGGGATTATTGCTGAAAATGGGTCTCTGAACACCTCTGTAGATATTCTATTAAAAATCATTCATGATTTGTGATCAGTGTTAATATTAAGCATTTATATGATTATTTTGATAAATTGCTGTGATTCAATCTGAAACCAAATTTGAGTCTATTCTGAAAACAAGACATTTCTAATTCACCTCAGACTTTGGAGCTGTAGTCTACATTGTAATGATAGTGTATGGTTATTGATTAGAGCAGATGATATGAGGCTATCAGGAGAGACTGTTAAAAAGTTATGAGCTGTCTTGATGCAGAGAAAGTGGAGTTTGTCATCCTGGAGCTGTTGCCAAGATTGAACGATGCTCTGGCTCTGTGGTCAAGTTCAGACATAGGCTTTAAGCAACCATGAGCCACTGATAAGCGTGATAGATTAATAAGCATGTATAAAGTGGACTTGTTAAACAGCTCTGATAGGAGAAAGTCAATGAGCACGCAATAAAGTGGACTTGTTAGGGACAGTTTACCATCAGCCTTGATAAAGTTTAACTTCATTTGTATTGAAAGACAGACTTTAAAGAAGATTCTTATTTGAAACTGGTGATAAAATCCAGGTCAGATACAGTTACATACAAGCATACAGTACACACTACTGCTCAAAGGTCAGAGGTCAGTTAGAAAAGACCCTGATTTTAATAGAAAATTGGCTTTAATGCAACATCACATGAAGTTTATCAGTAATGTTTCACAGCTTTAATCAAATCCTTCATCATCCATAAGTTGTGATGGAAAAATGTCTGCAAGCGTGCAGGAGCCCATTTTTAGAGACAATCATTCCTGTGTTATAATGCTCATTGAAGTTTATCAGGTCAGACGACCAACAGATGATAAGAAATATAATCTTACTAATTATTAGAGTTGAAAAGTACTTTGCTAAGCAAAATTCAATGAGGTTAGGCTGGAGATTGAGACGTTAACATAAAAGGGTCAGTTGGTGATGCATGAAAAAAAATAAATTTCTTCTAAAAATCTATTGGAGAATTCTGATTGTAAGAAATGAAAAATATTAAAACAGTGAAACTGTTAAAAAAAAGTGAAGGTTTTGTGCAGCTGGGTGTTGCAGCCCCTTTAGAGGAAAATGGAAACTTGGTTTCATGAGGTTAAAAACAAACACTGGGATGATCCAGACACATTTATTGTTTCTTTAATCACCACAATAGTTTCAGTTTGTGCTAAAATCTCTTAAAAAGCTGTTTGAGTGATAAGTTTGGCTTTAATGTGTTAAGCTTGCATTAGATAAGACAATGTACCACTGAACACAGGAGGGATTAATGCTGAAAATGGGTCTCTGAACACCTCTGTAGATATTCTATTAAAAATCATTCATGATTTGTGATCAGTGTTAATATTAAGCATTTATATGATTATTTTGATAAACTGCTGTGATTCAATCTGAAACCAAATTTGAGTCTATTCTGAAAACAAGACATTTCTAATTCACCTCAGACTTTTGAGCTGTAGTCTACATTGTAATGATAGTGTATGGTTATTGATTAGAGCAGATGATATGAGGCTATCAGGAGAGACTGTTAAAAAGTTATGAGCTGTCTTGATGCAGAGAAAGTGGAGTTTGTCATCCTGGAGCTGTTGCCAAGATTGAACGATGCTCTGGCTCTGTGGTCAAGTTCAGACATAGGCTTTAAGCAACCATGAGCCACTGATAAGCGTGATAGATTAATAAGCATGTATAAAGTGGACTTGTTAAACAGCTCTGATAGGAGAAAGTCAATGAGCACGCAATAAAGTGGACTTGTTAGGGACAGTTTACCATCAGCCTTGATAAAGTTTAACTTCATTTGTATTGAAAGACAGACTTTAAAGAAGATTCTTATTTGAAACTGGTGATAAAATCCAGGTCAGATACAGTTACATACAAGCATACAGTACACACTACTGCTCAAAGGTCAGAGGTCAGTTAGAAAAGACCCTGATTTTAATAGAAAATTGGCTTTAATGTAACATCACATGAAGTTTATCAGTAATGTTTCACAGCTTTAATCAAATCCTTCATCATCCATAAGTTGTGATGGAAAAATGTCTGCAAGCGTGCAGGAGCCCATTTATAGAGACAATCATTCCTGTGTTATAATGCTCATTGAAGTTTATCAGGTCAGACGACCAACAGATGATAAGAAATATAATCTTACTAATTATTAGAGTTGAAAAGTACTTTGCTAAGCAAAATTCAATGAGGTTAGGCTGGAGATTGAGACGTTAACATAAAAGGGTCAGTTGGTGATGCATGAAAGAAAATAAATTTCTTCTAAAAATCTATTGGAGAATTCTGATTGTAAGAAATGAAAAATATTCAAAGAGTGAAACTGTTAAAAAAAAGTGAAGGTTTTGTGCAGCTTCGTGTTGCAGCCCCTTTAGAGGAAAATGGAAACTTGGTTTCATGAGGTTAAAAACAAACACTGGGATGATCCAGAGACATTTATTGTTTCTTTAATCACCACAATAGTTTCAGTTTGTGCTAAAATCTCTTAAAAAGCTGTTTTGAGTGATAAGTTTGGCTTTAATGTGTTAAGCTTGCATTAGATAAGACAATGTACCACTGAACACAGGAGGGATTATTGCTGAAAATGGGTCTCTGAACACCTCTGTAGATATTCTATTAAAAATCATTCTTGACTTGTGATCAGTGTTAATATTAAGCATTTATATGATTATTTTGATAAATTGCTGTGATTCAATCTGAAACCAAATTTGAGTCTATTCTGAAAACAAGACATTTCTAATTCACCTCAGACTTTTGAGCTGTAGTCTACATTGTAATGATAGTGTATGGTTATTGATTAGAGCAGATGATATGAGGCTATCAGGAGAGACTGTTAAAAAGTTATGAGCTGTCTTGATGCAGAGAAAGTGGAGTTTGTCATCCTGGAGCTGTTGCCAAGATTGAACGATGCTCTGGCTCTGTGGTCAAGTTCAGACATAGGCTTTAAGCAACCATGAGCCACTGATAAGCGTGATAGATTAATAAGCATGTATAAAGTGGACTTGTTAAACAGCTCTGATAGGAGAAAGTCAATGAGCACGCAATAAAGTGGACTTGTTAGGGACAGTTTACCATCAGCCTTGATAAAGTTTAACTTCATTTGTATTGAAAGACAGACTTTAAAGAAGATTCTTATTTGAAACTGGTGATAAAATCCAGGTCAGATACAGTTACATACAAGCATACAGTACACACTACTGCTCAAAGGTCAGAGGTCAGTTAGAAAAGACCCTGATTTTAATAGAAAATTGGCTTTAATGCAACATCACATGAAGTTTATCAGTAATGTTTCACAGCTTTAATCAAATCCTTCATCATCCATAAGTTGTGATGGAAAAATGTCTGCAAGCGTGCAGGAGCCCATTTTTAGAGACAATCATTCCTGTGTTATAATGCTCATTGAAGTTTATCAGGTCAGACGACCAACAGATGATAAGAAATATAATCTTACTAATTATTCGAGTTGAAAAGTACTTTGCTAAGCAAAATTCAATGAGGTTAGGCTGGAGATTGAGACGTTAACATAAAAGGGTCAGTTGGTGATGCATGAAAGAAAATAAATTTCTTCTAAAAATCTATTGGAGAATTCTGATTGTAAGAAATGAAAAATATTCAAATACTTAAACTGTTAAAAAAAGTGAAGGTTTTGTGCAGCTGGGTGTTGCAGCCCCTTTAGAGGAAAATGGAAACTTGGTTTCATGAGGTTAAAAACAAACACTGGGATGATCCAGACACATTTATTGTTTCTTTAATCACCACAATAGTTTCAGTTTGTGCTAAAATCTCTTAAAAAGCTGTTTTGAGTGATAAGTTTGGCTTTAATGTGTTAAGCTTGCATTAGATAAGACAATGTACCACTGAACACAGGAGGGATTATTGCTGAAAATGGGTCTCTGAACACCTCTGTAGATATTCTATTAAAAATCATTCATGATTTGTGATCAGTGTTAATATTAAGCATTTATATGATTATTTTGATAAATTTCTGTGATTCAATCTGAAACCAAATTTGAATCTATTCTGAAAACAAGACATTTCTAATTCACCTCAGACTTTTGAGCTTTGGTCTACATTGTAATGATAGTGTATGGTTATTGATTAGAGCAGATGATATGAGGCTATCAGGAGAGACTGTTAAAAAGTTATGAGCTGTCTTGATGCAGAGAAAGTGGAGTTTGTCATCCTGGAGCTGTTGCCAAGATTGAACGATGCTCTGGCTCTGTGGTCAAGTTCAGACATAGGCTTTAAGCAACCATGAGCCACTGATAAGCGTGATAGATTAATAAGCATGTATAAAGTGGACTTGTTAAACAGCTCTGATAGGAGAAAGTCAATGAGCACGCAATAAAGTGGACTTGTTAGGGACAGTTTACCATCAGCCTTGATAAAGTTTAACTTCATTTGTATTGAAAGACAAACTTTAAAGAAGATTCTTATTTGAAACTGGTGATAAAATCCAGGTCAGATACAGTTACATACAAGCATACAGTATACACTACTGCTCAAAGGTCAGAGGTCAGTTAGAAAAGACCCGGATTTTAATAGAAAATTGGCTTTAATGTAACATCACATGAAGTTTAGCAGTAATGTTTCACAGCTTTAATCAAATCCTTCATCATCCATAAGTTGTGATGGAAAAATGTCTGCAAGCGTGCAGGAGCCCATTTTTAGAGACAATCATTCCTGTGTTATAATGCTCATTGAAGTTTATCAGGTCAGACGACCAACAGATGATAAGAAATATAATCTTACTAATTATTAGAGTTGAAAAGTACTTTGCTAAGCAAAATTCAATGAGGTTAGGCTGGAGATTGAGACGTTAACATAAAAGGGTCAGTTGGTGATGCATGAAAGAAAATAAATTTCTTCTAAAAATCTATTGGAGAATTCTGATTGTAAGAAATGAAAAATATTCAAAGAGTGAAACTGTTAAAAAAAGTGAAGGTTTTGTGCAGCTGGGTGTTGCAGCCCCTTTAGAGGAAAATGGAAACTTGGTTTCATGAGGGTAAAAACAAACACTGGGATGATCCAGAGACATTTATTGTTTCTTTAATCACCACAATAGTTTCAGTTTGTGCTAAAATCTCTTAAAAAGCTGTTTGAGTGATAAGTTTGGCTTTAATGTGTTAAGCTTGCATTAGATAAGACAATGTACCACTGAACACAGGAGGGATTATTGCTGAAAATGGGTCTCTGAACACCTCTGTAGATATTCTATTAAAAATCATTCTTGACTTGTGATCAGTGTTAATATTAAGCATTTATATGATTATTTTGATAAATTGCTGTGATTCAATCTGAAACCAAATTTGAGTCTATTCTGAAAACAAGACATTTCTAATTCACCTCAGACTTTTGAGCTGTAGTCTACATTGTAATGATAGTGTATGGTTATTGATTAGAGCAGATGATATGAGACTATCAGGAGAGACTGTTAAAAAGTTATGAGCTGTCTTGATGCAGAGAAAGTGGAGTTTGTCATCCTGGAGCTGTTGCCAAGATTGAACGATGCTCTGGCTCTGTGGTCAAGTTCAGACATAGGCTTTAAGCAACCATGAGCCACTGATAAGCGTGATAGATTAATAAGCATGTATAAAGTGGACTTGTTAAACAGCTCTGATAGGAGAAAGTCAATGAGCACGCAATAAAGTGGACTTGTTAGGGACAGTTTACCATCAGCCTTGATAAAGTTTAACTTCATTTGTATTGAAAGACAGACTTTAAAGAAGATTCTTATTTGAAACTGGTGATAAAATCCAGGTCAGATACAGTTACATACAAGCATACAGTACACACTACTGCTCAAAGGTCAGAGGTCAGTTAGAAAAGACCCTGATTTTAATAGAAAATTGGCTTTAATGCAACATCACATGAAGTTTATCAGTAATGTTTCACAGCTTTAATCAAATCCTTCATCATCCATAAATTGTGAAGGAAAAATGTCTGCAAGCGTGCAGGAGCCCATTTTTAGAGACAATCATTCCTGTGTTATAATGCTCATTGAAGTTTATCAGGTCAGACGACCAACAGATGATAAGAAATATAATCTTACTAATTATTAGAGTTGAAAAGTACTTTGCTAAGCAAAATTCAATGAGGTTAGGCTGGAGATTGAGACGTTAACATAAAAGGGTCAGTTGGTGATGCATGAAAGAAAATAAATTTCTTCTAAAAATCTATTGGAGAATTCTGATTGTAAGAAATGAAAAATATTCAAATACTTAAACTGTTAAAAAAAGTGAAGGTTTTGTGCAGCTGGGTGTTGCAGCCCCTTTAGAGGAAAATGGAAACTTGGTTTCATGAGGTTAAAAACAAACACTGGGATGATCCAGACACATTTATTGTTTCTTTAATCACCACAATAGTTTCAGTTTGTGCTAAAATCTCTTAAAAAGCTGTTTTGAGTGATAAGTTTGGCTTTAATGTGTTAAGCTTGCATTAGATAAGACAATGTACCACTGAACACAGGAGGGATTATTGCTGAAAATGGGTCTCTGAACACCTCTGTAGATATTCTATTAAAAATCATTCATGATTTGTGATCAGTGTTAATATTAAGCATTTATATGATTATTTTGATAAATTGCTGTGATTCAATCTGAAACCAAATTTGAGTCTATTCTGAAAACAAGACATTTCTAATTCACCTCAGACTTTTGAGCTTTGGTCTACATTGTAATGATAGTGTATGGTTATTGATTAGAGCAGATGATATGAGGCTATCAGGAGAGACTGTTAAAAAGTTATGAGCTGTCTTGATGCAGAGAAAGTGGAGTTTGTCATCCTGGAGCTGTTGCCAAGATTGAACGATGCTCTGGCTCTGTGGTCAAGTTCAGACATAGGCTTTAAGCAACCATGAGCCACTGATAAGCGTGATAGATTAATAAGCATGTATAAAGTGGACTTGTTAAACAGCTCTGATAGGAGAAAGTCAATGAGCACGCAATAAAGTGGACTTGTTAGGGACAGTTTACCATCAGCCTTGATAAAGTTTAACTTCATTTGTATTGAAAGACAGACTTTAAAGAAG
This sequence comes from Perissodus microlepis, assembly GCF_051167445.1. Taxonomy (NCBI): domain Eukaryota; kingdom Metazoa; phylum Chordata; class Actinopteri; order Cichliformes; family Cichlidae; genus Perissodus; species Perissodus microlepis. Next base: position 12,541,312 of record NC_140480.1, on the reverse strand, counting down.
ATTCTTATTTGAAAATGGTGATAAAATCCAGGTCAGATACAGTTACATACAAGCATACAGTACACACTACTGCTCAAAGGTCAGAGGTCAGTTAGAAAAGACCCTGATTTTAATAGAAAATTGGCTTTAATGCAACATCACATGAAGTTTATCAGTAATGTTTCACAGCTTTAATCAAATCCTTCATCATCCATAAGTTGTGATGGAAAAATGTCTGCAAGCGTGCAGGAGCCCATTTTTAGAGACAATCATTCCTGTGTTATAATGCTCATTGAAGTTTATCAGGTCAGACGACCAACAGATGATAAGAAATATAATCTTACTAATTATTAGAGTTGAAAAGTACTTTGCTAAGCAAAATTCAATGAGGTTAGGCTGGAGATTGAGACGTTAACATAAAAGGGTCAGTTGGTGATGCATGAAAAAAAAGAATTTCTTCTAAAAATCTATTGGAGAATTCTGACTGTAAGAAATGAAAAATATTAAAACAGTGAAACTGTTAAAAAAAAGTGAAGGTTTTGTGCAGCTGGGTGTTGCAGCCCCTTTAGAGGAAAATGGAAACTTGGTTTCATGAGGTTAAAAACAAACACTGGGATGATCCAGACACATTTATTGTTTCTTTAATCACCACAATAGTTTCAGTTTGTGCTAAAATCTCTTAAAAAGCTGTTTTGAGTGATAAGTTTGGCTTTAATGTGTTAAGCTTGCATTAGATAAGACAATGTACCACTGAACACAGGAGGGATTATTGCTGAAAATGGGTCTCTGAACACCTCTGTAGATATTCTATTAAAAATCATTCATGATTTGTGATCAGTGTTAATATTAAGCATTTATATGATTATTTTTGATAAATTGCTGTGATTCAATCTGAAACCAAATTTGAGTCTATTCTGAAAACAAGACATTTCTAAGTCACCTCAGACTTTTGAGCTGTAGTCTACATTGTAATGATAGTGTATGGTTATTGATTAGAGCAGATGATATGAGGCTATCAGGAGAGACTGTTAAAAAGTTATGAGCTGTCTTGATGCAGAGAAAGTGGAGTTTGTCATCCTGGAGCTGTTGCCAAGATTGAACGATGCTCTGGCTCTGTGGTCAAGTTCAGACATAGGCTTTAAGCAACCATGAGCCACTGATAAGCGTGATAGATTAATAAGCATGTATAAAGTGGACTTGTTAAACAGCTCTGATAGGAGAAAGTCAATGAGCACGCAATAAAGTGGACTTGTTAGGGACAGTTTACCATCAGCCTTGATAAAGTTTAACTTCATTTGTATTGAAAGACAGACTTTAAAGAAGATTCTTATTTGAAACTGGTGATAAAATCCAGGTCAGATACAGTTACATACAAGCATACAGTACACACTACTGCTCAAAGGTCAGAGGTCAGTTAGAAAAGACCCTGATTTTAATAGAAAATTGGCTTTAATGCAACATCACATGAAGTTTATCAGTAATGTTTCACAGCTTTAATCAAATCCTTCATCATCCATAAGTTGTGATGGAAAAATGTCTGCAAGCGTGCAGGAGCCCATTTTTAGAGACAATCATTCCTGTGTTATAATGCTCATTGAAGTTTATCAGGTCAGACGACCAACAGATGATAAGAAATATAATCTTACTAATTATTAGAGTTGAAAAGTACTTTGCTAAGCAAAATTCAATGAGGTTAGGCTGGAGATTGAGACGTTAACATAAAAGGGTCAGTTGGTGATGCATGAAAGAAAATAAATTTCTTCTAAAAATCTATTGGAGAATTCTGATTGTAAGAAATGAAAAATATTCAAAGAGTGAAACTGTTTCACACAGTAGAAATTTGTATTCATCGTTTATATTGTTTTTTTTTCTGATTTTAGTGTTTATTTGTGAGTGTTGTTTTTATTTGCATGATTTTATTCTGTTTGTATCACATTGTTTCAGTGTGTTATTTTACATTGTTTTAATCCACTGTGGATTGGCTGGCAATGGGACAAATTAGCTGATAGTGATCACATGTTGAGGCATGGGTGTGTCCAGAGGTGTCCTTTCAGCTGTTTAAAGGTCGTATTAAAAGGAAGCAAGCTGAGCACTGGGAGGAGAGAGGCCCTAGATTGGAAGAGGAACGCATGAAGGCCAGGTGGAAAAGAGGGAGCCGCTGCGTGATCGTGGGGGGTGCGACGCCTCGTCTGGAGACCGGTCAGCGTGATGTGGTGACCCAGTCCCGACAGCAGGAACGGCGACAGTAGGAGACAACGTCTGTGATTGACATCAGGGCAGATGTATACTGCCTGCATTTGTGAGTAGTGTCTCACTGTTGTTCACTGGGTGCAGCCGTGTTGGGAGAGGGTCGCCATGGCTATAAGCCAGGGCAGCTTCCGGGATGATGGTTCTGGCTCCTATTTGTTTTTACTTACAGGTGATGACGTGAGGGGAGCCGCGGTGGTATCGAGCGACGGACTCCAATGCAGAATGCGAACTGGGTTGGGATGTGATGGACCCAGTTGACGGACGAGACTGGGACAGGAGGCTCCTCGTCTGCCTGACACGAGGCTGGCGTGGACCCCGCTCAGCAAGAGGAATTTCTGTCCAGCTCAAGAACACACAAGGAATATTTGTCCTGGGTTGTGGGACTGGGTGGGATTTCTGTGCATGAAGAGAATTGTATTTTGACCAGTTTTAGAATAATCTTATCCAGTCTCAGTGGGAATTTTAGCATATCGAGAATATTTCATTGTATACTTTATTTCTTAGTATCTGGTTTGTTCTATTCCTGCTGTCCACCTCGTGGAATAAACATGAATGAAACAATACTTTCCTGTCAAAAACAATATTTTAGTCAGGGCTAGCGGAAAGTTTCATATATATCATGAACATCTTTCCTCTTTGTCTTCCTATAGTTTCGTTTCATTTTCTTACCCCAACCGGTGGAGGCAGATGGCCGCCCCTCCCTGATTCTGGTTCTGCCGAAAATGGAGTTTTCTTGCTCATAGGGGGTCATTTGATCGTTTGGGCTTCCTCTGTATTATTGCACAACCTTTATCTTACCATATATTTCAAGTTTATATGTTGTGAATTGGCTTGATTTAAATCAAATTGAACTCATTCAATTAAAACCAAATATAACTTGTAATCGAATCTATTCAAATGTAAAGTCATCTCACTCAATTTGTACAACTAGCACTGAAACATACACTGACATCCTCTGTTTCCCAATTAGCAGATCAGAGGTTGCTGTTTTATTCATGACTCAATACTTGAATGGTTTTAATAAACATTTAAAAAGTACATTGCTTCATTGTATGATTAATTCTTTGTCTGTGTCAGTCCTTAATACACACATGTATACAATAATTCTAGTTGCCACAGTCTCCGGAGATCCTATGCTCCCTTTTCTCATACTTTTCTTCACTGTTTACCTCATTTTGCGGAATAAAATGTATATTTTTGTAAACAATGACTTGTTTTGGGCCATTAAAAAAACTGTCTCCATATGAGGACGTACTTGAAGAGAAAAACTCATCACTTTGCATTTTACAAATCAAGTAAACAAACACGGGGCTGTTTATCATATAACTAACTTTTAGGTCTGTGGGATGGAAGGACAGGAGCTTTAAATGTTGTGCCTCCATAATTATTCTAGAGTCTTTACAGTGTTCAGCGCCTGCTGTGATTTAGTGCTACATACATAAACTTGAAATGAATGAATCCACCTGTTCACAGGAGATCACAGGAAGATGACACCAAACATCAGAAGATCTTATTGTGCGCCACAGGGTGGTTTCTTGGGGCTAAAAGCACATAATAAACTACAGCAGAAGCTCACATAAAGCAGGAAATAAGCAGGCACCACTTGATCTGCTAATGCACGTTTCCCACTTTTATTGTTGCCTCATTCACTAACAGTTCAATGGTGCAAGATTACCATACACAGAATTAGGATATCTGCATGACACATCTATGCTGTACAGCTAATGGATTATAATTATTACAAATACAGTAAACATATTTACATTTTAGTTCAAGCTCCATACAACATAGATATTTACAAAGCATGAAAATGAAACCGGTCTGACAAATAATAAACAGCGTTAATGACGTTTTATTTTTATTTTCTTTTGGTGAACAAATCTGAAAGGGGGCGGGGTTAACTGATATTAATTGTCAGAGGGGGAAGGTGGAAAATATCATGGCTAGTTTTGTTTGAAAGGCATCAACAGAAAAATAAACACACAGAAAAAAGTGATGAGGTGAAGAAAGACACAATAAGTCTGCTGTCGTTTTAGATGTCACCAGCTACTTTGTATAGTCCTATATCTCTGATATTAGAAAAAATTAAAATGAGTTCAAATACACCTTTATTTTGATAGAGCTCAGATGGATGCCTCGCATGACTAATGAGTAGACCTCCTCCAAAAAAATAACAGACTTCTAATTCACTCAAACCGCTTTCTAATAAAGAGGAAGCACTAATGTAACTCACCTCCTCAGTCGAGCTGCAGGGGTTACATGTTAGGTCTGCTTTTCCTTTCCCCCCTCTCTTACATTCAAAGCCTCTCTTAGTTCACACTAGAACAGGCCGCCACACCATCATTTGGTTTAATATGAGTGGAACAACTAAACCGCACAGACTTTATTTGATCAGTTAGTTGAACCTTTTATTAATATGTGCAAAGAGCTGCAAACTAATATTTAAAGATTGCAAACAATAAATACACAATCCAAAATAAAAACACCTCTGCAAATGCAGTGGAAACGTTTGCTCTGGCAGCGCTTCGCATCAACATGTATATGAGGTACATTGCACTTTTCAGACTTGATCTGTGCATAGGTGCATCTTTGATGTGCAGCTCAGAGATCCACAATCCAGCACGTTTCTGTTTCTCTGACCGTCAGGCTGGCTGACCCGAGGTCACGTCAGAGCTTTATTTTTTATCTATATGTAACAGACAGTTGGTACCTCTCCTTCCATCCATTTCATACGACACAGCAGGCAGACTGCTGGTTGGTTGACCAGAGTTTTTCAATACCTTTCTGCATTAACACATCTCGAGAGGCGTAGGTACCAAAAAGTGAATCCGAAGCCGAATGTAGCAGCTGCAGCACGGCACACAGAGCAAATATTTTCATGGGGTAGTATCAGAAATAAGACCTTTGAATATGTAGTCCCTTTAACTTCTTTCCTTCTATTAAACCATTCATTCATTCTTTTTCCTTAAGTCCTTCTAACCTTTTCACTGTGTTTTCTTTGCGTCTTTACAACAAGAGTGTAAAGTTAATAGCAGTAAATGTCAAGGCTTTCTGATTCTCAGTGAGATAGAGCGAGCTAGAGGAGCAGAGAGGAATGTGTTAAATGAGGGTTAACTACCACACTGATCCCAGAACAGACTGCATGTACAAATCAAGTTCTCTCCTTAGTTTGTTTTCATCCTCCTAGTCCTCGTCCTCATCTCCTTGTAACCCTGTTTTTTTTCCTTGGGATGAAAAAGCAAAAAGGGGCCCAAATCTACTCCTGCAGGAACAATCGGTCATTGTTTGTTTTTTAAACTGCTGAGATATGAAGCGATCCGCGCTTGTTTGTCTCTAGTTAGTCTGCAGTTTTTATGTTAACACAAATGCATGAGTATTTTACTGACTCACTAACTGACACTGGCACTTTCGGGGGTTTAGAGGCGGCGTATGTACACAGATTGAGGAGGATCTAAGTATGACGTGGATGACAGTGGAAATCGGGCGTGGCCCTCCTGTCAAAGTTCATTCCCACTTTGAGTTTTTGTTTCAGAGACGGTTCAGCCTGATGCAAATTCACTGCGAGAAGAAAAATACCCTATAAATCTATTAGCAGCTATAGTTTAGGTAGCAGAGCGTAAACTAACACGTCACTTGGAGATGTAAGCTGTCTGATTTGGTTCATTTTTGTTTTTTGTTTGAAACTGAGTAAACCTGGTCTTCTCCTGAGGACTGCTGCAGGTATCATGCGAGCATGTTAATTTAATAAAAAACCAACAACAAAAAAACCCAAAATAGAATGAAACTCATTTCAGGAGACAAATAAAACTGATAGAGGCAGGGGCAGACCCAAGACAGGCTGAGAGATTATATCTCCCGGCTGGCCTGGGAACGCCTTGGTGTTCATATTCATATTAATATTCTTATTCTTCTATGACAAAAAGTACAAGTGTTCATTTAAGGAAATAAACAGAGCAGTAAGAGATATTTTTCAATTTTTTATTTTTTTATTTTTGATTTGCCGCCAATTACATGTTTTTATTTGTAATTTTTGTAGTGCTCCCTACTATGTGAACCCCTCACCTGATGTTTTATGTTTATTAGTTTAGTTTAGATTCTAAACTATCAACCCCAACAATCGAATGATCTCCTTTAATAGCAAGCGCTTGGCAACGGTGGAAAGGAAAAACTCCCTTATAAAAAGGGAGAAACCTTTGACAGAACCAGGCTAAGAAAGGGGCAGCCATCTGTCGTGACTGGTTGGGGGGTGAGAGGCAGAGGAAAAGAAAAAAGAGAGCACATGTTAGCTATATGTTGCTCACATTGCCTAAAATGAACAACGTATGGTTTTCTGGACTGTTCATTTCCTTTCTTGGAGAAATGAACTCCGTTGCGCAAAAAAATGGAGTTGTCGAAAAACCTGATATGCGGATGCTCAATAATCACTCCATCGAAGCGGTCGACAGCCTTTCTAATGCTGGCATTCACAGTCTTCCTGTCCTTATTGATTTTGCCTGGATTTCCATATATCCACACTTGACGCTCGTTGATGGATGAATATGCAATTGTCATTGAGGGGAACTCTGTGTGCAATTGCATTAATTCCTTCTCAATGACAGAAGAAAGTTTATAAGCAGAAAAGAGTCCCAAATCATTGCCCCCAGCATGGATTACCAGTATGTCAGGTGGGCTCTGTGTGGATAGCTCCTTATAAAAACGAGGAAGGACTCCCCACCAGCGCATTCCTCCTTTGCCAAACCACTGGACTTTGGTATTAAGTCCGAAATTTTCTCCGAAAATCTCTTTTGCTTCACCCTCGGCTCGTCTGATGTAACTGGACCCAATGATCCACACATTTGTTTCTCTCTGGTCTTCTGGGCTCTCTTTCTATTTCGGTGTGTTTTCACAGGTGTTGGTATCACTCAAGGCCGTATTGTTTGTTTTCTGACGTGGGAGTCGGATAGTCCTGGACCAGGGACTTTTTTGGATGCTCTGTGTCACTACTGCTTGTTCTGGCCTCTTGTTGTCTTTCAGTGTGTTTTCAGAGGTTTTGGTATCACTCAAGGCCGTATCGTTTGTTTTCTGACCTGGGAGTCGGATAGTCCTGGACCAGGGACTTTTTTGGCTGCTCTGTGTCACTGCTGCTTGTTCTGGCCTCTTGTTGTATTTTGGAGTGTTTTCAGAGGTTTTGGTATCACTCGAGGTCGTAACGTCCATTTTCTCAACTACGTGTTGGATAGTCCTTGACGAAGAACTTTTCTGGATGCTCTGTCTAACTGCTGCTTGTTCTGGCCTCTTGTTGTATTTTGGAGTGTTTTCAGAGGTTTTGGTATCACTCGAGGTCGTAACGTCCATTTTCTCAACTACGTGTTGGATAGTCCTTGACGAAGAACTTTTCTGGATGCTCTGTGTCACTGCTGCTTGTTCTGGCCTCTTGTTGTCTTTTGGTGTGTTTTCAAAGGTTTTGGTATCACTCAAGGTCATATTGTTCATTTTCTCAACTAGGAGTCGGATAGTCCTTGGCGAACAACTTTTTTGGCTGCTCTTTGTCACTGCAGCTTGTTCTGGCCTCTTGTTGTCTTTTGGTGTGTTTTGAGAGTTTTTGGTATCACTCAAGTTCATATCGTTCTTTTTCTGAACTTGGAGTTGGATAGTCCTTGAAGAAGAACTTTTTTGGATGCTCCGAGTCACTGCTGTTTCTTTTTTCTCAGTGTCTATTCTCATCCTCTTTCTCTCTGGAGAGTAGCTCTCAGAGTTGTTTTTGCTGCCTTTGGAAATCTGACTGTATTTTCTTTTCAACACAGTTTTTTCTTCACAGATTCGTCTTTTTTTCCTTGGTGGAGAGCAGCTGTCGTCACTTCTGCAATTCTGTGCAACATAATTCGGGCCTCGCTTCCTCTTGAGTGGAAGCTGGAAATGTGTTTCATCAGAATTTGGCTCTGGATTTTGGTGGTCCATTGTAGTAAAGCCTTTGCCGTGTTTACTCTGAGACATGTCAGAGTGTTGATGAAGTGACTGTCTTAAAGATTCAACTGTTTTAAAATTTTTCTCAGGCGTACCTTTGAATGCTGCAATCTCGAGTGTTACAAGTAAACTGCATGAAAGTTTGGGCTTCTTACCCGGATTTAAGGATTCACAGATCAAAGGCATGTTATGACATCATGATGATGTCATAACATAATGTAACAACAACATTCTTTTTTTCTTCTTTTTTTAAAAATTTGGTTCTATTGTCTATGGGGCTTTGGAGCGTGATGTCACGGCAGGGGGCGTGGCCGCCGGGGCGCCAATTTAGCAGGCCAAACAAAGCTGCAGTCATGGAGAAACTTGCTTATCTCTGTTCGGGAATGGCAGATAGAGCAGGACGCTGAGAGGAGGTCCGCTGCTTGTTTTTTCTGGTAAGTTAAATGTGTTTGTCAGTAACTACCGTCCTTGCTAGGTCCTGAAATCTAGGCAGGTAAGATGAGAAGTGGGCTCTTCGGGGAAACTTGTTATGTAAAGTTGGTTTAGCTAATCCATAGAAGGGAGTCATTGATGCTAGCTAAGAGGATGTAATAAAGGCACGGTAGCAGAGATGAAAAAGGAGTGGTTGTTGAGAAATAAGTGTAGAAAGAGGTGTGCAGGGAAAAAAGCAGGTGTGGGTGTGTGAAATTTGTTGAGTATTTGAGTGCAAAAATGTGTGGTCTCCAGCTAATTTGGAAAGGCTGGTTGCGCGATGTGCACGTTGTGCTCTTTAAAAGTGTTTCCCTGAGCTTTTACTTGCAGCTTGAAATCTAAATAAATGGTAATGGAAAAAAAAGCTGGAAAAAGGAGGAGCCCGGAGCTTCGTCTTTCGCTCGGCCTACCCCGCTGTAGCAGACAGACCGTCAGAGACTCGAACTTGGCCGTTAAACTCTGGGGTCTGAATGCTGGCCTGTTAACGCTGTGCACCACACAGCAGGCCAGTTAACGATATAAAAAAAGGACATTTATCTTCTGTTCTTCAACAATTTTTTTTTTCGTTTTTCTAAATCTATTTAGCTTCTTGTGCAGTATTGTTCCACACAAATTACACATGGAAACCTAGTTATTTTTTTAATTGGCTTTCACAAAATGGGACTGCCAATGTTGGAGGTGGTACCCAGAGCCTTCCTGCTAGCCGGAAACCTGCTGGCAGCGCCACTATGTTCTCAACACACTCTTCAGCTTTGTTGCCTCTTTTCGGCACACCTACCTAGTCCCACTCATCCACTTTATCTGCTCATGGCTTTACCCACACTGACCACTCCTTCCATTAAGGTAAATTCAAGCAGGTCATTATAAAAAAGACACACAGCTTATCATCTTATCCTTGGGCAACACCTAAAACCACTCTGTTCATTTGTTTGCTAGATTAGCCGCTAGCATACACACACTGTGTTAGAGGCTTGTTGCTACCTAGTTAGCGATGCTACACACCTGTTACTGTGTATTTTTCAATGATTCAGCACTCCTTGGATTTTTAGACAGTAATGAGATCATCTGCACACTCCACAGAGGTCCAGAGTTACTGTTAATAGCAAAAATGTAATGCTGTCCTTAGGAGATTTTCACATAAGACTGTGAGTGTGTAATGGATTTAAAAGTGTTAAAATGTTCAGAGCACTCTACAGCCCGGTAACATGGAAAGTTTGAAAAGAGCAGCAGAAGGTATCAGTACTGTAGTGTAACTTGTTCTTTTCATTTCATAATAGTGAAGAGAGTGCAGATTATTATGAACAGCTACATCCACCCGGGGTGAAAGTAGTGTGGGAGACCATCAGGACCCAGCTGGGTTTCGTTAGCCCAGAGGTTTGGAGAAACTTCTTCCTTTTCTTTCATCACAGCTGTCCTGTGCCAGATGTTCTGTTGACCCACTGAAAGAGGCATCTTTGAGAAACATCAGAAAGACTGAAGCTCATGGCAGGAATCAAGGAGGACATTGTGATCTTCACCAGCAGCTCCCTCACAAGGAACTCTTCAGAACTCCACTGCAGGCACGCCCCAGAAGATGGATAAAGCCAGCGTTTCATGAAGACACTGGAACCAATCTATCTTCATAACAGTGAGTTTTGTCAACAGATCATATGCTCTTGAGACATAGTCTGGTGATAACGATTATACACAAATCGTTGGTGCGTTTAAATTATAGCAGCTATGTGGTGTAGCTTATAGCAACATGTACTGTGTGCTCTGGATGTTGTAGGTGAAAGCAGCATAGTTCACTACAAAAAGCTTTCATGATCAACATTTCTGCCACTATAAAGCAAAAATGTATGAGGAATTCATAGATCAAACTTAATGAGTCCCTCAGGTGGGTTCAAACTATCATGCATTTTAATCTCCTTTACAATAAACACACAGTGACATGATTTGAAACTTGAAATTGTTACCAATTAACCAACTTGTTTCATTTGAGTTTATCTGATTAAAAAAATGCTGCTAAGTAAGCTTGTTACAGTATTGGATGTAAATTGTGTATGCTGTTGAAATATCTAACAGACCAAAATATTTTTCAGTGGTGAATGATATTAGGAAAACCCGTAGATCTTATTTTATAACTGCATTATAAGTAGCAGATAATAAGGGATGGCGTTCAGCTGCAGTTAAAGAGGTTAATGTTTAGAGCTGTACCCAAGCTGGCCCCCTGCCTTTGGCCACACAGCTGTGTAAATAAATTTGGCAAGGTGGCTTGGTCTGACTGTAGACTGAGTTTAAATGACAGTTGCACTTTCACTGGGTGAGTGATCTCCATTTCCTGTGCAAATGCAAATTCCTCGCTGACAGTTTGACCAAAAGGCATTTCCAGTGGAAATTGGCCGACATATCCTCAGCATAACCATGTATAATATCCACAAAACTTAAAAAGAGGTTATACACACACAATACGGTAATATTATGTTGAAGCACAGTACGTATCACTCCGCAAGGCGCCTGCCTACGATAGCCGTAATGCTCCGACAATCCATCAAGCGGTGCGGGTTCGTAGCTTAGCAAAGTCGTACTAAAACATTTGACAGATTTTCGAGCGCCATGTACATACAATCGTTTCGAGGTCAGTAAACACAACCAGAATTTATACATAAGGCCCATTGGATTATAAGGGGCACTGTCGATTTTCAGAAAATTCTAAGGATTGATTTTAAGTGTGCCGTATTTTCCAAAAAACACAGTAATAACTAGGGATGGGTACCGGTATCCGGTGCCATGATGGCACCGGTTCTGACATAAACCGTAGTAACCAGACCGAAAAGCAGCGCACATTTCGGTGCTTTTTTTTCCTGAGCTGTGATACACTTTAGATTCTAGCCAATCATCTTACGTTTCCGAGGATAGTAGGCGGGCCCAGGTACGTACGTTCTTTTAGAGCAGAGCTACAGATTAAAAATGCCCAAGGCGAAGCGGTCAAAAGTCTGGCTGTACTTCACAGCAAAAGATGGAAACTCAGCAGCCTGCAACAAGTGCTTTAAGGTGATACTGTGATACTGTCAAAGGAGGTAACACCTCAAATCCGATGAAACACCTGGCGACGCATAGCGTTTTTTTTAAAAAGCCGAAAAATGCGCCGTATTTGATAGCTTGCTGCGAGACCTCACACCGTGCGCATCTACTGCGGGTGTGGTGCCTGTTATCGGTCCTGGAGTTAGCAACATCCCCCAAAATCCCGAAGAGGAGAGTCCTGGCCCCTAGCCCTGCCAGTGTAGCAGAAATGATGACGGATGATGATGGCAGCAGCAGCCGTTCTTCTCTGCGTGAGTAGCTTAATGTTGTTCGTGTATAATTTACGTTGAGTAGGCTAACCACGTTATTACATTAATGCATGTAAGGTGAACTAGCAAACATCATCATAGCTACATGCGGCTGTCTTCTTGTTTGATGGCAGATACTCCCTTCACCCTGGCCAAAAAGGCTAAAATGACCAAAGAAAAAGTGGAAAACAGTTAAACATGAGAGGTTTTTGGACAAAGTTTTTTCCATTGTTTAAGCACTGCTTCCAGCCAAGAGTGATACCATATATGCCCCATAGCTGCAGAAAAGGCTAACATTGTTATCTTTTTACAAAAAAACAGCTGAACATGAGAGGTTTTTGGACCAAGTTTGTGTTCTCCATTCTTTAAGCATCGGTTTAAGCACCGGCACCGTTTCAAAAGTACCGGTTTGGCACCGGTATCGGATAAAACCTAAACGATACCCATCCCTAGTAATAACGACGGCCCGCTAGCATGCGCTACCAAAAATAGTGCTTTGTTGTGTGTCTGACGGACGAAAGCCAAACCAGTTCCACACCACTGAAGTTGCAGCATTTTTACAAACCAATTCTGGTTCATCCGTTTCATTCAACGATTTGCTTTCGCCGCCATGCTTTTTCCGACGTGTGCATATGAAAACAAAGGCACTGCGCGTGCGCGTTTTACCCAGATTCTATCGCGATATTTCATTTTTCTATCGTTGCCCAAAATTATACCGGTATTACCGTTAACAGTATGATATGGCCCAGCCCTACTGACAACTACACTTCTGAACAGGTCCAACTTTTGATTTGCACTCAGAATGATTACATCAAAGAGTTTAGTTAAAAACACTAAAATGAAACCTGCAGACTTGCGATTCATGATTCGTATTCATGAGCAACTGGAACGACATTATCATTGAGTTTATTTTTTTCACGTCTAAGCAACACCAAGTCTAGCCCTGATTGGATGATATAAGTGACAACAGACCTGTCGCTGTGTCAGTCTGTGTACATAATCCTCACCTGGGTGTTGCTGTTCAGTGTAAGCAATATCATTTGCATTTTATTCCTCTGATTTATTTCTCTGTGGTTGCGCTCGTCTACAGGGTCCAGAGAGGGACAAAACAGTATCAATGGCCTTGTCAGCAGCAGAACGGTTTGTCTTGAAGTCTCAGCGAGAAGGAGGAGGTACAGCGGGGGGATAGAAGCATCTTTAAAAATGTTGAAAACTTCTGTTTATTGCTCACCCTTTGTTAAACTAGGGAAGTTTAAGCAGTGCATGTGTGGATCTGCACACACATGCAGCATTTTTCTTGCATTCCATGTATGAGCTAGCCTCAGTCAAAACAGTGACGACACATACATGACTGCCTGCTGTTTTGCATTACTGTGTATCTACTGTGATTCATGCATGCTGTACTGTGACTGAGATAATAGTGTATGTGAGACACACTTGACAACAACATTGATCAGGATGTGAAAAAGCTACCAGATACAAGTTGTCAGCAGGTTATGGCTGACTAACCACCCTGCCTTACATCACTCTGGGCTAATACTGTAAAAAGCAATCATTAGTTTGTAATATCAGATCATTTGTTTTGATAAATACATAGTCCAGTATCAGGGTTCATATGAGCTATTTTAGCAGTAATTTTACACCTCCACTATGATAGTATTTAGCTGTTAATCATGTTAGCAAGGAAGCTCGGGTTTGCAATTCATTCTTAATTTAGCCACGCTGCATGAATTTGGATGATACGATTTTTGAAAATGACAGTTTCATTTATCGGGCGTTTATAAAATCGTATTTCTTAGGCTGGCTTTTAAGGAAGGAGAAAAGGTATGTATCAGTTGGCTGGGAAGAAAGATGGAGGTGGAAAGGATGTGCGAGCTATGGGACAAAGTTGCTGAGACTAGGTTAAAAAGAGGTGAGGATCAGTGAGCAGGAGTGTGGCTTTGTGCTGAAAAGAGCACAACAGATTGTCTGGAGAGAAGGTGAAGGAAAGTCAGCTGAAGCAAGACAGTTTGTGGAGTTTGTGTTGGACTGTATGTTATGCTGGGAGCCTGGGGATTAGTGGACTTTGATTCCAAGTTAATACTAGCTAGTGTTTCTCACTGGTTTTTGGGTGGTGGAGTAAAAGGGATTGGTTGGTGGCTGTTTCTAATGTTAGCCTTTTCTTGCTTTTCTTACAGGCAGGGTAAAGACATGGTGATGAATGAGTGTGTGGGCCGTCTGCTGAGGACCAAGAGCTCAGGACAGTCAGACGGGGGCGTCGCAGCAGGAGTCACCGTGCTCGACAATCCTCTGCTGTTCTGAGATGTCACACTCCTGCCTGCACATACAAACCACAGTGAAGTCAAAGTTCCACCTGCACCTCCACCTGTTCTTGCAAAAGCATGAAAACTGACAGAGGTGAGACAGCAGAAAAGTTCTTGTTTATTTCTTTTTTTACTAAGTTAAGGAATTAAGTTAAGAAGAGTGATTAAATAAATTGTTTCTTGCATTTTTGGTTTAATGATTGTGTTTAGGATTATTTCAGAAACATGTTAAGAGGATCTTTGTAAGCCTGTATTTACTTTAAAAGAAGGGAAGCACTTCTTCATTCTACAGAAAAGGTGACACATTACAGATGAGTTCATAAAAAGTGTCACTGTCACTCTTTCAGGGCTCTGTCACTTTTTCTTTTTTACTGGAACAGCATGGTAAAGTAGGCCTAGGCTGCCATCTTGTGGCAGTGTTTTGTTACTACAACATATGAAATTGTGTTTCTATTGGAAATATAATTCAGCACCACCGAGCTGCTCTCTCAGTTACAAACTGAACCTGTTTTTTAGACATATAAATCACTAAGTACAGTGAAGCTTTTGGTTTTGTAAAAGTGTTTCTTATTCTAAATGCATGTTGATTTTTATAAGGGTGAAGAGCAGTTAGCAGTGCATTCATGGACATCTTTAAACTATTAACTGAAGAATCTTTGGTCATGATGGCATGAACTAGAAACGTGAGCTCCAGGTGAGACTGCACAGAAGAACAAGTGTCCTTAAACTGCATCAACTGATGACGTCTTACAATTTTATTCTACTGTGTGTTTTTATCATTGAACGTTTCTGTCTTCAGGTTTCTCTCAGATCAAGATTGAATGTGATGACAAGGGTGATGGATGGTGTGACATGTGCTGCTGGCCCACAGAACCAGGTGAGTATGCTGTCCATGTGCTCTGCAACAATGAGGACATCCAACACTCTCAGTTAAGATTAGTTTTCATGATTGTTGCTTCAAGGCCTGAGATCATGGTGGTGGGCTTGTGATGGACACACTTTTCATGGCTGAAACCTCTCCTGTAGAGGCTAAGCCTAGGCTTGAAGCCACTGGGGTGTTCGTTGGCGACGGTGACGCGATGTCACTGGTATGCATGAAGTTATTAAACTTGATAGAGTCCAATAACTCCAGCCTTACTCATCTTGTCCTTCAGATTCTTTGTTTCCAGGATTTAACAGCAGCTCAGTGGTCACAAACTGTTTGCTTCCCCCCGATCAACAACACAGCTGCCGCTAATTACGTGTGTCTACCTTAAATATCTTCACAAACTCAAAATGTGACCTCTAGCACCAAACGCTTGCTGCAGTTCTTGGTGTCAGAGGTGACACACAAGGTATCGGGTTTTCACTGCAATTACTTTTTCATATAGGACCAAGTATGTTTGGATAGCTTTTTGCCCTTGAAAACTGCCGTTTCATATTAGACATTCTTGTCTAATGTTATAAATGTATTGATCTGAAAGGTGTAAGTGTGACAAATATGCAATAAGATACAAAATCAGAAAGGAGGCAAATACTTTTTCACAGCGCTATAGTCTGTAAATGGTCTTCTTTTGGCTATAGTAGATCTTTTACTTGTTCCTTTCTTAATTGTTTGTTTGAAATTGTTTTTTCGATCATATTGAGTATAGACGAATGCAACTGTGAGCTTTAGCGATTAGCCCGTTTCAACAGGACCGTGATCCTGATGTGTGAGACAGCAGGGTGCTGCCACTGGTGTTGTAATGTGTGATTTAGTTCCTCCTAACATTTCAGTTTGCTTCCAGTATCTATCCTCTGTGATTACTGGCTCTTTAGACAGATTTAATAGAAGTGTGTGAGCTATTGGCTCAGTATAAAGGGTCAGTAGTGTTTTCATGTCACCTATCCATCCTCCATTTAGTCACCCAAAGCATGTAGTAAATACTCCTCACTTTTATTCACCTTCTCTTAAATTCAGACAAATTCCCACTTGTTAACATTGAGCTTGTGTGTGTGTGTGTGTGTGTGTGTGTGTGTGTGTGTGTGTGTGTGTGTGTGTGTGTGTGTGTGTGTGTGTGTGTGTGTGTGCGCGCGCACGCAAGTTCCAGCCACCAAGTTGAATGAACACCATCACCAAATCCAACCTGGGTCAGTGTGTCAGCAAGATTTAAAGAAAACATAAAAATTATATTGTCTCCTCGAACGGATGTTGTGTCACCTCCTCCCTCCATGCACAGGTACATCCCAGCCATCGTGGATCACAGTGGAGGCCTGCCCTGCCATGGTACCTACCTGCTGCACCAGGTACAGGATTGGTGCACATGTTGTTTTCTTATTACTCACACAGTGGTAACTGCTTCCTTTGTATACAGTTGAATCTCTTCTTTTAAAGCGTAATGTTGCTCTAGCTGTGCCCACTGTGATCCTGAGCTCCTGTTATGTTTGCTGCAGGGGATCCAGCGGAGGATCACAGTGACCCTCATCCACGAGAAGGGCAGCGAGCTCCATTGGAAAGATGTTCGTGAGCTGCTTGTAGGTGAGCAGCCTACCTTTAGGGTCTAGTCGTACTATACCTCTCTGTAGTAAACAAAAACCCCAAAGCTCAGAAACAATGTTTTATAGTGTTTGTGTGCTTTTGATAGAAGAAGACAGGACAGAACATCATTAAAGGGATTTGACTTTGTGAGATCACACTGAAAACGCACCACTCGGTTCACTCTGAGATATTTTCAGTCTGGAAAGATGAATCTGTCGGGCTTTAGGCTGCTTCTCACTTTAAGCAGTTCATGCTGTAGCTGATGGACCAAAAAAATTACATTTCATATTTTAGACATTCAGCTGCTGACTCTGAAGCCAACAGGGCTCTTGAGTGTGGATGATTGTGTTGGTACTGGATGCTGTGATCAAACAGCTGTTCTGATCTGTCTTCATTCATGCCTGTCGATATTAAGCCTCCTAAGCTCCAAACCAGTAAAAGCGATCTTTGGAGGCAACACCCTTTGTAGTACTTTTCTGTATTTGTTTGTGATTGTGTGACACTGAACCACAGTGCTATGTATATCCTCTGTAACACTCAGACGTTTCCAGATCAATGTTTTCCCCCTCAGCTGTTTCTCACTATAGAGCAGGGGTAGGCAACTCCAGGCCTCGAGTGCCAGTGTCCTGCAGGTTTTAGATGTGTCCTTGATCCAACACAGCTGATTCAAATGGCTAAATTACCTCCTCAACATGTCTTGAAGTTCTCCAGGGGGCTGGTAATGAACTAATCATTTGATTTAGGTGTGTTGACCCAAGGTGAGATCTAAAACCTGCAGGACACCGGCACTCGAGGCCTGGCGTTGCCTACCCCTGCTATAGAGTCTTACCTCAGTAACAATGAGGCACCAGCAGAGCATATCTGGCTCTCAGTCTGTGGCTGATAGTGCCCCCTGCTGTTAATAACAGGAACAGTGTAACCTTGTATAGAGCTCATAGTGATGGTCTTAAGATTGCTGCTGCAAGGCACTAATTTGTATCCATGTGTGCTGTATATTCTGAGCATATGCAGTTATGTGAGCTCTCAGGTTTTATGTATCAGGACATAATTAAAAAAAATCAGGTCCTTAGTAGGTCTTAATATGAGGTAAATGCAACCTCAGATGAACAACACATAACACATTATACCAGGTCATTATTTATTTAACAAACACTGAGCCGAAATTCAGATGTTTAAAAAACTAAGTACATCCAAGACTATTTCCATAATTAGTTAAGAGGGTCAGTATCAGCCAGGTGCTAATCAAATGCAATAGATCATCAGTAAGTGTAACCACTACTGTCAGTTTGCTGGTGTGGCGTATTCAGGTAAGTGGTAACATACTGAGGAGGAGAGAAGCAGTTGTTGATACCCATGAATGTGGGAAGGCTTTGAAGTCCATCATTTTACAGCAAGAAAGATTATTTGCAAGTTCAAAAAATCAAAGACTGTTTCCAATCTTACCAGGAGTGGACGTCCCAGAAAATTCACCCCACACATCTGAGGCTCTACAGGCCACAGTTAGCATGCTAAATGTTGGAGTTCATGGCAGTGCAATTAGAAAAAGACTCAACATATATGGCCTGTTTGGAAAGGCTTCCAGGAGAAACCATTTTCCCTCTAAATACAACATGGCAGCATGGGTTAGGTTTGCAAAGTTGAAAACCTAAGCCCTAATGCACAGCTTCAACATTGGTAAAAACCAAACACGGCATATCAGCACAAACACCTCATACCAACGGTTTTGCTCGGGTGATGATTATTTGGGCTTTTTTTTGCTGGCAAAGAACCTGCAAAGTGTCCAGGTCACTGAGTGAGCCATGAAGTACTCTAGAGTCAAAGAGATCATCGTTGGGTCTGACTCCAGAGCGCAGCAGCAAAGCAACAACAGAGTGGTGCTGCAGTGGCTCAAAGTTGAGACTTTAACATGATTGAATGTTAAGAAAGCTGTGAATGAATAAATATCTGCAAACTTCAATGAACCGAAGAACCATTGTAAAGACAAATGGGCCAGAAATCCATCCACACTGCTGTGAAACACTAATAAAAAATGATTACCTCAAGTTTGTGCTGCTAAAGTTGGTTCCATCAGCTGCTGCATCACAGGTATAATGATGATGTGGTGTAATAATCTAGATCCAGATCCTTAAACTGCTTTTTCACGTGTCTGTAAATGAATTTCTTATCATTGTCCTGATTGGTGTCGGCTGACACTTGACACTCTGTGGCTCCTGATTTATCTGTTGTCAAGGTCTCACCTCAGTGCGATTCCTCACGTTTTGTCATGATTCAAGGATGAATGTGAACACCGCTTCAGTCACTGTGTTCACTTCCTGATATGTCAGAACTGTGCTCACGTCACTCACTTTTTTTTAACAGCATGACACACTGCTGTAAACAGAGACCCTGTAATGTTAGCACCAAGTAGGACTTCATAAAAAATAATGCTGTCAAGCTAACTTTTCCTCTTTCTGTCTTTTTCAGCACTTTCTATCGCTTTGAGGCAGTGTGGGACAGATCCCTGCACAACTCCCTCCTGCTCAACCGCGTCACTCCCTATGGAGAGAAGATCTACATGACCTTATCTGCGTATCTGGAGGTCAGCCGCTGCTCCGCCGTGTTGTACCTGTTTGTACGTGTTTTTAAGTGTCTTGATGTCATCGTGTCTAACACACACCCTTTATCTCCTCTCTGCAGCTGGACCATTGCATCCAGCCTGCCATTATCACCAAAGACATCTGCATGGTCTTTTACTCCCGAGACGCCAAGTTGTCCCCACCTGTTCTCTCAAGAACCTCTTTGGGACTGGATACTCCAAAACTCCTGACTGGTAAATCTGGGCTGCTGCACTGTGGCCATCTCTGTTTCACAATCAAAGATATCTGCCCTGTTACAAAGTTTCCTTGTTCATAACTTCTGCTTCATTATAGCAACCGAGTGACTGGGATCTACGAGCTGAGCTTGTGTAAGATGTCTGACACTGAAAGCCCAGGTGGGCGGCCATGAAACATGTTTAAAGAACAGCAGCTGTTTTATCATAATTCTGTGGAGAGCTTCATCCTAATGAGGGCTCATGTCCGGAGCAGGGATGCAGAGGAGGAGGAGGAAGGTCTTGGACACATCAGTGGCTTACGTGCGAGGAGAGCCTCGCTGGCTGGAGGCCCAGAGGAGATAGCCTCATCCTAGAGCAGCGGTCCCCAACCCCCGGGCCTCGGACCGGTACCGGTCCGTGAGTCGTTTGGTACCGGGCCGCGAGAGTTGAGGCTCGGGTGAAAAATGTATGGTTTTCAGGGTTTTTATCGGTTTTCAGCGTTATTTTGTTATCGTTTTTATCGTTAACTCGGTTTTCCTGGGTCTTTTCACGTGTGTTCTGAATAAATCTTCTTTTTTTCGGTACCGGTACTGGTTTTATTTTGTTGTATTTATCCGTGACACCTTAAAGGCCGGTCCGTGAAAATATTGTCGGGCATAAACCGGTCCGTGGCGCAAAAAAGGTTGGCGACCGCTGTCCTAGAGCACCAGTGGGAGCTAGAGAAGATGGAGCAGCTGCAGGAGGTGGGGCCTTAAAAGATTTATAAAGAAATGAATCTCTGTTTAATATCGTAGAGGGAAAAAGACTTTTCAACTCAAAGACCAAAGTGCTATTCTAAAAAGTTTTTTTTAGAGTACAGACTTTACATGACTAACCCTCCCCTTTTCTCCCCACCTCACATTCGCCCCCATCCTTCGTCCAGGTGGATGAAAAGACCCGTCACCTTCTGGCGCTGAGAGAGAAGCTGGGAGAGGCGGCTCCCGTGGGAACAGCTCCCACCTCCAAGTCCCTGAGCGAGTCTCTGTCCCCCAGTGTGAGCTCGGGTACTCTGTCCACGTCCACCTCCATCTCCTTGCAGATCTCAAGCACCACCTTTGAAAGCGCCATCACGCCGAGCGAGAGCAGCGGCTACGATTCCGCTGACATGGAGAGCTGGTGGATCGTGAGAAGGAGCTGGCCACCAAGGTGAGAAAAACGTCGGAGGCAGGATAGACATAAAACTCTCCCAGCAGATCTAAGCTGGCGAGGCGGCGTGGCAGCCTGACGAAGAACTGATCGGGCGGAGCGGTACGCGGGAAAACCACCGCTTCCATCCTTTCTGAAAAGCCTTTGAAAATACAGAAAATACCAAGTGTTAAAACTTAGTAATCATTGTGATTCTTGACGGTTTTCTCTTGTAAGTAGACTTGTGGCTTAAGTCTCTTTTCATGCAACTCAAACGTTTAAGTTCCACAGAACTTTTGCCTCCCCGCTTCCCTCCAGCAACCCCGCTGCCAGCTTAGCTTTCCTCCTCTCTATTCCCTCCCCTCAGCTTTTTGTGTTTTTGTTTCGATGACAATGTTTGGGTCTAATTTTGTTCCGCTTGGTTGTCATTCCCAAACTCCCCTAACTAAGTAGCATGTTGTAGTAGTCTACTTGTGTGTGCACGACTCTTTAGAAACTTTCCGTTTGCCAATCATCTGTACAAAAAAAATGTCTCTATCAGTTTTATTTGTCTCCTGAAATGAGTTTCATTCTATTTTGGGTTTTTTTGTTGTTGGTTTTTTATTAAATTAACATGCTCGCATGATACCTGCAGCAGTCCTCAGGAGAAGACCAGGTTTGCTCAGTTTCAAACAAAAAACAAAAATGAACCAAATCAGACAGCTTACATCTCCAAGTGACGTGTTAGTTTACGCTCTGCTACCTAAACTATAGCTGCTAATAGATTTATAGGGTATTTTTCTTCTCGCAGTGAATTTGCATCAGGCTGAACCGTCTCTGAAACAAAAACTCAAAGTGGGAATGAACTTTGACAGGAGGGCCACGCCCGATTTCCACTGTCATCCACGTCATACTTAGATCCTCCTCAATCTGTGTACATACGCCGCCTCTAAACCCCCGAAAGTGCCAGTGTCAGTTAGTGAGTCAGTAAAATACTCATGCATTTGTGTTAACATAAAAACTGCAGACTAACTAGAGACAAACAAGCGCGGATCGCTTCATATCTCAGCAGTTTAAAAAACAAACAATGACCGATTGTTCCTGCAGGAGTAGATTTGGGCCCCTTTTTGCTTTTTCATCCCAAGGAAAAAAAACAGGGTTACAAGGAGATGAGGACGAGGACTAGGAGGATGAAAACAAACTAAGGAGAGAACTTGATTTGTACATGCAGTCTGTTCTGGGATCAGTGTGGTAGTTAACCCTCATTTAACACATTCCTCTCTGCTCCTCTAGCTCGCTCTATCTCACTGAGAATCAGAAAGCCTTGACATTTACTGCTATTAACTTTACACTCTTGCTGTAAAGACGCAAAGAAAACACAGTGAAAAGGTTAGAAGGACTTAAGGAAAAAGAATGAATGAATGGTTTAATAGAAGGAAAGAAGTTAAAGGGACTACATATTCAAAGGTCTTATTTCTGATACTACCCCATGAAAATATTTGCTCTGTGTGCCGTGCTGCAGCTGCTACATTCGGCTTCGGATTCACTTTTTGGCACCTACGCCTCTCGAGATGTGTTAATGCAGAAAGGTATTGAAAAACTCTGGTCAACCAACCAGCAGTCTGCCTGCTGTGTCGTATGAAATGGATGGAAGGAGAGGTACCAACTGTCTGTTACATATAGATAAAAAATAAAGCTCTGACGTGACCTCGGGTCAGCCAGCCTGACGGTCAGAGAAACAGAAACGTGCTGGATTGTGGATCTCTGAGCTGCACATCAAAGATGCACCTATGCACAGATCAAGTCTGAAAAGTGCAATGTACCTCATATACATGTTGATGCGAAGCGCTGCCAGAGCAAACGTTTCCACTGCATTTGCAGAGGTGTTTTTATTTTGGATTGTGTATTTATTGTTTGCAATCTTTAAATATTAGTTTGCAGCTCTTTGCACATATTAATAAAAGGTTCAACTAACTGATCAAATAAAGTCTGTGCGGTTTAGTTGTTCCACTCATATTAAACCAAATGATGGTGTGGCGGCCTGTTCTAGTGTGAACTAAGAGAGGCTTTGAATGTAAGAGAGGGGGGAAAGGAAAAGCAGACCTAACATGTAACCCCTGCAGCTCGACTGAGGAGGTGAGTTACATTAGTGCTTCCTCTTTATTAGAAAGCGGTTTGAGTGAATTAGAAGTCTGTTATTTTTTTGGAGGAGATCTACTCATTAGTCATGCGAGGCATCCATCTGAGCTCTATCAAAATAAAGGTGTATTTGAACTCATTTTAATTTTTTCTAATATCAGAGATATAGGACTATACAAAGTAGCTGGTGACATCTAAAACGACAGCAGACTTATTGTGTCTTTCTTCACCTCATCACTTTTTTCTGTGTGTTTATTTTTCTGTTGATGCCTGTGATGGACCGAGTTGAAAAACAGGAGGAGTCCCAGGAATTATTAGAAAAATATAGTTTCCATTTATTTAACCCCCAAAATTATATTTACAAGAGTAATGAATGTTGAGCTCATAAAAGAGGTCAAAGAAACAAAACTGAACTCAGGCAAAGACTGCAAACTTAACAAACCAAATGACTGCTACAAACAAACATAACTGACCTAAAACATGAAATGACATACAAAGGTATATATAATGGCTGATCAGACCATTGTGACACATGAGGGGTAACAAACAAAACACAATCATAAATCACAAACAATGCAGTACAATCTAGTTTGTTAATAAACTAAACACCAAAGAAGAAAATCAAAAACCCCATTAAACCCTAAACTCAAATATTTAATTAAATACAAATACTTTGTTTTTAAAGTAAAGAAAACACACATTCCCCCTTCAGCAGGAAGTGGTGGTGTGGTCCAATTATCTTCCTTTGCATTTAATGGTTTCAAACCCTGGCTACCATCTTTTGTCCAGCAACGACTTTAGAGTGTGGCCACGGGTTTGGCCATCACACACCCCCCCACTTCTGGATCTTCCATCAGGCAGCGAGAGAGGTAATCAGCAGTGGTGTTGTCTTTACCAGGGATATAGTGAACCTTAAACCGGTATGGCTGCATAGCCAGATACCACCTGGTGATTCTCCCATTAGTGTCTTTCATTCTTTCCAGCCACTGCAGGGCTTTGTGGTCAGTTTGAAGGATGAATTCTCTTCCCAGCAAATAATATTTGAAAGAGTCAAGTGCCCATTTAATGGCCAAGGCTTCCTTCTCAACCGTTGCGTAGCGGCTCTCCCTTGGTAGCAGCTTACGGCTGATGTAAGCGACAGGATGTCGATCCTCTGGTGGTCCCTGCAGAAGCACTGCTCCCAAACCCCTTTCAGAAGCATCAGTCTGCAATGTAAAGTCTTTTGTGAAATCTGGTGAGTGCAGAACAGGGTTCTTACTCAGGGACTGGCGAAGGTCTTTGAAAGCTGCAACGGCTTCAGCTGTCCACCGAATCTTATTGGGACATCTTGAGCCAATCCTGTCCGTCAGTGGGGCTGCTCTAGCTGAGAAGTTGGGAATGAATCTGTTGTAGAACGCAGCCATGCCGAGGAAGGATCGCAGCTGTTTCCTGGTTTGTGGAAGAGGACATGATGCAATTGCATTAATTTTGTCAACCTGTGGTTTAATTGTCCCACCTCCAACAGTAAACCCGAGGTACTGGACTTCAGTCCTAGCAAGAGCACACTTTGCTGGATTGATGGTAAGGCCTGCGGAACACAGCCGATCCAGCACGATCCTTAGGTGATCCACATGCTCTTCCCAAGTTCCACTGAAAACAACAACATCATCAAGGTACGCACAGGTGAATGCTGAGAGCCCACAGAGTATCTTATCCATTAGTCTTTGAAATGTTGCTGGGGCCCCATGCAGACCAAATGGCAAGACTGTGAACTCGAACAATCCCCACAGAGTACGGAATGCTGTCAACTCTTGAGACTGTTTAGTGAGAGGTACTTGCCAGTATCCCTTGGAGAGATCAATGGTCGTTAGATATTTTGCCTTCCCCAAACGCTCAATGAGATCGTCAATGCGTGGCATCGGGTAAGAGTCAAATTTTGATATGGAATTGAGGTACCTGAAGTCGATGCAGAAACGTATCGTGCTATCCTTTTTCGGAGCCAACACAACAGGGTTGCACCACTCACTTGTTGAAGGTTGGATGATTCCAAGAGACAGCATGAGGTCCACCTCCTCCTTTAACTCCACCAGGAAGCGTTCCGGTATCCTGTAACTCATACGCTTCACAGCTGCATCAGGTTTTAAAACAATGTCATGCTCCACCAGACTCGTGCGACCTGGGTACTTTTGAAATATGTCTGAATTAATCAGAGGTGTTACCTGAGACTGTTGCTCACTGGTGAGATGGCTCAGGTCCAGGACAGAGACTGTTACTGAAGGCAAGTAGTCATTAACTTCTTCCTCCTCATCCACGCTGTGAATAAGCAAACCCTCCGTTTTATTCTCAGTGCGTGGAATCCATTCCTTAAGAAGGTTAACATGGAGCACTCTACTCCCTCGCTGGAGACCTGGTGTGGAAACTTTGTAGGTAGTAGGTCCAAGTTTCTTCTGTACTTCAAAGGGTCCCTGCCACTTTGCCAGCAACTTGCTGTCAGAAGTTGGCAACATTACCAAAACCTTCTGGCCAGGGACAAAACTCCTGTGGCGAGCTTTTTTATCAAACAAAGTCTTTTGTTGCCTCTGAGCAGCTGCCATATGGCTCTGAGCCAGTTCACTCATCTGCTGAAGCTTTTCTCTCATATGAATGACATATGAAATAACATTGACCGATTCCTCTTTAACTTGCTCTCCCTCCCATGAGTCCTTTAGCAGGGTCAATGGGCCTCTCACCTCATTGCCATAAAGAAGCTCAAACGGGGAGAAGCAAGTGGAGGCTTGAGGAACTTCCCTGTAGGCAAAAAGGAGGTATGGCAGCCACTGGTCCCAATCAGACCCTGTATCATTGACAAACTTTCGGAGCATTTGTTTGAGAGTTTGGTTGAAGCGCTCCGTCAGTCCATCTGTCTGTGGGTGATAAGGGGTTGTCCGCACACTCCTGATGCCTAACAGCTTATAGACCTCTTTCAACAGTGTGGACATAAAATTAGTGCCCTGGTCAGTTAAAATCTCCTGTGGGAATCCAACCCTTGAGAACAGTTGAATCAATGAGGAAGCTACAGTTTTTGCTTTAACAGTTTTTAGTGGAAAGACTTCAGGATACCTCGTAGCATAGTCTGTAATGACTAGCATAAAGCGATTTCCAGATTTACTTGTTTCTACAGGACCAACTACGTCCATGCCAAGACGCTGAAATGGTATACCAATGATTGGGAGAGGTTGGAGTGGTGCTTTGGTGGGGACCCTAATTGAAGTCTTCTGACATTGAGGACAACTCCTGCAAAACATAGCAACATCTGAGCGCAAAAACCAGGCCAGAAAAAATATCGCTTGATGCGAGCGGTGGTCTTATGCTTCCCCAGGTGGCCAGCCCAGGGAATAGAGTGCCCCAAAGTAAGCACTGTTTCACGGGCTACTTTAGGGACCACTAACTGTTTAACCTGGCCGTGCTGGTGGTATAAAATGCCATCTTGCAGAATGTACAGCTCTTTATTTGTGTCAGATTCAACAGAGTCCTTTTCCTTAGCCCTCAGCAACATGGCAGACAAAGTTGGATCAGCCTGCTGCATTTGTCTAATGTTTGTAGGTACTGAAAAACCTAAAGGCATATCTGGAGCAGCCTGAACTGATGTATTTCCAACAGTGTGTTGAAATTTTTCACTTCTTCTTTGACTGCGTGGCTTCCGAGACTTCCCGGGTTCTGTCTCTAGTTCAGCCTCAAAGAAGGGTAAAGCACTGAGGGTTGCATAATGCTCATCCTGATTTTTAGTTTGAGCCCTTGTTATAGCAACATTACACTCATGTACTTCCCTCAACAGATCATAGATGACTGGCAGATCCTCCCCAAGAACTACAGGATAGGGCAGATTATCAGCTACACCAACCTTTAACAGATAGGGTGTCCCCTGCACTTCAATAAACAGATCAGCAGTAGGGTATGGTCTTTCATCACCATGTATACAGCAAACTGATATGGTTTCAGAGGAGCATGTGTAATCGTTTGACACATATTTCCTGTGTACCAGAGTCTGTGTGCTGCCAGTATCTATTAAAGCATTAATTTCTTGTCCATTAATCTTAACTGTGGTGATTTTATTTGACTGCTTTCTCTCAGATGTAATATCCACATTCTGGTGAGGCACAAAACACATCTGAGATAATTTGCTTTGATTATTAGGACACATGGGCTTAGTGTGACCTTCCTGTCCACAAAGGTAGCACACTGGTGGCCTTTTACCTGGCTTCAAGGTATTCAGAGGCTGCTTTTCCCTTGTAAAGGGCTTACCCACACCCGTCGCTGACCTCTGAGGATGCTGAGGGGGTTGCGACCGACGTGAATCTCTGGCAGCCTTCCATGCACTGTTGCTCCATGGCTGACTCTTACTTCGGGCAGCTACAAACACATCAGCCAGGGTGGCAGCCTCTGCAGCAGACTTTGGATTATGCTCCTTAATCCAGACCTGAAGCTCAGGACACAGCATTCTTAAAAACTGCTCCAAGATAATAATTTCACCAACTTCTTTTACAGTTCTGTTTTTTGGCTGAATCCATTTTTCATAAAGTTCTTTCAGTCTTGCATACAGTTCCTTGGGACTCTCATCAAAAACTTCAAGACAGCGAAATCTTTGCCTGTATGTTTCTGGGTTTATATCATATTTTTGCAAAATGGCAGCTTTTACCTTATCATATTGCAGTGAATCGTCCACATCCATATTAACATAGGCACTTCGAGCCTTACCAGTAAGAAGAGGAATGAGGTGAAAAATCCAGTCTGACTCTGGCCAGCGACAAGCAGCTGCAATTCTCTCAAAAGTGGTCAGAAAATGTTCAACATCATCTTCAACAGCTAGTTTCTCTAGTTTAGGATGATGAATATGCACAGACTGACCTGTTAATATGGAGGCTGAGCCAGAACCCTCATGCTGAGATGTTGCTTGTGTCTGATAATCAGCTGGAGTTTCAACAGGCTCTGGATCAGTTGATGTGGGCTCTGGAAGTGGGGTGGTTCTGGCCTGCACTTCCATTTGCAAAAGCCGAAACTGGTGTTGCAAACTCTTAAAACGCTGTTCTTGCAGTATAGCATCCTCTCTCTGCTTTTTATCTCGAACTTCCTGCTGTCCCATGAAAGCCTGAAGAATCCCAGCAATATCAAGCAGAGTTGGCTCCCTGGAATCCTCTCCTTCAGTGTCTCCAGCCACAACTGAAATTCCTTCTTCCATCTCCCTCTCTGGCTGCTGCAAGGCCTCTTTGGCCTCCATTTTATTTCCTCTCTTTGGGCGCACAGCATTCTGCATGGCTCAAAAAGTTTGTCAGGGGACAAAAAAGGGCAGAAAAATGCAAAAAAAAAATCCTGTCTCCTCAACTGAAGGATCCCACTTCTGACACCACATGTGATGGACCGAGTTGAAAAACAGGAGGAGTCCCAGGAATTATTAGAAAAATATAGTTTCCATTTATTTAACCCCCAAAATTATATTTACAAGAGTAATGAATGTTGAGCTCATAAAAGAGGTCAAAGAAACAAAACTGAACTCAGGCAAAGACTGCAAACTTAACAAACCAAATGACTGCTACAAACAAACATAACTGACCTAAAACATGAAATGACATACAAAGGTATATATAATGGCTGATCAGACCATTGTGACACATGAGGGGTAACAAACAAAACACAATCATAAATCACAAACAATGCAGTACAATCTAGTTTGTTAATAAACTAAACACCAAAGAAGAAAATCAAAAACCCCATTAAACCCTAAACTCAAATATTTAATTAAATACAAATACTTTGTTTTTAAAGTAAAGAAAACACACATTCCCCCTTCAGCAGGAAGTGGTGGTGTGGTCCAATTATCTTCCTTTGCATTTAATGGTTTCAAACCCTGGCTACCATCTTTTGTCCAGCAACGACTTTAGAGTGTGGCCACGGGTTTGGCCATCACAATGCCTTTCAAACAAAACTAGCCATGATATTTTCCACCTTCCCCCTCTGACAATTAATATCAGTTAACCCCGCCCCCTTTCAGATTTGTTCACCAAAAGAAAATAAAAATAAAACGTCATTAACGCTGTTTATTATTTGTCAGACCGGTTTCATTTTCATGCTTTGTAAATATCTATGTTGTATGGAGCTTGAACTAAAATGTAAATATGTTTACTGTATTTGTAATAATTATAATCCATTAGCTGTACAGCATAGATGTGTCATGCAGATATCCTAATTCTGTGTATGGTAATCTTGCACCATTGAACTGTTAGTGAATGAGGCAACAATAAAAGTGGGAAACGTGCATTAGCAGATCAAGTGCTGCCTGCTTATTTCCTGCTTTATGTGAGCTTCTGCTGTAGTTTATTATGTGCTTTTAGCCCCAAGAAACCACCCTGTGGCGCACAATAAGATCTTCTGATGTTTGGTGTCATCTTCCTGTGATCTCCTGTGAACAGGTGGATTCATTCATTTCAAGTTTATGTATGTAGCACTAAATCACAGCAGGCGCTGAACACTGTAAAGACTCTAGAATAATTATGGAGGCACAACATTTAAAGCTCCTGTCCTTCCATCCCACAGACCTAAAAGTTAGTTATATGATAAACAGCCCCGTGTTTGTTTACTTGATTTGTAAAATGCAAAGTGGTGACTTTTTCTCTTCAAGTACGTCCTCATATGGAGACAGTTTTTTTTTAATGGCCCAAAACAAGCCATTGTTTACAAAAATATACATTTTATTCCGCAAAATGAGGTAAACAGTGAAGAAAAGTATGAGAAAAGGGAGCATAGGATCTCCGGAGACTGTGGCAACTAGAATTATTGTATACGTGTGTGTATTAAGGACTGACACAGACAAAGAATTAATCATACAATGAAGCAATGTACTTTTTAAATGTTTATTAAAACCATTCAAGTATTGAGTCATGAATAAAACAGCAACCTCTGATCTGCTAATTGGGAAACAGAGGATGTCAGTGTATGTTTCAGTGCTAGTTGTACAAATTGAGTGAGATGACTTTACATTTGAATAGATTCGATTACAAGTTATATTTGGTTCTAATTGAATGAGTTCAATTTGATTTAAATCAAGCCAATTCACAACATATAAACTTGAAATATATGGTAAGATAAAGGTTGTGCAATAATACAGAGGAAGCCCAAACGATCAAATGACCCCCTATGAGCAAGAAAACTCCATTTTCGGCAGAACCAGAATCAGGGAGGGGCGGCCATCTGCCTCCACCGGTTGGGGTAAGAAAATGAAACTAAACTATAGGAAGACAAAGAGGAAAGATGTTCATGATATATATGAAACTTTCCGCTAGCCCTGACTAAAATATTGTTTTTGACAGGAAAGTATTGTTTCATTCATGTTTATTCCACAAGGTGGACAGCAGGAATAGAACAAACCAGATACTAAGAAATAAAGTATACAATGAAATATTCTCGATATGCTAAAATTCCCACTGAGACTGGATAAGATTATTCTAAAACTGGTCAAAATACAATTCTCTTCATGCACAGAAATCCCACCCAGTCCCACAACCCAGGACAAATATTCCTTGTGTGTTCTTGAGCTGGACAGAAATTCCTCTTGCTGAGCGGGGTCCACGCCAGCCTCGTGTCAGGCAGACGAGGAGCCTCCTGTCCCAGTCTCGTCCGTCAACTGGGTCCATCACATCCCAACCCAGTTCGCATTCTGCATTGGAGTCCGTCGCTCGATACCACCGCGGCTCCCCTCACGTCATCACCTGTAAGTAAAAACAAATAGGAGCCAGAACCATCATCCCGGAAGCTGCCCTGGCTTATAGCCATGGCGACCCTCTCCCAACACGGCTGCACCCAGTGAACAACAGTGAGACACTACTCACAAATGCAGGCAGTATACATCTGTCCTGATGTCAATCACACACGTTGTCTCCTACTGTCGCCGTTCCTGCTGTCGGGACTGGGTCACCACATCACGCTGACCGGTCTCCAGACGAGGCGTCGCACCCCCCACGATCACGCAGCGGCTCCCTCTTTTCCACCTGGCCTTCATGCGTTCCTCTTCCAATCTAG
Organism: Perissodus microlepis; assembly: GCF_051167445.1. Classification (NCBI taxonomy): domain Eukaryota; kingdom Metazoa; phylum Chordata; class Actinopteri; order Cichliformes; family Cichlidae; genus Perissodus; species Perissodus microlepis. The sequence continues at coordinate 12,510,457 of NC_140480.1, read as the reverse complement.
GGCCTCTCTCCTCCCAGTGCTCAGCTTGCTTCCTTTTAATACGACCTTTAAACAGCTGAAAGGACACCTCTGGACACACCCATGCCTCAACATGTGATCACTATCAGCTAATTTGTCCCATTGCCAGCCAATCCACAGTGGATTAAAACAATGTAAAATAACACACTGAAACAATGTGATACAAACAGAATAAAATCATGCAAATAAAAACTACACTCACAAATAAACACTAAAATCAGAAAAAAAACCAATATAAACGATGAATACAAATTTCTACTGTGTGAAGCAGTTTCACTCTTTGAATATTTTTCATTTCTTACAATCAGAATTCTCCAATAGATTTTTAGAAGAAATTCTTTTTTTTCATGCATCACCAACTGACCCTTTTATGTTAACGTCTCAATCTCCAGCCTAACCTCATTGAATTTTGCTTAGCAAAGTACTTTTCAACTCTAATAATTAGTAAGATTATATTTCTTATCATCTGTTGGTCGTCTGACCTGATAAACTTCAATGAGCATTATAACACAGGAATGATTGTCTCTAAAAATGGGCTCCTGCACGCTTGCAGACATTTTTCCATCACAACTTATGGATGATGAAGGATTTGATTAAAGCTGTGAAACATTACTGATAAACTTCATGTGATGTTACATTAAAGCCAATTTTCTATTAAAATCAGGGTCTTTTCTAACTGACCTCTGACCTTTGAGCAGTAGTGTGTACTGTATGCTTGTATGTAACTGTATCTGACCTGGATTTTATCACCAGTTTCAAATAAGAATCTTCTTTAAAGTCTGTCTTTCAATACAAATGAAGTTAAACTTTATCAAGGCTGATGGTAAACTGTCCCTAACAAGTCCACTTTATTGCGTGCTCATTGACTTTCTCCTATCAGAGCTGTTTAACAAGTCCACTTTATACATGCTTATTAATCTATCACGCTTATCAGTGGCTCATGGTTGCTTAAAGCCTATGTCTGAACTTGACCACAGAGCCAGAGCATCGTTCAATCTTGGCAACAGCTCCAGGATGACAAACTCCACTTTCTCTGCATCAAGACAGCTCATAACTTTTTAACAGTCTCTCCTGATAGTCTCATATCATCTGCTCTAATCAATAACCATACACTATCATTACAATGTAGACTACAGCTCAAAAGTCTGAGGTGAATTAGAAATGTCTTGTTTTCAGAATAGACTCAAATTTGGTTTCAGATTGAATCACAGCAATTTATCAAAATAATCATATAATTGCTTAATATTAACACTGATCACAAATCATGAATGATTTTTAATAGAATATCTACAGAGGTGTTCAGAGATCCATTTTCAGCATTAATCCCTCCTGTGTTCAGTGGTACATTGTCTTATCTAATGCAAGCTTAACACATTAAAGCCAAACTTATCACTCAAACAGCTTTTTAAGAGATTTTATCACAAACTGAAACTATTGTGGTGATTAAAGAAACAATAAATGTGTCTGGATCATCCCAGTGTTTGTTTTTAACCTCATGAAACCAAGTTTCCATTTTCCTCTAAAGGGGCTGCAACACCCAGCTGCACAAAACCTTCACTTTTTTTTAACAGTTTCACTGTTTTAATATTTTTCATTTCTTACAATCAGAATTCTCCAATAGATTTTTAGAAGAAATTCTTTTTTTTCATGCATCACCAACTGACCCTTTTATGTTAACGTCTCAATCTCCAGCCTAACCTCATTGAATTTTGCTTAGCAAAGTACTTTTCAACTCGAATAATTAGTAAGATTATATTTCTTATCATCTGTTGGTCGTCTGACCTGATAAACTTCAATGAGCATTATAACACAGGAATGATTGTCTCTAAAAATGGGCTCCTGCACGCTTGCAGACATTTTTCCATCACAACTTATGGATGATGAAGGATTTGATTAAAGCTGTGAAACATTACTGATAAACTTCATGTGATGTTGCATTAAAGCCAATTTTCTATTAAAATCAGGGTCTTTTCTAACTGACCTCTGACCTTTGAGCAGTAGTGTGTACTGTATGCTTGTATGTAACTGTATCTGACCTGGATTTTATCACCAGTTTCAAATAAGAATCTTCTTTAAAGTCTGTCTTTCAATACAAATGAAGTTAAACTTTATCAAGGCTGATGGTAAACTGTCCCTAACAAGTCCACTTTATTGCGTGCTCATTGACTTTCTCCTATCAGAGCTGTTTAACAAGTCCACTTTATACATGCTTATTAATCTATCACGCTTATCAGTGGCTCATGGTTGCTTAAAGCCTATGTCTGAACTTGACCACAGAGCCAGAGCATCGTTCAATCTTGGCAACAGCTCCAGGATGACAAACTCCACTTTCTCTGCATCAAGACAGCTCATAACTTTTTAACAGTCTCTCCTGATAGCCTCATATCATCTGCTCTAATCAATAACCATACACTATCATTACAATGTAGACTACAGCTCAAAAGTCTGAGGTGAATTAGAAATGTCTTGTTTTCAGAATAGACTCAAATTTGGTTTCAGATTGAATCACAGCAATTTATCAAAAATAATCATATAAATGCTTAATATTAACACTGATCACAAATCATGAATGATTTTTAATAGAATATCTACAGAGGTGTTCAGAGACCCATTTTCAGCAATAATCCCTCCTGTGTTCAGTGGTACATTGTCTTATCTAATGCAAGCTTAACACATTAAAGCCAAACTTATCACTCAAAACAGCTTTTTAAGAGATTTTAGCACAAACTGAAACTATTGTGGTGATTAAAGAAACAATAAATGTGTCTGGATCATCCCAGTGTTTGTTTTTAACCTCATGAAACCAAGTTTCCATTTTCCTCTAAAGGGGCTGCAACACCCAGCTGCACAAAACCTTCACTTTTTTTTAACAGTTTCACTGTTTTAATATTTTTCATTTCTTACAATCAGAATTCTCCAATAGATTTTTAGAAGAAATTCTTTTTTTTCATGCATCACCAACTGACCCTTTTATGTTAACGTCTCAATCTCCAGCCTAACCTCATTGAATTTTGCTTAGCAAAGTACTTTTCAACTAATAATTAGTAAGATTATATTTCTTATCATCTGTTGGTCGTCTGACCTGATAAACTTCAATGAGCATTATAACACAGGAATGATTGTCTCTAAAAATGGGCTCCTGCACGCTTGCAGACATTTTTCCATCACAACTTATGGATGATGAAGGATTTGATTAAAGCTGTGAAACATTACTGATAAACTTCATGTGATGTTACATTAAAGCCAATTTTCTATTAAAATCAGGGTCTTTTCTAACTGACCTCTGACCTTTGAGCAGTAGTGTGTACTGTATGCTTGTATGTAACTGTATCTGACCTGGATTTTATCACCAGTTTCAAATAAGAATCTTCTTTAAAGTCTGTCTTTCAATACAAATGAAGTTAAACTTTATCAAGGCTGATGGTAAACTGTCCCTAACAAGTCCACTTTATTGCGTGCTCATTGACTTTCTCCTATCAGAGCTGTTTAACAAGTCCACTTTATACATGCTTATTAATCTATCACGCTTATCAGTGGCTCATGGTTGCTTAAAGCCTATGTCTGAACTTGACCACAGAGCCAGAGCATCGTTCAATCTTGGCAACAGCTCCAGGATGACAAACTCCACTTTCTCTGCATCAAGACAGCTCATAACCTTTTAACAGTGTCTCTCTGTCCTCATACTTCTATATATTCTTCTGTAATAGATAACTATACGCTATCATTGTAATCAATCTACACCACAGCTCAAAAGTTTGAAGTCAATTTTCACCTGGTTTATAACCATGTGATCGGTCCACACATCAGTGTCTAAAAAAACGCTAATTTTTATCTGTGTCTATCATCAAAATTTGAGTTGATTGCAAACTCTCCCTAACAAGTTCACTTTATTGCGTGCTCATCAATCTCCTCTACAGCTCAGCTAACTGAAGTCAGTTAGAAACGTCTTTTTATCTTAAAAAAAACAAGATTCTTTTTTATATTTTGTAAATTGGTTTTGAATCCAAATAAATATAATTGCTTAAAACTTGCATTGATCACCAATTATGATTAATGTTTGATAAAACATTAGCTGGTGTATGGATGCAACAATAATGGTGGTGTGTGGATTACAACAATAATAGCGAGTGTGCAGATTATATTACCTATCCTCAGTTTATCACATTAAATCTCATCTTACTAGTGACCCAGTAGCTTTTCCAAATACAGCTGCACTAACCAACATCATTTTTTCAAGTAATATAAAAATCGTTTTTATTTATTACCTTTTTAAACATCCCATTTTTTCTTTCTAATGTCATTAAATCAAGTTTGCCCATTTTTATAAAACATTTGGACCTCCACATCTTTTTAGCGTTCAGTTATTTCCTCAGTGTCACACATGGATTAGTTTTCGTCTCTTTCAATAAGAAAGTCAAATCTTCAGACCTTAAAGCAATCTTTGTTTCTTTCAATCATCTTAATATTTTTAATCTCCTGTAATATAATTGCAGTTAACCAGAGCTTAGCTACTCTGATCTACAGTGATTTTGGGGGTTTGGATTTGTTTTTCACAGGTGCAGAGCCTTTTTCTACAAAATTATGAATAAACTGCATTTTTTAAAAGTACCATTAATCATGTAGACTGACAAGTAACTAAACATGTAACACAGTGATCAGTAGAGAAGAAAGAAAATAACCCATTTACACATTTCTAGTTCAGATCAAAATTATTGTTCTGATTAAGGAAACAGTAAATTTGGCCACGTTATTGTCCTGATCCTCCAATTTTCCCTTTTCAATGTGACTAAATAAAATTCAACTTTTTTTTTTTTTTTTAAATAAAAGCAGATGCACACCCAGATATTTCTTACAGTAAGAATCCTCCAACAACCTTTCAAAAGAAACATTTTTTGTCTTTCCTCAATTTTGAGAGCAACTGAACCCACAAACCTGAAGCTCGAGACCCCAAACTAACCAAATGTAATGTTTCCTTAATCAGCACAGTCATTTTTAACTTTTTGTGTGTTATGTTTACTCACAGTTTTGATGCTTGCTTCTTCGACTTGATCCATGATTAGCTTTTCACCGTCGCTCTGCTGTTTTCTCTCTCCTCATGCTTCTCCTTCATGCGTCCTGTCCTCAAATATAATCCAACCTGCCTCCTTGTTTCCTCCTTGACTTGTATTAGCAAAATTTCCAGGTAAATTAAGAGAAATCCAAAAAAGTTTTCCTGTTTCAAAAGCTCTTCCAGTTGCCTGTCTTCTTGTCCTCCTTCAAATGTGCATTTTTCGACTTATGTATTTATTTGAATTCATATTGCCATGACAACATAGCACAGAGCATCATGGTAGTTTAAAGCAGGTGGTTCTGTCCTCTGCAGAAATGCTGGTGTTCCATAGTGATGTAGAAGTATGTTAATAGTCTTGAAACAGACACTCACTGATCCGGTAAGAGCAGGAATTTAACTACAAACCCTCATAGTCCCCATCAGTATTCTTCATTTTGCTCTGCAGCAATGGTCACAGTGGCTGCTTTAAGTACGTTTGCCCCATAGAAATCCACTGATGTTCAGTGAGTCCCTTTGATACATATTTAGACCTTCATCATTTTCAGGGTGCATGAGTGTTATATCTCCATCTCATCCTAAACATTTTACCAACCAACACGTTCTCACTCCCAACTCGTCAAACGTGTGACGCATGGTCAGGCTCCCTCTGCTTCACTTATTGACGTGCAGGGTCCTCTCATTGAATACTATAGAGCTCCCTTAACGTTGCTTATTGACGACAAGAGATTGCCGCGGAAGAGCCTGTTGTCCGTATATTTATATATTTCCGAAATCACATTGTATTTATAGAATGACTATTAAAAGTCAGCGAGTGTCAGTAATGTTAATGTGGTTATGTTAGTAATACACCGAGTGCTAATATAACAGCTTTAAGATGCATTTGTAGATATTATTACGTGTTTTACCGTCTTTATGGTGCTAGCTTAAAGTTACGGTGTAAACGTTAGCTTATATTGTAGTAAAGCTGTTACTGTTTAAACGATGTTAGCACAGAAATATTAGCTTCTGTCATGACTGATGAAGTTACTAGTTAATAAAGTTTTCAGTAAAGTGTTTAATCGCAGCCACAGATTGACAGCAAATATCTCGATTAGCTTCAGTGCATCTATAATAAATATGTGCAAGTTTCAGTGCTTCGTTTAAACTGTATGATACTTATACTGATCCAGGGTCAGTGTAAAATACAATCCTAGCTGTGTGAACAAAGCCTGGCTCCTTTAATCCTGCATGACAAACCTCAGAATGCAGGTTATTATTACTCTTTCCTGCTGGCACACCTGTCACACCTGAGAGTCAGCTAGAAACTTACAGTGACGTGGACATCATGCAAAGACTGCCAGACTCTGTAATACTGCAAATGATCAGTGACTCATGTTAACACTAAACTTTAAACAGTACCTCTGTGTCTCTGTGTGCTGAACATCTAGGATTGAGTCAGGCTGCATTGACTGTGGGACTTTAATGTGTTAAAAGCAGGTTGAAGACGGCTCAGAAACATTTGAAGATTAAAATTTAGCATTATGGCTGCTGGTGGTTTGTAAAGCCTCTACTCAGCTGTATTTTTGTTACTAATTTATGTTTGTTGTTGTTTAACACAGATTTCAGAAGAGCAAATATGCTTAATAGTTTAACTAGATTTCATTTGTCAGTGTGGGTCTGCTGAGTCACCTGAAGAACTCATTTCATTCATTCTCCACATGATGTTCATTTACAGAAATGTTTCACAGGAACTGATTTCTCCCAAAGGGTGAACTAGTGTGTTTCCATAGATTACCTCTGTATGAATGTACTTCTTAAATGAAGGCAAGTGTTTGTCCTTTTTTGTTCCTCAGGTACAGTACGTGATATCAAGGGCAGGCGGTCAACACTGGGGGTAGACAAGAAGCAGACGTACTTCCAAGAGGGAGCTGCAGTGAGGACACAGCCAGGTCACTGAGGTCAGAGGTCAGAATCTGAAACAGCTCAGGTTTGGATTTTAGGTGTTATAAAAAATCAAAATGTATTTATAAAGAAACCTTTAAATAATAGTCATAATTATGATTATTATAAGAAATATCAAACATTTAAGTGGATTTTCTGTTACACATATTGTGTTAGCCCTGCAATAAACTGGCAGCCTGTCTTTGTCCTGTATCAGCTGGGATAGGCTTCATCCTCCCGCAACCCTGAATTGGATACATTGTATTCCAATTATGTAATCTGATCATTTACAAACTCAAGGTATCTAATCAAAATGTAAGTAATAATTATAAAATGGGAAAGCAGAAATAAGTGTGACATGAATGTGATTGTGTGAGCTGACATAGAGGACAGCTAAATGTAGTCTGAAAAACCTTTGTTGTCAAGTTTGCAGGTATATCAGCACGAGACATTCTTACATAGAAGAGACTGTTAAAGTCTCTAACTCAGTGAAGCATTATTGGTCCCGTCTGTTTGGATAAATATAGTAAGTTGATGTATGTCCATTTATTGACACATTTTCTTAAGTGCTTATCCAGTTCAGGATCACAGTGGAGCTGCAGCTGGATATGTTCACTAAATAAACCTTACAAAAGTTAACAATAAACCTGCATCCATGTACGTTGTTGTCCACAGGATGAGAAAATCAAACTGGAAGACTGTGGAACATGTTAATAAATGTTTGTGTGTTTATGCCTGTGTCTTTCACAGGAGGCGCTGGAAGGTTTCCCTAATAGTTCCTGGTGAATCAAAGCAGAACCATAAAGGTTGCTGGATTGCATGATGGCCTTACCCCTGAGCAGTCATCCTGTTAAAGGAGGAACCACTTAGAAGCTGTTTTCAAAGTAGCTGAGCAGATTTCATCTCAAGTAAGCAATTAACTGTTTGTTCGTTTGTTCTGCCACTTAAAGAGCATTTAAGGACATCTTTTGAGTGTCCAGTTGAATTAATTCTACTGGCTCTCATGGTCATTTGTTATTATAGACATATTTTTCATGTTCATCCAGCTATTTAGTAAATTCTATCTATTTAGTAATATCCGTCAGCTATAAAATGTAATATAAATATAAAAATATGTAAATATCTCCTGTCCTTTATGTTTTAATGATGGAAGTCTGTTATCGTGTTACATTAGCATTCCTCACATATCAATGAGATGCTGTACAGTACAATCCTACTGACACAGCAGAGGGATAACGACGGCTATTCAACATCGTTACACGACACATTCGAGCTGCATGACGCAGACAAAGTGACTAAATCATCTTTTTGTGGTTTATTGTCTTCAAACCAGCAGACAAAGCCGATTGCAGAAGATGTCAGAGAAGAACTTCAGGCCGTGTACTGAAAAGGTATTTTTTCTTGCTATCAAAAGACATTTGGAGTGGCAGCTTCTACAACTGGTTGTGCTAAAGTAAAGCTTGCAGTCTAAGAAATCACAGTGTTGATATTCAGCACAAAGAGAAAAGCTCACTTGTTTGAATTTATTTACAATCATAGCTTTATAAATTCTGACTGTAAACAGCTTTTACAGCTTTGATATTGTTTGACACTCGATATCAGGTGATAGGGTTTAATTTAAAGGTTTCTGTGTCCCAATGAGCCATTTACACTGATCAGTGTCAGTTTAACTGTAACACATTCATTATTTAGATTCAACAAAGAAATAACTGAATGTAAAAAATGGCAGCCCTCAGGCCAGGTTTAGAGAGATATATGCATGCATTATGAAATTTATGTATCCCAGATAATTGTTATTCATCTAGTCATGGCAGACCTACCTCTTCCTCCCAAGTTAACTGCAACCCAAAAGAACTAGTGGGGCTATTTACACACTCACAACCAGTGTGGGGTAAAAAGAGCCACCAAAAAGCTGTCAGCAACAGATGTGCTAGAAGAGTTAGAAACTCTACTTATGGAGAAACTTTCTAAGTCTAACAGGGGACAGGTACTCCTGCCCAAATAACATGATATAACCCCACGTACAGCCCAGCCATAAAATGAACCAAGTCATTTAGTTAAAGACAGCATGGGACCAAATGCATGTAACCAGCCTGCATCAACCTGACATTTCTTCCTCCTGAATTAAATGAATGAATGGATGAAAGTTAAATGACTACAAACCTAAAGCCACTAGTTCCCACACTGGAGCTCCCTGACACTGTGTGTTAACCGTATTTAGCTTGTATCAACAGTTGTAACAGGCTAAGCCACCTGAGACACTGCATTGAATGATTGTTCCTGTCTTAATGATTTCAGCTGACTGGTTTCAGCTCAGATGTTCTGCTTTTTCCTTTCAGTAGATCAAAGCAGCTCGTGCTCCTTCTGCTTCCATTTTAGAAGAAGAAGAAGAAGAAGAAGGCGAAGGCTTCAGCGAAGTGGCGTTCATGGTCTCAGTGAACAGTCACGGTCACACACTGCATGTGGTTTTAAAAGCAACATGTCTGTTCACCACAACAATGGAGATGTGTAATATTAGTGCAGCTACGGTTTGTTTTTGAACATCAGTTCTGTTTTCTACTTTGATCACTTAGACCAAAAAAGTGTTGTTTTCAGATTCTTTCTTTTACATCTATAAACCACCTGTTCATTTTTTTTTATTACAATTAGTTTCACATAAATGTTAGTTTTTCCTTTATGATCTTTTAATGCTTACACTACACTGTACATGTCTACATTAGAGACATTTCTGTTACCTGTTTCTGTTGACTCAGAGTTGTGAAATGTTCTTTTATTTGATACACAATATGAAGTTCATAATTTTCTTACAAATAAAACTCTAATGACAAACATGAACAGCTGTGCTTATTTCTGAGACATAAGTTTTTGAATGTGTTGATATTTAGACAGTGTGCATCTGTATGCTGAAACTGTAATGGTGAACCTGAGGTGATGGTCAACAGAAGGCAAATATATATCAATATAAAACAATATTGAAGTAATGTCTTTACCCCCTGCAGCGTGTGGACGCTGTGCACGCAATCACCTTATTCACTGTAGTAAACATGCACCGCTAGCTCACGTGACTGACTGTCTCCATGGTTACATCGTATATTATTAGCTATGTAAACAGCTTCCAAAGATACCGCCATAGCTCTCTGCAGCTGTAACACTTAAACACTTTGCAAACCATTTCATGTTTTTGATAGTTATGAAGACAGAATATGTTTTTAAGGTCATGCTAGGCGGTTGCTATGGTGGTTGCTGTGGACTTGGGTGGACCGCGTCCGATTCCTGTTATTAGCTGTCCGCCGTAGGAAGGCTGCGTTCCATTTACAAGTAGTGACAGTCTGCCGCAACTCGAACTCAAACCCCGCTTTGTTCTTTAATTATAGGCCTTTTATAGCCGTTCATGACACGCACACACACACATAAAGCACTTTGCCTCACCATGAGAATGCAACTTTACCTAACCTAACCTTTAAAGTATCTGATATAGGATAGATAGAAAAATGAAGCAACCAGAGATTTAATGATGAATACTCTGGGTTCTGTAGTTCACGTTTTACAGTCCTGAATGACTCTTTGCATATAATTTATTGAAGAGGAGTTTAGAATGCACTTTACATTTAGACTGTTGCTGTTTAATTTTTTACATTGTTGCCGTGTTATGTCATGAATAAGGTTCACCTGCTGGGGGTTTGATGGATCAGCTGGACAATACAGTCAAAGACAGACTTCATTCATCATATGCAAGAATCCTAGTTGGATTTTTGTTGTCACTCATGTTTTTGAACCAAATATTGAAAACAATTCTGACAGACTGGATACCTGGTCAGGGTGTACATTACCTTGTACTCAAGCATCCCAGGACAGAGCCCTGCCCTACCATGAGCCTGGGTGGATACGTGGTTATAATATAAAAGGACCAATACTGAATATGAATATTTCATGAAAATTGAATTATAATACAAATTAGTAATAAGGCTTTCTCTGCGCCCTTATCTACCCCATACTCAAAGAGCTGCGGGCAGAGAGGGTGACAGGAGAGGATGGCACTGAAGAGAAGATGCTCGGTTTCTGGAGTCTCCTGGTCCTGTCAGTATTAGTAGGATGCATCTGCTGTGTCTTCTCGTGGATGCTCACCTACCTTGACTCGTTCCAGCCTGGTATGGATTTCCCAACACTGCGGACAGTGGCCCACGTCAGAGACGTTTAATATTGATTACATATGTCTGAATTGCTAACCCTAACCCTAGCTCAACAGACCACAATGCCCTGGACTGTCAGTATTATTACATGCTGTGAACATAAGTAGCTTTGATCACAGTTTATGTTGTAAAAGAGAAGGAATATTGGAAAAAAAGATCAACATTGTGATATTATTTCTTCCAAACTGACCAGAAACATGCTTGTCAGACTCTCACAGCAAAGGATCAGACTCACTGTGCATGACAGCTCAGGCCAATGATGTCTGTTAGATTGTCAGTTGTTTAGTGTGCTTCTGTACGGTTAGGGTCACCATCTCTATTTCAGAATAATTAATATGCGGAAAACACTAAAAGTTGATTGTCTTCCAGTATTCTAGCATAATTAAAAAACTTTGACTTTGTAAGTACATATTATTAGTCCTAATGCCAGTATGATTCTTCATAACTCCTGCTTTGAAATACTGAACTTTATTTGACTTTATTTGAAAATTTACCTGATGAAAGATAATTTACAGTGGCAGTCTGTCAGGATAATTCTGACTATAAGATCACTTTATTAATCTGAATCCTTCTGAAATGTGCTGTGGATGAATGCTGATGCAACTCACTGTGTGAAAACTGTTAATAAAATGAATCTGTGACACATGCAACACATTCACAGAGGAAGAGGACACAAAGGGAGGACACGCAGAGGCTGTGTTGAAGTCAGAAATCCAAATCTTTAGTCAAAAACAGGCGGCGGTAACAAACAGGAAGACAAGCAGTCCATCAAACAGTCTACAGGGTCAAACATACAGAGAATTCAAACAGCCGTAAAAAATAACTGGCCTGGCCTGCATTTGTATAGCGCTTTTCTAGTCCATAGGACCCCAAAGCGCTTTACGCTACATTCAGTCATTCACCCAGTCACACACACATTCACACACTGGCGATAGCAAGCTACATTGTAGCCACAGCTGCCCTGGGGCGCACTGACAGAGGCGAGGCTGCCGGACACAGGCGCCACCGGGCCCTCTGACCACCACCAGTAGGCAAACATGGGGTTAGTATCTTGCCCAAGGATATTTGGCATGCATCCAGGAGGCAGCCTGGGATCAAACCACCGACCTTCTGATTAGTGGCTGACCTGCTCTGCCACCTGAGCTACAGCCAACTGGACACTGAAAAACTTAAAGCAATGTGTGACGCAATAAAAGGAAGCAGCGCAGTATATTCACTGAATTATCATCAATTACGAAAGAGAAAAATGACGATTTCTAAGGATTATTTTCTTAAATGCAGTTAGAGTGTGGCTGGTAAAGATGGAAACATACAGAATGTAAACTGTGTGAGTTTGGTGAACTTTGTTAGTAACAAATGAGGTAAAAAAACAACAACCCCAAAACAGACAAAACACAGAAAGAGGCTCTCAGTATTCATTAATAATTAGAAAGAAAAATTGTGGTCGTGGATTTTTACAGTCTTAGTTCCGCTCGCTGTCATCATTATAATCATCATGATCAATGGCGAGGTCCTTAGGTGGGTGGGGCTGTCTCTGGTGATGTCACCATGAAGGAACAGCATCTGGCACGTGTTGCTGAAACATCCCAGTACACTGGTGTAGTTTCCTCTCCAGCTGTTGGACATTTGACACTTGAACATTAAGGGGAAGAAGAAGAAACAGTGTTAGGTCAGGTGACCACATGGTTTCTAAAGTAACTGACAGGAAGTAACCAGGCCGTTAGAAATGGATGGCATGTGTTTAGAGTTACTGGAGTTGGGTAACTCTACTTACCAAAAGCAGAAGCACACAGATGACAGATCAGATGCTGAATGTTGCAGGAACATGCTCATGTGTGGTGGTCATTCAGTGCTGCTCCGGCAGGTTAGACAGTCCAAGACTGATATCCTGCCCATCTGAGAGTTTGAAAACACACATGCAAAGATTTATTTTGTATTACAGTCAAAGTTGGATGTTCATTTTTGTCCTTTAAAAATGTTTGTGTATTTGAAAGCACTAACATTTAAGGATGACTTGGATTGTCTCCTTTAAAGGGGAGACAAGTGTATCCACTGATCTATGTCACTTAAACTGGATGATGACTCCTCTCCCCCTCACTCAGAAACACTCCTAATATAACCAAGCAAATAAATAATATTGAAGATTTACTTACATCATTACAAAAACATCAAAAACATCTCCCTTTGATTCTATTTCTCCATTCCTGCTGAACATCAGGCAACAAATATCTCAATAAATCACAGTAAAATGTAAAGCACATATTTTCTCTGCTTTGTCTAACCTCTGCAGAGCCTCTGTCAAGAAAAACATATCTGTAAGCATAAAACAAATATACATTTCATAACACGTCACTGGACAAACCTCGGTCAGTTGATTTCCTCTGTGCAGTGCAGACGAACATCAGTCAGCAAGTCAAGGTGGGCAGATGGACTGGTGTCCTTTGTGACTCTGCTGGTTCTTCTGAGGAAACACCACCGTCTCTCCACACCGTCACCATCTGTGAGCACAAACTGCTGCTCTGCCAGCATGTAGGAAATCAGATATCACACACACAGGGGTGAAGAAACATTAGAGCTCAACTTTGGATACTTTAGATCTAAACAGATCAAAGTAGCTCTTAGTTTCAACAATCAGTGAGCAGACAAACAATGATACCATACTGATTCTGTATGAATACAATATGGTATTTTCAATACAGGTGTCAAATTAATTTATTAAAACTAATACAGATATATGTATATATATTTTTTGATAAATTAGTTTGCTAAATTATAAGAATATATTTTTATTTTTTTTTCATTTAACAATTGCAACTGAAAGAAATTAAATATTGAACAAAAATATATTGTCACATTCTGAGCATGCTCAGCACGCTGACAGACTTGAAGTTGCTACAGATTTTAAGAAGTGATAATTATAGGGAAAAAACTTCTCTTTTTCATCCGTTTAATCAAACATTTGATGCCTCAGCTGTCTCAGTCCTATAGCGTTCTGCAACTACAACTAACCTGAAGCTTGGATTTGGCTGCAGGTGCCCCTGTACATCCTTCTCAGCAGCACACATGTGGGTACCATTTAATCCCACTTCTTCCTGAGCTTTGCTTCATCACAAGACCAAAGGTGGCATCCCGTGTCACAGTCTTATCATCATCCAGAAGAAACATTTGAAGAAACATCATGAAGAAGAAACATTTACACGCCTCCTGGTTTTGTTTTCTGATCCTGCAAAAAGACTGAGGACAACGAAGCCCAGAGAACACGAGATACACAACATCCAACATTCAGACTCAACAGCCTCCATAAATGAAGAGCACCAGGTTGGTTCAGTTATAGTAGATATAAGCATACTTCACATTACTGGGTATGAATAATAATGAGGGGGCAAACTTTGAAGATGCAGAGCATGATGTCCCATCATCAGACTGCAAACAAACATCCACCAGGCTTCTTTGTTGCCAAAATTGATGATTCTCCTATCAGGGATCAGTAGCGTGTATTAACCTGTGGTATAAGCAGCAGTCACTGAAATATTACTGTTTCAGATAAGAAATCTAGGACATAAAAGCCAGGGTGGGAGGGATCTCTGCAAACTGACTTACCTCTGCAAGTGTGAAGCTCAACAAAAATCTGACTCTCCAGTCACAGACAAACAAAAAACTCCAGCTGGGAGATAGAAAACGCTGTCTGGGTCTTGCTGGATGTTGCTGGTCAGAGTCCACACATTAGCAGAGTGCTTCTTGGTCCCACTGACCCATGTGGACAGCGACTGTGGAGAACTGTTCTGGAAAACAGAGAAGAGAATTAAAATAACAAAAAGCCAAACAGGATTTCCACAAAGACTCTCTTGGAATCAGCAATCAAAAAATCACTGGTTCATATTTCAATTAAATATGAACAGGTTCCTTAAATGTACGCAGTTCAGATCTGATTTAATTTAATTTCCTTCACACAGCACATTTGTCCAGGCTGACAGGTAAACATAGAATTAATCTCAGGTAACATGACTCATAGTAGAGATTCAGTAAGAAAGATTGCTAGCTCTAATATTATTACCACACAATCCAACCTGTGGTATAAGCAGCAGTCACTGAAATATTACTGTTTCAGATAAGAAATCTAGGACATAAAAGCCAGGGTGGGAGGGATCTCTGCAAACTGACTTACCTCTGCAAGTGTGAAGCTCAACAAAAATCTGACTCTCCAGTCACAGACAAACAAAAAACTCCAGCTGGGAGATAGAAAACGCTGTCTGGGTCTTGCTGGATGTTGCTGGTCAGAGTCCACACATTAGCAGAGTGCTTCTTGGTCCCACTGACCCATGTGGACAGCGACTGTGGAGAACTGTTCTGGAAAACAGAGAAGAGAATTAAAATAACAAAAAGCCAAACAGGATTTCCACAAAGACTCTCTTGGAATCAGCAATCAAAAAATCACTGGTTCATATTTCAATTAAATATGAACAGGTTCCTTAAATGTACGCAGTTCAGATCTGATTTAATTTAATTTCCTTCACACAGCACATTTGTCCAGGCTGACAGGTAAACATAGAATTAATCTCAGGTAACATGACTCATAGTAGAGATTCAGTAAGAAAGATTGCTAGCTCTAATATTATTACCACACAATCCAAGGACACACCAACAGCTCAGATTTGTAGAACTATTTAAACAAATGTCTTCTGAATATTCAATTCAGGTTCACAGTGGGAGGGTGGGGGGTGTCGTGGAATTTTTTAAATAAAGTCTGCAACACAGAAAGAGCTGTGATCAAGCTATTTATTACTGCGCCAACACACATCAAACATCACAGTTCAGTCATGTCAGCGCTGCCACAGAAGTTGTGCTCCTACTCCTTTATGCATTCCAAGGAAGAGGGAGGAAGTTACAAACTGATCCTACCACACTTCACGTGTCTCGCTATGAAACCTAACGGATCAATGGTTATGCTGTTTTGTGCCCTTGGCCTTATCAGCACCTGTAAAGGGAGTTGTTTTCTCAAACTGCTGACGCTGAAGTAAGTTCATCTAGTTTTAGAAACTTTCACTGAACAGTCTATAACAGTGTCACAACTAAGCATATGCATAAGCACTTAAATACTTTAAATGAGAATAACAGAAAATTTCTTTTACAGAGGCTAGAGCCTGTCCCAGTAGTCATAGGTAGAGCACACCTGGACAGGTCACCAGTCTGTCAGAGGACAAACACAGAGACAGACATCAGAGTAACAAATCTATTTAAAATTAATGTAAGTTTGCTGCAGCTGTATGTATGAACATGTGTTTCTGTGCTCACAGTCCACCTCTCAGGAACCTGCAGTTCATTTTTAGTCTACTTTAAACAGACCTCACAAAAGGCTGATGTGGCTGGATCAGTAGTCTGATTTAAGTACGATACCTTTGGCCAGGGATTAATCTGGTACATCGCTTCACTGCAGTCTTACGTATTTTCCCCACACCTGAATGAAAAAAATACTGATATATACAAATAACAGCTTCAGCTGATGCAGCCTGACTCAATCCTAAATGTTCAGCACACACAGAGAGACACAGAGATACCGTTTAAAGTTTAGTGTTAACATGAGTCACTGATCATTTGCAGTATTACAGAGTCTGGCAGTCTTTGCATGATGTCCACGTCACTGTAAGTTTCTAGCTGACTCTCAGGTGTGACAGGTGTGCCAGCAGGAAAGAGTAATAATAACCTGCATTCTGAGGTTTGTCATGCAGGATTAAAGGAGCCAGGCTTTGTTCACACAGCTAGGATTGTATTTTACACTGACCCTGGATCAGTATAAGTATCATACAGTTTAAACGAAGCACTGAAACTTGCACATATTTATTATAGATGCACTGAAGCTAATCGAGATATTTGCTGTCAATCTGTGGCTGCGATTAAACACTTTACTGAAAACTTTATTAACTAGTAACTTCATCAGTCATGACAGAAGCTAATATTTCTGTGCTAACATCGTTTAAACAGTAACAGCTTTACTACAATATAAGCTAACGTTTACACCGTAACTTTAAGCTAGCACCATAAAGACGGTAAAACACGTAATAATATCTACAAATGCATCTTAAAGCTGTTATATTAGCACTCGGTGTATTACTAACATAACCACATTAACATTACTGACACTCGCTGACTTTTAATAGTCATTCTATAAATACAATGTGATTTCGGAAATATATAAATATACGGACAACAGGCTCTTCCGCGGCAATCTCTTGTCGTCAATAAGCAACGTTAAGGGAGCTCTATAGTATTCAATGAGAGGACCCTGCACGTCAATAAGTGAAGCAGAGGGAGCCTGACCATGCGTCACACGTTTGACGAGTTGGGAGTGAGAACGTGTTGGTTGGTAAAATGTTTAGGATGAGATGGAGATATAACACTCATGCACCCTGAAAATTATGAAGGTCTAAATATGTATCAAAGGGACTCACTGAACATCAGTGGATTTCTATGGGGCAAACGTACTTAAAGCAGCCACTGTGACCATTGCTGCAGAGCAAAATGAAGAATACTGATGGGGACTATGAGGGTTTGTAGTTAAATTCCTGCTCTTACCGGATCAGTGAGTGTCTGTTTCAAGACTATTAACATACTTCTACATCACTATGGAACACCAGCATTTCTGCAGAGGACAGAACCACCTGCTTTAAACTACCATGATGCTCTGTGCTATGTTGTCATGGCAATATGAATTCAAATAAATACATAAGTCGAAAAATGCACATTTGAAGGAGGACAAGAAGACAGGCAACTGGAAGAGCTTTTGAAACAGGAAAACTTTTTTGGATTTCTCTTAATTTACCTGGAAATTTTGCTAATACAAGTCAAGGAGGAAACAAGGAGGCAGGTTGGATTATATTTGAGGACAGGACGCATGAAGGAGAAGCATGAGGAGAGAGAAAACAGCAGAGCGACGGTGAAAAGCTAATCATGGATCAAGTCGAAGAAGCAAGCATCAAAACTGTGAGTAAACATAACACACAAAAAGTTAAAAATGACTGTGCTGATTAAGGAAACATTACATTTGGTTAGTTTGGGGTCTCGAGCTTCAGGTTTGTGGGTTCAGTTGCTCTCAAAATTGAGGAAAGACAAAAAATGTTTCTTTTGAAAGGTTGTTGGAGGATTCTTACTGTAAGAAATATCTGGGTGTGCATCTGCTTTTATTTCAAAGAAAAAAAAAAAGTAGAATTTTATTTAGTCACATTGAAAAGGGAAAATTGGAGGATCAGGACAATAACGTGGCCAAATTTACTGTTTCCTTAATCAGAACAATAATTTTGATCTGAACTAGAAATGTGTAAATGGGTTATTTTCTTTCTTCTCTACTGATCACTGTGTTACATGTTTAGTTACTTTTCAGTCTACATGATTAATGGTACTTTTAAACAATGCAGTTTATTCATAATTTTGTAGAAAAAGGCTCTGCACCTGTGAAAAACAAATCCAAACCCCCAAAATCACTGTAGATCAGAGTAGCTAAGCTCTGGTTAACTGCAATTATATTACAGGAGATTAAAAATATTAAGATGATTGAAAGAAACAAAGATTGCTTTAAGGTCTGAAGATTTGACTTTCTTATTGAAAGAGACGAAAACTAATCCATGTGTGACACTGAGGAAATAACTGAACGCTAAAAAGATGTGGAGGTCCAAATGTTTTATAAAAATGGGCAAACTTGATTTAATGACATTAGAAAGAAAAAATGGGATGTTTAAAAAGGTAATAAATAAAAACGATTTTTATATTACTTGAAAAAATGATGTTGGTTAGTGCAGCTGTATTTGGAAAAGCTACTGGGTCACTAGTAAGATGAGATTTAATGTGATAAACTGAGGATAGGTAATATAATCTGCACACTCGCTATTATTGTTGTAATCCACACACCACCATTATTGTTGCATCCATACACCAGCTAATGTTTTATCAAACATTAATCATAATTGGTGATCAATGCAAGTTTTAAGCAATTATATTTATTTGGATTCAAAACCAATTTACAAAATATAAAAAAGAATCTTGTTTTTTTTAAGATAAAAAGACGTTTCTAACTGACTTCAGTTAGCTGAGCTGTAGAGGAGATTGATGAGCACGCAAAAAGTGAACTTGTTAGGGACAGTTTGCAATCAACTCAAATTTTGATGATAGACACAGATAAAAATGAGCGTTTTTTTAGACACTGATGTGTGGACCGATCACATGGTTATAAACCAGGTGAAAATTGACTTCAAACTTTTGAGCTGTGGTGTAGATTGATTACAATGATAGCGTATAGTTATCTATTACAGAAGAATATATAGAAGTATGAGGACAGAGAGACACTGTTAAAAGGTTATGAGCTGTCTTGATGCAGAGAAAGTGGAGTTTGTCATCCTGGAGCTGTTGCCAAGATTGAACGATGCTCTGGCTCTGTGGTCAAGTTCAGACATAGGCTTTAAGCAACCATGAGCCACTGATAAGCGTGATAGATTAATAAGCATGTATAAAGTGGACTTGTTAAACAGCTCTGATAGGAGAAAGTCAATGAGCACGCAATAAAGTGGACTTGTTAGGGACAGTTTACCATCAGCCTTGATAAAGTTTAACTTCATTTGTATTGAAAGACAGACTTTAAAGAAGATTCTTATTTGAAACTGGTGATAAAATCCAGGTCAGATACAGTTACATACAAGCATACAGTACACACTACTGCTCAAAGGTCAGAGGTCAGTTAGAAAAGACCCTGATTTTAATAGAAAATTGGCTTTAATGCAACATCACATGAAGTTTATCAGTAATGTTTCACAGCTTTAATCAAATCCTTCATCATCCATAAGTTGTGATGGAAAAATGTCTGCAAGCGTGCAGGAGCCCATTTTTAGAGACAATCATTCCTGTGTTATAATGCTCATTGAAGTTTATCAGGTCAGACGACCAACAGATGATAAGAAATATAATCTTACTAATTATTAGAGTTGAAAAGTACTTTGCTAAGCAAAATTCAATGAGGTTAGGTTGGAGATTGAGACGTTAACATAAAAGGGTCAGTTGGTGATGCATGAAAGAAAATAAATTTCTTCTAAAAATCTATTGGAGAATTCTGATTGTAAGAAATGAAAAATATTCAAAGAGTGAAACTGTTAAAAAAAGTGAAGGTTTTGTGCAGCTGGGTGTTGCAGCCCCTTTAGAGGAAAATGGAAACTTGGTTTCATGAGGTTAAAAACAAACACTGGGATGATCCAGACACATTTATTGTTTCTTTAATCACCACAATAGTTTCAGTTTGTGCTAAAATCTCTTAAAAAGCTGTTTTGAGTGATAAGTTTGGCTTTAATGTGTTAAGCTTGCATTAGATAAGACAATGTACCACTGAACACAGGAGGGATTATTGCTGAAAATGGGTCTCTGAACACCTCTGTAGATATTCTATTAAAAATCATTCATGATTTGTGATCAGTGTTAATATTAAGCATTTATATGATTATTTTGATAAATTGCTGTGATTCAATCTGAAACCAAATTTGAATCTATTCTGAAAACAAGACATTTCTAATTCACCTCAGACTTTTGAGCTGTAGTCTACATTGTAATGATAGTGTATGGTTATTGATTAGAGCAGATGATATGAGGCTATCAGGAGAGACTGTTAAAAAGTTATGAGCTGTCTTGATGCAGAGAAAGTGGAGTTTGTCATCCTGGAGCTGTTGCCAAGATTGAACGATGCTCTGGCTCTGTGGTCAAGTTCAGACATAGGCTTTAAGCAACCATGAGCCACTG
Organism: Perissodus microlepis; assembly: GCF_051167445.1. Lineage (NCBI taxonomy): Eukaryota > Metazoa > Chordata > Actinopteri > Cichliformes > Cichlidae > Perissodus > Perissodus microlepis. Next base: position 12,489,511 of record NC_140480.1, on the reverse strand, counting down.
ATAAGCGTGATAGATTAATAAGCATGTATAAAGTGGACTTGTTAAACAGCTCTGATAGGAGAAAGTCAATGAGCACGCAATAAAGTGGACTTGTTAGGGACAGTTTACCATCAGCCTTGATAAAGTTTAACTTCATTTGTATTGAAAGACAGACTTTAAAGAAGATTCTTATTTGAAACTGGTGATAAAATCCAGGTCAGATACAGTTACATACAAGCATACAGTACACACTACTGCTCAAAGGTCAGAGGTCAGTTAGAAAAGACCCTGATTTTAATAGAAAATTGGCTTTAATGTAACATCACATGAAGTTTATCAGTAATGTTTCACAGCTTTAATCAAATCCTTCATCATCCATAAGTTGTGATGGAAAAATGTCTGCAAGCGTGCAGGAGCCCATTTTTAGAGACAATCATTCCTGTGTTATAATGCTCATTGAAGTTTATCAGGTCAGACGACCAACAGATGATAAGAAATATAATCTTACTAATTATTAGTTGAAAAGTACTTTGCTAAGCAAAATTCAATGAGGTTAGGCTGGAGATTGAGACGTTAACATAAAAGGGTCAGTTGGTGATGCATGAAAGAAAATAAATTTCTTCTGAAAATCTATTGGAGAATTCTGATTGTAAGAAATGAAAAATATTCAAATAGTTAAACTGTTAAAAAAAAGTGAAGGTTTTGTGCAGCTGGGTGTTGCAGCCCCTTTAGAGGAAAATGGAAACTTGGTTTCATGAGGTTAAAAACAAACACTGGGATGATCCAGACACATTTATTGTTTCTTTAATCACCACAATAGTTTCAGTTTGTGCTAAAATCTCTTAAAAAGCTGTTTTGAGTGATAAGTTTGGCTTTAATGTGTTAAGCTTGCATTAGATAAGACAATGTACCACTGAACACAGGAGGGATTATTGCTGAAAATGGGTCTCTGAACACCTCTGTAGATATTCTATTAAAAATCATTCATGATTTGTGATCAGTGTTAATATTAAGCATTTATATGATTATTTTGATAAATTGCTGTGATTCAATCTGAAACCAAATTTGAGTCTATTCTGAAAACAAGACATTTCTAATTCACCTCAGACTTTTGAGCTGTAGTCTACATTGTAATGATAGCGTATGGTTATTGATTAGAGCAGATGATATGAGGCTATCAGGAGAGACTGTTAAAAAGTTATGAGCTGTCTTGATGCAGAGAAAGTGGAGTTTGTCATCCTGGAGCTGTTGCCAAGATTGAACGATGCTCTGGCTCTGTGGTCAAGTTCAGACATAGGCTTTAAGCAACCATGAGCCACTGATAAGCGTGATAGATTAATAAGCATGTATAAAGTGGACTTGTTAAACAGCTCTGATAGGAGAAAGTCAATGAGCACGCAATAAAGTGGACTTGTTAGGGACAGTTTACCATCAGCCTTGATAAAGTTTAACTTCATTTGTATTGAAAGACAGACTTTAAAGAAGATTCTTATTTGAAACTGGTGATAAAATCCAGGTCAGATACAGTTACATACAAGCATACAGTACACACTACTGCTCAAAGGTCAGAGGTCAGTTAGAAAAGACCCTGATTTTAATAGAAAATTGGCTTTAATGCAACATCACATGAAGTTTATCAGTAATGTTTCACAGCTTTAATCAAATCCTTCATCATCCATAAGTTGTGATGGAAAAATGTCTGCAAGCGTGCAGGAGCCCATTTTTAGAGACAATCATTCCTGTGTTATAATGCTCATTGAAGTTTATCAGGTCAGACGACCAACAGATGATAAGAAATATAATCTTACTAATTATTAGAGTTGAAAAGTACTTTGCTAAGCAAAATTCAATGAGGTTAGGCTGGAGATTGAGACGTTAACATAAAAGGGTCAGTTGGTGATGCATGAAAAAAAAGAATTTCTTCTAAAAATCTATTGGAGAATTCTGATTGTAAGAAATGAAAAATATTAAAACAGTGAAACTGTTAAAAAAAAGTGAAGGTTTTGTGCAGCTGGGTGTTGCAGCCCCTTTAGAGGAAAATGGAAACTTGGTTTCATGAGGTTAAAAACAAACACTGGGATGATCCAGACACATTTATTGTTTCTTTAATCACCACAATAGTTTCAGTTTGTGCTAAAATCTCTTAAAAAGCTGTTTTGAGTGATAAGTTTGGCTTTAATGTGTTAAGCTTGCATTAGATAAGACAATGTACCACTGAACACAGGAGGGATTAATGCTGAAAATGGATCTCTGAACACCTCTGTAGATATTCTATTAAAAATCATTCATGATTTGTGATCAGTGTTAATATTAAGCATTTATATGATTATTTTGATAAATTGCTGTGATTCAATCTGAAACCAAATTTGAGTCTATTCTGAAAACAAGACATTTCTAATTCACCTCAGACTTTTGAGCTGTAGTCTACATTGTAATGATAGTGTATGGTTATTGATTAGAGCAGATGATATGAGGCTATCAGGAGAGACTGTTAAAAAGTTATGAGCTGTCTTGATGCAGAGAAAGTGGAGTTTGTCATCCTGGAGCTGTTGCCAAGATTGAACGATGCTCTGGCTCTGTGGTCAAGTTCAGACATAGGCTTTAAGCAACCATGAGCCACTGATAAGCGTGATAGATTAATAAGCATGTATAAAGTGGACTTGTTAAACAGCTCTGATAGGAGAAAGTCAATGAGCACGCAATAAAGTGGACTTGTTAGGGACAGTTTACCATCAGCCTTGATAAAGTTTAACTTCATTTGTATTGAAAGACAGACTTTAAAGAAGATTCTTATTTGAAACTGGTGATAAAATCCAGGTCAGATACAGTTACATACAAGCATACAGTACACACTACTGCTCAAAGGTCAGAGGTCAGTTAGAAAAGACCCTGATTTTAATAGAAAATTGGCTTTAATGCAACATCACATGAAGTTTATCAGTAATGTTTCACAGCTTTAATCAAATCCTTCATCATCCATAAGTTGTGATGGAAAAATGTCTGCAAGCGTGCAGGAGCCCATTTTTAGAGACAATCATTCCTGTGTTATAATGCTCATTGAAGTTTATCAGGTCAGACGACCAACAGATGATAAGAAATATAATCTTACTAATTATTAGAGTTGAAAAGTACTTTGCTAAGCAAAATTCAATGAGGTTAGGCTGGAGATTGAGACGTTAACATAAAAGGGTCAGTTGGTGATGCATGAAAGAAAATAAATTTCTTCTAAAAATCTATTGGAGAATTCTGATTGTAAGAAATGAAAAATATTAAAACAGTGAAACTGTTAAAAAAAAGTGAAGGTTTTGTGCAGCTGGGTGTTGCAGCCCCTTTAGAGGAAAATGGAAACTTGGTTTCATGAGGTTAAAAACAAACACTGGGATGATCCAGACACATTTATTGTTTCTTTAATCACCACAATAGTTTCAGTTTGTGCTAAAATCTCTTAAAAAGCTGTTTTGAGTGATAAGTTTGGCTTTAATGTGTTAAGCTTGCATTAGATAAGACAATGTACCACTGAACACAGGAGGGATTATTGCTGAAAATGGGTCTCTGAACACCTCTGTAGATATTCTATTAAAAATCATTCATGATTTGTGATCAGTGTTAATATTAAGCATTTATATGATTCTTTTTGATAAATTGCTGTGATTCAATCTGAAACCAAATTTGAGTCTATTCTGAAAACAAGACATTTCTAATTCACCTCAGACTTTTGAGCTGTAGTCTACATTGTAATGATAGTGTATGGTTATTGATTAGAGCAGATGATATGAGGCTATCAGGAGAGACTGTTAAAAAGTTATGAGCTGTCTTGATGCAGAGAAAGTGGAGTTTGTCATCCTGGAGCTGTTGCCAAGATTGAACGATGCTCTGGCTCTGTGGTCAAGTTCAGACATAGGCTTTAAGCAACCATGAGCCACTGATAAGCGTGATAGATTAATAAGCATGTATAAAGTGGACTTGTTAAACAGCTCTGATAGGAGAAAGTCAATGAGCACGCAATAAAGTGGACTTGTTAGGGACAGTTTACCATCAGCCTTGATAAAGTTTAACTTCATTTGTATTGAAAGACAGACTTTAAAGAAGATTCTTATTTGAAACTGGTGATAAAATCCAGGTCAGATACAGTTACATACAAGCATACAGTACACACTACTGCTCAAAGGTCAGAGGTCAGTTAGAAAATACCCTGATTTTAATAGAAAATTGGCTTTAATGCAACATCACATGAAGTTTATCAGTAATGTTTCACAGCTTTAATCAAATCCTTCATCATCCATAAGTTGTGATGGAAAAATGTCTGCAAGCGTGCAGGAGCCCATTTTTAGAGACAATCATTCCTGTGTTATAATGCTCATTGAAGTTTATCAGGTCAGACGACCAACAGATGATAAGAAATATAATCTTACTAATTATTAGAGTTGAAAAGTACTTTGCTAAGCAAAATTCAATGAGGTTAGGCTGGAGATTGAGACGTTAACATAAAAGGGTCAGTTGGTGATGCATGAAAAAAAAGAATTTCTTCTAAAAATCTATTGGAGAATTCTGATTGTAAGAAATGAAAAATATTAAAACAGTGAAACTGTTAAAAAAAAGTGAAGGTTTTGTGCAGCTGGGTGTTGCAGCCCCTTTAGAGGAAAATGGAAACTTGGTTTCATGAGGTTAAAAACAAACACTGGGATGATCCAGACACATTTATTGTTTCTTTAATCACCACAATAGTTTCAGTTTGTGCTAAAATCTCTTAAAAAGCTGTTTTGAGTGATAAGTTTGGCTTTAATGTGTTAAGCTTGCATTAGATAAGACAATGTACCACTGAACACAGGAGGGATTATTGCTGAAAATGGGTCTCTGAACACCTCTGTAGATATTCTATTAAAAATCATTCATGATTTGTGATCAGTGTTAATTTTAAGCATTTATATGATTATTTTTGATAAATTGCTGTGATTCAATCTGAAACCAAATTTGAGTCTATTCTGAAAACAAGACATTTCTAATTCACCTCAGACTTTTGAGCTGTAGTCTACATTGTAATGATAGTGTATGGTTATTGATTAGAGCAGATGATATGAGGCTATCAGGAGAGACTGTTAAAAAGTTATGAGCTGTCTTGATGCAGAGAAAGTGGAGTTTGTCATCCTGGAGCTGTTGCCAAGATTGAACGATGCTCTGGCTCTGTGGTCAAGTTCAGACATAGGCTTTAAGCAACCATGAGCCACTGATAAGCGTGATAGATTAATAAGCATGTATAAAGTGGACTTGTTAAACAGCTCTGATAGGAGAAAGTCAATGAGCACGCAATAAAGTGGACTTGTTAGGGACAGTTTACCATCAGCCTTGATAAAGTTTAACTTCATTTGTATTGAAAGACAGACTTTAAAGAAGATTCTTATTTGAAACTGGTGATAAAATCCAGGTCAGATACAGTTACATACAAGCATACAGTACACACTACTGCTCAAAGGTCAGAGGTCAGTTAGAAAAGACCCTGATTTTAATAGAAAATTGGCTTTAATGCAACATCACATGAAGTTTATCAGTAATGTTTCACAGCTTTAATCAAATCCTTCATCATCCATAAGTTGTGATGGAAAAATGTCTGCAAGCGTGCAGGAGCCCATTTTTAGAGACAATCATTCCTGTGTTATAATGCTCATTGAAGTTTATCAGGTCAGACGACCAACAGATGATAAGAAATATAATCTTACTAATTATTAGAGTTGAAAAGTACTTTGCTAAGCAAAATTCAATGAGGTTAGGCTGGAGATTGAGACGTTAACATAAAAGGGTCAGTTGGTGATGCATGAAAAAAAAGAATTTCTTCTAAAAATCTATTGGAGAATTCTGATTGTAAGAAATGAAAAATATTAAAACAGTGAAACTGTTAAAAAAAAGTGAAGGTTTTGTGCAGCTGGGTGTTGCAGCCCCTTTAGAGGAAAATGGAAACTTGGTTTCATGAGGTTAAAAACAAACACTGGGATGATCCAGACACATTTATTGTTTCTTTAATCACCACAATAGTTTCAGTTTGTGCTAAAATCTCTTAAAAAGCTGTTTGAGTGATAAGTTTGGCTTTAATGTGTTAAGCTTGCATTAGATAAGACAATGTACCACTGAACACAGGAGGGATTAATGCTGAAAATGGATCTCTGAACACCTCTGTAGATATTCTATTAAAAATCATTCATGATTTGTGATCAGTGTTAATATTAAGCATTTATATGATTATTTTGATAAATTGCTGTGATTCAATCTGAAACCAAATTTGAGTCTATTCTGAAAACAAGACATTTCTAATTCACCTCAGACTTTTGAGCTGTAGTCTACATTGTAATGATAGTGTATGGTTATTGATTAGAGCAGATGATATGAGGCTATCAGGAGAGACTGTTAAAAAGTTATGAGCTGTCTTGATGCAGAGAAAGTGGAGTTTGTCATCCTGGAGCTGTTGCCAAGATTGAACGATGCTCTGGCTCTGTGGTCAAGTTCAGACATAGGCTTTAAGCAACCATGAGCCACTGATAAGCGTGATAGATTAATAAGCATGTATAAAGTGGACTTGTTAAACAGCTCTGATAGGAGAAAGTCAATGAGCACGCAATAAAGTGGACTTGTTAGGGACAGTTTACCATCAGCCTTGATAAAGTTTAACTTCATTTGTATTGAAAGACAGACTTTAAAGAAGATTCTTATTTGAAACTGGTGATAAAATCCAGGTCAGATACAGTTACATACAAGCATACAGTACACACTACTGCTCAAAGGTCAGAGGTCAGTTAGAAAAGACCCTGATTTTAATAGAAAATTGGCTTTAATGCAACATCACATGAAGTTTATCAGTAATGTTTCACAGCTTTAATCAAATCCTTCATCATCCATAAGTTGTGATGGAAAAATGTCTGCAAGCGTGCAGGAGCCCATTTTTAGAGACAATCATTCCTGTGTTATAATGCTCATTGAAGTTTATCAGGTCAGACGACCAACAGATGATAAGAAATATAATCTTACTAATTATTAGAGTTGAAAAGTACTTTGCTAAGCAAAATTCAATGAGGTTAGGCTGGAGATTGAGACGTTAACATAAAAGGGTCAGTTGGTGATGCATGAAAAAAAAGAATTTCTTCTAAAAATCTATTGGAGAATTCTGATTGTAAGAAATGAAAAATATTCAAAGAGTGAAACTGTTAAAAAAAAGTGAAGGTTTTGTGCAGCTGGGTGTTGCAGCCCCTTTAGAGGAAAATGGAAACTTGGTTTCATGAGGTTAAAAACAAACACTGGGATGATCCAGACACATTTATTGTTTCTTTAATCACCACAATAGTTTCAGTTTGTGCTAAAATCTCTTAAAAAGCTGTTTTGAGTGATAAGTTTGGCTTTAATGTGTTAAGCTTGCATTAGATAAGACAATGTACCACTGAACACAGGAGGGATTATTGCTGAAAATGGGTCTCTGAACACCTCTGTAGATATTCTATTAAAAATCATTCATGATTTGTGATCAGTGTTAATATTAAGCATTTATATGATTCTTTTTGATAAATTGCTGTGATTCAATCTGAAACCAAATTTGAGTCTATTCTGAAAACAAGACATTTCTAATTCACCTCAGACTTTTGAGCTGTAGTCTACATTGTAATGATAGTGTATGGTTATTGATTAGAGCAGATGATATGAGGCTATCAGGAGAGACTGTTAAAAAGTTATGAGCTGTCTTGATGCAGAGAAAGTGGAGTTTGTCATCCTGGAGCTGTTGCCAAGATTGAACGATGCTCTGGCTCTGTGGTCAAGTTCAGACATAGGCTTTAAGCAACCATGAGCCACTGATAAGCGTGATAGATTAATAAGCATGTATAAAGTGGACTTGTTAAACAGCTCTGATAGGAGAAAGTCAATGAGCATGCAATAAAGTGGACTTGTTAGGGACAGTTTACCATCAGCCTTGATAAAGTTTAACTTCATTTGTATTGAAAGACAGACTTTAAAGAAGATTCTTATTTGAAACTGGTGATAAAATCCAGGTCAGATACAGTTACATACAAGCATACAGTACACACTACTGCTCAAAGGTCAGAGGTCAGTTAGAAAAGACCCTGATTTTAATAGAAAATTGGCTTTAATGCAACATCACATGAAGTTTATCAGTAATGTTTCACAGCTTTAATCAAATCCTTCATCATCCATAAGTTGTGATGGAAAAATGTCTGCAAGCGTGCAGGAGCCCATTTTTAGAGACAATCATTCCTGTGTTATAATGCTCATTGAAGTTTATCAGGTCAGACGACCAACAGATGATAAGAAATATAATCTTACTAATTATTAGAGTTGAAAAGTACTTTGCTAAGCAAAATTCAATGAGGTTAGGCTGGAGATTGAGACGTTAACATAAAAGGGTCAGTTGGTGATGCGTGAAAAAAAATAAATTTCTTCTAAAAATCTATTGGAGAATTCTGATTGTAAGAAATGAAAAATATTAAAACAGTGAAACTGTTAAAAAAAAGTGAAGGTTTTGTGCAGCTGGGTGTTGCAGCCCCTTTAGAGGAAAATGGAAACTTGGTTTCATGAGGTTAAAAACAAACACTGGGATGATCCAGACACATTTATTGTTTCTTTAATCACCACAATAGTTTCAGTTTGTGCTAAAATCTCTTAAAAAGCTGTTTTGAGTGATAAGTTTGGCTTTAATGTGTTAAGCTTGCATTAGATAAGACAATGTACCACTGAACACAGGAGGGATTATTGCTGAAAATGGGTCTCTGAACACCTCTGTAGATATTCTATTAAAAATCATTCATGATTTGTGATCAGTGTTAATATTAAGCATTTATATGATTCTTTTTGATAAATTGCTGTGATTCAATCTGAAACCAAATTTGAGTCTATTCTGAAAACAAGACATTTCTAATTCACCTCAGACTTTTGAGCTGTAGTCTACATTGTAATGATAGTGTATGGTTATTGATTAGAGCAGATGATATGAGGCTATCAGGAGAGACTGTTAAAAAGTTATGAGCTGTCTTGATGCAGAGAAAGTGGAGTTTGTCATCCTGGAGCTGTTGCCAAGATTGAACGATGCTCTGGCTCTGTGGTCAAGTTCAGACATAGGCTTTAAGCAACCATGAGCCACTGATAAGCGTGATAGATTAATAAGCATGTATAAAGTGGACTTGTTAAACAGCTCTGATAGGAGAAAGTCAATGAGCACGCAATAAAGTGGACTTGTTAGGGACAGTTTACCATCTGCCTTGATAAAGTTTAACTTCATTTGTATTGAAAGACAGACTTTAAAGAAGATTCTTATTTGAAACTGGTGATAAAATCCAGGTCAGATACAGTTACATACAAGCATACAGTACACACTACTGCTCAAAGGTCAGAGGTCAGTTAGAAAAGACCCTGATTTTAATAGAAAATTGGCTTTAATGCAACATCACATGAAGTTTATCAGTAATGTTTCACAGCTTTAATCAAATCCTTCATCATCCATAAGTTGTGATGGAAAAATGTCTGCAAGCGTGCAGGAGCCCATTTTTAGAGACAATCATTCCTGTGTTATAATGCTCATTGAAGTTTATCAGGTCAGACGACCAACAGATGATAAGAAATATAATCTTACTAATTATTAGAGTTGAAAAGTACTTTGCTAAGCAAAATTCAATGAGGTTAGGCTGGAGATTGAGACGTTAACATAAAAGGGTCAGTTGGTGATGCATGAAAAAAAAGAATTTCTTCTAAAAATCTATTGGAGAATTCTGATTGTAAGAAATGAAAAATATTCAAAGAGTGAAACTGTTAAAAAAAAGTGAAGGTTTTGTGCAGCTGGGTGTTGCAGCCCCTTTAGAGGAAAATGGAAACTTGGTTTCATGAGGTTAAAAACAAACACTGGGATGATCCAGACACATTTATTGTTTCTTTAATCACCACAATAGTTTCAGTTTGTGCTAAAATCTCTTAAAAAGCTGTTTTGAGTGATAAGTTTGGCTTTAATGTGTTAAGCTTGCATTAGATAAGACAATGTACCACTGAACACAGGAGGGATTATTGCTGAAAATGGGTCTCTGAACACCTCTGTAGATATTCTATTAAAAATCATTCATGATTTGTGATCAGTGTTAATATTAAGCATTTATATGATTATTTTTGATAAATTGCTGTGATTCAATCTGAAACCAAATTTGAGTCTATTCTGAAAACAAGACATTTCTAATTCACCTCAGACTTTTGAGCTGTAGTCTACATTGTAATGATAGCGTATGGTTATTGATTAGAGCAGATGATATGAGGCTATCAGGAGAGACTGTTAAAAAGTTATGAGCTGTCTTGATGCAGAGAAAGTGGAGTTTGTCATCCTGGAGCTGTTGCCAAGATTGAACGATGCTCTGGCTCTGTGGTCAAGTTCAGACATAGGCTTTAAGCAACCATGAGCCACTGATAAGCGTGATAGATTAATAAGCATGTATAAAGTGGACTTGTTAAACAGCTCTGATAGGAGAAAGTCAATGAGCACGCAATAAAGTGGACTTGTTAGGGACAGTTTACCATCAGCCTTGATAAAGTTTAACTTCATTTGTATTGAAAGACAGACTTTAAAGAAGATTCTTATTTGAAACTGGTGATAAAATCCAGGTCAGATACAGTTACATACAAGCATACAGTACACACTACTGCTCAAAGGTCAGAGGTCAGTTAGAAAAGACCCTGATTTTAATAGAAAATTGGCTTTAATGTAACATCACATGAAGGTTATCAGTAATGTTTCACAGCTTTAATCAAATCCTTCATCATCCATAAGTTGTGATGGAAAAATGTCTGCAAGCGTGCAGGAGCCCATTTTTAGAGACAATCATTCCTGTGTTATAATGCTCATTGAAGTTTATCAGGTCAGACGACCAACAGATGATAAGAAATATAATCTTACTAATTATTAGAGTTGAAAAGTACTTTGCTAAGCAAAATTCAATGAGGTTAGGCTGGAGATTGAGACGTTAACATAAAAGGGTCAGTTGGTGATGCATGAAAGAAAATAAATTTCTTCTAAAAATCTATTGGAGAATTCTGATTGTAAGAAATGAAAAATATTCAAAGAGTGAAACTGTTTCACACAGTAGAAATTTGTATTCATCGTTTATATTGTTTTTTTTTCTGATTTTAGTGTTTATTTGTGAGTGTAGTTTTTATTTGCATGATTTTATTCTGTTTGTATCACATTGTTTCAGTGTGTTATTTTACATTGTTTTAATCCACTGTGGATTGGCTGGTAATGGGAGAAATTAGCTGATAGTGATCACATGTTGAGGCATGGGTGTGTCCAGAGGTGTCCTTTCAGCTGTTTAAAGGTCGTATTAAAAGGAAGCAAGCTGAGCACTGGGAGGAGAGAGGCCCTAGATTGGAAGAGGAACGCATGAAGGCCAGGTGGAAAAGAGGGAGCCGCTGCGTGATCGTGGGGGGTGCGACGCCTCGTCTGGAGACCGGTCAGCGTGATGTGGTGACCCAGTCCCGACAGCAGGAACGGCGACAGTAGGAGACAACGTGTGTGATTGACATCAGGGCAGATGTATACTGCCTGCATTTGTGAGTAGTGTCTCACTGTTGTTCACTGGGTGCAGCCGTGTTGGGAGAGGGTCGCCATGGCTATAAGCCAGGGCAGCTTCCGGGATGATGGTTCTGGCTCCTATTTGTTTTTACTTACAGGTGATGACGTGAGGGGAGCCGCGGTGGTATCGAGCGACGGACTCCAATGCAGAATGCGAACTGGGTTGGGATGTGATGGACCCAGTTGACGGACGAGACTGGGACAGGAGGCTCCTCGTCTGCCTGACACGAGGCTGGCGTGGACCCCGCTCAGCAAGAGGAATTTCTGTCCAGCTCAAGAACACACAAGGAATATTTGTCCTGGGTTGTGGGACTGGGTGGGATTTCTGTGCATGAAGAGAATTGTATTTTGACCAGTTTTAGAATAATCTTATCCAGTCTCAGTGGGAATTTTAGCATATCGAGAATATTTCATTGTATACTTTATTTCTTAGTATCTGGTTTGTTCTATTCCTGCTGTCCACCTCGTGGAATAAACATGAATGAAACAATACTTTCCTGTCAAAAACAATATTTTAGTCAGGGCTAGCGGAAAGTTTCATATATATCATGAACATCTTTCCTCTTTGTCTTCCTATAGTTTCGTTTCATTTTCTTACCCCAACCGGTGGAGGCAGATGGCCGCCCCTCCCTGATTCTGGTTCTGCCGAAAATGGAGTTTTCTTGCTCATAGGGGGTCATTTGATCGTTTGGGCTTCCTCTGTATTATTGCACAACCTTTATCTTACCATATATTTCAAGTTTATATGTTGTGAATTGGCTTGATTTAAATCAAATTGAACTCATTCAATTAAAACCAAATATAACTTGTAATCGAATCTATTCAAATGTAAAGTCATCTCACTCAATTTGTACAACTAGCACTGAAACATACACTGACATCCTCTGTTTCCCAATTAGCAGATCAGAGGTTGCTGTTTTATTCATGACTCAATACTTGAATGGTTTTAATAAACATTTAAAAAGTACATTGCTTCATTGTATGATTAATTCTTTGTCTGTGTCAGTCCTTAATACACACACGTATACAATAATTCTAGTTGCCACAGTCTCCGGAGATCCTATGCTCCCTTTTCTCATACTTTTCTTCACTGTTTACCTCATTTTGCGGAATAAAATGTATATTTTTGTAAACAATGACTTGTTTTGGGCCATTAAAAAAACTGTCTCCATATGAGGACGTACTTGAAGAGAAAAAGTCACCACTTTGCATTTTACAAATCAAGTAAACAAACACGGGGCTGTTTATCATATAACTAACTTTTAGGTCTGTGGGATGGAAGGACAGGAGCTTTAAATGTTGTGCCTCCATAATTATTCTAGAGTCTTTACAGTGTTCAGCGCCTGCTGTGATTTAGTGCTACATACATAAACTTGAAATGAATGAATCCACCTGTTCACAGGAGATCACAGGAAGATGACACCAAACATCAGAAGATCTTATTGTGCGCCACAGGGTGGTTTCTTGGGGCTAAAAGCACATAATAAACTACAGCAGAAGCTCACATAAAGCAGGAAATAAGCAGGCACCACTTGATCTGCTAATGCACGTTTCCCACTTTTATTGTTGCCTCATTCACTAACAGTTCAATGGTGCAAGATTACCATACACAGAATTAGGATATCTGCATGACACATCTATGCTGTACAGCTAATGGATTATAATTATTACAAATACAGTAAACATATTTACATTTTAGTTCAAGCTCCATACAACATAGATATTTACAAAGCATGAAAATGAAACCGGTCTGACAAATAATAAACAGCGTTAATGACGTTTTATTTTTATTTTCTTTTGGTGAACAAATCTGAAAGGGGTCGGGGTTAACTGATATTAATTGTCAGAGGGGGAAGGTGGAAAATATCATGGCTAGTTTTGTTTGAAAGGCATCAACAGAAAAATAAACACACAGAAAAAAGTGATGAGGTGAAGAAAGACACAATAAGTCTGCTGTCGTTTTAGATGTCACCAGCTACTTTGTATAGTCCTATATCTCTGATATTAGAAAAAATTAAAATGAGTTAAAATACACCTTTATTTTGATAGAGCTCAGATGGATGCCTCGCATGACTAATGAGTAGACCTCCTCCAAAAAAATAACAGACTTCTAATTCACTCAAACCGCTTTCTAATAAAGAGGAAGCACTAATGTAACTCACCTCCTCAGTCGAGCTGCAGGGGTTACATGTTAGGTCTGCTTTTCCTTCCCCCCCTCTCTTACATTCAAAGCCTCTCTTAGTTCACACTAGAACAGGCCGCCACACCATCATTTGGTTTAATATGAGTGGAACAACTAAACCGCACAGACTTTATTTGATCAGTTAGTTGAACCTTTTATTAATATGTGCAAAGAGCTGCAAACTAATATTTAAAGATTGCAAACAATAAATACACAATCCAAAATAAAAACACCTCTGCAAATGCAGTGGAAACGTTTGCTCTGGCAGCGCTTCGCATCAACATGTATATGAGGTACATTGCACTTTTCAGACTTGATCTGTGCATAGGTGCATCTTTGATGTGCAGCTCAGAGATCCACAATCCAGCACGTTTCTGTTTCTCTGACCGTCAGGCTGGCTGACCCGAGGTCACGTCAGAGCTTTATTTTTTATCTATATGTAACAGACAGTTGGTACCTCTCCTTCCATCCATTTCATACGACACAGCAGGCAGACTGCTGGTTGGTTGACCAGAGTTTTTCAATACCTTTCTGCATTAACACATCTCGAGAGGCGTAGGTGCCAAAAAGTGAATCCGAAGCCGAATGTAGCAGCTGCAGCACGGCACACAGAGCAAATATTTTCATGGGGTAGTATCAGAAATAAGACCTTTGAATATGTAGTCCCTTTAACTTCTTTCCTTCTATTAAACCATTCATTCATTCTTTTTCCTTAAGTCCTTCTAACCTTTTCACTGTGTTTTCTTTGCGTCTTTACAACAAGAGTGTAAAGTTAATAGCAGTAAATGTCAAGGCTTTCTGATTCTCAGTGAGATAGAGCGAGCTAGAGGAGCAGAGAGGAATGTGTTAAATGAGGGTTAACTACCACACTGATCCCAGAACAGACTGCATGTACAAATCAAGTTCTCTCCTTAGTTTGTTTTCATCCTCCTAGTCCTCGTCCTCATCTCCTTGTAACCCTGTTTTTTTTCCTTGGGATGAAAAAGCAAAAAGGGGCCCAAATCTACTCCTGCAGGAACAATCGGTCATTGTTTGTTTTTTAAACTGCTGAGATATGAAGCGATCCGCGCTTGTTTGTCTCTAGTTAGTCTGCAGTTTTTATGTTAACACAAATGCATGAGTATTTTACTGACTCACTAACTGACACTGGCACTTTCGGGGGTTTAGAGGTGGCGTATGTACACAGATTGAGGAGGATCTAAGTATGACGTGGATGACAGTGGAAATCGGGCGTGGCCCTCCTGTCAAAGTTCATTCCCACTTTGAGTTTTTGTTTCAGAGACGGTTCAGCCTGATGCAAATTCACTGCGAGAAGAAAAATACCCTATAAATCTATTAGCAGCTATAGTTTAGGTAGCAGAGCGTAAACTAACACGTCACTTGGAGATGTAAGCTGTCTGATTTGGTTCATTTTTGTTTTTTGTTTGAAACTGAGTAAACCTGGTCTTCTCCTGAGGACTGCTGCAGGTATCATGCGAGCATGTTAATTTAATAAAAAACCAACAACAAAAAAACCCAAAATAGAATGAAACTCATTTCAGGAGACAAATAAAACTGATAGAGGCAGGGGCAGACCCAAGACAGGCTGAGAGATTATATCTCCCGGCTGGCCTGGGAACGCTTTGGTGTTCATATTCATATTAATATTCTTATTCTTCTATGACAAAAAGTACAAGTGTTCATTTAAGGAAATAAACAGAGCAGTAAGAGATATTTTTCAATTTTTTATTTTTTTATTTTTGATTTGCCGCCAATTACATGTTTTTATTTGTAATTTTTGTAGTGCTCCCTACTATGTGAACCCCTCACCTGATGTTTTATGTTTATTAGTTTAGTTTAGATTCTAAACTATCAACCCCAACAATCGAATGATCTCCTTTAATAGCAAGCGCTTGGCAACGGTGGAAAGGAAAAACTCCCTTATAAAAAGGGAGAAACCTTTGACAGAACCAGGCTAAGAAAGGGGCAGCCATCTGTCGTGACTGGTTGGGGGGTGAGAGGCAGAGGAAAAGAAAAAAGAGAGCACATGTTAGCTATATGTTGCTCACATTGCCTAAAATGAACAACGTATGGTTTTCTGGACTGTTCATTTCCTTTCTTGGAGAAATGAACTCCGTTGCGCAAAAAAATGGAGTTGTCGAAAAACCTGATATGCGGATGCTCAATAATCACTCCATCGAAGCGGTCGACAGCCTTTCTAATGCTGGCATTCACAGTCTTCCTGTCCTTATTGATTTTGCCTGGATTTCCATATATCCACACTTGACGCTCGTTGATGGATGAATATGCAATTGTCATTGAGGGGAACTCTGTGTGCAATTGCATTAATTCCTTCTCAATGACAGAAGAAAGTTTATAAGCAGAAAAGAGTCCCAAATCATTGCCCCCAGCATAGATTACCAGTATGTCAGGTGGGCTCTGTGTGGATAGCTCCTTATAAAAACGAGGAAGGACTCCCCACCAGCGCATTCCTCCTTTGCCAAACCACTGGACTTTGGTATTAAGTCCGAAATTTTCTCCGAAAATCTCTTTTGCTTCACCCTCAGCTCGTCTGATGTAACTGGACCCAATGATCCACACATTTGTTTCTCTCTGGTCTTCTGGGCTCTCTTTCTATTTCGGTGTGTTTTCACAGGTGTTGGTATCACTCAAGGCCGTATCGTTTGTTTTCTGACGTGGGAGTCGGATAGTCCTGGACCAGGGACTTTTTTGGATGCTCTGTGTCACTACTGCTTGTTCTGGCCTCTTGTTGTCTTTCAGTGTGTTTTCAGAGGTTTTGGTATCACTCAAGGCCGTATCGTTTGTTTTCTGACCTGGGAGTCGGATAGTCCTGGACCAGGGACTTTTTTGGCTGCTCTGTGTCACTGCTGCTTGTTCTGGCCTCTTGTTGTATTTTGGAGTGTTTTCAGAGGTTTTGGTATCACTCGAGGTCGTAACGTCCATTTTCTCAACTACGTGTTGGATAGTCCTTGACGAAGAACTTTTCTGGATGCTCTGTCTAACTGCTGCTTGTTCTGGCCTCTTGTTGTATTTTGGAGTGTTTTCAGAGGTTTTGGTATCACTCGAGGTCGTAACGTCCATTTTCTCAACTACGTGTTGGATAGTCCTTGACGAAGAACTTTTCTGGATGCTCTGTGTCACTGCTGCTTGTTCTGGCCTCTTGTTGTCTTTTGGTGTGTTTTCAAAGGTTTTGGTATCACTCAAGGTCATATTGTTCATTTTCTCAACTAGGAGTCGGATAGTCCTTGGCGAACAACTTTTTTGGCTGCTCTTTGTCACTGCAGCTTGTTCTGGCCTCTTGTTGTCTTTTGGTGTGTTTTGAGAGTTTTTGGTATCACTCAAGTTCATATCGTTCTTTTTCTGAACTTGGAGTTGGATAGTCCTTGAAGAAGAACTTTTTTGGATGCTCCGAGTCACTGCTGTTTCTTTTTTCTCAGTGTCTATTCTCATCCTCTTTCTCTCTGGAGAGTAGCTCTCAGAGTTGTTTTTGCTGCCTTTGGAAATCTGACTGTATTTTCTTTTCAACACAGGTTTTTCTTCACAGATTCGTCTTTTTTTCCTTGGTGGAGAGCAGCTGTCGTCACTTCTGCAATTCTGTGCAACATAATTCGGGCCTCGCTTCCTCTTGAGTGGAAGCTGGAAATGTGTTTCATCAGAATTTGGCTCTGGATTTTGGTGGTCCATTGTAGTAAAGCCTTTGCCGTGTTTACTCTGAGACATGTCAGAGTGTTGATGAAGTGACTGTCTTAAAGATTCAACTGTTTTAAAATTTTTCTCAGGCGTACCTTTGAATGCTGCAATCTCGAGTGTTACAAGTAAACTGCATGAAAGTTTGGGCTTCTTACCCGGATTTAAGGATTCACAGATCAAAGGCATGTTATGACATCATGATGATGTCATAACATAATGTAACAACAACATTCTTTTTTTCCTTCTTTTTTTAAAAATTTGGTTCTATTGTCTATGGGGCTTTGGAGCGTGATGTCACGGCAGGGGGCGTGGCCGCCGGGGCGCCAATTTAGCAGGCCAAACAAAGCTGCAGTCATGGAGAAACTTGCTTATCTCTGTTCGGGAATGGCAGATAGAGCAGGACGCTGAGAGGAGGTCCGCTGCTTGTTTTTTCCGGTAAGTTAAATGTGTTTGTCAGTAACTACCGTCCTTGCTAGGTCCTGAAATCTAGGCAGGTAAGATGAGAAGTGGGCTCTTCGGGGAAACTTGTTATGTAAAGTTGGTTTAGCTAATCCATAGAAGGGAGTCATTGATGCTAGCTAAGAGGATGTAATAAAGGCACGGTAGCAGAGATGAAAAAGGAGTGGTTGTTGAGAAATAAGTGTAGAAAGAGGTGTGCAGGGAAAAAAGCAGGTGTGGGTGTGTGAAATTTGTTGAGTATTTGAGTGCAAAAATGTGTGGTCTCCAGCTAATTTGGAAAGGCTGGTTGCGCGATGTGCACGTTGTGCTCTTTAAAAGTGTTTCCCTGAGCTTTTACTTGCAGCTTGAAATCTAAATAAATGGTAATGGAAAAAAAAGCTGGAAAAAGGAGGAGCCCGGAGCTTCGTCTTTCGCTCGGCCTACCCCGCTGTAGCAGACAGACCGTCAGAGACTCGAACTTGGCCGTTAAACTCTGGGGTCTGAATGCTGGCCTGTTAACGCTGTGCACCACACAGCAGGCCAGTTAACGATATAAAAAAAGGACATTTATCTTCTGTTCTTCAACAATTTTTTTTTTCGTTTTTCTAAATCTATTTAGCTTCTTGTGCAGTATTGTTCCACACAAATTACACATGGAAACCTAGTTATTTTTTTAATTGGCTTTCACAAAATGGGACTGCCAATGTTGGAGGTGGTACCCAGAGCCTTCCTGCTAGCCGGAAACCTGCTGGCAGCGCCACTATGTTCTCAACACACTCTTCAGCTTTGTTGCCTCTTTTCGGCACACCTACCTAGTCCCACTCATCCACTTTATCTGCTCATGGCTTTACCCACACTGACCACTCCTTCCATTAAGGTAAATTCAAGCAGGTCATTATAAAAAAGACACACAGCTTATCATCTTATCCTTGGGCAACACCTAAAACCACTCTGTTCATTTGTTTGCTAGATTAGCCACTAGCATACACACACTGTGTTAGAGGCTTGTTGCTACCTAGTTAGCGATGCTACACACCTGTTACTGTGTATTTTTCAATGATTCAGCACTCCTTGGATTTTTAGACAGTAATGAGATCATCTGCACACTCCACAGAGGTCCAGAGTTACTGTTAATAGCAAAAATGTAATGCTGTCCTTAGGAGATTTTCACATAAGACTGTGAGTGTGTAATGGATTTAAAAGTGTTAAAATGTTCAGAGCACTCTACAGCCCGGTAACATGGAAAGTTTGAAAAGAGCAGCAGAAGGTATCAGTACTGTAGTGTAACTTGTTCTTTTCATTTCATAATAGTGAAGAGAGTGCAGATTATTATGAACAGCTACATCCACCCGGGGTGAAAGTAGTGTGGGAGACCATCAGGACCCAGCTGGGTTTCGTTAGCCCAGAGGTTTGGAGAAACTTCTTCCTTTTCTTTCATCACAGCTGTCCTGTGCCAGATGTTCTGTTGACCCACTGAAAGAGGCATCTTTGAGAAACATCAGAAAGACTGAAGCTCATGGCAGGAATCAAGGAGGACATTGTGATCTTCACCAGCAGCTCCCTCACAAGGAACTCTTCAGAACTCCACTGCAGGCACGCCCCAGAAGATGGATAAAGCCAGCGTTTCATGAAGACACTGGAACCAATCTATCTTCATAACAGTGAGTTTTGTCAACAGATCATATGCTCTTGAGACATAGTCTGGTCTCGTTGGTGCGTTTAAATTATAGCAGCTATGTGGTGTAGCTTATAGCAACATGTACTGTGTGCTCTGGATGTTGTAGGTGAAAGCAGCATAGTTCACTACAAAAAGCTTTCATGATCAACATTTCTGCCACTATAAAGCAAAAATGTATGAGGAATTCATAGATCAAACTTAATGAGTCCCTCAGGTGGGTTCAAACTATCATGCATTTTAATCTCCTTTACAATAAACACACAGTGACATGATTTGAAACTTGAAATTGTTACCAATTAACCAACTTGTTTCATTTGAGTTTATCTGATTAAAAAAATGCTGCTAAGTAAGCTTGTTACAGTATTGGATGTAAATTGTGTATGCTGTTGAAATATCTAACAGACCAAAATATTTTTCAGTGGTGAATGATATTAGGAAAACCCGTAGATCTTATTTTATAACTGCATTATAAGTAGCAGATAATAAGGGATGGCGTTCAGCTGCAGTTAAAGAGGTTAATGTTTAGAGCTGTACCCAAGCTGGCCCCCTGCCTTTGGCCACACAGCTGTGTAAATAAATTTGGCGAGGTGGCTTGGTCTGACTGTAGACTGAGTTTAAATGACAGTTGCACTTTCACTGGGTGAGTGATCTCCATTTCCTGTGCAAATGCAAATTCCTCGCTGACAGTTTGACCAAAAGGCATTTCCAGTGGAAATTGGCCGACATATCCTCAGCAGAACCATGTATAATATCCACAAAACTTAAAAAGAGGTTATACACACACAATACGGTAATATTATGTTGAAGCACAGTACGTATCACTCCGCAAGGCGCCTGCCTACGATAGCCGTAATGCTCCGACAATCCATCAAGCGGTGCGGGTTCGTAGCTTAGCAAAGTCGTACTAAAACATTTGACAGATTTTCGAGCGCCATGTACATACAATCGTTTCGAGGTCAGTAAACACAACCAGAATTTATACATAAGGCCCATTGGATTATAAGGGGCACTGTCGATTTTCAGAAAATTCTAAGGATTGATTTTAAGTGTGCCGTATTTTCCAAAAAACACAGTAATAACTAGGGATGGGTACCGGTATCCGGTGCCATGATGGCACCGGTTCTGACATAAACCGTAGTAACCAGACCGAAAAGCAGCGCACATTTCGGTGCTTTTTTTTCCTGAGCTGTGATACACTTTAGATTCTAGCCAATCATCTTACGTTTCCGAGGATAGTAGGCGGGCCCAGGTACGTACGTTCTTTTAGAGCAGAGCTACAGATTAAAAATGCCCAAGGCGAAGCGGTCAAAAGTCTGGCTGTACTTCACAGCAAAAGATGGAAACTCAGCAGCCTGCAACAAGTGCTTTAAGGTGATACTGTGATACTGTCAAAGGAGGTAACACCTCAAATCCGATGAAACACCTGGCGACGCATAGCGTTTTTTTTAAAAAGCCGAAAAATGCGCCGTATTTGATAGCTTGCTGCGAGACCTCACACCGTGCACATCTACTGCGGGTGTGGTGCCTGTTATCAGTCCTGGAGTTAGCAACATCCCCCAAAAACCCAAAGAGGAGAGTCCTGGCCCCTAGCCCTGCCAGTGTAGCAGAAATGATGACGGATGATGTGTGAGACAGCAGGGTGCTGCCACTGGTGTTGTAATGTGTGATTTAGTTCCTCCTAACATTTCAGTTTGCTTCCAGTATCTATCCTCTGTGATTACTGGCTCTTTAGACAGATTTAATAGAAGTGTGTGAGCTATTGGCTCAGTATAAAGGGTCAGTAGTGTTTTCATGTCACCTATCCATCCTCCATTTAGTCACCCAAAGCATGTAGTAAATACTCCTCACTTTTATTCATCTTCTCTTAAATTCAGACAAATTCCCACTTGTTAACATTGAGCGTGTGTGTGTGTGTGTGTGTGTGTGTGTGTGTGTGTGTGTGTGTGTGTGTGTGTGTGTGTGTGTGTGTGTGTGTGTGTGTGGCAGTTCCAGCCACCAAGTTGAACACCATCACCAAATCCAACCTGGGTCAGTGTGTCAGCAAGTACGACCTGCTGGTCTGGTTTGAGATCAGCGAGCTGGAGCCCACTGGAGAGTGAGTATCCACCTGGAGTGTTATATTCACGCACAAGCTTTAAAGGAACCATAAAAATTATCTCCACGAAGAATATTATAAGTTGGGATGTTGTGTCACCTCCTCCCTCCGTGCACAGGTACATCCCAGCCATCGTGGATCACAGTGGAGGCCTGCCCTGTCATGGTACCTACCTGCTGCACCAGGTACATTTTACTGTAAAAACGGAAATTCAATCATCAATCCTTCTCCCATTTTCACATAAGCAGCACATAATTTATGTGTTGGTTCCTTCCTCAGCAGTAGTTAACAACATATGGTGGCTTATTTTTCCTTTCCAAATCTTGAGTGACAGCCACTTTTGCTGCTATCACGCTTAAAGATAGAAATAAAGCAAAGTTATCAAAAGACTGATCTGCAGATTGCAGCTACTTAGACAACTGACAATCTGTTTGTGCCTGTTTTTTTTCCTTCATTGATATATGTGTAACTGATACATGTGGTGTGTAAATCAGAATCTATGTTATTTAAAGTAGTATTAAAGTACTTATACACTGTAAATGGCATAAAATCAAGTGATGATGTAGCTTAATAAAATAGTGATGGGTATAGATAATGTTGTGGATATTTAAATGTTAATAATCTGGGCAGTTTGTTTAAAGGTTTAAGTAATGTTTTAAATATTGTTTTGGATGTATAGCTACTTTTAGTTGCTCCCTTGTGACAAAGCTTCTGTGTGTGTGTGTGTGTGTGTGTGTGTGTGTGTGTGTGTGTGTGTGTGTGTGTGTGTGTGTGTGTGTGTGTGTGTGTGTGTGCGCAAGTTCCAGCCACCAAGTTGAATGAACACCATCACCAAATCCAACCTGGGTCAGTGTGTCAGCAAGATTTAAAGAAAACATAAAAATTATATTGTCTCCTCGAATGGATGTTGTGTCACCTCCTCCCTCCATGCACAGGTACATCCCAGCCATCGTGGATCACAGTGGAGGCCTGCCCTGCCATGGGACCTACCTGCTGCACCAGGTACAGGATTGGTGCACATGTTGTTTTCTTATTACTCACACAGTGGTAACTGCTTCCTTTGTATACAGTTGAATCTCTTTTTTTAAAGCGTAATGTTGCTCTAGCTGTGCCCACTGTGATCCTGAGCTCCTGTTATGTTTGCTGCAGGGGATCCAGCGGAGGATCACAGTGACCCTCATCCACGAGAAGGGCAGCGAGCTCCATTGGAAAGATGTTCGTGAGCTGTTTGTAGGTGAGCAGCCTACCTTTAGGGTCTAGTCGTACTATACCTCTCTGTAGTAAACAAAAACCCCAAAGCTCAGAAACAATGTTTTATAGTGTTTGTGTGCTTTTGATAGAAGAAGACAGGACAGAACATCATTAAAGGGATTTGACTTATTGAGATCACACTGAAAACGCACCACTCGGTTCACTCTGAGATATTTTCAGTCTGGAAAGATGAATCTGTCGGGCTTTAGGCTGCTTCTCACTTTAAGCAGTTCATGCTGTAGCTGTAGCTGATGGACCAAAAGAATTACATTTCATATTTTAGACATTCAGCTGCTGACTCTGAAGCCAACAGGGCTCTTGAGTGTGGATGATTGTGTTGGTACTGGATGCTGTGATCAAACAGCTGTTCTGATCTGTCTTCATTCATGCCTGTCGATATTAAGCCTCCTAAGCTCCAAACCAGTAAAAGCGATCTTTGGAGGCAACACCCTTTGTAGTACTTTTCTGTATTTGTTTGTGATTGTGTGACACTGAACCACAGTGCTATGTATATCCTCTGTAACACTCAGACGTTTCCAGATCAATGTTTTCCCCCTCAGCTGTTTCTCACTATAGAGCAGGGGTAGGCAACTCCAGGCCTCGAGTGCCAGTGTCCTGCAGGTTTTAGATGTGTCCTTGATCCAACACAGCTGATTCAAATGGCTAAATTACCTCCTCAACATGTCTTGAAGTTCTCCAGGGGGCTGGTAATGAACTAATCATTTGATTTAGGTGTGTTGACCCAAGGTGAGATCTAAAACCTGCAGGACACCGGCACTCGAGGCCTGGCGTTGCCTACCCCTGCTATAGAGTCTTACCTCAGTAACAATGAGGCACCAGCAGAGCATATCTGGCTCTCAGTCTGTGGCTGATAGTGCCCCCTGCTGTTAATAACAGGAACAGTGTAACCTTGTATAGAGCTCATAGTGATGGTCTTAAGATTGCTGCTGCAAGGCACTAATTTGTATCCATGTGTGCTGTATATTCTGAGCATATGCAGTTATGTGAGCTCTCAGGTTTTATGTATCAGGACATAATTAAAAAAAATCAGGTCCTTAGTAGGTCTTAATATGAGGTAAATGCAACCTCAGATGAACAACACATAACACATTATACCAGGTCATTATTTATTTAACAAACACTGAGCCGAAATTCAGATGTTTAAAAAACTAAGTACATCCAAGACTATTTCCATAATTAGTTAAGAGGGTCAGTATCAGCCAGGTGCTAATCAAATGCAATAGATCATCAGTAAGTGTAACCACTACTGTCAGTTTGCTGGTGTGGCGTATTCAGGTAAGTGGTAACATACTGAGGAGGAGAGAAGCAGTTGTTGATACCCATGAATGTGGGAAGGCTTTGAAGTCCATCATTTTACAGCAAGAAAGATTATTTGCAAGTTCAAAAAAATCAAAGACTGTTTCCAATCTTACCAGGAGTGGACGTCCCAGAAAATTCACCCCACACATCTGAGGCTCTACAGGCCACAGTTAGCATGCTAAATGTTGGAGTTCATGGCAGTGCAATTAGAAAAAGACTCAACATATATGGCCTGTTTGGAAAGGCTTCCAGGAGAAACCATTTTCCCTCTAAATACAACATGGCAGCATGGGTTAGGTTTGCAAAGTTGAAAACCTAAGCCCTAATGCACAGCTTCAACATTGGTAAAAACCAAACACGGCATATCAGCACAAACACCTCATACCAACGGTTTTGCTCGGGTGATGATTATTTGGGCTTTTTTTGCTGCTAAACAACCTGCAAAGTGTCCAGGTCACTGAGTGAGCCATGAAGTACTCTAGAGTCAAATGAGATCATCGTTGGGTCTGACTCCAGAGCGCAGCAGCAAAGCAACAACAGAGTGGTGCTGCAGTGGCTCAAAGTTGAGACTTTAACATGATTGAATGTTAAGAAAGCTGTGAATGAATAAATATCTGCAAACTTCAATGAACCGAAGAACCATTGTAAAGACAAATGGGCCAGAAATCCATCCACACTGCTGTGAAACACTAATAAAAAATGATTACCTCAAGTTTGTGCTGCTAAAGTTGGTTCCATCAGCTGCTGCATCACAGGTATAATGATGATGTGGTGTAATAATCTAGATCCAGATCCTTAAACTGCTTTTTCACGTGTCTGTAAATGAATTTCTTATCATTGTCCCGATTGGTGTCGGCTGACACTTGACACTCTGTGGCTCCTGATTTATCTGTTGTCAAGGTCTCACCTCAGTGCGATTCCTCACGTTTTGTCATGATTCAAGGATGAATGTGAACACCGCTTCAGTCACTGTGTTCACTTCCTGATATGTCAGAACTGTGCTCACGTCACTCACTTTTTTTTAACAGCATGACACACTGCTGTAAACAGAGACCCTGTAATGTTAGCACCAAGTAGGACTTCATAAAAAATAATGCTGTCAAGCTAACTTTTCCGCTTTCTGTCTTTTTCAGCACTTTCTATCGCTTTGAGGCAGTGTGGGACAGATCCCTGCACAACTCCCTCCTGCTCAACCGCGTCACTCCCTATGGAGAGAAGATCTACATGACCTTATCTGCGTATCTGGAGGTCAGCCGCTGCTCCGCCGTGTTGTACCTGTTTGTACGTGTTTTTAAGTGTCTTGATGTCATCGTGTCTAACACACACCCTTTATCTCCTCTCTGCAGCTGGACCATTGCATCCAGCCTGCCATTATCACCAAAGACATCTGCATGGTCTTTTACTCCCGAGACGCCAAGTTGTCCCCACCTGTTCTCTCAAGAACCTCTTTGGGACTGGATACTCCAAAACTCCTGACTGGTAAATCTGGGCTGCTGCACTGTGGCCATCTCTGTTTCACAATCAAAGATATCTGCCCTGTTACAAAGTTTCCTTGTTCATAACTTCTGCTTCATTATAGCAACCGAGTGACTGGGATCTACGAGCTGAGCTTGTGTAAGATGTCTGACACTGAAAGCCCAGGTGGGCGGCCATGAAACATGTTTAAAGAACAGCAGCTGTTTTATCATAATTCTGTGGAGAGCTTCATCCTAATGAGGGCTCATGTCCGGAGCAGGGATGCAGAGGAGGAGGAGGAAGGTCTTGGACACATCAGTGGCTTACGTGCGAGGAGAGCCTCGCTGGCTGGAGGCCCAGAGGAGATAGCCTCATCCTAGAGCAGCGGTCCCCAACCCCCGGGCCTCGGACCGGTACCGGTCCGTGAGTCGTTTGGTACCGGGCCGCGAGAGTTGAGGCTCGGGTGAAAAATGTATGGTTTTCAGGGTTTTTATCGGTTTTCAGCGTTATTTTGTTATCGTTTTTATCGTTAACTCGGTTTTCCTGGGTCTTTTCACGTGTGTTCTGAATAAATCTTCTTTTTTTCGGTACCGGTACTGGTTTTATTTTGTTGTATTTATCCGTGACACCTTAAAGGCCGGTCCGTGAAAATATTGTCGGGCATAAACCGGTCCGTGGCGCAAAAAAGGTTGGCGACCGCTGTCCTAGAGCACCAGTGGGAGCTAGAGAAGATGGAGCAGCTGCAGGAGGTGGGGCCTTAAAAGATTTATAAAGAAATGAATCTCTGTTTAATATCGTAGAGGGAAAAAGACTTTTCAACTCAAAGACCAAAGTGCTATTCTAAAAAGTTTTTTTTAGAGTACAGACTTTACATGACTAACCCTCCCCTTTTCTCCCCACCTCACATTCGCCCCCATCCTTCGTCCAGGTGGATGAAAAGACCCGTCACCTTCTGGCGCTGAGAGAGAAGCTGGGAGAGGCGGCTCCCGTGGGAACAGCTCCCACCTCCAAGTCCCTGAGCGAGTCTCTGTCCCCCAGTGTGAGCTCGGGTACTCTGTCCACGTCCACCTCCATCTCCTTGCAGATCTCAAGCACCACCTTTGAAAGCGCCATCACGCCGAGCGAGAGCAGCGGCTACGATTCCGCTGACATGGAGAGCTGGTGGATCGTGAGAAGGAGCTGGCCACCAAGGTGAGAAAAACGTCGGAGGCAGGATAGACGTAAAACTCTCCCAGCAGATCTAAGCTGGCGAGGCGGCGTGGCAGCCTGACGAAGAACTGATCGGGCGGAGCGGTACGCGGGAAAACCACCGCTTCCATCCTTTCTGAAAAGCCTTTGAAAATACAGAAAATACCAAGTGTTAAAACTTATTAATCATTGTGATTCTTGACGGTTTTCTCTTGTAAGTAGACTTGTGGCTTAAGTCTCTTTTCATGCAACTCAAACGTTTAAGTTCCACAGAACTTTTGCCTCCCCGCTTCCCTCCAGCAACCCCGCTGCCAGCTTAGCTTTCCTCCTCTCTATTCCCTCCCCTCAGCTTTTTGTGTTTTTGTTTCGATGACAATGTTTGGGTCTAATTTTGTTCCGCTTGGTTGTCATTCCCAAACTCCCCTAACTAAGTAGCATGTTGTAGTAGTCTACTTGTGTGTGCACGACTCTTTAGAAACTTTCCGTTTGCCAATCATCTGTACAAAAAAAATGTCTCTATCAGTTTTATTTGTCTCCTGAAATGAGTTTCATTCTATTTTGGGTTTTTTTGTTGTTGGTTTTTTATTAAATTAACATGCTCGCATGATACCTGCAGCAGTCCTCAGGAGAAGACCAGGTTTGCTCAGTTTCAAACAAAAAACAAAAATGAACCAAATCAGACAGCTTACATCTCCAAGTGACGTGTTAGTTTACGCTCTGCTACCTAAACTATAGCTGCTAATAGATTTATAGGGTATTTTTCTTCTCGCAGTGAATTTGCATCAGGCTGAACCGTCTCTGAAACAAAAACTCAAAGTGGGAATGAACTTTGACAGGAGGGCCACGCCCGATTTCCACTGTCATCCACGTCATACTTAGATCCTCCTCAATCTGTGTACATACGCCGCCTCTAAACCCCCGAAAGTGCCAGTGTCAGTTAGTGAGTCAGTAAAATACTCATGCATTTGTGTTAACATAAAAACTGCAGACTAACTAGAGACAAACAAGCGCGGATCGCTTCATATCTCAGCAGTTTAAAAAACAAACAATGACCGATTGTTCCTGCAGGAGTAGATTTGGGCCCCTTTTTGCTTTTTCATCCCAAGGAAAAAAAACAGGGTTACAAGGAGATGAGGACGAGGACTAGGAGGATGAAAACAAACTAAGGAGAGAACTTGATTTGTACATGCAGTCTGTTCTGGGATCAGTGTGGTAGTTAACCCTCATTTAACACATTCCTCTCTGCTCCTCTAGCTCGCTCTATCTCACTGAGAATCAGAAAGCCTTGACATTTACTGCTATTAACTGTACACTCTTCTTGTAAAGACGCAAAGAAAACACAGTGAAAAGGTTAGAAGGACTTAAGGAAAAAGAATGAATGAATGGTTTAATAGAAGGAAAGAAGTTAAAGGGACTACATATTCAAAGGTCTTATTTCTGATACTACCCCATGAAAATATTTGCTCTGTGTGCCGTGCTGCAGCTGCTACATTCGGCTTCGGATTCACTTTTTGGCACCTACGCCTCTCGAGATGTGTTAATGCAGAAAGGTATTGAAAAACTCTGGTCAACCAACCAGCAGTCTGCCTGCTGTGTCGTATGAAATGGATGGAAGGAGAGGTACCAACTGTCTGTTACATATAGATAAAAAATAAAGCTCTGACGTGACCTCGGGTCAGCCAGCCTGACGGTCAGAGAAACAGAAACGTGCTGGATTGTGGATCTCTGAGCTGCACATCAAAGATGCACCTATGCACAGATCAAGTCTGAAAAGTGCAATGTACCTCATATACATGTTGATGCGAAGCGCTGCCAGAGCAAACGTTTCCACTGCATTTGCAGAGGTGTTTTTATTTTGGATTGTGTATTTATTGTTTGCAATCTTTAAATATTAGTTTGCAGCTCTTTGCACATATTAATAAAAGGTTCAACTAACTGATCAAATAAAGTCTGTGCGGTTTAGTTGTTCCACTCATATTAAACCAAATGATGGTGTGGCGGCCTGTTCTAGTGTGAACTAAGAGAGGCTTTGAATGTAAGAGAGGGGGGAAAGGAAAAGCAGACCTAACATGTAACCCCTGCAGCTCGACTGAGGAGGTGAGTTACATTAGTGCTTCCTCTTTATTAGAAAGCGGTTTGAGTGAATTAGAAGTCTGTTATTTTTTTGGAGGAGATCTACTCATTAGTCATGCGAGGCATCCATCTGAGCTCTATCAAAATAAAGGTGTATTTGAACTCATTTTAATTTTTTCTAATATCAGAGATATAGGACTATACAAAGTAGCTGGTGACATCTAAAACGACAGCAGACTTATTGTGTCTTTCTTCACCTCATCACTTTTTTCTGTGTGTTTATTTTTCTGTTGATGCCTGTGATGGACCGAGTTGAAAAACAGGAGGAGTCCCAGGAATTATTAGAAAAATATAGTTTCCATTTATTTAACCCCCAAAATTATATTTACAAGAGTAATGAATGTTGAGCTCATAAAAGAGGTCAAAGAAACAAAACTGAACTCAGGCAAAGACTGCAAACTTAACAAACCAAATGACTGCTACAAACAAACATAACTGACCTAAAACATGAAATGACATACAAAGGTATATATAATGGCTGATCAGACCATTGTGACACATGAGGGGTAACAAACAAAACACAATCATAAATCACAAACAATGCAGTACAATCTAGTTTGTTAATAAACTAAACACCAAAGAAGAAAATCAAAAACCCCATTAAACCCTAAACTCAAATATTTAATTAAATACAAATACTTTGTTTTTAAAGTAAAGAAAACACACATTCCCCCTTCAGCAGGAAGTGGTGGTGTGGTCCAATTATCTTCCTTTGCATTTAATGGTTTCAAACCCTGGCTACCATCTTTTGTCCAGCAACGACTTTAGAGTGTGGCCACGGGTTTGGCCATCACACACCCCCCCACTTCTGGATCTTCCATCAGGCAGCGAGAGAGGTAATCAGCAGTGGTGTTGTCTTTACCAGGGATATAGTGAACCTTAAACCGGTATGGCTGCATAGCCAGATACCACCTGGTGATTCTCCCATTAGTGTCTTTCATTCTTTCCAGCCACTGCAGGGCTTTGTGGTCAGTTTGAAGGATGAATTCTCTTCCCAGCAAATAATATTTGAAAGAGTCAAGTGCCCATTTAATGGCCAAGGCTTCCTTCTCAACCGTTGCGTAGCGGCTCTCCCTTGGTAGCAGCTTACGGCTGATGTAAGCGACAGGATGTCGATCCTCTGGTGGTCCCTGCAGAAGCACTGCTCCCAAACCCCTTTCAGAAGCATCAGTCTGCAATGTAAAGTCTTTTGTGAAATCTGGTGAGTGCAGAACAGGGTTCTTACTCAGGGACTGGCGAAGGTCTTTGAAAGCTGCAACGGCTTCAGCTGTCCACCGAATCTTATTGGGACATCTTGAGCCAATCCTGTCCGTCAGTGGGGCTGCTCTAGCTGAGAAGTTGGGAATGAATCTGTTGTAGAACGCAGCCATGCCGAGGAAGGATCGCAGCTGTTTCCTGGTTTGTGGAAGAGGACATGATGCAATTGCATTAATTTTGTCAACCTGTGGTTTAATTGTCCCACCTCCAACAGTAAACCCGAGGTACTGGACTTCAGTCCTAGCAAGAGCACACTTTGCTGGATTGATGGTAAGGCCTGCGGAACACAGCCGATCCAGCACGATCCTTAGGTGATCCACATGCTCTTCCCAAGTTCCACTGAAAACAACAACATCATCAAGGTACGCACAGGTGAATGCTGAGAGCCCACAGAGTATCTTATCCATTAGTCTTTGAAATGTTGCTGGGGCCCCATGCAGACCAAATGGCAAGACTGTGAACTCGAACAATCCCCACAGAGTACGGAATGCTGTCAACTCTTGAGACTGTTTAGTGAGAGGTACTTGCCAGTATCCCTTGGAGAGATCAATGGTCGTTAGATATTTTGCCTTCCCCAAACGCTCAATGAGATCGTCAATGCGTGGCATCGGGTAAGAGTCAAATTTTGATATGGAATTGAGGTACCTGAAGTCGATGCAGAAACGTATCGTGCTATCCTTTTTCGGAGCCAACACAACAGGGTTGCACCACTCACTTGTTGAAGGTTGGATGATTCCAAGAGACAGCATGAGGTCCACCTCCTCCTTTAACTCCACCAGGAAGCGTTCCGGTATCCTGTAACTCATACGCTTCACAGCTGCATCAGGTTTTAAAACAATGTCATGCTCCACCAGACTCGTGCGACCTGGGTACTTTTGAAATATGTCTGAATTAATCAGAGGTGTTACCTGAGACTGTTGCTCACTGGTGAGATGGCTCAGGTCCAGGACAGAGACTGTTACTGAAGGCAAGTAGTCATTAACTTCTTCCTCCTCATCCACGCTGTGAATAAGCAAACCCTCCGTTTTATTCTCAGTGCGTGGAATCCATTCCTTAAGAAGGTTAACATGGAGCACTCTACTCCCTCGCTGGAGACCTGGTGTGGAAACTTTGTAGGTAGTAGGTCCAAGTTTCTTCTGTACTTCAAAGGGTCCCTGCCACTTTGCCAGCAACTTGCTGTCAGAAGTTGGCAACATTACCAAAACCTTCTGGCCAGGGACAAAACTCCTGTGGCGAGCTTTTTTATCAAACAAAGTCTTTTGTTGCCTCTGAGCAGCTGCCATATGGCTCTGAGCCAGTTCACTCATCTGCTGAAGCTTTTCTCTCATATGAATGACATATGAAATAACATTGACCGATTCCTCTTTAACTTGCTCTCCCTCCCATGAGTCCTTTAGCAGGGTCAATGGGCCTCTCACCTCATTGCCATAAAGAAGCTCAAACGGGGAGAAGCAAGTGGAGGCTTGAGGAACTTCCCTGTAGGCAAAAAGGAGGTATGGCAGCCACTGGTCCCAATCAGACCCTGTATCATTGACAAACTTTCGGAGCATTTGTTTGAGAGTTTGGTTGAAGCGCTCCGTCAGTCCATCTGTCTGTGGGTGATAAGGGGTTGTCCGCACACTCCTGATGCCTAACAGCTTATAGACCTCTTTCAACAGTGTGGACATAAAATTAGTGCCCTGGTCAGTTAAAATCTCCTGTGGGAATCCAACCCTTGAGAACAGTTGAATCAATGAGGAAGCTACAGTTTTTGCTTTAACAGTTTTTAGTGGAAAGACTTCAGGATACCTCGTAGCATAGTCTGTAATGACTAGCATAAAGCGATTTCCAGATTTACTTGTTTCTACAGGACCAACTACGTCCATGCCAAGACGCTGAAATGGTATACCAATGATTGGGAGAGGTTGGAGTGGTGCTTTGGTGGGGACCCTAATTGAAGTCTTCTGACATTGAGGACAACTCCTGCAAAACATAGCAACATCTGAGCGCAAAAACCAGGCCAGAAAAAATATCGCTTGATGCGAGCGGTGGTCTTATGCTTCCCCAGGTGGCCAGCCCAGGGAATAGAGTGCCCCAAAGTAAGCACTGTTTCACGGGCTACTTTAGGGACCACTAACTGTTTAACCTGGCCGTGCTGGTGGTATAAAATGCCATCTTGCAGAATGTACAGCTCTTTATTTGTGTCAGATTCAACAGAGTCCTTTTCCTTAGCCCTCAGCAACATGGCAGACAAAGTTGGATCAGCCTGCTGCATTTGTCTAATGTTTGTAGGTACTGAAAAACCTAAAGGCATATCTGGAGCAGCCTGAACTGATGTATTTCCAACAGTGTGTTGAAATTTTTCACTTCTTCTTTGACTGCGTGGCTTCCGAGACTTCCCGGGTTCTGTCTCTAGTTCAGCCTCAAAGAAGGGTAAAGCACTGAGGGTTGCATAATGCTCATCCTGATTTTTAGTTTGAGCCCTTGTTATAGCAACATTACACTCATGTACTTCCCTCAACAGATCATAGATGACTGGCAGATCCTCCCCAAGAACTACAGGATAGGGCAGATTATCAGCTACACCAACCTTTAACAGATAGGGTGTCCCCTGCACTTCAATAAACAGATCAGCAGTAGGGTATGGTCTTTCATCACCATGTATACAGCAAACTGATATGGTTTCAGAGGAGCATGTGTAATCGTTTGACACATATTTCCTGTGTACCAGAGTCTGTGTGCTGCCAGTATCTATTAAAGCATTAATTTCTTGTCCATTAATCTTAACTGTGGTGATTTTATTTGACTGCTTTCTCTCAGATGTAATATCCACATTCTGGTGAGGCACAAAACACATCTGAGATAATTTGCTTTGATTATTAGGACACATGGGCTTAGTGTGACCTTCCTGTCCACAAAGGTAGCACACTGGTGGCCTTTTACCTGGCTTCAAGGTATTCAGAGGCTGCTTTTCCCTTGTAAAGGGCTTACCCACACCCGTCGCTGACCTCTGAGGATGCTGAGGGGGTTGCGACCGACGTGAATCTCTGGCAGCCTTCCATGCACTGTTGCTCCATGGCTGACTCTTACTTCGGGCAGCTACAAACACATCAGCCAGGGTGGCAGCCTCTGCAGCAGACTTTGGATTATGCTCCTTAATGCAGACCTGAAGCTCAGGACACAGCATTCTTAAAAACTGCTCCAAGATAATAATTTCACCAACTTCTTTTACAGTTCTGTTTTTTGGCTGAATCCATTTTTCATAAAGTTCTTTCAGTCTTGCATACAGTTCCTTGGGACTCTCATCAAAAACTTCAAGACAGCGAAATCTTTGCCTGTATGTTTCTGGGTTTATATCATATTTTTGCAAAATGGCAGCTTTTACCTTATCATATTGCAGTGAATCGTCCACATCCATATTAACATAGGCACTTCGAGCCTTACCAGTAAGAAGAGGAATGAGGTGAAAAATCCAGTCTGACTCTGGCCAGCGACAAGCAGCTGCAATTCTCTCAAAAGTGGTCAGAAAATGTTCAACATCATCTTCAACAGCTAGTTTCTCTAGTTTAGGATGATGAATATGCACAGACTGACCTGTTAATATGGAGGCTGAGCCAGAACCCTCATGCTGAGATGTTGCTTGTGTCTGATAATCAGCTGGAGTTTCAACAGGCTCTGGATCAGTTGATGTGGGCTCTGGAAGTGGGGTGGTTCTGGCCTGCACTTCCATTTGCAAAAGCCGAAACTGGTGTTGCAAACTCTTAAAACGCTGTTCTTGCAGTATAGCATCCTCTCTCTGCTTTTTATCTCGAACTTCCTGCTGTCCCATGAAAGCCTGAAGAATCCCAGCAATATCAAGCAGAGTTGGCTCCCTGGTATCCTCTCCTTCAGTGTCTCCAGCCACAACTGAAATTCCTTCTTCCATCTCCCTCTCTGGCTGCTGCAAGGCCTCTTTGGCCTCCATTTTATTTCCTCTCTTTGGGCGCACAGCATTCTGCATGGCTCAAAAAGTTTGTCAGGGGACAAAAAAGGGCAGAAAAATGCAAAAAAAAAATCCTGTCTCCTCAACTGAAGGATCCCACTTCTGACACCACATGTGATGGACCGAGTTGAAAAACAGGAGGAGTCCCAGGAATTATTAGAAAAATATAGTTTCCATTTATTTAACCCCCAAAATTATATTTACAAGAGTAATGAATGTTGAGCTCATAAAAGAGGTCAAAGAAACAAAACTGAACTCAGGCAAAGACTGCAAACTTAACAAACCAAATGACTGCTACAAACAAACATAACTGACCTAAAACATGAAATGACATACAAAGGTATATATAATGGCTGATCAGACCATTGTGACACATGAGGGGTAACAAACAAAACACAATCATAAATCACAAACAATGCAGTACAATCTAGTTTGTTAATAAACTAAACACCAAAGAAGAAAATCAAAAACCCCATTAAACCCTAAACTCAAATATTTAATTAAATACAAATACTTTGTTTTTAAAGTAAAGAAAACACACATTCCCCCTTCAGCAGGAAGTGGTGGTGTGGTCCAATTATCTTCCTTTGCATTTAATGGTTTCAAACCCTGGCTACCATCTTTTGTCCAGCAACGACTTTAGAGTGTGGCCACGGGTTTGGCCATCACAATGCCTTTCAAACAAAACTAGCCATGATATTTTCCACCTTCCCCCTCTGACAATTAATATCAGTTAACCCCGCCCCCTTTCAGATTTGTTCACCAAAAGAAAATAAAAATAAAACGTCATTAACGCTGTTTATTATTTGTCAGACCGGTTTCATTTTCATGCTTTGTAAATATCTATGTTGTATGGAGCTTGAACTAAAATGTAAATATGTTTACTGTATTTGTAATAATTATAATCCATTAGCTGTACAGCATAGATGTGTCATGCAGATATCCTAATTCTGTGTATGGTAATCTTGCACCATTGAACTGTTAGTGAATGAGGCAACAATAAAAGTGGGAAACGTGCATTAGCAGATCAAGTGGTGCCTGCTTATTTCCTGCTTTATGTGAGCTTCTGCTGTAGTTTATTATGTGCTTTTAGCCCCAAGAAACCACCCTGTGGCGCACAATAAGATCTTCTGATGTTTGGTGTCATCTTCCTGTGATCTCCTGTGAACAGGTGGATTCATTCATTTCAAGTTTATGTATGTAGCACTAAATCACAGCAGGCGCTGAACACTGTAAAGACTCTAGAATAATTATGGAGGCACAACATTTAAAGCTCCTGTCCTTCCATCCCACAGACCTAAAAGTTAGTTATATGATAAACAGCCCCGTGTTTGTTTACTTGATTTGTAAAATGCAAAGTGGTGACTTTTTCTCTTCAAGTACGTCCTCATATGGAGACAGTTTTTTTTAATGGCCCAAAACAAGTCATTGTTTACAAAAATATACATTTTATTCCGCAAAATGAGGTAAACAGTGAAGAAAAGTATGAGAAAAGGGAGCATAGGATCTCCGGAGACTGTGGCAACTAGAATTATTGTATACGTGTGTGTATTAAGGACTGACACAGACAAAGAATTAATCATACAATGAAGCAATGTACTTTTTAAATGTTTATTAAAACCATTCAAGTATTGAGTCATGAATAAAACAGCAACCTCTGATCTGCTAATTGGGAAACAGAGGATGTCAGTGTATGTTTCAGTGCTAGTTGTACAAATTGAGTGAGATGACTTTACATTTGAATAGATTCGATTACAAGTTATATTTGGTTCTAATTGAATGAGTTCAATTTGATTTAAATCAAGCCAATTCACAACATATAAACTTGAAATATATGGTAAGATAAAGGTTGTGCAATAATACAGAGGAAGCCCAAACGATCAAATGACCCCCTATGAGCAAGAAAACTCCATTTTCGGCAGAACCAGAATCAGGGAGGGGCGGCCATCTGCCTCCACCGGTTGGGGTAAGAAAATGAAACTAAACTATAGGAAGACAAAGAGGAAAGATGTTCATGATATATATGAAACTTTCCGCTAGCCCTGACTAAAATATTGTTTTTGACAGGAAAGTATTGTTTCATTCATGTTTATTCCACGAGGTGGACAGCAGGAATAGAACAAACCAGATACTAAGAAATAAAATATACAATGAAATATTCTCGATATGCTAAAATTCCCACTGAGACTGGATAAGATTATTCTAAAACTGGTCAAAATACAATTCTCTTCATGCACAGAAATCCCACCCAGTCCCACAACCCAGGACAAATATTCCTTGTGTGTTCTTGAGCTGGACAGAAATTCCTCTTGCTGAGCGGGGTCCACGCCAGCCTCGTGTCAGGCAGACGAGGAGCCTCCTGTCCCAGTCTCGTCCGTCAACTGGGTCCATCACATCCCAACCCAGTTCGCATTCTGCATTGGAGTCCGTCGCTCGATACCACCGCGGCTCCCCTCACGTCATCACCTGTAAGTAAAAACAAATAGGAGCCAGAACCATCATCCCGGAAGCTGCCCTGGCTTATAGCCATGGCGACCCTCTCCCAACACGGCTGCACCCAGTGAACAACAGTGAGACACTACTCACAAATGCAGGCAGTATACATCTGCCCTGATGTCAATCACACACGTTGTCTCCTACTGTCGCCGTTCCTGCTGTCGGGACTGGGTCACCACATCACGCTGACCGGTCTCCAGACGAGGCGTCGCACCCCCCACGATCACGCAGCGGCTCCCTCTTTTCCACCTGGCCTTCATGCGTTCCTCTTCCAATCTAGGGCCTCTCTCCTCCCAGTGCTCAGCTTGCTTCCTTTTAATACGACCTTTAAACAGCTGAAAGGACACCTCTGGACACACCCATGCCTCAACATGTGATCACTATCAGCTAATTTGTCCCATTGCCAGCCAATCCACAGTGGATTAAAACAATGTAAAATAACACACTGAAACAATGTGATACAAACAGAATAAAATCATGCAAATAAAAACTACACTCACAAATAAACACTAAAATCAGAAAAAAACCCAATATAAACGATGAATACAAATTTCTACTGTGTGAAACAGTTTCACTCTTTGAATATTTTTCATTTCTTACAATCAGAATTCTCCAATAGATTTTTAGAAGAAATTTATTTTCTTTCATGCGTCACCAACTGACCCTTTTATGTTAACGTCTCAATCTCCAGCCTAACCTCATTGAATTTTGCTTAGCAAAGTACTTTTCAACTCTAATAATTAGTAAGATTATATTTCTTAGCATCTGTTGGTCGTCTGACCTGATAAACTTCAATGAGCATTATAACACAGGAATGATTGTCTCTAAAAATGGGCTCCTGCACGCTTGCAGACATTTTTCCATCACAACTTATGGATGATGAAGGATTTGATTAAAGCTGTGAAACATTACTGATAAACTTCATGTGATGTTGCATTAAAGCCAATTTTTTATTAAAATCAGGGTCTTTTCTAACTGACCTCTGACCTTTGAGCAGTAGTGTGTACTGTATGCTTGTATGTAACTGTATCTGACCTGGATTTTATCACCAGTTTCAAATAAGAATCTTCTTTAAAGTCTGTCTTTCAATACAAATGAAGTTAAACTTTATCAAGGCTGATGGTAAACTGTCCCTAACAAGTCCACTTTATTGCGTGCTCATTGACTTTCTCCTATCAGAGCTGTTTAACAAGTCCACTTTATACATGCTTATTAATCTATCACGCTTATCAGTGGCTCATGGTTGCTTAAAGCCTATGTCTGAACTTGACCACAGAGCCAGAGCATCGTTCAATCTTGGCAACAGCTCCAGGATGACAAACTCCACTTTCTCTGCATCAAGACAGCTCATAACTTTTTAACAGTCTCTCCTGATAGCCTCATATCATCTGCTCTAATCAATAACCATACACTATCATTACAATGTAGACTACAGCTCAAAAGTCTGAGGTGAATTAGAAATGTCTTGTTTTCAGAATAGATTCAAATTTGGTTTCAGATTGAATCACAGCAATTTATCAAAATAATCATATAAATGCTTAATATTAACACTGATCACAAATCATGAATGATTTTTAATAGAATATCTACAGAGGTGTTCAGAGATCCATTTTCAGCATTAATCCCTCCTGTGTTCAGTGGTACATTGTCTTATCTAATGCAAGCTTAACACATTAAAGCCAAACTTATCACTCAAAACAGCTTTTTAAGAGATTTTAGCACAAACTGAAACTATTGTGGTGATTAAAGAAACAATAAATGTGTCTGGATCATCCCAGTGTTTGTTTTTAACCTCATGAAACCAAGTTTCCATTTTCCTCTAAAGGGGCTGCAACACCCAGCTGCACAAAACCTTCACTTTTTTTTAACAGTTTCACTCTTTGAATATTTTTCATTTCTTACAATCAGAATTCTCCAATAGATTTTTAGAAGAAATTTATTTTCTTTCATGCATCACCAACTGACCCTTTTATGTTAACGTCTCAATCTCCAGCCTAACCTCATTGAATTTTGCTTAGCAAAGTACTTTTCAACTCTAATAATTAGTAAGATTATATTTCTTATCATCTGTTGGTCGTCTGACCTGATAAACTTCAATGAGCATTATAACACAGGAATGATTGTCTCTAAAAATGGGCTCCTGCACGCTTGCAGACATTTTTCCATCACAACTTATGGATGATGAAGGATTTGATTAAAGCTGTGAAACATTACTGATAAACTTCATGTGATGTTACATTAAAGCCAATTTTCTATTAAAATCAGGGTCTTTTCTAAGTGACCTCTGACCTTTGAGCAGTAGTGTGTACTGTATGCTTGTATGTAACTGTATCTGACCTGGATTTTATCACCAGTTTCAAATAAGAATCTTCTTTAAAGTCTGTCTTTCAATACAAATGAAGTTAAACTTTATCAAGGCTGATGGTAAACTGTCCCTAACAAGTCCACTTTATTGCGTGCTCATTGACTTTCTCCTATCAGAGCTGTTTAACAAGTCCACTTTATACATGCTTATTAATCTATCACGCTTATCAGTGGCTCATGGTTGCTTAAAGCCTATGTCTGAACTTGACCACAGAGCCAGAGCATCGTTCAATCTTGGCAACAGCTCCAGGATGACAAACTCCACTTTCTCTGCATCAAGACAGCTCATAACTTTTTAACAGTCTCTCCTGATAGCCTCATATCATCTGCTCTAATCAATAACCATACACTATCATTACAATGTAGACTACAGCTCAAAAGTCTGAGGTGAATTAGAAATGTCTTGTTTTCAGAATAGACTCAAATTTGGTTTCAGATTGAATCACAGCAATTTATCAAAAATAATCATATAAATGCTTAATATTAACACTGATCACAAATCATGAATGATTTTTAATAGAATATCTACAGAGGTGTTCAGAGACCCATTTTCAGCAATAATCCCTCCTGTGTTCAGTGGTACATTGTCTTATCTAATGCAAGCTTAACACATTAAAGCCAAACTTATCACTCAAAACAGCTTTTTAAGAGATTTTAGCACAAACTGAAACTATTGTGGTGATTAAAGAAACAATAAATGTGTCTGGATCATCCCAGTGTTTGTTTTTAACCTCATGAAACCAAGTTTCCATTTTCCTCTAAAGGGGCTGCAACACCCAGCTGCACAAAACCTTCACTTTTTTTTAACAGTTTCACTGTTTTAATATTTTTCATTTCTTACAATCAGAATTCTCCAATAGATTTTTAGAAGAAATTCTTTTTTTTCATGCATCACCAACTGACCCTTTTATGTTAACGTCTCAATCTCCAGTCTAACCTCATTGAATTTTGCTTAGCAAAGTACTTTTCAACTCTAATAATTAGTAAGATTATATTTCTTATCATCTGTTGGTCGTCTGACCTGATAAACTTCAATGAGCATTATAACACAGGAATGATTGTCTCTAAAAATGGGCTCCTGCACGCTTGCAGACATTTTTCCATCACAACTTATGGATGATGAAGGATTTGATTAAAGCTGTGAAACATTACTGATAAACTTCATGTGATGTTGCATTAAAGCCAATTTTCTATTAAAATCAGGGTCTTTTCTAACTGACCTCTGACCTTTGAGCAGTAGTGTGTACTGTATGCTTGTATGTAACTGTATCTGACCTGGATTTTATCACCAGTTTCAAATAAGAATCTTCTTTAAAGTCTGTCTTTCAATACAAATGAAGTTAAACTTTATCAAGGCTGATGGTAAACTGTCCCTAACAAGTCCACTTTATTGCGTGCTCATTGACTTTCTCCTATCAGAGCTGTTTAACAAGTCCACTTTATACATGCTTATTAATCTATCACGCTTATCAGTGGCTCATGGTTGCTTAAAGCCTATGTCTGAACTTGACCACAGAGCCAGAGCATCGTTCAATCTTGGCAACAGCTCCAGGATGACAAACTCCACTTTCTCTGCATCAAGACAGCTCATAACTTTTTAACAGTCTCTCCTGATAGCCTCATATCATCTGCTCTAATCAATAACCATACACTATCATTACAATGTAGACTACAGCTCAAAAGTCTGAGGTGAATTAGAAATGTCTTGTTTTCAGAATAGACTCAAATTTGGTTTCAGATTGAATCACAGCAATTTATCAAAAATAATCATATAAATGCTTAATATTAACACTGATCACAAATCATGAATGATTTTTAATAGAATATCTACAGAGGTGTTCAGAGACCCATTTTCAGCAATAATCCCTCCTGTGTTCAGTGGTACATTGTCTTATCTAATGCAAGCTTAACACATTAAAGCCAAACTTATCACTCAAAACAGCTTTTTAAGAGATTTTAGCACAAACTGAAACTATTGTGGTGATTAAAGAAACAATAAATGTGTCTGGATCATCCCAGTGTTTGTTTTTAACCTCATGAAACCAAGTTTCCATTTTCCTCTAAAGGGGCTGCAACACCCAGCTGCACAAAACCTTCACTTTTTTTTAACAGTTTCACTGTTTTAATATTTTTCATTTCTTACAATCAGAATTCTCCAATAGATTTTTAGAAGAAATTTATTTTCTTTCATGCATCACCAACTGACCCTTTTATGTTAACGTCTCAATCTCCAGCCTAACCTCATTGAATTTTGCTTAGCAAAGTACTTTTCAACTAATAATTAGTAAGATTATATTTCTTATCATCTGTTGGTCGTCTGACCTGATAAACTTCAATGAGCATTATAACACAGGAATGATTGTCTCTAAAAATGGGCTCCTGCACGCTTGCAGACATTTTTCCATCACAACTTATGGATGATGAAGGATTTGATTAAAGCTGTGAAACATTACTGATAAACTTCATGTGATGTTACATTAAAGCCAATTTTCTATTAAAATCAGGGTCTTTTCTAACTGACCTCTGACCTTTGAGCAGTAGTGTGTACTGTATGCTTGTATGTAACTGTATCTGACCTGGATTTTATCACCAGTTTCAAATAAGAATCTTCTTTAAAGTCTGTCTTTCAATACAAATGAAGTTAAACTTTATCAAGGCTGATGGTAAACTGTCCCTAACAAGTCCACTTTATTGCGTGCTCATTGACTTTCTCCTATCAGAGCTGTTTAACAAGTCCACTTTATACATGCTTATTAATCTATCACGCTTATCAGTGGCTCATGGTTGCTTAAAGCCTATGTCTGAACTTGACCACAGAGCCAGAGCATCGTTCAATCTTGGCAACAGCTCCGGGATGACAAACTCCACTTTCTCTGCATCAAGACAGCTCATAACTTTTTAACAGTCTCTCCTGATAGTCTCATATCATCTGCTCTAATCAATAACCATACACTATCATTACAATGTAGACTACAGCTCAAAAGTCTGAGGTGAATTAGAAATGTCTTGTTTTCAGAATAGACTCAAATTTGGTTTCAGATTGAATCACAGCAATTTATCAAAATAATCATATAAATGCTTAATATTAACACTGATCACAAATCATGAATGATTTTTAATAGAATATCTACAGAGGTGTTCAGAGATCCATTTTCAGCATTAATCCCTCCTGTGTTCAGTGGTACATTGTCTTATCTAATGCAAGCTT
Source organism: Perissodus microlepis (assembly GCF_051167445.1). Classification (NCBI taxonomy): domain Eukaryota; kingdom Metazoa; phylum Chordata; class Actinopteri; order Cichliformes; family Cichlidae; genus Perissodus; species Perissodus microlepis. Next base: position 12,447,220 of record NC_140480.1, on the reverse strand, counting down.
AACACATTAAAGCCAAACTTATCACTCAAAACAGCTTTTTAAGAGATTTTAGCACAAACTGAAACTATTGTGGTGATTAAAGAAACAATAAATGTGTCTGGATCATCCCAGTGTTTGTTTTTAACCTCATGAAACCAAGTTTCCATTTTCCTCTAAAGGGGCTGCAACACCCAGCTGCACAAAACCTTCACTTTTTTTTAACAGTTTAACTATTTGAATATTTTTCATTTCTTACAATCAGAATTCTCCAATAGATTTTCAGAAGAAATTTTTTTTTTTCATGCATCACCAACTGACCCTTTTATGTTAACATCTCAATCTCCAGCCTAACCTCATGGAATTTTTCTTAGCAAAGTACTTTTCAACTCTAATAATTAGTAAGATTATATTTCTTATCATCTGTTGGTCGTCTGACCTGATAAACTTCAATGAGCATTATAACACAGGAATGATTGTCTCTAAAAATGGGCTCCTGCACGCTTGCAGACATTTTTCCATCACAACTTATGGATGATGAAGGATTTGATTAAAGCTGTGAAACATTACTGATAAACTTCATGTGATGTTGCATTAAAGCCAATTTTCTATTAAAATCAGGGTCTTTTCTAACTGACCTCTGACCTTTGAGCAGTAGTGTGTACTGTATGCTTGTATGTAACTGTATCTGACCTGGATTTTATCACCAGTTTCAAATAAGAATCTTCTTTAAAGTCTGTCTTTCAATACAAATGAAGTTAAACTTTATCAAGGCTGATGGTAAACTGTCCCTAACAAGTCCACTTTATTGCGTGCTCATTGACTTTCTCCTATCAGAGCTGTTTAACAAGTCCACTTTATACATGCTTATTAATCTATCACGCTTATCAGTGGCTCATGGTTGCTTAAAGCCTATGTCTGAACTTGACCACAGAGCCAGAGCATCGTTCAATCTTGGCAACAGCTCCAGGATGACAAACTCCACTTTCTCTGCATCAAGACAGCTCATAACTTTTTAACAGTCTCTCCTGATAGCCTCATATCATCTGCTCTAATCAATAACCATACACTATCATTACAATGTAGACTACAGCTCAAAAGTCTGAGGTGAATTAGAAATGTCTTGTTTTCAGAATAGACTCAAATTTGGTTTCAGATTGAATCACAGCAATTTATCAAAAATAATCATATAAATGCTTAATATTAACACTGATCACAAATCATGAATGATTTTTAATAGAATATCTACAGAGGTGTTCAGAGACCCATTTTCAGCAATAATCCCTCCTGTGTTCAGTGGTACATTGTCTTATCTAATGCAAGCTTAACACATTAAAGCCAAACTTATCACTCAAAACAGCTTTTTAAGAGATTTTAGCACAAACTGAAACTATTGTGGTGATTAAAGAAACAATAAATGTGTCTGGATCATCCCAGTGTTTGTTTTTAACCTCATGAAACCAAGTTTCCATTTTCCTCTAAAGGGGCTGCAACACCCAGCTGCACAAAACCTTCACTTTTTTTTAACAGTTTCACTGTTTTAATATTTTTCATTTCTTACAATCAGAATTCTCCAATAGATTTTTAGAAGAAATTCTTTTTTTTCATGCATCACCAACTGACCCTTTTATGTTAACGTCTCAATCTCCAGCCTAACCTCATTGAATTTTGCTTAGCAAAGTACTTTTCAACTCTAATAATTAGTAAGATTATATTTCTTATCATCTGTTGGTCGTCTGACCTGATAAACTTCAATGAGCATTATAACACAGGAATGATTGTCTCTAAAAATGGGCTCCTGCACGCTTGCAGACATTTTTCCATCACAACTTATGGATGATGAAGGATTTGATTAAAGCTGTGAAACATTACTGATAAACTTCATGTGATGTTGCATTAAAGCCAATTTTCTATTAAAATCAGGGTCTTTTCTAACTGACCTCTGACCTTTGAGCAGTAGTGTGTACTGTATGCTTGTATGTAACTGTATCTGACCTGGATTTTATCACCAGTTTCAAATAAGAATCTTCTTTAAAGTCTGTCTTTCAATACAAATGAAGTTAAACTTTATCAAGGCTGATGGTAAACTGTCCCTAACAAGTCCACTTTATTGCGTGCTCATTGACTTTCTCCTATCAGAGCTGTTTAACAAGTCCACTTTATACATGCTTATTAATCTATCACGCTTATCAGTGGCTCATGGTTGCTTAAAGCCTATGTCTGAACTTGACCACAGAGCCAGAGCATCATTCAATCTTGGCAACAGCTCCAGGATGACAAACTCCACTTTCTCTGCATCAAGACAGCTCATAACTTTTTAACAGTCTCTCCTGATAGCCTCATATCATCTGCTCTAATCAATAACCATACACTATCATTACAATGTAGACTACAGCTCAAAAGTCTGAGGTGAATTAGAAATGTCTTGTTTTCAGAATAGACTCAAATTTGGTTTCAGATTGAATCACAGCAATTTATCAAAAATAATCATATAAATGCTTAATATTAACACTGATCACAAACCATGAATGATTTTTAATAGAATATCTACAGAGGTGTTCAGAGACCCATTTTCAGCATTAATCCCTCCTGTGTTCAGTGGTACATTGTCTTATCTAATGCAAGCTTAACACATTAAAGCCAAACTTATCACTCAAAACAGCTTTTTAAGAGATTTTAGCACAAACTGAAACTATTGTGGTGATTAAAGAAACAATAAATGTGTCTGGATCATCCCAGTGTTTGTTTTTAACCTCATGAAACCAAGTTTCCATTTTCCTCTAAAGGGGCTGCAACACCCAGCTGCACAAAACCTTCACTTTTTTTTAACAGTTTCACTGTTTTAATATTTTTCATTTCTTACAATCAGAATTCTCCAATAGATTTTTAGAAGAAATTCTTTTTTTTCATGCATCACCAACTGACCCTTTTATGTTAACGTCTCAATCTCCAGCCTAACCTCATTGAATTTTGCTTAGCAAAGTACTTTTCAACTCTAATAATTAGTAAGATTATATTTCTTATCATCTGTTGGTCGTCTGACCTGATAAACTTCAATGAGCATTATAACACAGGAATGATTGTCTCTAAAAATGGGCTCCTGCACGCTTGCAGACATTTTTCCATCACAACTTATGGATGATGAAGGATTTGATTAAAGCTGTGAAACATTACTGATAAACTTCATGTGATGTTGCATTAAAGCCAATTTTCTATTAAAATCAGGGTCTTTTCTAACTGACCTCTGACCTTTGAGCAGTAGTGTGTACTGTATGCTTGTATGTAACTGTATCTGACCTGGATTTTATCACCAGTTTCAAATAAGAATCTTCTTTAAAGTCTGTCTTTCAATACAAATGAAGTTAAACTTTATCAAGGCTGATGGTAAACTGTCCCTAACAAGTCCACTTTATTGCGTGCTCATTGACTTTCTCCTATCAGAGCTGTTTAACAAGTCCACTTTATACATGCTTATTAATCTATCACGCTTATCAGTGGCTCATGGTTGCTTAAAGCCTATGTCTGAACTTGACCACAGAGCCAGAGCATCATTCAATCTTGGCAACAGCTCCAGGATGACAAACTCCACTTTCTCTGCATCAAGACAGCTCATAACTTTTTAACAGTCTCTCCTGATAGCCTCATATCATCTGCTCTAATCAATAACCATACACTATCATTACAATGTAGACTACAGCTCAAAAGTCTGAGGTGAATTAGAAATGTCTTGTTTTCAGAATAGACTCAAATTTGGTTTCAGATTGAATCACAGCAATTTATCAAAAATAATCATATAAATGCTTAATATTAACACTGATCACAAACCATGAATGATTTTTAATAGAATATCTACAGAGGTGTTCAGAGACCCATTTTCAGCATTAATCCCTCCTGTGTTCAGTGGTACATTGTCTTATCTAATGCAAGCTTAACACATTAAAGCCAAACTTATCACTCAAAACAGCTTTTTAAGAGATTTTAGCACAAACTGAAACTATTGTGGTGATTAAAGAAACAATAAATGTGTCTGGATCATCCCAGTGTTTGTTTTTAACCTCATGAAACCAAGTTTCCATTTTCCTCTAAAGGGGCTGCAACACCCAGCTGCACAAAACCTTCACTTTTTTTTAACAGTTTAACTATTTGAATATTTTTCATTTCTTACAATCAGAATTCTCCAATAGATTTTCAGAAGAAATTTTTTTTTTTCATGCATCACCAACTGACCCTTTTATGTTAACGTCTCAATCTCCAGCCTAACCTCATTGAATTTTGCTTAGCAAAGTACTTTTCAACTAATAATTAGTAAGATTATATTTCTTATCATCTGTTGGTCGTCTGACCTGATAAACTTCAATGAGCATTATAACACAGGAATGATTGTCTCTAAAAATGGGCTCCTGCACGCTTGCAGACATTTTTCCATCACAACTTATGGATGATGAAGGATTTGATTAAAGCTGTGAAACATTACTGATAAACTTCATGTGATGTTACATTAAAGCCAATTTTCTATTAAAATCAGGGTCTTTTCTAACTGACCTCTGACCTTTGAGCAGTAGTGTGTACTGTATGCTTGTATGTAACTGTATCTGACCTGGATTTTATCACCAGTTTCAAATAAGAATCTTCTTTAAAGTCTGTCTTTCAATACAAATGAAGTTAAACTTTATCAAGGCTGATGGTAAACTGTCCCTAACAAGTCCACTTTATTGCGTGCTCATTGACTTTCTCCTATCAGAGCTGTTTAACAAGTCCACTTTATACATGCTTATTAATCTATCACGCTTATCAGTGGCTCATGGTTGCTTAAAGCCTATGTCTGAACTTGACCACAGAGCCAGAGCATCGTTCAATCTTGGCAACAGCTCCAGGATGACAAACTCTACTTTCTCTGCATCAAGACAGCTCATAACTTTTTAACAGTCTCTCCTGATAGCCTCATATCATCTGCTCTAATCAATAACCATACACTATCATTACAATGTAGACTACAGCTCAAAAGTCTGAGGTGAATTAGAAATGTCTTGTTTTCAGAATAGACTCAAATTTGGTTTCAGATTGAATCACAGCAATTTATCAAAATAATCATATAAATGCTTAATATTAACACTGATCACAAATCATGAATGATTTTTAATAGAATATCTACAGAGGTGTTCAGAGACCCATTTTCAGCAATAATCCCTCCAGTGTTCAGTGGTACATTGTCTTATCTAATGCAAGCTTAACACATTAAAGCCAAACTTATCACTCAAAACAGCTTTTTAAGAGATTTTAGCACAAACTGAAACTATTGTGGTGATTAAAGAAACAATAAATGTGTCTGGATCATCCCAGTGTTTGTTTTTAACCTCATGAAACCAAGTTTCCATTTTCCTCTAAAGGGGCTGCAACACCCAGCTGCACAAAACCTTCACTTTTTTTTAACAGTTTAACTATTTGAATATTTTTCATTTCTTACAATCAGAATTCTCCAATAGATTTTCAGAAGAAATTTTTTTTTTTCATGCATCACCAACTGACCCTTTTATGTTAACGTCTCAATCTCCAGCCTAACCTCATTGAATTTTGCTTAGCAAAGTACTTTTCAACTAATAATTAGTAAGATTATATTTCTTATCATCTGTTGGTCGTCTGACCTGATAAACTTCAATGAGCATTATAACACAGGAATGATTGTCTCTAAAAATGGGCTCCTGCACGCTTGCAGACATTTTTCCATCACAACTTATGGATGATGAAGGATTTGATTAAAGCTGTGAAACATTACTGATAAACTTCATGTGATGTTACATTAAAGCCAATTTTCTATTAAAATCAGGGTCTTTTCTAACTGACCTCTGACCTTTGAGCAGTAGTGTGTACTGTATGCTTGTATGTAACTGTATCTGACCTGGATTTTATCACCAGTTTCAAATAAGAATCTTCTTTAAAGTCTGTCTTTCAATACAAATGAAGTTAAACTTTATCAAGGCTGATGGTAAACTGTCCCTAACAAGTCCACTTTATTGCGTGCTCATTGACTTTCTCCTATCAGAGCTGTTTAACAAGTCCACTTTATACATGCTTATTAATCTATCACGCTTATCAGTGGCTCATGGTTGCTTAAAGCCTATGTCTGAACTTGACCACAGAGCCAGAGCATCGTTCAATCTTGGCAACAGCTCCAGGATGACAAACTCCACTTTCTCTGCATCAAGACAGCTCATAACTTTTTAACAGTCTCTCCTGATAGTCTCATATCATCTGCTCTAATCAATAACCATACACTATCATTACAATGTAGACTACAGCTCAAAAGTCTGAGGTGAATTAGAAATGTCTTGTTTTCAGAATAGACTCAAATTTGGTTTCAGATTGAATCACAGCAATTTATCAAAAATAATCATATAAATGCTTAATATTAACACTGATCACAAATCATGAATGATTTTTAATAGAATATCTACAGAGGTGTTCAGAGACCCATTTTCAGCAATAATCCCTCCTGTGTTCAGTGGTACATTGTCTTATCTAATGCAAGCTTAACACATTAAAGCCAAACTTATCACTCAAAACAGCTTTTTAAGAGATTTTAGCACAAACTGAAACTATTGTGGTGATTAAAGAAACAATAAATGTGTCTGGATCATCCCAGTGTTTGTTTTTAACCTCATGAAACCAAGTTTCCATTTTCCTCTAAAGGGGCTGCAACACCCAGCTGCACAAAACCTTCACTTTTTTTTAACAGTTTCACTGTTTTAATATTTTTCATTTCTTACAATCAGAATTCTCCAATAGATTTTTAGAAGAAATTCTTTTTTTTCATGCATCACCAACTGACCCTTTTATGTTAACGTCTCAATCTCCAGCCTAACCTCATTGAATTTTGCTTAGCAAAGTACTTTTCAACTCTAATAATTAGTAAGATTATATTTCTTATCATCTGTTGGTCGTCTGACCTGATAAACTTCAATGAGCATTATAACACAGGAATGATTGTCTCTAAAAATGGGCTCCTGCACGCTTGCAGACATTTTTCCATCACAACTTATGGATGATGAAGGATTTGATTAAAGCTGTGAAACATTACTGATAAACTTCATGTGATGTTGCATTAAAGCCAATTTTCTATTAAAATCAGGGTCTTTTCTAACTGACCTCTGACCTTTGAGCAGTAGTGTGTACTGTATGCTTGTATGTAACTGTATCTGACCTGGATTTTATCACCAGTTTCAAATAAGAATCTTCTTTAAAGTCTGTCTTTCAATACAAATGAAGTTAAACTTTATCAAGGCTGATGGTAAACTGTCCCTAACAAGTCCACTTTATTGCGTGCTCATTGACTTTCTCCTATCAGAGCTGTTTAACAAGTCCACTTTATACATGCTTATTAATCTATCACGCTTATCAGTGGCTCATGGTTGCTTAAAGCCTATGTCTGAACTTGACCACAGAGCCAGAGCATCGTTCAATCTTGGCAACAGCTCCAGGATGACAAACTCCACTTTCTCTGCATCAAGACAGCTCATAACTTTTTAACAGTCTCTCCTGATAGCCTCATATCATCTGCTCTAATCAATAACCATACACTATCATTACAATGTAGACTACAGCTCAAAAGTCTGAGGTGAATTAGAAATGTCTTGTTTTCAGAATAGACTCAAATTTGGTTTCAGATTGAATCACAGCAATTTATCAAAATAATCATATAAATGCTTAATATTAACACTGATCACAAATCATGAATGATTTTTAATAGAATATCTACAGAGGTGTTCAGAGACCCATTTTCAGCAATAATCCCTCCAGTGTTCAGTGGTACATTGTCTTATCTAATGCAAGCTTAACACATTAAAGCCAAACTTATCACTCAAAACAGCTTTTTAAGAGATTTTAGCACAAACTGAAACTATTGTGGTGATTAAAGAAACAATAAATGTGTCTGGATCATCCCAGTGTTTGTTTTTAACCTCATGAAACCAAGTTTCCATTTTCCTCTAAAGGGGCTGCAACACCCAGCTGCACAAAACCTTCACTTTTTTTTAACAGTTTAACTATTTGAATATTTTTCATTTCTTACAATCAGAATTCTCCAATAGATTTTCAGAAGAAATTTTTTTTTTTCATGCATCACCAACTGACCCTTTTATGTTAACGTCTCAATCTCCAGCCTAACCTCATTGAATTTTGCTTAGCAAAGTACTTTTCAACTAATAATTAGTAAGATTATATTTCTTATCATCTGTTGGTCGTCTGACCTGATAAACTTCAATGAGCATTATAACACAGGAATGATTGTCTCTAAAAATGGGCTCCTGCACGCTTGCAGACATTTTTCCATCACAACTTATGGATGATGAAGGATTTGATTAAAGCTGTGAAACATTACTGATAAACTTCATGTGATGTTGCATTAAAGCCAATTTTCTATTAAAATCAGGGTCTTTTCTAACTGACCTCTGACCTTTGAGCAGTAGTGTGTACTGTATGCTTGTATGTAACTGTATCTGACCTGGATTTTATCACCAGTTTCAAATAAGAATCTTCTTTAAAGTCTGTCTTTCAATACAAATGAAGTTAAACTTTATCAAGGCTGATGGTAAACTGTCCCTAACAAGTCCACTTTATTGCGTGCTCATTGACTTTCTCCTATCAGAGCTGTTTAACAAGTCCACTTTATACATGCTTATTAATCTATCACGCTTATCAGTGGCTCATGGTTGCTTAAAGCCTATGTCTGAACTTGACCACAGAGCCAGAGCATCGTTCAATCTTGGCAACAGCTCCAGGATGACAAACTCCACTTTCTCTGCATCAAGACAGCTCATAACTTTTTAACAGTCTCTCCTGATAGCCTCATATCATCTGCTCTAATCAATAACCATACACTATCATTACAATGTAGACTACAGCTCAAAAGTCTGAGGTGAATTAGAAATGTCTTGTTTTCAGAATAGACTCAAATTTGGTTTCAGATTGAATCACAGCAATTTATCAAAAATAATCATATAAATGCTTAATATTAACACTGATCACAAATCATGAATGATTTTTAATAGAATATCTACAGAGGTGTTCAGAGACCCATTTTCAGCAATAATCCCTCCTGTGTTCAGTGGTACATTGTCTTATCTAATGCAAGCTTAACACATTAAAGCCAAACTTATCACTCAAAACAGCTTTTTAAGAGATTTTAGCACAAACTGAAACTATTGTGGTGATTAAAGAAACAATAAATGTGTCTGGATCATCCCAGTGTTTGTTTTTAACCTCATGAAACCAAGTTTCCATTTTCCTCTAAAGGGGCTGCAACACCCAGCTGCACAAAACCTTCACTTTTTTTTAACAGTTTCACTGTTTTAATATTTTTCATTTCTTACAATCAGAATTCTCCAATAGATTTTTAGAAGAAATTCTTTTTTTTCATGCATCACCAACTGACCCTTTTATGTTAACGTCTCAATCTCCAGCCTAACCTCATTGAATTTTGCTTAGCAAAGTACTTTTCAACTCTAATAATTAGTAAGATTATATTTCTTATCATCTGTTGGTCGTCTGACCTGATAAACTTCAATGAGCATTATAACACAGGAATGATTGTCTCTAAAAATGGGCTCCTGCACGCTTGCAGACATTTTTCCATCACAACTTATGGATGATGAAGGATTTGATTAAAGCTGTGAAACATTACTGATAAACTTCATGTGATGTTACATTAAAGCCAATTTTCTATTAAAATCAGGGTCTTTTCTAACTGACCTCTGACCTTTGAGCAGTAGTGTGTACTGTATGCTTGTATGTAACTGTATCTGACCTGGATTTTATCACCAGTTTCAAATAAGAATCTTCTTTAAAGTCTGTCTTTCAATACAAATGAAGTTAAACTTTATCAAGGCTGATGGTAAACTGTCCCTAACAAGTCCACTTTATTGCGTGCTCATTGACTTTCTCCTATCAGAGCTGTTTAACAAGTCCACTTTATACATGCTTATTAATCTATCACGCTTATCAGTGGCTCATGGTTGCTTAAAGCCTATGTCTGAACTTGACCACAGAGCCAGAGCATCGTTCAATCTTGGCAACAGCTCCAGGATGACAAACTCCACTTTCTCTGCATCAAGACAGCTCATAACTTTTTAACAGTCTCTCCTGATAGTCTCATATCATCTGCTCTAATCAATAACCATACACTATCATTACAATGTAGACTACAGCTCAAAAGTCTGAGGTGAATTAGAAATGTCTTGTTTTCAGAATAGACTCAAATTTGGTTTCAGATTGAATCACAGCAATTTATCAAAATAATCATATAAATGCTTAATATTAACACTGATCACAAATCATGAATGATTTTTAATAGAATATCTACAGAGGTGTTCAGAGACCCATTTTCAGCAATAATCCCTCCTGTGTTCAGTGGTACATTGTCTTATCTAATGCAAGCTTAACACATTAAAGCCAAACTTATCACTCAAAACAGCTTTTTAAGAGATTTTAGCACAAACTGAAACTATTGTGGTGATTAAAGAAACAATAAATGTGTCTGGATCATCCCAGTGTTTGTTTTTAACCTCATGAAACCAAGTTTCCATTTTCCTCTAAAGGGGCTGCAACACCCAGCTGCACAAAACCTTCACTTTTTTTAACAGTTTAATTATTTGAATATTTTTCATTTCTTACAATCAGAATTCTCCAATAGATTTTCAGAAGAAATTTTTTTTTTCATGCATCACCAACTGACCCTTTTATGTTAACGTCTCAATCTCCAGCCTAACCTCATTGAATTTTGCTTAGCAAAGTACTTTTCAACTCTAATAATTAGTAAGATTATATTTCTTATCATCTGTTGGTCGTCTGACCTGATAAACTTCAATGAGCATTATAACACAGGAATGATTGTCTCTAAAAATGGGCTCCTGCACGCTTGCAGACATTTTTCCATCACAACTTATGGATGATGAAGGATTTGATTAAAGCTGTGAAACATTACTGATAAACTTCATGTGATGTTGCATTAAAGCCAATTTTCTATTAAAATCAGGGTCTTTTCTAACTGACCTCTGACCTTTGAGCAGTAGTGTGTACTGTATGCTTGTATGTAACTGTATCTGACCTGGATTTTATCACCAGTTTCAAATAAGAATCTTCTTTAAAGTCTGTCTTTCAATACAAATGAAGTTAAACTTTATCAAGGCTGATGGTAAACTGTCCCTAACAAGTCCACTTTATTGCGTGCTCATTGACTTTCTCCTATCAGAGCTGTTTAACAAGTCCACTTTATACATGCTTATTAATCTATCACGCTTATCAGTGGCTCATGGTTGCTTAAAGCCTATGTCTGAACTTGACCACAGAGCCAGAGCATCGTTCAATCTTGGCAACAGCTCCAGGATGACAAACTCCACTTTCTCTGCATCAAGACAGCTCATAACTTTTTAACAGTCTCTCCTGATAGTCTCATATCATCTGCTCTAATCAATAACCATACACTATCATTACAATGTAGACTACAGCTCAAAAGTCTGAGGTGAATTAGAAATGTCTTGTTTTCAGAATAGACTCAAATTTGGTTTCAGATTGAATCACAGCAATTTATCAAAAATAATCATATAAATGCTTAATATTAACACTGATCACAAATCATGAATGATTTTTAATAGAATATCTACAGAGGTGTTCAGAGACCCATTTTCAGCAATAATCCCTCCTGTGTTCAGTGGTACATTGTCTTATCTAATGCAAGCTTAACACATTAAAGCCAAACTTATCACTCAAAACAGCTTTTTAAGAGATTTTAGCACAAACTGAAACTATTGTGGTGATTAAAGAAACAATAAATGTGTCTGGATCATCCCAGTGTTTGTTTTTAACCTCATGAAACCAAGTTTCCATTTTCCTCTAAAGGGGCTGCAACACCCAGCTGCACAAAACCTTCACTTTTTTTTAACAGTTTCACTGTTTTAATATTTTTCATTTCTTACAATCAGAATTCTCCAATAGATTTTTAGAAGAAATTCTTTTTTTTCATGCATCACCAACTGACCCTTTTATGTTAACGTCTCAATCTCCAGCCTAACCTCATTGAATTTTGCTTAGCAAAGTACTTTTCAACTCTAATAATTAGTAAGATTATATTTCTTATCATCTGTTGGTCGTCTGACCTGATAAACTTCAATGAGCATTATAACACAGGAATGATTGTCTCTAAAAATGGGCTCCTGCACGCTTGCAGACATTTTTCCATCACAACTTATGGATGATGAAGGATTTGATTAAAGCTGTGAAACATTACTGATAAACTTCATGTGATGTTACATTAAAGCCAATTTTCTATTAAAATCAGGGTCTTTTCTAACTGACCTCTGACCTTTGAGCAGTAGTGTGTACTGTATGCTTGTATGTAACTGTATCTGACCTGGATTTTATCACCAGTTTCAAATAAGAATCTTCTTTAAAGTCTGTCTTTCAATACAAATGAAGTTAAACTTTATCAAGGCTGATGGTAAACTGTCCCTAACAAGTCCACTTTATTGCGTGCTCATTGACTTTCTCCTATCAGAGCTGTTTAACAAGTCCACTTTATACATGCTTATTAATCTATCACGCTTATCAGTGGCTCATGGTTGCTTAAAGCCTATGTCTGAACTTGACCACAGAGCCAGAGCATCGTTCAATCTTGGCAACAGCTCCAGGATGACAAACTCCACTTTCTCTGCATCAAGACAGCTCATAACTTTTTAACAGTCTCTCCTGATAGCCTCATATCATCTGCTCTAATCAATAACCATACACTATCATTACAATGTAGACTACAGCTCAAAAGTCTGAGGTGAATTAGAAATGTCTTGTTTTCAGAATAGACTCAAATTTGGTTTCAGATTGAATCACAGCAATTTATCAAAATAATCATATAAATGCTTAATATTAACACTGATCACAAATCATGAATGATTTTTAATAGAATATCTACAGAGGTGTTCAGAGACCCATTTTCAGCAATAATCCCTCCTGTGTTCAGTGGTACATTGTCTTATCTAATGCAAGCTTAACACATTAAAGCCAAACTTATCACTCAAAACAGCTTTTTAAGAGATTTTAGCACAAACTGAAACTATTGTGGTGATTAAAGAAACAATAAATGTGTCTGGATCATCCCAGTGTTTGTTTTTAACCTCATGAAACCAAGTTTCCATTTTCCTCTAAAGGGGCTGCAACACCCAGCTGCACAAAACCTTCACTTTTTTTTAACAGTTTCACTGTTTTAATATTTTTCATTTCTTACAATCAGAATTCTCCAATAGATTTTTAGAAGAAATTCTTTTTTTTCATGCATCACCAACTGACCCTTTTATGTTAACGTCTCAATCTCCAGCCTAACCTCATTGAATTTTGCTTAGCAAAGTACTTTTCAACTCTAATAATTAGTAAGATTATATTTCTTATCATCTGTTGGTCGTCTGACCTGATAAACTTCAATGAGCATTATAACACAGGAATGATTGTCTCTAAAAATGGGCTCCTGCACGCTTGCAGACATTTTTCCATCACAACTTATGGATGATGAAGGATTTGATTAAAGCTGTGAAACATTACTGATAAACTTCATGTGATGTTGCATTAAAGCCAATTTTCTATTAAAATCAGGGTCTTTTCTAACTGACCTCTGACCTTTGAGCAGTAGTGTGTACTGTATGCTTGTATGTAACTGTATCTGACCTGGATTTTATCACCAGTTTCAAATAAGAATCTTCTTTAAAGTCTGTCTTTCAATACAAATGAAGTTAAACTTTATCAAGGCTGATGGTAAACTGTCCCTAACAAGTCCACTTTATTGCGTGCTCATTGACTTTCTCCTATCAGAGCTGTTTAACAAGTCCACTTTATACATGCTTATTAATCTATCACGCTTATCAGTGGCTCATGGTTGCTTAAAGCCTATGTCTGAACTTGACCACAGAGCCAGAGCATCATTCAATCTTGGCAACAGCTCCAGGATGACAAACTCCACTTTCTCTGCATCAAGACAGCTCATAACTTTTTAACAGTCTCTCCTGATAGCCTCATATCATCTGCTCTAATCAATAACCATACACTATCATTACAATGTAGACTACAGCTCAAAAGTCTGAGGTGAATTAGAAATGTCTTGTTTTCAGAATAGACTCAAATTTGGTTTCAGATTGAATCACAGCAATTTATCAAAAATAATCATATAAATGCTTAATATTAACACTGATCACAAACCATGAATGATTTTTAATAGAATATCTACAGAGGTGTTCAGAGACCCATTTTCAGCATTAATCCCTCCTGTGTTCAGTGGTACATTGTCTTATCTAATGCAAGCTTAACACATTAAAGCCAAACTTATCACTCAAAACAGCTTTTTAAGAGATTTTAGCACAAACTGAAACTATTGTGGTGATTAAAGAAACAATAAATGTGTCTGGATCATCCCAGTGTTTGTTTTTAACCTCATGAAACCAAGTTTCCATTTTCCTCTAAAGGGGCTGCAACACCCAGCTGCACAAAACCTTCACTTTTTTTTAACAGTTTAACTATTTGAATATTTTTCATTTCTTACAATCAGAATTCTCCAATAGATTTTCAGAAGAAATTTTTTTTTTTCATGCATCACCAACTGACCCTTTTATGTTAACGTCTCAATCTCCAGCCTAACCTCATTGAATTTTGCTTAGCAAAGTACTTTTCAACTAATAATTAGTAAGATTATATTTCTTATCATCTGTTGGTCGTCTGACCTGATAAACTTCTATGAGCATTATAACACAGGAATGATTGTCTCTAAAAATGGGCTCCTGCACGCTTGCAGACATTTTTCCATCACAACTTATGGATGATGAAGGATTTGATTAAAGCTGTGAAACATTACTGATAAACTTCATGTGATGTTGCATTAAAGCCAATTTTCTATTAAAATCAGGGTCTTTTCTAACTGACCTCTGACCTTTGAGCAGTAGTGTGTACTGTATGCTTGTATGTAACTGTATCTGACCTGGATTTTATCACCAGTTTCAAATAAGAATCTTCTTTAAAGTCTGTCTTTCAATACAAATGAAGTTAAACTTTATCAAGGCTGATGGTAAACTGTCCCTAACAAGTCCACTTTATTGCGTGCTCATTGACTTTCTCCTATCAGAGCTGTTTAACAAGTCCACTTTATACATGCTTATTAATCTATCACGCTTATCAGTGGCTCATGGTTGCTTAAAGCCTATGTCTGAACTTGACCACAGAGCCAGAGCATCGTTCAATCTTGGCAACAGCTCCAGGATGACAAACTCCACTTTCTCTGCATCAAGACAGCTCATAACTTTTTAACAGTCTCTCCTGATAGTCTCATATCATCTGCTCTAATCAATAACCATACACTATCATTACAATGTAGACTACAGCTCAAAAGTCTGAGGTGAATTAGAAATGTCTTGTTTTCAGAATAGACTCAAATTTGGTTTCAGATTGAATCACAGCAATTTATCAAAATAATCATATAAATGCTTAATATTAACACTGATCACAAATCATGAATGATTTTTAATAGAATATCTACAGAGGTGTTCAGAGATCCATTTTCAGCATTAATCCCTCCTTTGTTCAGTGGTACATTGTCTTATCTAATGCAAGCTTAACACATTAAAGCCAAACTTATCACTCAAACAGCTTTTTAAGAGATTTTAGCACAAACTGAAACTATTGTGGTGATTAAAGAAACAATAAATGTGTCTGGATCATCCCAGTGTTTGTTTTTAACCTCATGAAACCAAGTTTCCATTTTCCTCTAAAGGGGCTGCAACACCCAGCTGCACAAAACCTTCACTTTTTTTTAACAGTTTCACTGTTTTAATATTTTTCATTTCTTACAATCAGAATTCTCCAATAGATTTTTAGAAGAAATTCTTTTTTTTCATGCATCACCAACTGACCCTTTTATGTTAACGTCTCAATCTCCAGCCTAACCTCATTGAATTTTGCTTAGCAAAGTACTTTTCAACTCTAATAATTAGTAAGATTATATTTCTTATCATCTGTTGGTCGTCTGACCTGATAAACTTCAATGAGCATTATAACACAGGAATGATTGTCTCTAAAAATGGGCTCCTGCACGCTTGCAGACATTTTTCCATCACAACTTATGGATGATGAAGGATTTGATTAAAGCTGTGAAACATTACTGATAAACTTCATGTGATGTTGCATTAAAGCCAATTTTCTATTAAAATCAGGGTCTTTTCTAACTGACCTCTGACCTTTGAGCAGTAGTGTGTACTGTATGCTTGTATGTAACTGTATCTGACCTGGATTTTATCACCAGTTTCAAATAAGAATCTTCTTTAAAGTCTGTCTTTCAATACAAATGAAGTTAAACTTTATCAAGGCTGATGGTAAACTGTCCCTAACAAGTCCACTTTATTGCGTGCTCATTGACTTTCTCCTATCAGAGCTGTTTAACAAGTCCACTTTATACATGCTTATTAATCTATCACGCTTATCAGTGGCTCATGGTTGCTTAAAGCCTATGTCTGAACTTGACCACAGAGCCAGAGCATCGTTCAATCTTGGCAACAGCTCCAGGATGACAAACTCCACTTTCTCTGCATCAAGACAGCTCATAACTTTTTAACAGTCTCTCCTGATAGCCTCATATCATCTGCTCTAATCAATAACCATACACTATCATTACAATGTAGACTACAGCTCAAAAGTCTGAGGTGAATTAGAAATGTCTTGTTTTCAGAATAGACTCAAATTTGGTTTCAGATTGAATCACAGCAATTTATCAAAATAATCATATAAATGCTTAATATTAACACTGATCACAAATCATGAATGATTTTTAATAGAATATCTACAGAGGTGTTCAGAGACCCATTTTCAGCAATAATCCCTCCAGTGTTCAGTGGTACATTGTCTTATCTAATGCAAGCTTAACACATTAAAGCCAAACTTATCACTCAAAACAGCTTTTTAAGAGATTTTAGCACAAACTGAAACTATTGTGGTGATTAAAGAAACAATAAATGTGTCTGGATCATCCCAGTGTTTGTTTTTAACCTCATGAAACCAAGTTTCCATTTTCCTCTAAAGGGGCTGCAACACCCAGCTGCACAAAACCTTCACTTTTTTTTAACAGTTTAACTATTTGAATATTTTTCATTTCTTACAATCAGAATTCTCCAATAGATTTTCAGAAGAAATTTTTTTTTTTCATGCATCACCAACTGACCCTTTTATGTTAACGTCTCAATCTCCAGCCTAACCTCATTGAATTTTGCTTAGCAAAGTACTTTTCAACTAATAATTAGTAAGATTATATTTCTTATCATCTGTTGGTCGTCTGACCTGATAAACTTCAATGAGCATTATAACACAGGAATGATTGTCTCTAAAAATGGGCTCCTGCACGCTTGCAGACATTTTTCCATCACAACTTATGGATGATGAAGGATTTGATTAAAGCTGTGAAACATTACTGATAAACTTCATGTGATGTTACATTAAAGCCAATTTTCTATTAAAATCAGGGTCTTTTCTAACTGACCTCTGACCTTTGAGCAGTAGTGTGTACTGTATGCTTGTATGTAACTGTATCTGACCTGGATTTTATCACCAGTTTCAAATAAGAATCTTCTTTAAAGTCTGTCTTTCAATACAAATGAAGTTAAACTTTATCAAGGCTGATGGTAAACTGTCCCTAACAAGTCCACTTTATTGCGTGCTCATTGACTTTCTCCTATCAGAGCTGTTTAACAAGTCCACTTTATACATGCTTATTAATCTATCACGCTTATCAGTGGCTCATGGTTGCTTAAAGCCTATGTCTGAACTTGACCACAGAGCCAGAGCATCGTTCAATCTTGGCAACAGCTCCAGGATGACAAACTCCACTTTCTCTGCATCAAGACAGCTCATAACTTTTTAACAGTCTCTCCTGATAGTCTCATATCATCTGCTCTAATCAATAACCATACACTATCATTACAATGTAGACTACAGCTCAAAAGTCTGAGGTGAATTAGAAATGTCTTGTTTTCAGAATAGACTCAAATTTGGTTTCAGATTGAATCACAGCAATTTATCAAAAATAATCATATAAATGCTTAATATTAACACTGATCACAAATCATGAATGATTTTTAATAGAATATCTACAGAGGTGTTCAGAGACCCATTTTCAGCAATAATCCCTCCTGTGTTCAGTGGTACATTGTCTTATCTAATGCAAGCTTAACACATTAAAGCCAAACTTATCACTCAAAACAGCTTTTTAAGAGATTTTAGCACAAACTGAAACTATTGTGGTGATTAAAGAAACAATAAATGTGTCTGGATCATCCCAGTGTTTGTTTTTAACCTCATGAAACCAAGTTTCCATTTTCCTCTAAAGGGGCTGCAACACCCAGCTGCACAAAACCTTCACTTTTTTTTAACAGTTTCACTGTTTTAATATTTTTCATTTCTTACAATCAGAATTCTCCAATAGATTTTTAGAAGAAATTCTTTTTTTTCATGCATCACCAACTGACCCTTTTATGTTAACGTCTCAATCTCCAGCCTAACCTCATTGAATTTTGCTTAGCAAAGTACTTTTCAACTCTAATAATTAGTAAGATTATATTTCTTATCATCTGTTGGTCGTCTGACCTGATAAACTTCAATGAGCATTATAACACAGGAATGATTGTCTCTAAAAATGGGCTCCTGCACGCTTGCAGACATTTTTCCATCACAACTTATGGATGATGAAGGATTTGATTAAAGCTGTGAAACATTACTGATAAACTTCATGTGATGTTGCATTAAAGCCAATTTTCTATTAAAATCAGGGTCTTTTCTAACTGACCTCTGACCTTTGAGCAGTAGTGTGTACTGTATGCTTGTATGTAACTGTATCTGACCTGGATTTTATCACCAGTTTCAAATAAGAATCTTCTTTAAAGTCTGTCTTTCAATACAAATGAAGTTAAACTTTATCAAGGCTGATGGTAAACTGTCCCTAACAAGTCCACTTTATTGCGTGCTCATTGACTTTCTCCTATCAGAGCTGTTTAACAAGTCCACTTTATACATGCTTATTAATCTATCACGCTTATCAGTGGCTCATGGTTGCTTAAAGCCTATGTCTGAACTTGACCACAGAGCCAGAGCATCGTTCAATCTTGGCAACAGCTCCAGGATGACAAACTCCACTTTCTCTGCATCAAGACAGCTCATAACTTTTTAACAGTCTCTCCTGATAGCCTCATATCATCTGCTCTAATCAATAACCATACACTATCATTACAATGTAGACTACAGCTCAAAAGTCTGAGGTGAATTAGAAATGTCTTGTTTTCAGAATAGACTCAAATTTGGTTTCAGATTGAATCACAGCAATTTATCAAAAATAATCATATAAATGCTTAATATTAACACTGATCACAAATCATGAATGATTTTTAATAGAATATCTACAGAGGTGTTCAGAGACCCATTTTCAGCAATAATCCCTCCTGTGTTCAGTGGTACATTGTCTTATCTAATGCAAGCTTAACACATTAAAGCCAAACTTATCACTCAAAACAGCTTTTTAAGAGATTTTAGCACAAACTGAAACTATTGTGGTGATTAAAGAAACAATAAATGTGTCTGGATCATCCCAGTGTTTGTTTTTAACCTCATGAAACCAAGTTTCCATTTTCCTCTAAAGGGGCTGCAACACCCAGCTGCACAAAACCTTCACTTTTTTTTAACAGTTTCACTGTTTTAATATTTTTCATTTCTTACAATCAGAATTCTCCAATAGATTTTTAGAAGAAATTCTTTTTTTTCATGCATCACCAACTGACCCTTTTATGTTAACGTCTCAATCTCCAGCCTAACCTCATTGAATTTTGCTTAGCAAAGTACTTTTCAACTCTAATAATTAGTAAGATTATATTTCTTATCATCTGTTGGTCGTCTGACCTGATAAACTTCAATGAGCATTATAACACAGGAATGATTGTCTCTAAAAATGGGCTCCTGCACGCTTGCAGACATTTTTCCATCACAACTTATGGATGATGAAGGATTTGATTAAAGCTGTGAAACATTACTGATAAACTTCATGTGATGTTACATTAAAGCCAATTTTCTATTAAAATCAGGGTCTTTTCTAACTGACCTCTGACCTTTGAGCAGTAGTGTGTACTGTATGCTTGTATGTAACTGTATCTGACCTGGATTTTATCACCAGTTTCAAATAAGAATCTTCTTTAAAGTCTGTCTTTCAATACAAATGAAGTTAAACTTTATCAAGGCTGATGGTAAACTGTCCCTAACAAGTCCACTTTATTGCGTGCTCATTGACTTTCTCCTATCAGAGCTGTTTAACAAGTCCACTTTATACATGCTTATTAATCTATCACGCTTATCAGTGGCTCATGGTTGCTTAAAGCCTATGTCTGAACTTGACCACAGAGCCAGAGCATCGTTCAATCTTGGCAACAGCTCCAGGATGACAAACTCCACTTTCTCTGCATCAAGACAGCTCATAACTTTTTAACAGTCTCTCCTGATAGTCTCATATCATCTGCTCTAATCAATAACCATACACTATCATTACAATGTAGACTACAGCTCAAAAGTCTGAGGTGAATTAGAAATGTCTTGTTTTCAGAATAGACTCAAATTTGGTTTCAGATTGAATCACAGCAATTTATCAAAATAATCATATAAATGCTTAATATTAACACTGATCACAAATCATGAATGATTTTTAATAGAATATCTACAGAGGTGTTCAGAGACCCATTTTCAGCAATAATCCCTCCTGTGTTCAGTGGTACATTGTCTTATCTAATGCAAGCTTAACACATTAAAGCCAAACTTATCACTCAAAACAGCTTTTTAAGAGATTTTAGCACAAACTGAAACTATTGTGGTGATTAAAGAAACAATAAATGTGTCTGGATCATCCCAGTGTTTGTTTTTAACCTCATGAAACCAAGTTTCCATTTTCCTCTAAAGGGGCTGCAACACCCAGCTGCACAAAACCTTCACTTTTTTTAACAGTTTAATTATTTGAATATTTTTCATTTCTTACAATCAGAATTCTCCAATAGATTTTCAGAAGAAATTTTTTTTTTCATGCATCACCAACTGACCCTTTTATGTTAACGTCTCAATCTCCAGCCTAACCTCATTGAATTTTGCTTAGCAAAGTACTTTTCAACTCTAATAATTAGTAAGATTATATTTCTTATCATCTGTTGGTCGTCTGACCTGATAAACTTCAATGAGCATTATAACACAGGAATGATTGTCTCTAAAAATGGGCTCCTGCACGCTTGCAGACATTTTTCCATCACAACTTATGGATGATGAAGGATTTGATTAAAGCTGTGAAACATTACTGATAAACTTCATGTGATGTTGCATTAAAGCCAATTTTCTATTAAAATCAGGGTCTTTTCTAACTGACCTCTGACCTTTGAGCAGTAGTGTGTACTGTATGCTTGTATGTAACTGTATCTGACCTGGATTTTATCACCAGTTTCAAATAAGAATCTTCTTTAAAGTCTGTCTTTCAATACAAATGAAGTTAAACTTTATCAAGGCTGATGGTAAACTGTCCCTAACAAGTCCACTTTATTGCGTGCTCATTGACTTTCTCCTATCAGAGCTGTTTAACAAGTCCACTTTATACATGCTTATTAATCTATCACGCTTATCAGTGGCTCATGGTTGCTTAAAGCCTATGTCTGAACTTGACCACAGAGCCAGAGCATCGTTCAATCTTGGCAACAGCTCCAGGATGACAAACTCCACTTTCTCTGCATCAAGACAGCTCATAACTTTTTAACAGTCTCTCCTGACAGTCTCATATCATCTGCTCTAATCAATAACCATACACTATCATTACAATGTAGACTACAGCTCAAAAGTCTGAGGTGAATTAGAAATGTCTTGTTTTCAGAATAGATTCAAATTTGGTTTCAGATTGAATCACAGCAATTTATCAAAATAATCATATAAATGCTTAATATTAACACTGATCACAAATCATGAATGATTTTTAATAGAATATCTACAGAGGTGTTCAGAGACCCATTTTCAGCATTAATCCCTCCTGTGTTCAGTGGTACATTGTCTTATCTAATGCAAGCTTAACACATTAAAGCCAAACTTATCACTCAAAACAGCTTTTTAAGAGATTTTAGCACAAACTGAAACTATTGTGGTGATTAAAGAAACAATAAATGTGTCTGGATCATCCCAGTGTTTGTTTTTAACCTCATGAAACCAAGTTTCCATTTTCCTCTAAAGGGGCTGCAACACCCAGCTGCACAAAACCTTCACTTTTTTTTAACAGTTTAACTATTTGAATATTTTTCATTTCTTACAATCAGAATTCTCCAATAGATTTTCAGAAGAAATTTTTTTTTTTCATGCATCACCAACTGACCCTTTTATGTTAACGTCTCAATCTCCAGCCTAACCTCATTGAATTTTGCTTAGCAAAGTACTTTTCAACTAATAATTAGTAAGATTATATTTCTTATCATCTGTTGGTCGTCTGACCTGATAAACTTCTATGAGCATTATAACACAGGAATGATTGTCTCTAAAAATGGGCTCCTGCACGCTTGCAGACATTTTTCCATCACAACTTATGGATGATGAAGGATTTGATTAAAGCTGTGAAACATTACTGATAAACTTCATGTGATGTTACATTAAAGCCAATTTTCTATTAAAATCAGGGTCTTTTCTAACTGACCTCTGACCTTTGAGCAGTAGTGTGTACTGTATGCTTGTATGTAACTGTATCTGACCTGGATTTTATCACCAGTTTCAAATAAGAATCTTCTTTAAAGTCTGTCTTTCAATACAAATGAAGTTAAACTTTATCAAGGCTGATGGTAAACTGTCCCTAACAAGTCCACTTTATTGCGTGCTCATTGACTTTCTCCTATCAGAGCTGTTTAACAAGTCCACTTTATACATGCTTATTAATCTATCACGCTTATCAGTGGCTCATGGTTGCTTAAAGCCTATGTCTGAACTTGACCACAGAGCCAGAGCATCGTTCAATCTTGGCAACAGCTCCAGGATGACAAACTCCACTTTCTCTGCATCAAGACAGCTCATAACTTTTTAACAGTCTCTCCTGATAGCCTCATATCATCTGCTCTAATCAATAACCATACACTATCATTACAATGTAGACTACAGCTCAAAAGTCTGAGGTGAATTAGAAATGTCTTGTTTTCAGAATAGACTCAAATTTGGTTTCAGATTGAATCACAGCAATTTATCAAAATAATCATATAAATGCTTAATATTAACACTGATCACAAATCATGAATGATTTTTAATAGAATATCTACAGAGGTGTTCAGAGACCCATTTTCAGCAATAATCCCTCCTGTGTTCAGTGGTACATTGTCTTATCTAATGCAAGCTTAACACATTAAAGCCAAACTTATCACTCAAAACAGCTTTTTAAGAGATTTTAGCACAAACTGAAACTATTGTGGTGATTAAAGAAACAATAAATGTGTCTGGATCATCCCAGTGTTTGTTTTTAACCTCATGAAACCAAGTTTCCATTTTCCTCTAAAGGGGCTGCAACACCCAGCTGCACAAAACCTTCACTTTTTTTTAACAGTTTCACTGTTTTAATATTTTTCATTTCTTACAATCAGAATTCTCCAATAGATTTTTAGAAGAAATTCTTTTTTTTCATGCATCACCAACTGACCCTTTTATGTTAACGTCTCAATCTCCAGCCTAACCTCATTGAATTTTGCTTAGCAAAGTACTTTTCAACTCTAATAATTAGTAAGATTATATTTCTTATCATCTGTTGGTCGTCTGACCTGATAAACTTCAATGAGCATTATAACACAGGAATGATTGTCTCTAAAAATGGGCTCCTGCACGCTTGCAGACATTTTTCCATCACAACTTATGGATGATGAAGGATTTGATTAAAGCTGTGAAACATTACTGATAAACTTCATGTGATGTTGCATTAAAGCCAATTTTCTATTAAAATCAGGGTCTTTTCTAACTGACCTCTGACCTTTGAGCAGTAGTGTGTACTGTATGCTTGTATGTAACTGTATCTGACCTGGATTTTATCACCAGTTTCAAATAAGAATCTTCTTTAAAGTCTGTCTTTCAATACAAATGAAGTTAAACTTTATCAAGGCTGATGGTAAACTGTCCCTAACAAGTCCACTTTATTGCGTGCTCATTGACTTTCTCCTATCAGAGCTGTTTAACAAGTCCACTTTATACATGCTTATTAATCTATCACGCTTATCAGTGGCTCATGGTTGCTTAAAGCCTATGTCTGAACTTGACCACAGAGCCAGAGCATCATTCAATCTTGGCAACAGCTCCAGGATGACAAACTCCACTTTCTCTGCATCAAGACAGCTCATAACTTTTTAACAGTCTCTCCTGATAGCCTCATATCATCTGCTCTAATCAATAACCATACACTATCATTACAATGTAGACTACAGCTCAAAAGTCTGAGGTGAATTAGAAATGTCTTGTTTTCAGAATAGACTCAAATTTGGTTTCAGATTGAATCACAGCAATTTATCAAAAATAATCATATAAATGCTTAATATTAACACTGATCACAAATCATGAATGATTTTTAATAGAATATCTACAGAGGTGTTCAGAGACCCATTTTCAGCATTAATCCCTCCTGTGTTCAGTGGTACATTGTCTTATCTAATGCAAGCTTAACACATTAAAGCCAAACTTATCACTCAAAACAGCTTTTTAAGAGATTTTAGCACAAACTGAAACTATTGTGGTGATTAAAGAAACAATAAATGTGTCTGGATCATCCCAGTGTTTGTTTTTAACCTCATGAAACCAAGTTTCCATTTTCCTCTAAAGGGGCTGCAACACCCAGCTGCACAAAACCTTCACTTTTTTTTAACAGTTTAACTATTTGAATATTTTTCATTTCTTACAATCAGAATTCTCCAATAGATTTTCAGAAGAAATTTTTTTTTTTCATGCATCACCAACTGACCCTTTTATGTTAACGTCTCAATCTCCAGCCTAACCTCATTGAATTTTGCTTAGCAAAGTACTTTTCAACTAATAATTAGTAAGATTATATTTCTTATCATCTGTTGGTCGTCTGACCTGATAAACTTCTATGAGCATTATAACACAGGAATGATTGTCTCTAAAAATGGGCTCCTGCACGCTTGCAGACATTTTTCCATCACAACTTATGGATGATGAAGGATTTGATTAAAGCTGTGAAACATTACTGATAAACTTCATGTGATGTTGCATTAAAGCCAATTTTCTATTAAAATCAGGGTCTTTTCTAACTGACCTCTGACCTTTGAGCAGTAGTGTGTACTGTATGCTTGTATGTAACTGTATCTGACCTGGATTTTATCACCAGTTTCAAATAAGAATCTTCTTTAAAGTCTGTCTTTCAATACAAATGAAGTTAAACTTTATCAAGGCTGATGGTAAACTGTCCCTAACAAGTCCACTTTATTGCGTGCTCATTGACTTTCTCCTATCAGAGCTGTTTAACAAGTCCACTTTATACATGCTTATTAATCTATCACGCTTATCAGTGGCTCATGGTTGCTTAAAGCCTATGTCTGAACTTGACCACAGAGCCAGAGCATCGTTCAATCTTGGCAACAGCTCCAGGATGACAAACTCCACTTTCTCTGCATCAAGACAGCTCATAACTTTTTAACAGTCTCTCCTGATAGTCTCATATCATCTGCTCTAATCAATAACCATACACTATCATTACAATGTAGACTACAGCTCAAAAGTCTGAGGTGAATTAGAAATGTCTTGTTTTCAGAATAGACTCAAATTTGGTTTCAGATTGAATCACAGCAATTTATCAAAATAATCATATAAATGCTTAATATTAACACTGATCACAAATCATGAATGATTTTTAATAGAATATCTACAGAGGTGTTCAGAGATCCATTTTCAGCATTAATCCCTCCTTTGTTCAGTGGTACATTGTCTTATCTAATGCAAGCTTAACACATTAAAGCCAAACTTATCACTCAAACAGCTTTTTAAGAGATTTTAGCACAAACTGAAACTATTGTGGTGATTAAAGAAACAATAAATGTGTCTGGATCATCCCAGTGTTTGTTTTTAACCTCATGAAACCAAGTTTCCATTTTCCTCTAAAGGGGCTGCAACACCCAGCTGCACAAAACCTTCACTTTTTTTTAACAGTTTCACTGTTTTAATATTTTTCATTTCTTACAATCAGAATTCTCCAATAGATTTTTAGAAGAAATTCTTTTTTTTCATGCATCACCAACTGACCCTTTTATGTTAACGTCTCAATCTCCAGCCTAACCTCATTGAATTTTGCTTAGCAAAGTACTTTTCAACTCTAATAATTAGTAAGATTATATTTCTTATCATCTGTTGGTCGTCTGACCTGATAAACTTCAATGAGCATTATAACACAGGAATGATTGTCTCTAAAAATGGGCTCCTGCACGCTTGCAGACATTTTTCCATCACAACTTATGGATGATGAAGGATTTGATTAAAGCTGTGAAACATTACTGATAAACTTCATGTGATGTTGCATTAAAGCCAATTTTCTATTAAAATCAGGGTCTTTTCTAACTGACCTCTGACCTTTGAGCAGTAGTGTGTACTGTATGCTTGTATGTAACTGTATCTGACCTGGATTTTATCACCAGTTTCAAATAAGAATCTTCTTTAAAGTCTGTCTTTCAATACAAATGAAGTTAAACTTTATCAAGGCTGATGGTAAACTGTCCCTAACAAGTCCACTTTATTGCGTGCTCATTGACTTTCTCCTATCAGAGCTGTTTAACAAGTCCACTTTATACATGCTTATTAATCTATCACGCTTATCAGTGGCTCATGGTTGCTTAAAGCCTATGTCTGAACTTGACCACAGAGCCAGAGCATCATTCAATCTTGGCAACAGCTCCAGGATGACAAACTCCACTTTCTCTGCATCAAGACAGCTCATAACTTTTTAACAGTCTCTCCTGATAGCCTCATATCATCTGCTCTAATCAATAACCATACACTATCATTACAATGTAGACTACAGCTCAAAAGTCTGAGGTGAATTAGAAATGTCTTGTTTTCAGAATAGACTCAAATTTGGTTTCAGATTGAATCACAGCAATTTATCAAAAATAATCATATAAATGCTTAATATTAACACTGATCACAAACCATGAATGATTTTTAATAGAATATCTACAGAGGTGTTCAGAGACCCATTTTCAGCATTAATCCCTCCTGTGTTCAGTGGTACATTGTCTTATCTAATGCAAGCTTAACACATTAAAGCCAAACTTATCACTCAAAACAGCTTTTTAAGAGATTTTAGCACAAACTGAAACTATTGTGGTGATTAAAGAAACAATAAATGTGTCTGGATCATCCCAGTGTTTGTTTTTAACCTCATGAAACCAAGTTTCCATTTTCCTCTAAAGGGGCTGCAACACCCAGCTGCACAAAACCTTCACTTTTTTTTAACAGTTTAACTATTTGAATATTTTTCATTTCTTACAATCAGAATTCTCCAATAGATTTTCAGAAGAAATTTTTTTTTTTCATGCATCACCAACTGACCCTTTTATGTTAACGTCTCAATCTCCAGCCTAACCTCATTGAATTTTGCTTAGCAAAGTACTTTTCAACTAATAATTAGTAAGATTATATTTCTTATCATCTGTTGGTCGTCTGACCTGATAAACTTCTATGAGCATTATAACACAGGAATGATTGTCTCTAAAAATGGGCTCCTGCACGCTTGCAGACATTTTTCCATCACAACTTATGGATGATGAAGGATTTGATTAAAGCTGTGAAACATTACTGATAAACTTCATGTGATGTTGCATTAAAGCCAATTTTCTATTAAAATCAGGGTCTTTTCTAACTGACCTCTGACCTTTGAGCAGTAGTGTGTACTGTATGCTTGTATGTAACTGTATCTGACCTGGATTTTATCACCAGTTTCAAATAAGAATCTTCTTTAAAGTCTGTCTTTCAATACAAATGAAGTTAAACTTTATCAAGGCTGATGGTAAACTGTCCCTAACAAGTCCACTTTATTGCGTGCTCATTGACTTTCTCCTATCAGAGCTGTTTAACAAGTCCACTTTATACATGCTTATTAATCTATCACGCTTATCAGTGGCTCATGGTTGCTTAAAGCCTATGTCTGAACTTGACCACAGAGCCAGAGCATCGTTCAATCTTGGCAACAGCTCCAGGATGACAAACTCCACTTTCTCTGCATCAAGACAGCTCATAACTTTTTAACAGTCTCTCCTGATAGCCTCATATCATCTGCTCTAATCAATAACCATACACTATCATTACAATGTAGACTACAGCTCAAAAGTCTGAGGTGAATTAGAAATGTCTTGTTTTCAGAATAGACTCAAATTTGGTTTCAGATTGAATCACAGCAATTTATCAAAATAATCATATAAATGCTTAATATTAACACTGATCACAAATCATGAATGATTTTTAATAGAATATCTACAGAGGTGTTCAGAGATCCATTTTCAGCATTAATCCCTCCTGTGTTCAGTGGTACATTGTCTTATCTAATGCAAGCTTAACACATTAAAGCCAAACTTATCACTCAAACAGCTTTTTAAGAGATTTTAGCACAAACTGAAACTATTGTGGTGATTAAAGAAACAATAAATGTGTCTGGATCATCCCAGTGTTTGTTTTTAACCTCATGAAACCAAGTTTCCATTTTCCTCTAAAGGGGCTGCAACACCCAGCTGCACAAAACCTTCACTTTTTTTTAACAGTTTCACTGTTTTAATATTTTTCATTTCTTACAATCAGAATTCTCCAATAGATTTTTAGAAGAAATTCTTTTTTTTCATGCATCACCAACTGACCCTTTTATGTTAACGTCTCAATCTCCAGCCTAACCTCATTGAATTTTGCTTAGCAAAGTACTTTTCAACTCTAATAATTAGTAAGATTATATTTCTTATCATCTGTTGGTCGTCTGACCTGATAAACTTCAATGAGCATTATAACACAGGAATGATTGTCTCTAAAAATGGGCTCCTGCACGCTTGCAGACATTTTTCCATCACAACTTATGGATGATGAAGGATTTGATTAAAGCTGTGAAACATTACTGATAAACTTCATGTGATGTTGCATTAAAGCCAATTTTCTATTAAAATCAGGGTCTTTTCTAACTGACCTCTGACCTTTGAGCAGTAGTGTGTACTGTATGCTTGTATGTAACTGTATCTGACCTGGATTTTATCACCAGTTTCAAATAAGAATCTTCTTTAAAGTCTGTCTTTCAATACAAATGAAGTTAAACTTTATCAAGGCTGATGGTAAACTGTCCCTAACAAGTCCACTTTATTGCGTGCTCATTGACTTTCTCCTATCAGAGCTGTTTAACAAGTCCACTTTATACATGCTTATTAATCTATCACGCTTATCAGTGGCTCATGGTTGCTTAAAGCCTATGTCTGAACTTGACCACAGAGCCAGAGCATCATTCAATCTTGGCAACAGCTCCAGGATGACAAACTCCACTTTCTCTGCATCAAGACAGCTCATAACTTTTTAACAGTCTCTCCTGATAGCCTCATATCATCTGCTCTAATCAATAACCATACACTATCATTACAATGTAGACTACAGCTCAAAAGTCTGAGGTGAATTAGAAATGTCTTGTTTTCAGAATAGACTCAAATTTGGTTTCAGATTGAATCACAGCAATTTATCAAAAATAATCATATAAATGCTTAATATTAACACTGATCACAAATCATGAATGATTTTTAATAGAATATCTACAGAGGTGTTCAGAGACCCATTTTCAGCAATAATCCCTCCTGTGTTCAGTGGTACATTGTCTTATCTAATGCAAGCTTAACACATTAAAGCCAAACTTATCACTCAAAACAGCTTTTTAAGAGATTTTAGCACAAACTGAAACTATTGTGGTGATTAAAGAAACAATAAATGTGTCTGGATCATCCCAGTGTTTGTTTTTAACCTCATGAAACCAAGTTTCCATTTTCCTCTAAAGGGGCTGCAACACCCAGCTGCACAAAACCTTCACTTTTTTTTAACAGTTTCACTGTTTTAATATTTTTCATTTCTTACAATCAGAATTCTCCAATAGATTTTTAGAAGAAATTCTTTTTTTTCATGCATCACCAACTGACCCTTTTATGTTAACATCTCAATCTCCAGCCTAACCTCATTGAATTTTGCTTAGCAAAGTACTTTTCAACTCTAATAATTAGTAAGATTATATTTCTTATCATCTGTTGGTCGTCTGACCTGATAAACTTCAATGAGCATTATAACACAGGAATGATTGTCTCTAAAAATGGGCTCCTGCACGCTTGCAGACATTTTTCCATCACAACTTATGGATGATGAAGGATTTGATTAAAGCTGTGAAACATTACTGATAAACTTCATGTGATGTTGCATTAAAGCCAATTTTCTATTAAAATCAGGGTCTTTTCTAACTGACCTCTGACCTTTGAGCAGTAGTGTGTACTGTATGCTTGTATGTAACTGTATCTGACCTGGATTTTATCACCAGTTTCAAATAAGAATCTTCTTTAAAGTCTGTCTTTCAATACAAATGAAGTTAAACTTTATCAAGGCTGATGGTAAACTGTCCCTAACAAGTCCACTTTATTGCGTGCTCATTGACTTTCTCCTATCAGAGCTGTTTAACAAGTCCACTTTATACATGCTTATTAATCTATCACGCTTATCAGTGGCTCATGGTTGCTTAAAGCCTATGTCTGAACTTGACCACAGAGCCAGAGCATCGTTCAATCTTGGCAACAGCTCCAGGATGACAAACTCCACTTTCTCTGCATCAAGACAGCTCATAACCTTTTAACAGTGTCTGTCTGTCCTCATACTTCTATATATTCTTCTGTAATAGATAACTATACGCTATCATTGTAATCAATCTACACCACAGCTCAAAAGTTTGAAGTCAATTTTCACCTGGTTTATAACCATGTGATCGGTCCACACATCAGTGTCTAAAAAAACGCTCATTTTTATCTGTGTCTATCATCAAAATTTGAGTTGATTGCAAACTCTCCCTAACAAGTTCACTTTATTGCGTGCTCATCAATCTCCTCTACAGCTCAGCTAACTGAAGTCAGTTAGAAACGTCTTTTTATCTTAAAAAAAACAAGATTCTTTTTTATATTTTGTAAATTGGTTTTGAATCCAAATAAATATAATTGCTTAAAACTTGCATTGATCACCAATTATGATTAATGTTTGATAAAACATTAGCTGGTGTATGGATGCAACAATAATGGTGGTGTGTGGATTACAACAATAATAGCGAGTGTGCAGATTATATTACCTATCCTCAGTTTATCACATTAAATCTCATCTTACTAGTGACCCAGTAGCTTTTCCAAATACAGCTGAACTAACCAACATCATTTTTTCAAGTAATATAAAAATCGTTTTTATTTATTACCTTTTTAAACATCCCATTTTTTCTTTCTAATGTCATTAAATCAAGTTTGCCCATTTTTATAAAACATTTGGACCTCCACATCTTTTTAGCGTTCAGTTATTTCCTCAGTGTCACACATGGATTAGTTTTCGTCTCTTTCAATAAGAAAGTCAAATCTTCAGACCTTAAAGCAATCTTTGTTTCTTTCAATCATCTTAATATTTTTAATCTCCTGTAATATAATTGCAGTTAACCAGAGCTTAGCTACTCTGATCTACAGTGATTTTGGGGGTTTGGATTTGTTTTTCACAGGTGCAGAGCCTTTTTCTACAAAATTATGAATAAACTGCATTTTTTAAAAGTACCATTAATCATGTAGACTGACAAGTAACTAAACATGTAACACAGTGATCAGTAGAGAAGAAAGAAAATAACCCATTTACACATTTCTAGTTCAGATCAAAATTATTGTTCTGATTAAGGAAACAGTAAATTTGGCCACGTTATTGTCCTGATCCTCCAATTTTCCCTTTTCAATGTGACTAAATAAAATTCAACTTTTTTTTTTTTTTTTTAAATAAAAGCAGATGCACACCCAGATATTTCTTACAGTAAGAATCCTCCAACAACCTTTCAAAAGAAACATTTTTTGTCTTTCCTCAATTTTGAGAGCAACTGAACCCACAAACCTGAAGCTCGAGACCCCAAACTAACCAAATGTAATGTTTCCTTAATCAGCACAGTCATTTTTAACTTTTTGTGTGTTATGTTTACTCACAGTTTTGATGCTTGCTTCTTCGACTTGATCCATGATTAGCTTTTCACCGTCGCTCTGCTGTTTTCTCTCTCCTCATGCTTCTCCTTCATGCGTCCTGTCCTCAAATATAATCCAACCTGCCTCCTTGTTTCCTCCTTGACTTGTATTAGCAAAATTTCCAGGTAAATTAAGAGAAATCCAAAAAAGTTTTCCTGTTTCAAAAGCTCTTCCAGTTGCCTGTCTTCTTGTCCTCCTTCAAATGTGCATTTTTCGACTTATGTATTTATTTGAATTCATATTGCCATGACAACATAGCACAGAGCATCATGGTAGTTTAAAGCAGGTGGTTCTGTCCTCTGCAGAAATGCTGGTGTTCCATAGTGATGTAGAAGTATGTTAATAGTCTTGAAACAGACACTCACTGATCCGGTAAGAGCAGGAATTTAACTACAAACCCTCATAGTCCCCATCAGTATTCTTCATTTTGCTCTGCAGCAATGGTCACAGTGGCTGCTTTAAGTACGTTTGCCCCATAGAAATCCACTGATGTTCAGTGAGTCCCTTTGATACATATTTAGACCTTCATAATTTTCAGGGTGCATGAGTGTTATATCTCCATCTCATCCTAAACATTTTACCAACCAACACGTTCTCACTCCCAACTCGTCAAACGTGTGACGCATGGTCAGGCTCCCTCTGCTTCACTTATTGACGTGCAGGGTCCTCTCATTGAATACTATAGAGCTCCCTTAACGTTGCTTATTGACGACAAGAGATTGCCGCGGAAGAGCCTGTTGTCCGTATATTTATATATTTCCGAAATCACATTGTATTTATAGAATGACTATTAAAAGTCAGCGAGTGTCAGTAATGTTAATGTGGTTATGTTAGTAATACACCGAGTGCTAATATAACAGCTTTAAGATGCATTTGTAGATATTATTACGTGTTTTACCATCTTTATGGTGCTAGCTTAAAGTTACAGTGTAAACGTTAGCTTATATTGTAGTAAAGCTGTTACTGTTTAAACGATGTTAGCACAGAAATATTCGCTTCTGTCATGACTGATGAAGTTACTAGTTAATAAAGTTTTCAGTAAAGTGTTTAATCGCAGCCACAGATTGACAGCAAATATCTCGATTAGCTTCAGTGCATCTATAATAAATATGTGCAAGTTTCAGTGCTTCGTTTAAACTGTATGATACTTATACTGATCCAGGGTCAGTGTAAAATACAATCCTAGCTGTGTGAACAAAGCCTGGCTCCTTTAATCCTGCATGACAAACCTCAGAATGCAGGTTATTATTACTCTTTCCTGCTGGCACACCTGTCACACCTGAGAGTCAGCTAGAAACTTACAGTGACGTGGACATCATGCAAAGACTGCCAGACTCTGTAATACTGCAAATGATCAGTGACTCATGTTAACACTAAACTTTAAACGGTATCTCTGTGTCTCTCTGTGTGTGCTGAACATTTAGGATTGAGTCAGGCTGCATCAGCTGAAGCTGTTATTTGTATATATCAGTATTTTTTTAATTCAGGTGTGGGGAAAATATGTAAGACTGCAGTGAAGCGATGTACCAGATTAATCCCTGGCCAAAGGTATCGTACTTAAATCAGACTACTGATCCAGCCACATCAGCCTTTTGTGAGGTCTGTTTAAAGTAGACTAAAAATGAACTGCAGGTTCCTGAGAGGTGGACTGTGAGCACAGAAACACATGTTCATACATACAGCTGCAGCAAACTTACATTAATTTTAAATAGATTTGTTACTCTGATGTCTGTCTCTGTGTTTGTCCTCTGACAGACTGGTGACCTGTCCAGGTGTGCTCTACCTATGACTACTGGGACAGGCTCTAGCCTCTGTAAAAGAAATTTTCTGTTATTCTCATTTAAAGTATTTAAGTGCTTATGCATATGCTTAGTTGTGACACTGTTATAGACTGTTCAGTGAAAGTTTCTAAAACTAGATGAACTTACTTCAGCGTCAGCAGTTTGAGAAAACAACTCCCTTTACAGGTGCTGATAAGGCCAAGGGCACAAAACAGCATAACCATTGATCCGTTAGGTTTCATAGCGAGACACGTGAAGTGTGGTAGGATCAGTTTGTAACTTCCTCCCTCTTCCTTGGAATGCATAAAGGAGTAGGAGCACAACTTCTGTGGCAGCGCTGACATGACTGAACTGTGATGTTTGATGTGTGTTGGCGCAGTAATAAATAGCTTGATCACAGCTCTTTCTGTGTTGCAGACTTTATTTAAAAAATTCCACGACACCCCCCACCCTCCCACTGTGAACCTGAATTGAATATTCAGAAGACATTTGTTTAAATAGTTCTACAAATCTGAGCTGTTGGTGTGTCCTTGGATTGTGTGGTAATAATATTAGAGCTAGCAATCTTTCTTACTGAATCTCTACTATGAGTCATGTTACCTGAGATTAATTCTATGTTTACCTGTCAGCCTGGACAAATGTGCTGTGTGAAGGAAATTAAATTAAATCAGATCTGAACTGCGTACATTTAAGGAACCTGTTCATATTTAATTGAAATATGAACCAGTGATTTTTTGATTGCTGATTCCAAGAGAGTCTTTGTGGAAATCCTGTTTGGCTTTTTGTTATTTTAATTCTCTTCTCTGTTTTCCAGAACAGTTCTCCACAGTCGCTGTCCACATGGGTCAGTGGGACCAAGAAGCACTCTGCTAATGTGTGGACTCTGACCAGCAACATCCAGCAAGACCCAGACAGCGTTTTCTATCTCCCAGCTGGAGTTTTTTGTTTGTCTGTGACTGGAGAGTCAGATTTTTGTTGAGCTTCACACTTGCAGAGGTAAGTCAGTTTGCAGAGATCCCTCCCACCCTGGCTTTTATGTCCTAGATTTCTTATCTGAAACAGTAATATTTCAGTGACTGCTGCTTATACCACAGGTTAATACACGCTACTGATCCCTGATAGGAGAATCATCAATTTTGGCAACAAAGAAGCCTGGTAGATGTTTGTTTGCAGTCTGATGATGGGACATCATGCTCTGCATCTTCAAAGTTTGCCCCCTCATTATTATTCATACCCAGTAATGTGAAGTATGCTTATATCTACTATAACTGAACCAACCTGGTGCTCTTCATTTATGGAGGCTGTTGAGTCTGAATGTTGGATGTTGTGTATCTCGTGTTCTCTGGGCTTCGTTGTCCTCAGTCTTTTTGCAGGATCAGAAAACAAAACCAGGAGGCGTGTAAATGTTTCTTCTCCATGATGTTTCTTCAAATGTTTCTTCTGGATGATGATAAGACTGTGACACGGGATGCCACCTTTGGTCTTGTGATGAAGCAAAGCTCAGGAAGAAGTGGGATTAAATGGTACCCACATGTGTGCTGCTGAGAAGGATGTACAGGGGCACCTGCAGCCAAATCCAAGCTTCAGGTTAGTTGTAGTTGCAGAACGCTATAGGACTGAGACAGCTGAGGCATCAAATGTTTGATTAAACGGATGAAAAAGAGAAGTTTTTTCCCTATAATTATCACTTCTTAAAATCTGTAGCAACTTCAAGTCTGTCAGCGTGCTGAGCATGCTCAGAATGTGACAATATATTTTTGTTCAATATTTAATTTCTTTCAGTTGCAATTGTTAAATGAAAAAAAAATAAAAATATATTCTTATAATTTAGCAAACTAATTTATCAAAAAAAAATATATACATATATCTGTATTAGTTTTAATAAATTAATTTGACACCTGTATTGAAAATACCATATTGTATTCATACAGAATCAGTATGGTATCATTGTTTGTCTGCTCACTGATTGTTGAAACTAAGAGCTACTTTGATCTGTTTAGATCTAAAGTATCCAAAGTTGAGCTCTAATGTTTCTTCACCCCTGTGTGTGTGATATCTGATTTCCTACATGCTGGCAGAGCAGCAGTTTGTGCTCACAGATGGTGACGGTGTGGAGAGACGGTGGTGTTTCCTCAGAAGAACCAGCAGAGTCACAAAGGACACCAGTCCATCTCACCACCTTGACTTGCTGACTGATGTTCGTCTGCACTGCACAGAGGAAATCAACTGACCGAGGTTTGTCCAGTGACGTGTTATGAAATGTATATTTGTTTTATGCTTACAGATATGTTTTTCTTGACAGAGGCTCTGCAGAGGTTAGACAAAGCAGAGAAAATATGTGCTTTACATTTTACTGTGATTTATTGAGATATTTGTTGCCTGATGTTCAGCAGGAATGGAGAAATAGAATCAAAGGGAGATGTTTTTGATGTTTTTGTAATGATGTAAGTAAATCTTCAATATTATTTATTTGCTTGGTTATATTAGGAGTGTTTCTGAGTGAGGGGGAGAGGAGTCATCATCCAGTTTAAGTGACGTAGATCAGTGGATACACTTGTCTCCCCTTTAAAGGAGACAATCCAAGTCATCCTTAAATGTTAGTGCTTTCAAATACACAAACATTTTTAAAGGACAAAAATGAACATCCAACTTTGACTGTAATACAAAATAAATCTTTGCATGTGTGTTTTCAAACTCTCAGATGGGCAGGATATCAGTCTTGGACTGTCTAACCTGCCGGAGCAGCACTGAATGACCACCACACATGAGCATGTTCCTGCAACATTCAGCATCTGATCTGTCATCTGTGTGCTTCTGCTTTTGGTAAGTAGAGTTACCCAACTCCAGTAACTCTAAACACATGCCATCCATTTCTAACGGCCTGGTTACTTCCTGTCAGTTACTTTAGAAACCATGTGGTCACCTGACCTAACACTGTTTCTTCTTCTTCCCCTTAATGTTCAAGTGTCAAATGTCCAACAGCTGGAGAGGAAACTACACCAGTGTACTGGGATGTTTCAGCAACACGTGCCAGATGCTGTTCCTTCATGGTGACATCACCAGAGACAGCCCCACCCACCTAAGGACCTCGCCATTGATCATGATGATTATAATGATGACAGCGAGCGGAACTAAGACTGTAAAAATCCACGACCACAATTTTTCTTTCTAATTATTAATGAATACTGAGAGCCTCTTTCTGTGTTTTGTCTGTTTTGGGGTTGTTGTTTTTTTACCTCATTTGTTACTAACAAAGTTCACCAAACTCACACAGTTTACATTCTGTATGTTTCCATCTTTACCAGCCACACTCTAACTGCATTTAAGAAAATAATCCTTAGAAATCGTCGTTTTTCTCTTTCGTAATTGATGATAATTCAGTGAATATACTGCGCTGCTTCCTTTTATTGCGTCACACATTGCTTTAAGTTTTTCAGTGTCCAGTTATTTTTTACGGCTGTTTGAATTCTCTGTATGTTTGACCCTGTAGACTGTTTGATGGACTGCTTGTCTTCCTGTTTGTTACCGCCGCCTGTTTTTGACTAAAGATTTGGATTTCTGACTTCAACACAGCCTCTGCGTGTCCTCCCTTTGTGTCCTCTTCCTCTGTGAATGTGTTGCATGTGTCACAGATTCATTTTATTAACAGTTTTCACACAGTGAGTTGCATCAGCATTCATCCACAGCACATTTCAGAAGGATTCAGATTAATACAGTGATCTTATAGTCAGAATTATCCTGACAGACTGCCACTGTAAATTATCTTTCATCAGGTAAATTTTCAAATAAAGTCAAATAAAGTTCAGTATTTCAAAGCAGGAGTTATGAAGAATCATACTGGCATTAGGACTAATAATATGTACTTACAAAGTCAAAGTTTTTTAATTATGCTAGAATACTGGAAGACAATCAACTTTTAGTGTTTTCCGCATATTAATTATTCCGAAATAGAGATGGTGACCCTAACCGTACAGAAGCACACTAAACAACTGACAATCTAACAGACATCATTGGCCTGAGCTGTCATGCACAGTGAGTCTGATCCTTTGCTGTGAGAGTCTGACAAGCATGTTTCTGGTCAGTTTGGAAGAAATAATATCACAATGTTGATCTTTTTTTCCAATATTCCTTCTCTTTTACAACATAAACTGTGATCAAAGCTACTTATGTTCACAGCATGTAATAATACTGACAGTCCAGGGCATTGTGGTCTGTTGAGCTAGGGTTAGGGTTAGCAATTCAGACATATGTAATCAATATTAAACGTCTCTGACGTGGGCCACTGTCCGCAGTGTTGGGAAATCCATACCAGGCTGGAACGAGTCAAGGTAGGTGAGCATCCACGAGAAGACACAGCAGATGCATCCTACTAATACTGACAGGACCAGGAGACTCCAGAAACCGAGCATCTTCTCTTCAGTGCCATCCTCTCCTGTCACCCTCTCTGCCCGCAGCTCTTTGAGTATGGGGTAGATAAGGGCGCAGAGAAAGCCTCATTACTAATTTATATTATAATTCAATTTTCATGAAATATTCATATTCAGTATTGGTCCTTTTATATTATAACCACGTATCCACCCAGGCTCATGGTGGGGCAGGGCTCTGTCCTGGGATGCTTGAGTACAAGGTAATGTACACCCTGACCAGGTATCCAGTCTGTCAGAATTGTTTTCAATATTTGGTTCAAAAACATGAGTGACAACAAAAATCCAACTAGGATTCTTGCATATGATGAATGAAGTCTGTCTTTGACTGTATTGTCCAGCTGATCCATCAAACCCCCAGCAGGTGAACCTTATTCATGACATAACACGGCAACAATGTAAAAAATTAAACAGCAACAGTCTAAATGTAAAGTGCATTCTAAACTCCTCTTCAATAAATTATATGCAAAGAGTCATTCAGGACTGTAAAACGTGAACTACAGAACCCAGAGTATTCATCATTAAATCTCTGGTTGCTTCATTTTTCTATCTATCCTATATCAGATACTTTAAAGGTTAGGTTAGGTAAAGTTGCATTCTCATGGTGAGGCAAAGTGCTTTATGTGTGTGTGTGCGTGTCATGAACGGCTATAAAAGGCCTATAATTAAAGAACAAAGCGGGGTTTGAGTTCGAGTTGCGGCAGACTGTCACTACTTGTAAATGGAACGCAGCCTTCCTACGGCGGACAGCTAATAACAGGAATCGGACGCGGTCCACCCAAGTCCACAGCAACCACCATAGCAACCGCCTAGCATGACCTTAAAAACATATTCTGTCTTCATAACTATCAAAAACATGAAATGGTTTGCAAAGTGTTTAAGTGTTACAGCTGCAGAGAGCTATGGCGGTATCTTTGGAAGCTGTTTACATAGCTAATAATATACGATGTAACCATGGAGACAGTCAGTCACGTGAGCTAGCGGTGCATGTTTACTACAGTGAATAAGGTGATTGCGTGCACAGCGTCCACACGCTGCAGGGGGTAAAGACATTACTTCAATATTGTTTTATATTGATATATATTTGCCTTCTGTTGACCATCACCTCAGGTTCACCATTACAGTTTCAGCATACAGATGCACACTGTCTAAATATCAACACATTCAAAAACTTATGTCTCAGAAATAAGCACAGCTGTTCATGTTTGTCATTAGAGTTTTATTTGTAAGAAAATTATGAACTTCATATTGTGTATCAAATAAAAGAACATTTCACAACTCTGAGTCAACAGAAACAGGTAACAGAAATGTCTCTAATGTAGACATGTACAGTGTAGTGTAAGCATTAAAAGATCATAAAGGAAAAACTAACATTTATGTGAAACTAATTGTAATAAAAAAAAATGAACAGGTGGTTTATAGATGTAAAAGAAAGAATCTGAAAACAACACTTTTTTGGTCTAAGTGATCAAAGTAGAAAACAGAACTGATGTTCAAAAACAAACCGTAGCTGCACTAATATTACACATCTCCATTGTTGTGGTGAACAGACATGTTGCTTTTAAAACCACATGCAGTGTGTGACCGTGACTGTTCACTGAGACCATGAACGCCACTTCGCTGAAGCCTTCGCCTTCTTCTTCTTCTTCTAAAATGGAAGCAGAAGGAGCACGAGCTGCTTTGATCTACTGAAAGGAAAAAGCAGAACATCTGAGCTGAAACCAGTCAGCTGAAATCATTAAGACAGGAACAATCATTCAATGCAGTGTCTCAGGTGGCTTAGCCTGTTACAACTGTTGATACAAGCTAAATACGGTTAACACACAGTGTCAGGGAGCTCCAGTGTGGGAACTAGTGGCTTTAGGTTTGTAGTCATTTAACTTTCATCCATTCATTCATTTAATTCAGGAGGAAGAAATGTCAGGTTGATGCAGGCTGGTTACATGCATTTGGTCCCATGCTGTCTTTAACTAAATGACTTGGTTCATTTTATGGCTGGGCTGTACGTGGGGTTATATCATGTTATTTGGGCAGGAGTACCTGTCCCCTGTTAGACTTAGAAAGTTTCTCCATAAGTAGAGTTTCTAACTCTTCTAGCACATCTGTTGCTGACAGCTTTTTGGTGGCTCTTTTTACCCCACACTGGTTGTGAGTGTGTAAATAGCCCCACTAGTTCTTTTGGGTTGCAGTTAACTTGGGAGGAAGAGGTAGGTCTGCCATGACTAGATGAATAACAATTATCTGGGATACATAAATTTCATAATGCATGCATATATCTCTCTAAACCTGGCCTGAGGGCTGCCATTTTTTACATTCAGTTATTTCTTTGTTGAATCTAAATAATGAATGTGTTACAGTTAAACTGACACTGATCAGTGTAAATGGCTCATTGGGACACAGAAACCTTTAAATTAAACCCTATCACCTGATATCGAGTGTCAAACAATATCAAAGCTGTAAAAGCTGTTTACAGTCAGAATTTATAAAGCTATGATTGTAAATAAATTCAAACAAGTGAGCTTTTCTCTTTGTGCTGAATATCAACACTGTGATTTCTTAGACTGCAAGCTTTACTTTAGCACAACCAGTTGTAGAAGCTGCCACTCCAAATGTCTTTTGATAACAAGAAAAAAATACCTTTTCAGTACACGGCCTGAAGTTCTTCTCTGACATCTTCTGCAATCGGCTTTGTCTGCTGGTTTGAAGACAATAAACCACAAAAAGATGATTTAGTCACTTTGTCTGCGTCATGCAGCTCGAATGTGTCGTGTAACGATGTTGAATAGCCGTCGTTATCCCTCTGCTGTGTCAGTAGGATTGTACTGTACAGCATCTCACTGATAGGTGAGGAATGCTAATGTAACACGATAACAGACTTCCATCATTAAAACATAAAGGACAGGAGATATTTACATATTTTTATATTTATATTACATTTTATAGCTGACGGATATTACTAAATAGATAGAATTTACTAAATAGCTGGATGAACATGAAAAATATGTCTATAATAACAAATGACCATGAGAGCCAGTAGAATTAATTCAACTGGACACTCAAAAGATGTCCTTAAATGCTCTTTAAGTGGCAGAACAAACAAACAAACAGTTAATTGCTTACTTGAGATGAAATCTGCTCAGCTACTTTGAAAACAGCTTCTAAGTGGTTCCTCCTTTAACAGGATGACTGCTCAGGGGTAAGGCCATCATGCAATCCAGCAACCTTTATGGTTCTGCTTTGATTCACCTGGAACTATTAGGGAAACCTTCCAGCGCCTCCTGTGAAAGACACAGGCATAAACACACAAACATTTATTAAAATGTTCCACAGTCTTTCAGTTTGATTTTCTCATCCTGTGGACAACAACGTACATGGATGCAGGTTTATTGTTAACTTTTGTAAGGTTTATTTAGTGAACATATCCAGCTGCAGCTCCACTGTGATCCTGAACTGGATAAGCACTTAAGAAAATGTGTCAATAAATGGACATACATCAACTTACTATATTTATCCAAACAGACGGGACCAATAATGCTTCACTGAGTTAGAGACTTTAACAGTCTCTTCTATGTAAGAATGTCTCGTGCTGATATACCTGCAAACTTGACAACAAAGGTTTTTCAGACTACATTTAGCTGTCCTCTATGTCAGCTCACACATTTACATTCATGTCACGCTTATTTCTGCTTTCCCATTTTATAATTATTACTTACATTTTGATTAGATACCTTGAGTTTGTAAATGATCAGATTACATAATTGGAATACAATGTATCCAATTCAGGGTTGCGGGAGGATGAAGCCTATCCCAGCTGATACAGGACAAAGACAGGCTGCCAGTTTATTGCAGGGCTAACACAATATGTGTAACAGAAAATCCACTTAAATGTTTGATATTTCTTATAATAATCATAATTATGACTATTATTTAAAGGTTTC
Organism: Perissodus microlepis; assembly: GCF_051167445.1. Classification (NCBI taxonomy): domain Eukaryota; kingdom Metazoa; phylum Chordata; class Actinopteri; order Cichliformes; family Cichlidae; genus Perissodus; species Perissodus microlepis. The sequence goes on along the minus strand of NC_140480.1, from coordinate 12,404,774 downwards.
TTTATAAATACATTTTGATTTTTTTATAACACCTAAAATCCAAACCTGAGCTGTTTCAGATTCTGACCTCTGACCTCAGTGACCTGGCTGTGTCCTCACTGCAGCTCCCTCTTGGAAGTACGTCTGCTTCTTGTCTACCCCCAGTGTTGACCGCCTGCCCTTGATATCACGTACTGTACCTGAGGAACAAAAGAGGACAAACACTTGCCTTCATTTAAGAAGTACATTCATACAGAGGTAATCTATGGAAACACACTAGTTCACCCTTTGGGAGAAATCAGTTCCTGTGAAACATTTCTGTAAATGAACATCATGTGGAGAATGAATGAAATGAGTTCTTCAGGTGACTCAGCAGACCCACACTGACAAATGAAATCTAGTTAAACTATTAAGCATATTTGCTCTTCTGAAATTAAACAACAACAAACATAAATTAGTAACAAAAATAAAGCTGAGTAGAGGCTTTACAAACCACCAGCAGCCATAATGCTAAATTTTAATCTTCAAATGTTTCTGAGCCGTCTTCAACCTGCTTTTAACACATTAAAGTCCCACAGTCAATGCAGCCTGACTCAATCCTAGATGTTCAGCACACAGAGACACAGAGGTACCGTTTAAAGTTTAGTGTTAACATGAGTCACTGATCATTTGCAGTATTACAGAGTCTGGCAGTCTTTGCATGATGTCCACGTCACTGTAAGTTTCTAGCTGACTCTCAGGTGTGACAGGTGTGCCAGCAGGAAAGAGTAATAATAAACTGCATTCTGAGGTTTGTCATGCAGGATTAAAGGAGCCAGGCTTTGTTCACACAGCTAGGATTGTATTTTACACTGACCCTGGATCAGTATAAGTATCATACAGTTTAAACGAAGCACTGAAACTTGCACATATTTATTATAGATGCACTGAAGCTAATCGAGATATTTGCTGTCAATCTGTGGCTGCGATTAAACACTTTACTGAAAACTTTATTAACTAGTAACTTCATCAGTCATGACAGAAGCGAATATTTCTGTGCTAACATCGTTTAAACAGTAACAGCTTTACTACAATATAAGCTAACGTTTACACCGTAACTTTAAGCTAGCACCATAAAGACGGTAAAACACGTAATAATATCTACAAATGCATCTTAAAGCTGTTATATTAGCACTCGGTGTATTACTAACATAACCACATTAACATTACTGACACTCGCTGACTTTTAATAGTCATTCTATAAATACAATGTGATTTCGGAAATATATAAATATACGGACAACAGGCTCTTCCGCGGCAATCTCTTGTCGTCAATAAGCAACGTTAAGGGAGCTCTATAGTATTCAATGAGAGGACCCTGCACGTCAATAAGTGAAGCAGAGGGAGCCTGACCATGCGTCACACGTTTGACGAGTTGGGAGTGAGAACGTGTTGGTTGGTAAAATGTTTAGGATGAGATGGAGATATAACACTCATGCACCCTGAAAATTATGAAGGTCTAAATATGTATCAAAGGGACTCACTGAACATCAGTGGATTTCTATGGGGCAAACGTACTTAAAGCAGCCACTGTGACCATTGCTGCAGAGCAAAATGAAGAATACTGATGGGGACTATGAGGGTTTGTAGTTAAATTCCTGCTCTTACCGGATCAGTGAGTGTCTGTTTCAAGACTATTAACATACTTCTACATCACTATGGAACACCAGCATTTCTGCAGAGGACAGAACCACCTGCTTTAAACTACCATGATGCTCTGTGCTATGTTGTCATGGCAATATGAATTCAAATAAATACATAAGTCGAAAAATGCACATTTGAAGGAGGACAAGAAGACAGGCAACTGGAAGAGCTTTTGAAACAGGAAAACTTTTTTGGATTTCTCTTAATTTACCTGGAAATTTTGCTAATACAAGTCAAGGAGGAAACAAGGAGGCAGGTTGGATTATATTTGAGGACAGGACGCATGAAGGAGAAGCATGAGGAGAGAGAAAACAGCAGAGCGACGGTGAAAAGCTAATCATGGATCAAGTCGAAGAAGCAAGCATCAAAACTGTGAGTAAACATAACACACAAAAAGTTAAAAATGACTGTGCTGATTAAGGAAACATTACATTTGGTTAGTTTGGGGTCTCGAGCTTCAGGTTTGTGGGTTCAGTTGCTCTCAAAATTGAGGAAAGACAAAAAATGTTTCTTTTGAAAGGTTGTTGGAGGATTCTTACTGTAAGAAATATCTGGGTGTGCATCTGCTTTTATTTAAAAAAAAAAAAAAAAAAGTTGAATTTTATTTAGTCACATTGAAAAGGGAAAATTGGAGGATCAGGACAATAACGTGGCCAAATTTACTGTTTCCTTAATCAGAACAATAATTTTGATCTGAACTAGAAATGTGTAAATGGGTTATTTTCTTTCTTCTCTACTGATCACTGTGTTACATGTTTAGTTACTTGTCAGTCTACATGATTAATGGTACTTTTAAACAATGCAGTTTATTCATAATTTTGTAGAAAAAGGCTCTGCACCTGTGAAAAACAAATCCAAACCCCCAAAATCACTGTAGATCAGAGTAGCTAAGCTCTGGTTAACTGCAATTATATTACAGGAGATTAAAAATATTAAGATGATTGAAAGAAACAAAGATTGCTTTAAGGTCTGAAGATTTGACTTTCTTATTGAAAAAGACGAAAACTAATCCATGTGTGACACTGAGGAAATAACTTAACGCTAAAAAGATGTGGAGGTCCAAATGTTTTATAAAAATGGGCAAACTTGATTTAATGACATTAGAAAGAAAAAATGGGATGTTTAAAAAGGTAATAAATAAAAACGATTTTTATATTACTTGAAAAAATGATGTTGGTTAGTGCAGCTGTATTTGGAAAAGCTACTGGGTCACTAGTAAGATGAGATTTAATGTGATAAACTGAGGATAGGTAATATAATCTGCACACTCGCTATTATTGTTGTAATCCACACACCACCATTATTGTTGCATCCATACACCAGCTAATGTTTTATCAAACATTAATCATAATTGGTGATCAATGCAAGTTTTAAGCAATTATATTTATTTGGATTCAAAACCAATTTACAAAATATAAAAAAGAATCTTGTTTTTTTTAAGATAAAAAGACGTTTCTAACTGACTTCAGTTAGCTGAGCTGTAGAGGAGATTGATGAGCACGCAAAAAGTGAACTTGTTAGGGAGAGTTTGCAATCAACTCAAATTTTGATGATAGACACAGATAAAAATGAGCGTTTTTTTAGACACTGATGTGTGGACCGATCACATGGTTATAAACCAGGTGAAAATTGACTTCAAACTTTTGAGCTGTGGTGTAGATTGATTACAATGATAGCGTATAGTTATCTATTACAGAAGAATATATAGAAGTATGAGGACAGAGAGACACTGTTAAAAGGTTATGAGCTGTCTTGATGCAGAGAAAGTGGAGTTTGTCATCCTGGAGCTGTTGCCAAGATTGAACGATGCTCTGGCTCTGTGGTCAAGTTCAGACATAGGCTTTAAGCAACCATGAGCCACTGATAAGCGTGATAGATTAATAAGCATGTATAAAGTGGACTTGTTAAACAGCTCTGATAGGAGAAAGTCAATGAGCACGCAATAAAGTGGACTTGTTAGGGACAGTTTACCATCAGCCTTGATAAAGTTTAACTTCATTTGTATTGAAAGACAGACTTTAAAGAAGATTCTTATTTGAAACTGGTGATAAAATCCAGGTCAGATACAGTTACATACAAGCATACAGTACACACTACTGCTCAAAGGTCAGAGGTCAGTTAGAAAAGACCCTGATTTTAATAGAAAATTGGCTTTAATGTAACATCACATGAAGTTTATCAGTAATGTTTCACAGCTTTAATCAAATCCTTCATCATCCATAAGTTGTGATGGAAAAATGTCTGCAAGCGTGCAGGAGCCCATTTTTAGAGACAATAATTCCTGTGTTATAATGCTCATTGAAGTTTATCAGGTCAGACGACCAACAGATGATAAGAAATATAATCTTACTAATTATTAGAGTTGAAAAGTACTTTGCTAAGCAAAATTCAATGAGGTTAGGCTGGAGATTGAGACGTTAACATAAAAGGGTCAGTTGGTGATGCATGAAAGAAAATAAATTTCTTCTAAAAATCTATTGGTGAATTCTGATTGTAAGAAATGAAAAATATTCAAAGAGTGAAACTGTTAAAAAAAGTGAAGGTTTTGTGCAGCTGGGTGTTGCAGCCCCTTTAGAGGAAAATGGAAACTTGGTTTCATGAGGTTAAAAACAAACACTGGGATGATCCAGACACATTTATTGTTTCTTTAATCACCACAATAGTTTCAGTTTGTGCTAAAATCTCTTAAAAAGCTGTTTTGAGTGATAAGTTTGGCTTTAATGTGTTAAGCTTGCATTAGATAAGACAATGTACCACTGAACACAGGAGGGATTATTGCTGAAAATGGGTCTCTGAACACCTCTGTAGATATTCTATTAAAAATCATTCATGATTTGTGATCAGTGTTAATATTAAGCATTTATATGATTATTTTTGATAAATTGCTGTGATTCAATCTGAAACCAAATTTGAGTCTATTCTGAAAACAAGACATTTCTAATTCACCTCAGACTTTTGAGCTGTAGTCTACATTGTAATGATAGTGTATGGTTATTGATTAGAGCAGATGATATGAGGCTATCAGGAGAGACTGTTAAAAAGTTATGAGCTGTCTTGATGCAGAGAAAGTGGAGTTTGTCATCCTGGAGCTGTTGCCAAGATTGAACGATGCTCTGGCTCTGTGGTCAAGTTCAGACATAGGCTTTAAGCAACCATGAGCCACTGATAAGCGTGATAGATTAATAAGCATGTATAAAGTGGACTTGTTAAACAGCTCTGATAGGAGAAAGTCAATGAGCACGCAATAAAGTGGACTTGTTAGGGACAGTTTACCATCAGCCTTGATAAAGTTTAACTTCATTTGTATTGAAAGACAGACTTTAAAGAAGATTCTTATTTGAAACTGGTGATAAAATCCAGGTCAGATACAGTTACATACAAGCATACAGTACACACTACTGCTCAAAGGTCAGAGGTCAGTTAGAAAAGACCCTGATTTTAATAGAAAATTGGCTTTAATGTAACATCACATGAAGTTTATCAGTAATGTTTCACAGCTTTAATCAAATCCTTCATCATCCATAAGTTGTGATGGAAAAATGTCTGCAAGCGTGCAGGAGCCCATTTTTAGAGACAATCATTCCTGTGTTATAATGCTCATTGAAGTTTATCAGGTCAGACGACCAACAGATGATAAGAAATATAATCTTACTAATTATTAGTTGAAAAGTACTTTGCTAAGCAAAATTCAATGAGGTTAGGCTGGAGATTGAGACGTTAACATAAAAGGGTCAGTTGGTGATGCATGAAAAAAAAAAATTTCTTCTGAAAATCTATTGGAGAATTCTGATTGTAAGAAATGAAAAATATTCAAATAGTTAAACTGTTAAAAAAAAGTGAAGGTTTTGTGCAGCTGGGTGTTGCAGCCCCTTTAGAGGAAAATGGAAACTTGGTTTCATGAGGTTAAAAACAAACACTGGGATGATCCAGACACATTTATTGTTTCTTTAATCACCACAATAGTTTCAGTTTGTGCTAAAATCTCTTAAAAAGCTGTTTTGAGTGATAAGTTTGGCTTTAATGTGTTAAGCTTGCATTAGATAAGACAATGTACCACTGAACACAGGAGGGATTATTGCTGAAAATGGGTCTGTGAACACCTCTGTAGATATTCTATTAAAAATCATTCATGATTTGTGATCAGTGTTAATATTAAGCATTTATATGATTATTTTGATAAATTGCTGTGATTCAATCTGAAACCAAATTTGAGTCTATTCTGAAAACAAGACATTTCTAATTCACCTCAGACTTTTGAGCTGTAGTCTACATTGTAATGATAGTGTATGGTTATTGATTAGAGCAGATGATATGAGGCTATCAGGAGAGACTGTTAAAAAGTTATGAGCTGTCTTGATGCAGAGAAAGTGGAGTTTGTCATCCTGGAGCTGTTGCCAAGATTGAACGATGCTCTGGCTCTGTGGTCAAGTTCAGACATAGGCTTTAAGCAACCATGAGCCACTGATAAGCGTGATAGATTAATAAGCATGTATAAAGTGGACTTGTTAAACAGCTCTGATAGGAGAAAGTCAATGAGCACGCAATAAAGTGGACTTGTTAGGGACAGTTTACCATCAGCCTTGATAAAGTTTAACTTCATTTGTATTGAAAGACAGACTTTAAAGAAGATTCTTATTTGAAACTGGTGATAAAATCCAGGTCAGATACAGTTACATACAAGCATACAGTACACACTACTGCTCAAAGGTCTGAGGTCAGTTAGAAAAGACCCTGATTTTAATAGAAAATTGGCTTTAATGCAACATCACATGAAGTTTATCAGTAATGTTTCACAGCTTTAATCAAATCCTTCATCATCCATAAGTTGTGATGGAAAAATGTCTGCAAGCGTGCAGGAGCCCATTTTTAGAGACAATCATTCCTGTGTTATAATGCTCATTGAAGTTTATCAGGTCAGACGACCAACAGATGATAAGAAATATAATCTTACTAATTATTAGAGTTGAAAAGTACTTTGCTAAGCAAAATTCAATGAGGTTAGGCTGGAGATTGAGACGTTAACATAAAAGGGTCAGTTGGTGATGCATGAAAAAAAAGAATTTCTTCTAAAAATCTATTGGAGAATTCTGATTGTAAGAAATGAAAAATATTAAAACAGTGAAACTGTTAAAAAAAAGTGAAGGTTTTGTGCAGCTGGGTGTTGCAGCCCCTTTAGAGGAAAATGGAAACTTGGTTTCATGAGGTTAAAAACAAACACTGGGATGATCCAGACACATTTATTGTTTCTTTAATCACCACAATAGTTTCAGTTTGTGCTAAAATCTCTTAAAAAGCTGTTTGAGTGATAAGTTTGACTTTAATGTATTAAGCTTGCATTAGATAAGACAATGTACCACTGAACACAGGAGGGATTAATGCTGAAAATGGATCTCTGAACACCTCTGTAGATATTCTATTAAAAATCATTCATGATTTGTGATCAGTGTTAATATTAAGCATTTATATGATTATTTTGATAAATTGCTGTGATTCAATCTGAAACCAAATTTGAGTCTATTCTGAAAACAAGACATTTCTAATTCACCTCAGACTTTTGAGCTGTAGTCTACATTGTAATGATAGTGTATGGTTATTGATTAGAGCAGATGATATGAGACTATCAGGAGAGACTGTTAAAAAGTTATGAGCTGTCTTGATGCAGAGAAAGTGGAGTTTGTCATCCTGGAGCTGTTGCCAAGATTGAACGATGCTCTGGCTCTGTGGTCAAGTTCAGACATAGGCTTTAAGCAACCATGAGCCACTGATAAGCGTGATAGATTAATAAGCATGTATAAAGTGGACTTGTTAAACAGCTCTGATAGGAGAAAGTCAATGAGCACGCAATAAAGTGGACTTGTTAGGGACAGTTTACCATCAGCCTTGATAAAGTTTAACTTCATTTGTATTGAAAGACAGACTTTAAAGAAGATTCTTATTTGAAACTGGTGATAAAATCCAGGTCAGATACAGTTACATACAAGCATACAGTACACACTACTGCTCAAAGGTCAGAGGTCAGTTAGAAAAGACCCTGATTTTAATAAAAAATTGGCTTTAATGTAACATCACATGAAGTTTATCAGTAATGTTTCACAGCTTTAATCAAATCCTTCATCATCCATAAGTTGTGATGGAAAAATGTCTGCAAGCGTGCAGGAGCCCATTTTTAGAGACAATCATTCCTGTGTTATAATGCTCATTGAAGTTTATCAGGTCAGACGACCAACAGATGATAAGAAATATAATCTTACTAATTATTAGAGTTGAAAAGTACTTTGCTAAGCAAAATTCAATGAGGTTAGGCTGGAGATTGAGACGTTAACATAAAAGGGTCAGTTGGTGATGCATGAAAAAAAAGAATTTCTTCTAAAAATCTATTGGAGAATTCTGATTGTAAGAAATGAAAAATATTAAAACAGTGAAACTGTTAAAAAAAAGTGAAGGTTTTGTGCAGCTGGGTGTTGCAGCCCCTTTAGAGGAAAATGGAAACTTGGTTTCATGAGGTTAAAAACAAACACTGGGATGATCCAGACACATTTATTGTTTCTTTAATCACCACAATAGTTTCAGTTTGTGCTAAAATCTCTTAAAAAGCTGTTTGAGTGATAAGTTTGGCTTTAATGTGTTAAGCTTGCATTAGATAAGACAATGTACCACTGAACACAGGAGGGATTAATGCTGAAAATGGATCTCTGAACACCTCTGTAGATATTCTATTAAAAATCATTCATGATTTGTGATCAGTGTTAATATTAAGCATTTATATGATTATTTTTGATAAATTGCTGTGATTCAATCTGAAACCAAATTTGAGTCTATTCTGAAAACAAGACATTTCTAATTCACCTCAGACTTTTGAGCTGTAGTCTACATTGTAATGATAGTGTATGGTTATTGATTAGAGCAGATGATATGAGGCTATCAGGAGAGACTGTTAAAAAGTTATGAGCTGTCTTGATGCAGAGAAAGTGGAGTTTGTCATCCTGGAGCTGTTGCCAAGATTGAACGATGCTCTGGCTCTGTGGTCAAGTTCAGACATAGGCTTTAAGCAACCATGAGCCACTGATAAGCGTGATAGATTAATAAGCATGTATAAAGTGGACTTGTTAAACAGCTCTGATAGGAGAAAGTCAATGAGCACGCAATAAAGTGGACTTGTTAGGGACAGTTTACCATCAGCCTTGATAAAGTTTAACTTCATTTGTATTGAAAGACAGACTTTAAAGAAGATTCTTATTTGAAACTGGTGATAAAATCCAGGTCAGATACAGTTACATACAAGCATACAGTACACACTACTGCTCAAAGGTCAGAGGTCAGTTAGAAAAGACCCTGATTTTAATAGAAAATTGGCTTTAATGTAACATCACATGAAGTTTATCAGTAATGTTTCACAGCTTTAATCAAATCCTTCATCATCCATAAGTTGTGATGGAAAAATGTCTGCAAGCGTGCAGGAGCCCATTTTTAGAGACAGTCATTCCTGTGTTATAATGCTCATTGAAGTTTATCAGGTCAGACGACCAACAGATGATAAGAAATATAATCTTACTAATTATTAGAGTTGAAAAGTACTTTGCTAAGCAAAATTCAATGAGGTTAGGCTGGAGATTGAGACGTTAACATAAAAGGGTCAGTTGGTGATGCATGAAAGAAAATAAATTTCTTCTAAAAATCTATTGGAGAATTCTGATTGTAAGAAATGAAAAATATTCAAAGAGTGAAACTGTTAAAAAAAAGTGAAGGTTTTGTGCAGCTGGGTGTTGCAGCCCCTTTAGAGGAAAATGGAAACTTGGTTTCATGAGGTTAAAAACAAACACTGGGATGATCCAGACACATTTATTGTTTCTTTAATCACCACAATAGTTTCAGTTTGTGCTAAAATCTCTTAAAAAGCTGTTTTGAGTGATAAGTTTGGCTTTAATGTGTTAAGCTTGCATTAGATAAGACAATGTACCACTGAACACAGGAGGGATTAATGCTGAAAATGGATCTCTGAACACCTCTGTAGATATTCTATTAAAAATCATTCATGATTTGTGATCAGTGTTAATATTAAGCATTTATATGATTATTTTGATAAATTGCTGTGATTCAATCTGAAACCAAATTTGAATCTATTCTGAAAACAAGACATTTCTAATTCACCTCAGACTTTTGAGCTGTAGTCTACATTGTAATGATAGTGTATGGTTATTGATTAGAGCAGATGATATGAGGCTATCAGGAGAGACTGTTAAAAAGTTATGAGCTGTCTTGATGCAGAGAAAGTGGAGTTTGTCATCCTGGAGCTGTTGCCAAGATTGAACGATGCTCTGGCTCTGTGGTCAAGTTCAGACATAGGCTTTAAGCAACCATGAGCCACTGATAAGCGTGATAGATTAATAAGCATGTATAAAGTGGACTTGTTAAACAGCTCTGATAGGAGAAAGTCAATGAGCACGCAATAAAGTGGACTTGTTAGGGACAGTTTACCATCAGCCTTGATAAAGTTTAACTTCATTTGTATTGAAAGACAGACTTTAAAGAAGATTCTTATTTGAAACTGGTGATAAAATCCAGGTCAGATACAGTTACATACAAGCATACAGTACACACTACTGCTCAAAGGTCAGAGGTCAGTTAGAAAAGACCCTGATTTTAATAGAAAATTGGCTTTAATGTAACATCACATGAAGTTTATCAGTAATGTTTCACAGCTTTAATCAAATCCTTCATCATCCATAAGTTGTGATGGAAAAATGTCTGCAAGCGTGCAGGAGCCCATTTTTAGAGACAGTCATTCCTGTGTTATAATGCTCATTGAAGTTTATCAGGTCAGACGACCAACAGATGATAAGAAATATAATCTTACTAATTATTAGAGTTGAAAAGTACTTTGCTAAGCAAAATTCAATGAGGTTAGGCTGGAGATTGAGACGTTAACATAAAAGGGTCAGTTGGTGATGCATGAAAGAAAATAAATTTCTTCTAAAAATCTATTGGAGAATTCTGATTGTAAGAAATGAAAAATATTCAAAGAGTGAAACTGTTAAAAAAAAGTGAAGGTTTTGTGCAGCTGGGTGTTGCAGCCCCTTTAGAGGAAAATGGAAACTTGGTTTCATGAGGTTAAAAACAAACACTGGGATGATCCAGACACATTTATTGTTTCTTTAATCACCACAATAGTTTCAGTTTGTGCTAAAATCTCTTAAAAAGCTGTTTTGAGTGATAAGTTTGGCTTTAATGTGTTAAGCTTGCATTAGATAAGACAATGTACCACTGAACACAGGAGGGATTATTGCTGAAAATGGGTCTCTGAACACCTCTGTAGATATTCTATTAAAAATCATTCATGATTTGTGATCAGTGTTAATATTAAGCATTTATATGATTATTTTGATAAATTGCTGTGATTCAATCTGAAACCAAATTTGAATCTATTCTGAAAACAAGACATTTCTAATTCACCTCAGACTTTTGAGCTGTAGTCTACATTGTAATGATAGTGTATGGTTATTGATTAGAGCAGATGATATGAGGCTATCAGGAGAGACTGTTAAAAAGTTATGAGCTGTCTTGATGCAGAGAAAGTGGAGTTTGTCATCCTGGAGCTGTTGCCAAGATTGAACGATGCTCTGGCTCTGTGGTCAAGTTCAGACATAGGCTTTAAGCAACCATGAGCCACTGATAAGCGTGATAGATTAATAAGCATGTATAAAGTGGACTTGTTAAACAGCTCTGATAGGAGAAAGTCAATGAGCACGCAATAAAGTGGACTTGTTAGGGACAGTTTACCATCAGCCTTGATAAAGTTTAACTTCATTTGTATTGAAAGACAGACTTTAAAGAAGATTCTTATTTGAAACTGGTGATAAAATCCAGGTCAGATACAGTTACATACAAGCATACAGTACACACTACTGCTCAAAGGTCAGAGGTCAGTTAGAAAAGACCCTGATTTTAATAAAAAATTGGCTTTAATGCAACATCACATGAAGTTTATCAGTAATGTTTCACAGCTTTAATCAAATCCTTCATCATCCATAAGTTGTGATGGAAAAATGTCTGCAAGCGTGCAGGAGCCCATTTTTAGAGACAATCATTCCTGTGTTATAATGCTCATTGAAGTTTATCAGGTCAGACGACCAACAGATGATAAGAAATATAATCTTACTAATTATTAGAGTTGAAAAGTACTTTGCTAAGCAAAATTCAATGAGGTTAGGCTGGAGATTGAGACGTTAACATAAAAGGGTCAGTTGGTGACGCATGAAAGAAAATAAATTTCTTCTAAAAATCTATTGGAGAATTCTGATTGTAAGAAATGAAAAATATTCAAAGAGTGAAACTGTTTCACACAGTAGAAATTTGTATTCATCGTTTATATTGTTTTTTTTTCTGATTTTAGTGTTTATTGTTGAGTGTAGTTTTTATTTGCATGATTTTATTCTGTTTGTATCACATTGTTTCAGTGTGTTATTTTACATTGTTTTAATCCACTGTGGATTGGCTGGCAATGGGACAAATTAGCTGATAGTGATCACATGTTGAGGCATGGGTGTGTCCAGAGGTGTCCTTTCAGCTGTTTAAAGGTCGTATTAAAAGGAAGCAAGCTGAGCACTGGGAGGAGAGAGGCCCTAGATTGGAAGAGGAACGCATGAAGGCCAGGTGGAAAAGAGGGAGCCGCTGCGTGATCGTGGGGGGTGCGACGCCTCGTCTGGAGACCGGTCAGCGTGATGTGGTGACCCAGTCCCGACAGCAGGAACGGCGACAGTAGGAGACAACGTGTGTGATTGACATCAGGACAGATGTATACTGCCTGCATTTGTGAGTAGTGTCTCACTGTTGTTCACTGGGTGCAGCCGTGTTGGGAGAGTGTCGCCATGGTTATAAGCCAGGGCAGCTTCCGGGATGATGGTTCTGGCTCCTATTTGTTTTTACTTATAGGTGATGACGTGAGGGGAGCCGCGGTGGTATCGAGCGACGGACTCCAATGCAGAATGCGAACTGGGTTGGGATGTGATGGACCCAGTTGACGGACGAGACTGGGACAGGAGGCTCCTCGTCTGCCTGACACGAGGCTGGCGTGGACCCCGCTCAGCAAGAGGAATTTCTGTCCAGCTCAAGAACACACAAGGAATATTTGTCCTGGGTTGTGGGACTGGGTGGGATTTCTGTGCATGAAGAGAATTGTATTTTGACCAGTTTTAGAATAATCTTATCCAGTCTCAGTGGGAATTTTAGCATATCGAGAATATTTCATTGTATACTTTATTTCTTAGTATCTGGTTTGTTCTATTCCTGCTGTCCACCTCGTGGAATAAACATGAATGAAACAATACTTTCCTGTCAAAAACAATATTTTAGTCAGGGCTAGCGGAAAGTTTCATATATATCATGAACATCTTTCCTCTTTGTCTTCCTATAGTTTCGTTTCATTTTCTTACCCCAACCGGTGGAGGCAGATGGCCGCCCCTCCCTGATTCTGGTTCTGCCGAAAATGGAGTTTTCTTGCTCATAGGGGGTCATTTGATCGTTTGGGCTTCCTCTGTATTATTGCACAACCTTTATCTTACCATATATTTCAAGTTTATATGTTGTGAATTGGCTTGATTTAAATCAAATTGAACTCATTCAATTAAAACCAAATATAACTTGTAATCGAATCTATTCAAATGTAAAGTCATCTCACTCAATTTGTACAACTAGCACTGAAACATACACTGACATCCTCTGTTTCCCAATTAGCAGATCAGAGGTTGCTGTTTTATTCATGACTCAATACTTGAATGGTTTTAATAAACATTTAAAAAGTACATTGCTTCATTGTATGATTAATTCTTTGTCTGTGTCAGTCCTTAATACACACATGTATACAATAATTCTAGTTGCCACAGTCTCCGGAGATCCTATGCTCCCTTTTCTCATACTTTTCTTCACTGTTTACCTCATTTTGCGGAATAAAATATATATTTTTGTAAACAATGACTTGTTTTGGGCCATTAAAAAAACTGTCTCCATATGAGGACGTACTTGAAGAGAAAAAGTCACCACTTTGCATTTTACAAATCAAGTAAACAAACACGGGGCTGTTTATCATATAACTAACTTTTAGGTCTGTGGGATGGAAGGACAGGAGCTTTAAATGTTGTGCCTCCATAATTATTCTAGAGTCTTTACAGTGTTCAGCGCCTGCTGTGATTTAGTGCTACATACATAAACTTGAAATGAATGAATCCACCTGTTCACAGGAGATCACAGGAAGATGACACCAAACATCAGAAGATCTTATTGTGCGCCACAGGGTGGTTTCTTGGGGCTAAAAGCACATAATAAACTACAGCAGAAGCTCACATAAAGCAGGAAATAAGCAGGCAGCACTTGATCTGCTAATGCACGTTTCCCACTTTTATTGTTGCCTCATTCACTAACAGTTCAATGGTGCAAGATTACCATACACAGAATTAGGATATCTGCATGACACATCTATGCTGTACAGCTAATGGATTATAATTATTACAAATACAGTAAACATATTTACATTTTAGTTCAAGCTCCATACAACATAGATATTTACAAAGCATGAAAATGAAACCGGTCTGACAAATAATAAACAGCGTTAATGACGTTTTATTTTTATTTTCTTTTGGTGAACAAATCTGAAAGGGGGCGGGGTTAACTGATATTAATTGTCAGAGGGGGAAGGTGGAAAATATCATGGCTAGTTTTGTTTGAAAGGCATCAACAGAAAAATAAACACACAGAAAAAAGTGATGAGGTGAAGAAAGACACAATAAGTCTGCTGTCGTTTTAGATGTCACCAGCTACTTTGTATAGTCCTATATCTCTGATATTAGAAAAAATTAAAATGAGTTAAAATACACCTTTATTTTGATAGAGCTCAGATGGATGCCTCGCATGACTAATGAGTAGACCTCCTCCAAAAAAATAACAGACTTCTAATTCACTCAAACCGCTTTCTAATAAAGAGGAAGCACTAATGTAACTCACCTCCTCAGTCGAGCTGCAGGGGTTACATGTTAGGTCTGCTTTTCCTTTCCCCCCTCTCTTACATTCAAAGCCTCTCTTAGTTCACACTAGAACAGGCCGCCACACCATCATTTGGTTTAATATGAGTGGAACAACTAAACCGCACAGACTTTATTTGATCAGTTAGTTGAACCTTTTATTAATATGTGCAAAGAGCTGCAAACTAATATTTAAAGATTGCAAACAATAAATACACAATCCAAAATAAAAACACCTCTGCAAATGCAGTGGAAACGTTTGCTCTGGCAGCGCTTCGCATCAACATGTATATGAGGTACATTGCACTTTTCAGACTTGATCTGTGCATAGGTGCATCTTTGATGTGCAGCTCAGAGATCCACAATCCAGCACGTTTCTGTTTCTCTGACCGTCAGGCTGGCTGACCCGAGGTCACGTCAGAGCTTTATTTTTTATCTATATGTAACAGACAGTTGGTACCTCTCCTTCCATCCATTTCATACGACACAGCAGGCAGACTGCTGGTTGGTTGACCAGAGTTTTTCAATACCTTTCTGCATTAACACATCTCGAGAGGCGTAGGTGCCAAAAAGTGAATCCGAAGCCGAATGTAGCAGCTGCAGCACGGCACACAGAGCAAATATTTTCATGGGGTAGTATCAGAAATAAGACCTTTGAATATGTAGTCCCTTTAACTTCTTTCCTTCTATTAAACCATTCATTCATTCTTTTTCCTTAAGTCCTTCTAACCTTTTCACTGTGTTTTCTTTGCGTCTTTACAAGAAGAGTGTAAAGTTAATAGCAGTAAATGTCAAGGCTTTCTGATTCTCAGTGAGATAGAGCGAGCTAGAGGAGCAGAGAGGAATGTGTTAAATGAGGGTTAACTACCACACTGATCCCAGAACAGACTGCATGTACAAATCAAGTTCTCTCCTTAGTTTGTTTTCATCCTCCTAGTCCTCGTCCTCATCTCCTTGTAACCCTGTTTTTTTTCCTTGGGATGAAAAAGCAAAAAGGGGCCCAAATCTACTCCTGCAGGAACAATCGGTCATTGTTTGTTTTTTAAACTGCTGAGATATGAAGCGATCCGCGCTTGTTTGTCTCTAGTTAGTCTGCAGTTTTTATGTTAACACAAATGCATGAGTATTTTACTGACTCACTAACTGACACTGGCACTTTCGGGGGTTTAGAGGCGGCGTATGTACACAGATTGAGGAGGATCTAAGTATGACGTGGATGACAGTGGAAATCGGGCGTGGCCCTCCTGTCAAAGTTCATTCCCACTTTGAGTTTTTGTTTCAGAGACGGTTCAGCCTGATGCAAATTCACTGCGAGAAGAAAAATACCCTATAAATCTATTAGCAGCTATAGTTTAGGTAGCAGAGCGTAAACTAACACGTCACTTGGAGATGTAAGCTGTCTGATTTGGTTCATTTTTGTTTTTTGTTTGAAACTGAGTAAACCTGGTCTTCTCCTGAGGACTGCTGCAGGTATCATGCGAGCATGTTAATTTAATAAAAAACCAACAACAAAAAAACCCAAAATAGAATGAAACTCATTTCAGGAGACAAATAAAACTGATAGAGGCAGGGGCAGACCCAAGACAGGCTGAGAGATTATATCTCCCGGCTGGCCTGGGAACGCTTTGGTGTTCATATTCATATTAATATTCTTATTCTTCTATGACAAAAAGTACAAGTGTTCATTTAAGGAAATAAACAGAGCAGTAAGAGATATTTTTCAATTTTTTATTTTTTTATTTTTGATTTGCCGCCAATTACATGTTTTTATTTGTAATTTTTGTAGTGCTCCCTACTATGTGAACCCCTCACCTGATGTTTTATGTTTATTAGTTTAGTTTAGATTCTAAACTATCAACCCCAACAATCGAATGATCTCCTTTAATAGCAAGCGCTTGGCAACGGTGGAAAGGAAAAACTCCCTTATAAAAAGGGAGAAACCTTTGACAGAACCAGGCTAAGAAAGGGGCAGCCATCTGTCGTGACTGGTTGGGGGGTGAGAGGCAGAGGAAAAGAAAAAAGAGAGCACATGTTAGCTATATGTTGCTCACATTGCCTAAAATGAACAACGTATGGTTTTCTGGACTGTTCATTTCCTTTCTTGGAGAAATGAACTCCGTTGCGCAAAAAAATGGAGTTGTCGAAAAACCTGATATGCGGATGCTCAATAATCACTCCATCGAAGCGGTCGACAGCCTTTCTAATGCTGGCATTCACAGTCTTCCTGTCCTTATTGATTTTGCCTGGATTTCCATATATCCACACTTGACGCTCGTTGATGGATGAATATGCAATTGTCATTGAGGGGGACTCTGTGTGCAATTGCATTAATTCCTTCTCAATGACAGAAGAAAGTTTATAAGCAGAAAAGAGTCCCAAATCATTGCCCCCAGCATGGATTACCAGTATGTCAGGTGGGCTCTGTGTGGATAGCTCCTTATAAAAACGAGGAAGGACTCCCCACCAGCGCATTCCTCCTTTGCCAAACCACTGAACTTTGGTATTAAGTCCGAAATTTTCTCCGAAAATCTCTTTTGCTTCACCCTCGGCTCGTCTGATGTAACTGGACCCAATGATCCACACACTTGTTTCTCTCTGGTCTTCTGGGCTCTCTTTCTATTTCGGTGTGTTTTCACAGGTGTTGGTATCACTCAAGGCCGTATCGTTTGTTTTCTGACGTGGGAGTCGGATAGTCCTGGACCAGGGACTTTTTTGGATGCTCTGTGTCACTACTGCTTGTTCTGGCCTCTTGTTGTCTTTCAGTGTGTTTTCAGAGGTTTTGGTATCACTCAAGGCCGTATCGTTTGTTTTCTGACCTGGGAGTCGGATAGTCCTGGACCAGGGACTTTTTTGGCTGCTCTGTGTCACTGCTGCTTGTTCTGGCCTCTTGTTGTATTTTGGAGTGTTTTCAGAGGTTTTGGTATCACTCGAGGTCGTAACGTCCATTTTCTCAACTACGTGTTGGATAGTCCTTGACGAAGAACTTTTCTGGATGCTCTGTCTAACTGCTGCTTGTTCTGGCCTCTTGTTGTATTTTGGAGTGTTTTCAGAGGTTTTGGTATCACTCGAGGTCGTAACGTCCATTTTCTCAACTACGTGTTGGATAGTCCTTGACGAAGAACTTTTCTGGATGCTCTGTGTCACTGCTGCTTGTTCTGGCCTCTTGCTGTCTTTTGGTGTGTTTTCAAAGGTTTTGGTATCACTCAAGGTCATATTGTTCATTTTCTCAACTAGGAGTCGGATAGTCCTTGGCGAACAACTTTTTTGGCTGCTCTTTGTCACTGCAGCTTGTTCTGGCCTCTTGTTGTCTTTTGGTGTGTTTTGAGAGTTTTTGGTATCACTCAAGTTCATATCGTTCTTTTTCTGAACTTGGAGTTGGATAGTCCTTGAAGAAGAACTTTTTTGGATGCTCCTGTCACTGCTGTTTCTTTTTTCTCAGTGTCTATTCTCATCCTCTTTCTCTCTGGAGAGTAGCTCTCAGAGTTGTTTTTGCTGCCTTTGGAAATCTGACTGTATTTTCTTTTCAACACAGTTTTTTCTTCACAGATTCGTCTTTTTTTCCTTGGTGGAGAGCAGCTGTCGTCACTTCTGCAATTCTGTGCAACATAATTCGGGCCTCGCTTCCTCTTGAGTGGAAGCTGGAAATGTGTTTCATCAGAATTTGGCTCTGGATTTTGGTGGTCCATTGTAGTAAAGCCTTTGCCGTGTTTACTCTGAGACATGTCAGAGTGTTGATGAAGTGACTGTCTTAAAGATTCAACTGTTTTAAAATTTTTCTCAGGCGTACCTTTGAATGCTGCAATCTCGAGTGTTACAAGTAAACTGCATGAAAGTTTGGGCTTCTTACCCGGATTTAAGGATTCACAGATCAAAGGCATGTTATGACATCATGATGATGTCATAACATAATGTAACAACAACATTCTTTTTTTCTTCTTTTTTTAAAAATTTGGTTCTATTGTCTATGGGGCTTTGGAGCGTGATGTCACGGCAGGGGGCGTGGCCGCCGGGGCGCCAATTTAGCAGGCCAAACAAAGCTGCAGTCATGGAGAAACTTGCTTATCTCTGTTCGGGAATGGCAGATAGAGCAGGATGCTGAGAGGAGGTCCGCTGCTTGTTTTTTCCGGTAAGTTAAATGTGTTTGTCAGTAACTACCGTCCTTGCTAGGTCCTGAAATCTAGGCAGGTAAGATGAGAAGTGGGCTCTTCGGGGAAACTTGTTATGTAAAGTTGGTTTAGCTAATCCATAGAAGGGAGTCATTGATGCTAGCTAAGAGGATGTAATAAAGGCACGGTAGCAGAGATGAAAAAGGAGTGGTTGTTGAGAAATAAGTGTAGAAAGAGGTGTGCAGGGAAAAAAGCAGGTGTGGGTGTGTGAAATTTGTTGAGTATTTGAGTGCAAAAATGTGTGGTCTCCAGCTAATTTGGAAAGGCTGGTTGCGCGATGTGCACGTTGTGCTCTTTAAAAGTGTTTCCCTGAGCTTTTACTTGCAGCTTGAAATCTAAATAAATGGTAATGGAAAAAAAAGCTGGAAAAAGGAGGAGCCCGGAGCTTCGTCTTTCGCTCGGCCTACCCCGCTGTAGCAGACAGACCGTCAGAGACTCGAACTTGGCCGTTAAACTCTGGGGTCTGAATGCTGGCCTGTTAATGCTGTGCACCACACAGCAGGCCAGTTAACGATATAAAAAAAGGACATTTATCTTCTGTTCTTCAACAATTTTTTTTTTCGTTTTTCTAAATCTATTTAGCTTCTTGTGCAGTATTGTTCCACACAAATTACACATGGAAACCTAGTTATTTTTTTAATTGGCTTTCACAAAATGGGACTGCCAATGTTGGAGGTGGTACCCAGAGCCTTCCTGCTAGCCGGAAACCTGCTGGCAGCGCCACTATGTTCTCAACACACTCTTCAGCTTTGTTGCCTCTTTTCGGCACACCTACCTAGTCCCACTCATCCACTTTATCTGCTCATGGCTTTACCCACACTGACCACTCCTTCGATTAAGGTAAATTCAAGCAGGTCATTATAAAAAAGACACACAGCTTATCATCTTATCCTTGGGCAACACCTAAAACCACTCTGTTCATTTGTTTGCTAGATTAGCCACTAGCATACACACACTGTGTTAGAGGCTTGTTGCTACCTAGTTAGCGATGCTACACACCTGTTACTGTGTATTTTTCAATGATTCAGCACTCCTTGGATTTTTAGACAGTAATGAGATCATCTGCACACTCCACAGAGGTCCAGAGTTACTGTTAATAGCAAAAATGTAATGCTGTCCTTAGGAGATTTTCACATAAGACTGTGAGTGTGTAATGGATTTAAAAGTGTTAAAATGTTCAGAGCACTCTACAGCCCGGTAACATGGAAAGTTTGAAAAGAGCAGCAGAAGGTATCAGTACTGTAGTGTAACTTGTTCTTTTCATTTCATAATAGTGAAGAGAGTGCAGATTATTATGAACAGCTACATCCACCCGGGGTGAAAGTAGTGTGGGAGACCATCAGGACCCAGCTGGGTTTCGTTAGCCCAGAGGTTTGGAGAAACTTCTTCCTTTTCTTTCATCACAGCTGTCCTGTGCCAGATGTTCTGTTGACCCACTGAAAGAGGCATCTTTGAGAAACATCAGAAAGACTGAAGCTCATGGCAGGAATCAAGGAGGACATTGTGATCTTCACCAGCAGCTCCCTCACAAGGAACTCTTCAGAACTCCACTGCAGGCACGCCCCAGAAGATGGATAAAGCCAGCGTTTCATGAAGACACTGGAACCAATCTATCTTCATAACAGTGAGTTTTGTCAACAGATCATATGCTCTTGAGACATAGTCTGGTCTCGTTGGTGCGTTTAAATTATAGCAGCTATGTGGTGTAGCTTATAGCAACATGTACTGTGTGCTCTGGATGTTGTAGGTGAAAGCAGCATAGTTCACTACAAAAAGCTTTCATGATCAACATTTCTGCCACTATAAAGCAAAAATGTATGAGGAATTCATAGATCAAACTTAATGAGTCCCTCAGGTGGGTTCAAACTATCATGCATTTTAATCTCCTTTACAATAAACACACAGTGACATGATTTGAAACTTGAAATTGTTACCAATTAACCAACTTGTTTCATTTGAGTTTATCTGATTAAAAAAATGCTGCTAAGTAAGCTTGTTACAGTATTGGATGTAAATTGTGTATGCTGTTGAAATATCTAACAGACCAAAATATTTTTCAGTGGTGAATGATATTAGGAAAACCCGTAGATCTTATTTTATAACTGCATTATAAGTAGCAGATAATAAGGGATGGCGTTCAGCTGCAGTTAAAGAGGTTAATGTTTAGAGCTGTACCCAAGCTGGCCCCCTGCCTTTGGCCACACAGCTGTGTAAATAAATTTGGCGAGGTGGCTTGGTCTGACTGTAGACTGAGTTTAAATGACAGTTGCACTTTCACTGGGTGAGTGATCTCCATTTCCTGTGCAAATGCAAATTCCTCGCTGACAGTTTGACCAAAAGGCATTTCCAGTGGAAATTGGCCGACATATCCTCAGCAGAACCATGTATAATATCCACAAAACTTAAAAAGAGGTTATACACACACAATACGGTAATATTATGTTGAAGCACAGTACGTATCACTCCGCAAGGCGCCTGCCTACGATAGCCGTAATGCTCCGACAATCCATCAAGCGGTGCGGGTTCGTAGCTTAGCAAAGTCGTACTAAAACATTTGACAGATTTTCGAGCGCCATGTACATACAATCGTTTCGAGGTCAGTAAACACAACCAGAATTTATACATAAGGCCCATTGGATTATAAGGGGCACTGTCGATTTTCAGAAAATTCTAAGGATTGATTTTAAGTGTGCCGTATTTTCCAAAAAACACAGTAATAACTAGGGATGGGTACCGGTATCCGGTGCCATGATGGCACCGGTTCTGACATAAACCGTAGTAACCAGACCGAAAAGCAGCGCACATTTCGGTGCTTTTTTTTCCTGAGCTGTGATACACTTTAGATTCTAGCCAATCATCTTACGTTTCCGAGGATAGTAGGCGGGCCCAGGTACGTACGTTCTTTTAGAGCAGAGCTACAGATTAAAAATGCCCAAGGCGAAGCGGTCAAAAGTCTGGCTGTACTTCACAGCAAAAGATGGAAACTCAGCAGCCTGCAACAAGTGCTTTAAGGTGATACTGTGATACTGTCAAAGGAGGTAACACCTCAAATCCGATGAAACACCTGGCGACGCATAGCGTTTTTTTTAAAAAGCCGAAAAATGCGCCGTATTTGATAGCTTGCTGCGAGACCTCACACCGTGCACATCTACTGCGGGTGTGGTGCCTGTTATCAGTCCTGGAGTTAGCAACATCCCCCAAAAACCCAAAGAGGAGAGTCCTGGCCCCTAGCCCTGCCAGTGTAGCAGAAATGATGACGGATGATGTGTGAGACAGCAGGGTGCTGCCACTGGTGTTGTAATGTGTGATTTAGTTCCTCCTAACATTTCAGTTTGCTTCCAGTATCTATCCTCTGTGATTACTGGCTCTTTAGACAGATTTAATAGAAGTGTGTGAGCTATTGGCTCAGTATAAAGGGTCAGTAGTGTTTTCATGTCACCTATCCATCCTCCATTTAGTCACCCAAAGCATGTAGTAAATACTCCTCACTTTTATTCATCTTCTCTTAAATTCAGACAAATTCCCACTTGTTAACATTGAGCGTGTGTGTGTGTGTGTGTGTGTGTGTGTGTGTGTGTGTGTGTGTGTGTGTGTGTGTGTGTGTGTGGCAGTTCCAGCCACCAAGTTGAACACCATCACCAAATCCAACCTGGGTCAGTGTGTCAGCAAGTACGACCTGCTGGTCTGGTTTGAGATCAGCGAGCTGGAGCCCACTGGAGAGTGAGTATCCACCTGGAGTGTTATATTCACGCACAAGCTTTAAAGGAACCATAAAAATTATCTCCACGAAGAATATTATAAGTTGGGATGTTGTGTCACCTCCTCCCTCCGTGCACAGGTACATCCCAGCCATCGTGGATCACAGTGGAGGCCTGCCCTGTCATGGTACCTACCTGCTGCACCAGGTACATTTTACTGTAAAAACGGAAATTCAATCATCAATCCTTCTCCCATTTTCACATAAGCAGCACATAATTTATGTGTTGGTTCCTTCCTCAGCAGTAGTTAACAACATATGGTGGCTTATTTTTCCTTTCCAAATCTTGAGTGACAGCCACTTTTGCTGCTATCACGCTTAAAGATAGAAATAAAGCAAAGTTATCAAAAGACTGATCTGCAGATTGCAGCTACTTAGACAACTGACGATCTGTTTGTGCCTGTTTTTTTTCCTTCATTGATATATGTGTAACTGATACATGTGGTGTGTAAATCAGAATCTATGTTATTTAAAGTAGTATTAAAGTACTTATACACTGTAAATGGCATAAAATCAAGTGATGATGTAGCTTAATAAAATAGTGATGGGTATAGATAATGTTGTGGATATTTAAATGTTAATAATCTGGGCAGTTTGTTTAAAGGTTTAAGTAATGTTTTAAATATTGTTTTGGATGTATAGCTACTTTTAGTTGCTCCCTTGTGACAAAGCTTCTGTGTGTGTGTGTGTGTGTGTGTGTGTGCGCAAGTTCCAGCCACCAAGTTGAATGAACACCATCACCAAATCCAACCTGGGTCAGTGTGTCAGCAAGATTTAAAGAAAACATAAAAATTATATTGTCTCCTCGAATGGATGTTGTGTCACCTCCTCCCTCCATGCACAGGTACATCCCAGCCATCGTGGATCACAGTGGAGGCCTGCCCTGCCATGGGACCTACCTGCTGCACCAGGTACAGGATTGGTGCACATGTTGTTTTCTTATTACTCACACAGTGGTAACTGCTTCCTTTGTATACAGTTGAATCTCTTTTTTTAAAGCGTAATGTTGCTCTAGCTGTGCCCACTGTGATCCTGAGCTCCTGTTATGTTTGCTGCAGGGGATCCAGCGGAGGATCACAGTGACCCTCATCCACGAGAAGGGCAGCGAGCTCCATTGGAAAGATGTTCGTGAGCTGTTTGTAGGTGAGCAGCCTACCTTTAGGGTCTAGTCGTACTATACCTCTCTGTAGTAAACAAAAACCCCAAAGCTCAGAAACAATGTTTTATAGTGTTTGTGTGCTTTTGATAGAAGAAGACAGGACAGAACATCATTAAAGGGATTTGACTTATTGAGATCACACTGAAAACGCACCACTCGGTTCACTCTGAGATATTTTCAGTCTGGAAAGATGAATCTGTCGGGCTTTAGGCTGCTTCTCACTTTAAGCAGTTCATGCTGTAGCTGTAGCTGATGGACCAAAAGAATTACATTTCATATTTTAGACATTCAGCTGCTGACTCTGAAGCCAACAGGGCTCTTGAGTGTGGATGATTGTGTTGGTACTGGATGCTGTGATCAAACAGCTGTTCTGATCTGTCTTCATTCATGCCTGTCGATATTAAGCCTCCTAAGCTCCAAACCAGTAAAAGCGATCTTTGGAGGCAACACCCTTTGTAGTACTTTTCTGTATTTGTTTGTGATTGTGTGACACTGAACCACAGTGCTATGTATATCCTCTGTAACACTCAGACGTTTCCAGATCAATGTTTTCCCCCTCAGCTGTTTCTCACTATAGAGCAGGGGTAGGCAACTCCAGGCCTCGAGTGCCAGTGTCCTGCAGGTTTTAGATGTGTCCTTGATCCAACACAGCTGATTCAAATGGCTAAATTACCTCCTCAACATGTCTTGAAGTTCTCCAGGGGGCTGGTAATGAACTAATCATTTGATTTAGGTGTGTTGACCCAAGGTGAGATCTAAAACCTGCAGGACACCGGCACTCGAGGCCTGGCGTTGCCTACCCCTGCTATAGAGTCTTACCTCAGTAACAATGAGGCACCAGCAGAGCATATCTGGCTCTCAGTCTGTGGCTGATAGTGCCCCCTGCTGTTAATAACAGGAACAGTGTAACCTTGTATAGAGCTCATAGTGATGGTCTTAAGATTGCTGCTGCAAGGCACTAATTTGTATCCATGTGTGCTGTATATTCTGAGCATATGCAGTTATGTGAGCTCTCAGGTTTTATGTATCAGGACATAATTAAAAAAAATCAGGTCCTTAGTAGGTCTTAATATGAGGTAAATGCAACCTCAGATGAACAACACATAACACATTATACCAGGTCATTATTTATTTAACAAACACTGAGCCGAAATTCAGATGTTTAAAAAACTAAGTACATCCAAGACTATTTCCATAATTAGTTAAGAGGGTCAGTATCAGCCAGGTGCTAATCAAATGCAATAGATCATCAGTAAGTGTAACCACTACTGTCAGTTTGCTGGTGTGGCGTATTCAGGTAAGTGGTAACATACTGAGGAGGAGAGAAGCAGTTGTTGATACCCATGAATGTGGGAAGGCTTTGAAGTCCATCATTTTACAGCAAGAAAGATTATTTGCAAGTTCAAAAAATCAAAGACTGTTTCCAATCTTACCAGGAGTGGACGTCCCAGAAAATTCACCCCACACATCTGAGGCTCTACAGGCCACAGTTAGCATGCTAAATGTTGGAGTTCATGGCAGTGCAATTAGAAAAAGACTCAACAAATATGGCCTGTTTGGAAAGGCTTCCAGGAGAAACCATTTTCCCTCTAAATACAACATGGCAGCATGGGTTAGGTTTGCAAAGTTGAAAACCTAAGCCCTAATGCACAGCTTCAACATTGGTAAAAACCAAACACGGCATATCAGCACAAACACCTCATACCAACGGTTTTGCTCGGGTGATGATTATTTGGGCTTTTTTTGCTGCTAAACAACCTGCAAAGTGTCCAGGTCACTGAGTGAGCCATGAAGTACTCTAGAGTCAAATGAGATCATCGTTGGGTCTGACTCCAGAGCGCAGCAGCAAAGCAACAACAGAGTGGTGCTGCAGTGGCTCAAAGTTGAGACTTTAACATGATTGAATGTTAAGAAAGCTGTGAATGAATAAATATCTGCAAACTTCAATGAACCGAAGAACCATTGTAAAGACAAATGGGCCAGAAATCCATCCACACTGCTGTGAAACACTAATAAAAAATGATTACCTCAAGTTTGTGCTGCTAAAGTTGGTTCCATCAGCTGCTGCATCACAGGTATAATGATGATGTGGTGTAATAATCTAGATCCAGATCCTTAAACTGCTTTTTCACGTGTCTGTAAATGAATTTCTTATCATTGTCCCGATTGGTGTCGGCTGACACTTGACACTCTGTGGCTCCTGATTTATCTGTTGTCAAGGTCTCACCTCAGTGCGATTCCTCACGTTTTGTCATGATTCAAGGATGAATGTGAACACCGCTTCAGTCACTGTGTTCACTTCCTGATATGTCAGAACTGTGCTCACGTCACTCACTTTTTTTTAACAGCATGACACACTGCTGTAAACAGAGACCCTGTAATGTTAGCACCAAGTAGGACTTCATAAAAAATAATGCTGTCAAGCTAACTTTTCCGCTTTCTGTCTTTTTCAGCACTTTCTATCGCTTTGAGGCAGTGTGGGACAGATCCCTGCACAACTCCCTCCTGCTCAACCGCGTCACTCCCTATGGAGAGAAGATCTACATGACCTTATCTGCGTATCTGGAGGTCAGCCGCTGCTCCGCCGTGTTGTACCTGTTTGTACGTGTTTTTAAGTGTCTTGATGTCATCGTGTCTAACACACACCCTTTATCTCCTCTCTGCAGCTGGACCATTGCATCCAGCCTGCCATTATCACCAAAGACATCTGCATGGTCTTTTACTCCCGAGACGCCAAGTTGTCCCCACCTGTTCTCTCAAGAACCTCTTTGGGACTGGATACTCCAAAACTCCTGACTGGTAAATCTGGGCTGCTGCACTGTGGCCATCTCTGTTTCACAATCAAAGATATCTGCCCTGTTACAAAGTTTCCTTGTTCATAACTTCTGCTTCATTATAGCAACCGAGTGACTGGGATCTACGAGCTGAGCTTGTGTAAGATGTCTGACACTGAAAGCCCAGGTGGGCGGCCATGAAACATGTTTAAAGAACAGCAGCTGTTTTATCATAATTCTGTGGAGAGCTTCATCCTAATGAGGGCTCATGTCCGGAGCAGGGATGCAGAGGAGGAGGAGGAAGGTCTTGGACACATCAGTGGCTTACGTGCGAGGAGAGCCTCGCTGGCTGGAGGCCCAGAGGAGATAGCCTCATCCTAGAGCAGCGGTCCCCAACCCCCGGGCCTCGGACCGGTACCGGTCCGTGAGTCGTTTGGTACCGGGCCGCGAGAGTTGAGGCTCGGGTGAAAAATGTATGGTTTTCAGGGTTTTTATCGGTTTTCAGCGTTATTTTGTTATCGTTTTTATCGTTAACTCGGTTTTCCTGGGTCTTTTCACGTGTGTTCTGAATAAATCTTCTTTTTTTCGGTACCGGTACTGGTTTTATTTTGTTGTATTTATCCGTGACACCTTAAAGGCCGGTCCGTGAAAATATTGTCGGGCATAAACCGGTCCGTGGCGCAAAAAAGGTTGGCGACCGCTGTCCTAGAGCACCAGTGGGAGCTAGAGAAGATGGAGCAGCTGCAGGAGGTGGGGCCTTAAAAGATTTATAAAGAAATGAATCTCTGTTTAATATCGTAGAGGGAAAAAGACTTTTCAACTCAAAGACCAAAGTGCTATTCTAAAAAGTTTTTTTTAGAGTACAGACTTTACATGACTAACCCTCCCCTTTTCTCCCCACCTCACATTCGCCCCCATCCTTCGTCCAGGTGGATGAAAAGACCCGTCACCTTCTGGCGCTGAGAGAGAAGCTGGGAGAGGCGGCTCCCGTGGGAACAGCTCCCACCTCCAAGTCCCTGAGCGAGTCTCTGTCCCCCAGTGTGAGCTCGGGTACTCTGTCCACGTCCACCTCCATCTCCTTGCAGATCTCAAGCACCACCTTTGAAAGCGCCATCACGCCGAGCGAGAGCAGCGGCTACGATTCCGCTGACATGGAGAGCTGGTGGATCGTGAGAAGGAGCTGGCCACCAAGGTGAGAAAAACGTCGGAGGCAGGATAGACGTAAAACTCTCCCAGCAGATCTAAGCTGGCGAGGCGGCGTGGCAGCCTGACGAAGAACTGATCGGGCGGAGCGGTACGCGGGAAAACCACCGCTTCCATCCTTTCTGAAAAGCCTTTGAAAATACAGAAAATACCAAGTGTTAAAACTTATTAATCATTGTGATTCTTGACGGTTTTCTCTTGTAAGTAGACTTGTGGCTTAAGTCTCTTTTCATGCAACTCAAACGTTTAAGTTCCACAGAACTTTTGCCTCCCCGCTTCCCTCCAGCAACCCCGCTGCCAGCTTAGCTTTCCTCCTCTCTATTCCCTCCCCTCAGCTTTTTGTGTTTTTGTTTCGATGACAATGTTTGGGTCTAATTTTGTTCCGCTTGGTTGTCATTCCCAAACTCCCCTAACTAAGTAGCATGTTGTAGTAGTCTACTTGTGTGTGCACGACTCTTTAGAAACTTTCCGTTTGCCAATCATCTGTACAAAAAAAATGTCTCTATCAGTTTTATTTGTCTCCTGAAATGAGTTTCATTCTATTTTGGGTTTTTTTGTTGTTGGTTTTTTATTAAATTAACATGCTCGCATGATACCTGCAGCAGTCCTCAGGAGAAGACCAGGTTTGCTCAGTTTCAAACAAAAAACAAAAATGAACCAAATCAGACAGCTTACATCTCCAAGTGACGTGTTAGTTTACGCTCTGCTACCTAAACTATAGCTGCTAATAGATTTATAGGGTATTTTTCTTCTCGCAGTGAATTTGCATCAGGCTGAACCGTCTCTGAAACAAAAACTCAAAGTGGGAATGAACTTTGACAGGAGGGCCACGCCCGATTTCCACTGTCATCCACGTCATACTTAGATCCTCCTCAATCTGTGTACATACGCCGCCTCTAAACCCCCGAAAGTGCCAGTGTCAGTTAGTGAGTCAGTAAAATACTCATGCATTTGTGTTAACATAAAAACTGCAGACTAACTAGAGACAAACAAGCGCGGATCGCTTCATATCTCAGCAGTTTAAAAAACAAACAATGACCGATTGTTCCTGCAGGAGTAGATTTGGGCCCCTTTTTGCTTTTTCATCCCAAGGAAAAAAAACAGGGTTACAAGGAGATGAGGACGAGGACTAGGAGGATGAAAACAAACTAAGGAGAGAACTTGATTTGTACATGCAGTCTGTTCTGGGATCAGTGTGGTAGTTAACCCTCATTTAACACATTCCTCTCTGCTCCTCTAGCTCGCTCTATCTCACTGAGAATCAGAAAGCCTTGACATTTACTGCTATTAACTTTACACTCTTCTTGTAAAGACGCAAAGAAAACACAGTGAAAAGGTTAGAAGGACTTAAGGAAAAAGAATGAATGAATGGTTTAATAGAAGGAAAGAAGTTAAAGGGACTACATATTCAAAGGTCTTA